>NW_024704744.1:93226939-93826939 GCF_018977255.1 Callorhinchus milii | reverse complement strand
CGTTATATGTTTGCCAGCCAGCCAGCCACAAAGATGAGGTTTTGGTAGTTTTGCCAACTAGGTCGGTTTGCCATCCACAATTGACAACATCACATCTAATGGTGAGGTAGTACTGTTATTGCTCTTGCCTGTATCCATAAAACACTCACAGGGCAATGCATTCATGTAGATGATGTGAAATTGTAGATTCTCAAGTTTTCTTACCCTTGCCAAGTTTTTGTTTAACCAGGGCATCATTTACTGCATGAAAATCACTTACGGTATGATAATTCTTTCGAATTCGGGGGGGAAAAGCCTTTTACAATATAAATACTGCATCGAGTTATTCTTTTCATAAAACTATTAAATTGGATTTTTTTTTGTTTATGCTTTGACGCCACAAAGGCTCGCACTGCGACTTCACAACGCTCCGTGTATAAATCTTATTAAAATTGAAATATGCACTTAGTATTTTTAGAAAGTGATGCATAGTTGGCTTTGCCTTCCTGAATATTTGCTCTGGGCAGGATTTTTAATAAGATTCAGAATAGGGAATGAGAAATTGATCAGGGAATTGAGCCTCTCCAGTGAAATCTAATGGCATGCTAATGCTTCTGGAAAAATATCATTTGTGGCTTAGTAGCTGGCGAATCTGCCACTTGGCACCTAATGAAAAGACTGACTGTAGATTAAGCTCAGATTTGCAGGATTTGCTTTGAAAGGGTGAAGCATCTTGTTTTTTTGTAACACTTGCTTAGCCAAACCCTACTTGAAGGCTCCCATTGCTCGTATTGCATTTGCATGAAGATGAAATCGTTTTCTCAGTCAATGTCAAAGTTCAGGTTTTATTTTTCCTTCTGTTTTTCTGATAGAAATATCTTGCCTTTAATTATAATTAACGCAATACGATACACGTGCATACAGCACCTTTCGGGAGGACATCTCAAAGCACTTTATAACTTGATATAACTTAAGTGCTAATAGTTTCTAAATTTGCTAGAATCCTGAAACTTCCCCTGGGCTGCGCGAGTGTTGTAAATCACAGATGGGTGGATTTCTGTATAGCGCCGCCCGAAGGAGCTGCTATATTATAATACAGTATAATAATTTAATGTAGCTCATTTGATATAGTGCCTTATCACTCGGTCAAAACTTCTCAAAGTACAGTATTTCACAGGAAGCTCTTCTAAACGCAGGAAAGAAATTTGAAGTTGTTTTGCATACCTCCAGGTGCCAAACTTGAAAATGGTTGAGCTATATTAAGGGGCATTAATGGTCTTAAGGGATTAATGGTCTTAAAGAATTTACATTCATTCAGTTACTTACAACTTAACCTTAGCTGATCTTTCTCAATCCAGTCTACAAAACGATGATATAATGCTATGCTACATCAAAATATGTGTTTCAACTCATTGAGTTACTTTGAACTGTAAGCAATCTCAGCAGGCAGTCTGTGCCAGTGATGTTTTATACAACAGCAATGAGATAATTTGCCAATTAATCTGTTATTTATTTGTTAATCTGTTAATTTGAGTGAGTGAAGAATGTTGAACAAAACATAGGAAGAACTTCCTGGTCTTCAAAATAGTGTGTTTAATCTTCAACATCGAGCAAAAGTAGGCAGGACTTACATGGCTTAATATCTCATCCAAGGTGATGGCACCTCCAAACAATTCAGTCTTGTGTCGAGACTTGTCAAAACCGTTAACTATTTGATGTAGAATTAAGCATTCTGCCAACCGAGCCAAACTGACCTTGTTTCTTTAATCAGTAAGATCCCAATATAAATGAATGGCCTTTGATGAGCTCAATCTCTTGTCGAATAACAGAGTTTTTCCAGTGTCCTGGCCAGAATCCCTCAGATAAAATTGGTCTTTCACTTCTCAGTCGCTTGTGGGACATTGCAATGTGCAAATTGGATGCCACGTTCTTCTACAAATTAGACCAACGCTACACTTTACAGTAAATCCTGAGACACTTTCAGATATTCTCCTGACATGAAAGGTGCTATATCAAATACAAGGATTATTATTATTCCACTGGATCAGAATCTAGCAGCGAAAAGCTTGTAGGCCAACTGTTGCATTTGGTGCCTCCAGGTTTTCAGAATACCGGTTTAATCTTAACAGTTGTATTTGCCACCTCATTATGTGTGAAATGCAAAGCGGCTTTGAAATTGCTTTCACCTGCAGTAGTGTTCTCCTTTAACAAATATTCATACAGAACTATCAGCAGATGACTACCTTGTACAGAAGTTTCGTATCCTGCAAGTTTTACGTTTAAATTGCCATGATGTACTGCTGATTCAACTGGATGTAGCCTGCCAATTTAATAATAGAAAGCTTCAATTACCTCATCTCTGGAGAACAATGTACATTCCTTGTGTATATATCTACTGTAATTAAAAGGATGCATATAAAGGTAAGTTTTAGATAGCTTGCTGCTGTTTAGAGACCCGGCAATGAGTTTATATTGTAATATATCATTGGGTGAATAACATTTGGCTTACTGCAGAATGTACGTATTATTAATGGTCTGGAAAGGGAAGTTAAAATTGCAATAACATTGGGTGAATCAATTCATAAGTAAGCTATGTCGGAAACGTGCAGAAACCCATCACCAATGCCCACCAACAGGTGGGTGATTTCATCTGGAGTCAGAGTGACTTCCTGGTTCTTGTATTGGTAGTGTTGTAGAGGAATGAGGTGCTAGGCTCACAAACCTAGTGCAGGAGGACATGAGCTGTACAGTTCTGGTTGGTCTGCAGCATGCGCAAGGAAGAATTGGGAGGTCTGGCGAGCAGAGATCACATAAGAGCTTGGCTGTAGGATTTTTGAAAATCACCCTTGCAAAAATAATCGTGGAGTCCTGTAGCTCAGTGGTTAGAGCACTCGCCTCGCAAGCGAGAGGACCTGGATTTGATTCCCAGACAGGGAGAAACCTTGGGCAAGTTTCTTTACTCCATAGCCTTTGCTTACGTAACAGTAAAATCTACGAGTGTTTGTGGGACACTGCTGTGCATAATTGGCTGCCACAGTATATTCTATATACATTATATTCTGTGAAGCGCTTTGAGGCGTCTCAAAGACGTGATAAGGCGCTATATCAAATGCAAGGATTATTTTAATCCTAGGGTGAAGAATATAGCACAGTTGCAGCCTTTCCACTTCAATGTTCTGCATTTTGTAAACTCTATCTTACTGCATATCTTACCGGCTGTGCAGCTCCTTCATGAACCTCATGTGGATTGCACTCTGATGAATTTTGTAGTGCGAGGCTTCTCATACATATTTAATACAGATGCTCAGTGTCACTTCTCCAATGTAATTGTTGCCCTAGTCTGAGACTGGAGTCCAGCTTTGATCTATACTCTTTTGAGAACCAGCTTCAGGAATGTAAATCACTGTACGAAGCAACATTATAGTTGGAACTCTTAGTGAAAGAGAAAGACCTTCATGTTAATCCAATAGAAGTTGTCAAATATTCACAAATAATGGTAACCACACAGCTTCATTTCACAGAACTTTTCCAGTCAATACTGCTCAACCCTTTCTGCTCACGGGGTTGAGGACGTGTCTACACCTCTAAATCTCATTGAAGAGCCAGACAACCTGGCCAGTCATCCACAATATGTTGCCTTACTTGCAGACTGTAATCATTTCGCTGTGGGTGTATTAACGCCACACTGTGAATTGGTATTCTCAAAATGACCCGTGGGCCAAAGCAATCTAGATTTAAGTAGGATAGACAATACCTTATGATGCCACTGTTGCTAGTGACATGTTGGGATTTTTAAAAATGATTGTTATTTCTAACTCGCAGAAGCTGTTTATTGCACAGTTTTGCGGACTGGTTTTGAAGAGCTGCCAGACATTGAGAGGGAAGAGCACTCTTATAAATTTTTGTGACCAATGGCTACCATTGAGGTTGATGTTTGGCAGTGGATGCTCATAACTTCACTGCTCACATGGCTGAGGTAATGAGGGGCTACAAATAAGCGGGAGCTAAGAGTGAAATCAGGACACAGTTAGGGAAGTGAGCAGAAGCCAGGAACTGAGTGGAAGAGAAAGAATTTTGCTATTGACAATTTGTCAGTTCTGGAAATCCCTTTTCTATTAACCGCTTCCACTGAAACACAATTTCGCTTTTCTGGGGGTAACAATCCCTTCCAAAAAAATAAAATAATAATAATAATTTGGTTACTCAATCCACGGCTGTTTGTGGGACGCTGCTGTGGGCAATTGGCTGCCTCGTTTCACCCACAAAATATACAGTCACTTTACAGCATATTCTCTGCTGCACTTTGAGACGTCTCAAAGGCGTAATAAAGCACTATATTAAATGCAAGGATTATTCTTGAAATATTTCCATCCTTAAGAGTCCACTGGCATGGAACATTGCTGTACTTTGCAATTACATCTTTTGCTAATAACTGATCATGATCATTTTACAGAAACATCTGGAAAAATAAAAGAGCTTTTTCGATCTAAATAATTAAATCAACAGTTTTGTGTTAATGAATATAAATGATTGTGTCTTGAAAATTGTAATAGAGTAAAATATTAACAGGATTTATCCTGAGGCTAATATATTGAAGCTAATAATAAATAATAATAAGGCCTACATTTGATATAGTGCCTTATGTCTTTGAGACGTCTCAAAGCGCTTCACAGAATACAGTGTAAGGTGAATTGACTATATTTTATGGGCGATAATGATATTCCACAGATTTTCATGATTTTAGATAAATCATCAAATCAAAATGTTTTTTTGTAATAATTAGTTCAGCCAAGTTAGCGAGATAAAAATGAAACTGGTGACTACTATATGTTAACAGGCAGCAATATTACATGTCATTGTAGAGAATCCACAAAATCCCAGAGTTTTAGAATAAAAGGCAGAGCAGTTCGATGTGACATCTTGTAATAAAGGTAAGCTGGCAAGATTTCAGAAAAAGATTAAATGACGTCTGTAACACCGCTGCAGAGAAGGTTGCAGAGAGAAGGCACAGAATGAGAAATGTGCTCCTTTGAGACTATTTATACTCGCTGGGAGTGACGGGGCTTATTTTCAGTGAATCTTTGGTGAGAGTTGATAACTATGAGATTGTTGATAAGAACACAACTGATTCTGTTAAGCATGTTTGACTGTATGTGTGAATGTAGACAACGAACAAATCGTGTTCCCATGTCTCATAACCACAATCTCTTTTTATATAGATATATTAAAAAGAATCCAACTTTTGGAAAATCATTATGATTAAAAAACCTTTTGTTTTTCCGCGTTTGATTTGTTTGAAAAGTGAGTCATGAAGACACTGTAGTGGGCATTGTTGCTCACGGTTACTCATTGTGAAACTGAGGGAGCTGAATTAACTTAGCAGAGCTGATCTTTATCACTTTAGGGTTATTATGACCATAACTCTTATGGTTAATATGGTTAGTAATTCCCACAAGCAGGAGAGCTTGATGAATGATGCTAAGAGGGTTCTGATAGTAAGATGCTCATATCTCTACACCACCGTGTGGGTGGGTGTATGTGATTCTCTTGCTATGTAAATATCCGTACTCGTGTAGACAGCAATATCAATGGCAAGCTATTCGGCTATTTGGCTGGTGAGATTCCAGCATTACCCCAACACACGTTGTGGGGTCCCCAAGCCTTTGCTCTTGCCAACCTGCGCTTAGTACTTTCTGGAATTAGGTAAGCAGGATGTGTCCCTCCAGGGGGAGAGTGTGTGTTCTATTCCAATGAATATTTCTGGAATTTCCAGGCATCTCAATTTGCTTTGGATACTCTTAAGCATGGTGATGGGTTTCCACATGGCGCTCTATAAATATAATTTGTTGTCGTTGATATTCCAATTACATTATTGGATGTCCCATCCTTCAAATGAGATTTTGGAGGCCTCGTCTACCTTTTCAGGTGGACGGTAATGATCCCACAACACTATTTGAAAGGAGAAGGGACCAACAATTCCACCAGATAAAAATAAATTGTCATTCGCTTCATGGCTGTTTGTAGAGCATTGCTGTGCACAAATTGGCATTTACCCACAACTTAAAGAAAAATTCTGTGAAGCGCTGTGAAACCTTTCAAAATGATACCAATTTGTATAATAATCCACGCATTTTTCACTTTGGTAGAACATTTCAGTGTGTTTTACAGTGACTGAGCACGAGTCTCCTCTTCTGCCCATTCCAGATACTCTTCAACCCTCATGTTACGTACGACTTGAAAATGCACAAAATGGTACAGTTTCAAAGCAACATATAGCAATTGATTTTGATCTTAATGTTTATGTCATCTACAATATCCGAAGCCCGTTAGAATCCTGATATTCTCTCTTATATTCTCGCTTTGCAAGTGAGAGACCTGAGTTCAATTCTAGGCAGAGGGCGAAACCTTGGGCAAGTTTCCTTACTCCACACAGAGCCTAATAATAATCCCTCCAAAACCAAAAACAATAATAAATTGGTCATTTTCAATCTACGACTGTTTGTGGGACATTGCTGTGCGCAATTGACTGCCGCGTTCGCCCACAAATATACAGTCAATTCACTTTACAGTGTGTTCTGTGAAGCGCTTTGGGATGTCCTCCTGACGTGAAAAGCGCTATATCAAATGTAAGGATTATTATTATTATTATACCTTCAGATTGTCAGTTTTAGGCAAGTGGACACGCTGATGACCAGTTTTATCTGTGACTTGGTGGGTGTTCGGGACTGTCGGGGGTTTAGCGTAAAGCACCTCCTTTGTATCTATCCTGCAGTTTACAAATAATTGGCTATTTTTGCAAGCTACGGGCTAACATAATAGAAATTTCAGATCAGGATGTAACACAGACAGCATGCGTCAGCCACAGCCAGTATGCTTCAGTCGAGGCAATAACAGCATGGACAATCCTGTTCTGACAATACCAAAATGTCGGTCTGTGAATCAGGTGAAAAAAGAATGATGTGATCTGCGCTTTATTCTTTCTTAGCTGTTTAAATCCTATTGGGACTGAAACAAGATGACATTCACAAGACACATTACTAGAACTTCATAACATGGTTAAAAGAGCTGGCTGGCATGTGGCAGCAGTACTGAAACCTATTTGAATTGAGAGTTACAGCGACTGCGGATAAAGAACATTGCAGTCAGTTTTTCTTTATTGATTTTCATTGAAAAATATTGGGTGTTTTTTGGTGAAAGTCAACTTGGTTAAAAATAACAGATTTTTTTTCTCCCTAATTTGATTTATTAAAAGCTTAATTAACTGATTTACTTTTGCTGTTTAGGGTCACAGGTGCAATCGGTTTCTGGGATTGCACCGCAATGTCTTGTAAATTCAGATGTTGCTCGGGAAACAGTGTAATTGTCAATATTGTTACATTGGGCGCATGCATTAAAGGCAACCACAACAACAAAATTACATGTGTCTAGCGCCTTTCACGTTGGAAGGACGTCCCAAGGTGCTGGACAGAGTTACGGACCCGAGCTGAGGGTCGGGGTGGGGGAGAGGGGAGAGCAGCGGGGGGGAACCAGGGAGATCGAAAACACGGTCAAGGAGGAGGGTCTTGAGGTGCGTCTTGAAGGTGGCGAGGGAGGGGGCGAGACGGATGGAATGGGTGCAGAGTGGCGGAAGGCCCGCCCACCAATAGTGGGTCAAGCGAGGCGGGGGACGTGAAGCAGGCCAGAGCCCGCTGAGCGGAGGGAGCGAACAGGGTGGTAGGGGGTTAGGAGGTCAGAGAGGTCGGGGGGAGCAAGACCGTGGAGGGCTTTGAAGGTGAGGACCAGGATCTTGAACTGAATCCTCACTGTGATTGTAAGCCAATGGAGTCGGGCGAGGATGGGGGGGTGATAGGATTCTGGAGCATAGTGCGGCAGAGTTCTGGATGATCTGCAGCCTGTGGAGGTAGGAGTTGGGGAGGTCGACAAGCAGTGAGTTTGCATAATCGATCCTCGATGTAATGAAGGCGTCTACGAGGGTTTCGGCGGCCTGCGCGTGCGACAGTGTCGGAGTCGGGAGACAGTGTCGGAGTTGGGCGACATTGCGGAGGTGGGGAAGGCAGAGCAGGTCATGGCGCAGATGTGGGGTAGAAAGGATAGTTGAGGGTCAAGGTTCCGGACTGGCTCAGTAAGGTGGAGTGTGCAACCACGGATGGTTATGCTGTCAGCGCCTGAGGTGAGGAGGTGCTGATGGGAGCAAATCAGGGAGGCCTCGGTCTTGTTGACATTCAGTCAGGACAGCAGTGGTCCTGGAGTCCAGGATGGAGGCAGAGAGATAGAGGTGGGTGTCATCCACATACATGTGGAAGTTGACCCTATGTCTGGATGATGTCACCAAAAGGGAGAATATAGATATTGAAGAGGAGGGGACCAAGGACAGAGGCCTGAGGAACATTGCACGAGACGGCCCAGAGAAGAAGCCGTTTGAGTAGATGAAGTGTAGGCGGTGTGAGAGGTACGACCTGAACCAATCAAGGACAGCGCCGTTGAGGTGAGAGGAGAGTCAGTGGATGAGGATAGAGTGGTCGATGGTGTCGAAAGCAGCAGAGAATATTAGAAAGCAAGTCTGCAAAACTTTTCTACAGTGTTAGAGATAGAAAGAGTCCTAGAAAGAGACACTCACAGAAAGATAAAGAGTTTCAGTAAATTTATCCGTGTTTTTATGCATCACTTCTTCCCTCGCAATTTTCTCAAAAATAGCGGTGCTGAAATATACCCGGGTTTTATTTTGTTGGATAATAAAACAACTTTAATGACCCTTACCTGTGGAGCATGTAATTCCATTTGGAAACCAGTCAGTTGATATGGTTTAGACAGGTCGATGTGCTAACAATTTGTCTCATTGGCATTTTAGGTATTGTGAGCTATTCCATAAAGGTCATGTTTCACAAGCTTTCAATTTAATGCTGAGAATGCAAAATTACTGTGCCCAAACCAGCATTTCTGATATATAATAAACATTATTTTCCACCGGAAGTGTTACTGCAGGCTTTGGTAACAGCAATTTTTTTATATAAAATACTTTGTTCATGGTTGCGATGATGTATTTTGATGCATGCAAGGGAATTTGAGGCTTGCTGGATTGCAGAAATATAATTCTTCATTTATTTTCCACATACAAAGAAACAGATCATTAGCCAAACTAAGGAGGCATGAAAAGCACAGTACTCGCTGTACATGCTGCGAATGTGGTCTTGTTTTTTCTGCGTAGCACCTCAATGTTTGTCTCCTGTTGTTACACATTATCCAAATGTTCATTGACATTTAAAACAAAATAATATTATTTAAAGTAGATTCATAGCCCTTTCCAAATTTCGGCACAATCTTCGATGTTGACTTCTGCTTTTAGAATGCAGTTTATTGTCTTTAGTGTGCTGAGTGCCTTGAGTCATCCAGACTTGTGCCATCTCATGTTATTACAATTGAAACATTTGGTTGGCTCGTGGCCAACTACTGCTGAGCAATTTCAATAATTGCATCAATTTCAATAAGCACCAATACCATCCTGCTATTGATGCTTATTGTGGAGTACTGGAACTTAGTCATTAGAGCACTCTCCTCGCAAGCGATTCACGGGCAGGGTGAAACGTTGGGCAAGTTTCCTTAAACCACACACCTCTGTTTACCTCGCGGTAAATAGGAACCCGGTTGTTAGTCGATTGGTGGATCGCTTTTCCGAGGGTATTAATCCCTTAAAAAATATATAATAATTTGGTTATTCAATCCATGTTTTGCTCACAAAATATAAAGTCAATTCACTTTACAGTATATTCTGTGAAGCGCTTTGAGACGTCTAGAAGACGTAGTAAAGCGCTATATCAAATGCAAGGATTATTATTGCTACTTTCTGGTAACTATAATCGATATCTGAGCATTTAACCACGTTCCAACGTTTGTGAAGTAGCTCGTTCTCGGCAATAGGTCATCTTTGACAAATTATATTCCCTCTTGTTTGGGGAGGAATTGTAAGAGACATCCTGTATCTACTTGTCTTGTTTCTAGTAGTCAACCCATAATTATAAATTGTAGACAGCAACTGAATAAATAATAATTCTTGCATTTGCTTTTCACATTGGGAGGACATCTCAAAACACTTGACAGGATTTTATTGTTTAATATCTGTGTATTTTGTATGCAACCATAGCAGCCAATTTGCGCATAACTACAAACAACCAAGAAGTGAACGACCAATTTTATTTTGGGCGATTGTTGGCCAGGAGACCAGGAAAATCTCTCCTTTTTGCAAATAGTACTGTTGCATCTTTAACCTCCATCTGAACAGGCAGACGGGACCACAGCCTAACGTTTCATCTAAAGGAATAGCACTGAAGTTGGAATGTAAGCTGTTGCTTTACCATCAATTCCATCTCCATCAATTTTGAAACCCTGACAGTTTGTGGCTTTAGCTACCTTTAAATGTCTTAGATAGTTCTTGATTGCCTTTAGCTAATGTGGAACTTAATGATCCAGACCCTGAAAGAAGCATTGGAAGGATTGGACAAGTTATTGAGAGAGGAATGCCTTTGCAGATGCTTTCTTAAAAGAATCAGATTCTATATAATATATATAATAATCCCTGCATTTGATATAGTGTCTTGTCACGTCTTTAAAATGTCTCAAAGCGCTTCACAGAATATACTAAAGTCAATCGACTGTATATTTTGTGGGTGAAATGTGGCAGCCGATTGTGTACAGCAGTGTCCCACAAACAGTCGTGGATTGAGTGACCAAATTATTTTCTTAATTTTTTTTTGAAGGAATTATTACTCCCAGAAAAGAGATCCGCCAGTTGACTAACAACCAGCTTCATACTTACTGCTGGGTAAACAGAGGCATGTGGAGTAAGGACACTTGCCCAACATTTTGCCCAGCCAGGAATCGAACTCTGGTCTCTCACATTCGAGGCGAGTGCTCTAACAACTGAGCTACAGGACTCCATTATGATTCTATAATTACAGTTGTGAGTGATATTTTCTCACATGATAGACATCACACAACTCGTTGATAGTGAACACTTGTGAAAACTACGGTGTAGCTACAGTAGCATTGATTGGAGCATCTGTTCATTGGACTGCAGAGTCCATTATGGGTTTCAAGAAGGAAGTAGATAGGTATGAAGGATAGAGGCTTGAAGGGGGTATGGTCATAAGGCAGTGCAGTGGTATTCAATCAACCCCTTACTCCGAGAGCTGGTGCAGACTCAATGGACTTACCAGCCTCCCTCTGTGCTGTAAATTTCTATGATTCTTCCTATCTGATGATATGAGCACAAAAATACAATCAAATATCCGGGATGCTTTTAGTTCTGAATGAAGGTCAGATCTTGCAGCTCTCGTTCTCAAGCGTAATCAGTTGCATCCTTGTGAATTTTACCATGCTACTATATCTGGTGGACCTTGCAGGATTTACCTACCTTGTAAGCCTTTAACTCCAAAATACACAGCCACTATACTTTACTGTAAAGCCTGCAAAGTGCCTTGACGTCCTCTTGATGTGAATAGCGCTTTAATCAATTTGCAAGGATTATTTTGTTATTATTTCTTCTCCTTCCTGCTTCTCTCTTGCAGAAACATTTTTTTTGTTCATCTGGCATGGATTCCTCTGAAATTGCACAGATGGAACTATGATAACCTGGGGAAGGACTCTGGCCCCTGATACAAAGACTTATGAAGCTGCAGACATGGGAGAAATCAGGATATTTGCCCAGGGCAAGGTGCACATTGCAACATACTGAACCCCATGGGTTATATCAATGCGCACAAAGTAGATTGATACAAAAGTCAGCCAAGGACAACAGTTTGGCTATGTGAATAACATTATAACAGACCGCAAATTCTTGCAATAATCCTCAGTGGGTTGAAATGATTCCCGCAGGGCAAAGATTCTTTCTGTGTTAGAAAGCCTGATTGCTATTTTCATCTTTTCCAGTTGGGTCCAGTGACTCAAGACAATATGTACTTTGGCACTTCTGTAATTTAAGTCTCCTCAAAATCGAGTTAAGAGTTTCTTTGTTGTTGTTTGGCCATCTTATTTATAGAATTCATTTAAACGTCAGGTTATGTGGAATTATGTGAAAGAATATCCTATTGCTTCAGTATTTGCTTTCTCATCCTTTCAACAAGAGAGTTCCACCTCCACAAAGATCCTGTTTGTTAACCGATCAATTCTCTGATCTACAGCACTTGGAGCTTGTTTTTTTTGTTCATTGCCTCTCATTTCTGTCTGCACTAAATTCCAGGACTGTTTTTTTTGCGCGATGGGTGTGTGAACCCTGGATTGAGAACTACCTGATTCACTCGCATTGCAGTTGACAAAAGTCCACAGTACTTTTGTCATTCTGCAATTATCCTTAATGGGTATCAGTTGGGATAAGTTCAGTGCTGTCAAGCTGCTTCTGCATTCTGCTTTTGTTTTTCTGTTGTGTTTGAATTACTTGGAACAGCTGTGAACTGTGAAATATGAAGCAGCTTGGCTGGCTTGACTACTCAACTATTGCACAACACACGAGGGAAAAAGTCCTTTGTTTGGTGCTATAAAATCTGCTGTTTAATACACATAGCTTCTGCACTTTCAGAAAGATCAGAATTTTAATTCGGTAATAACCCAATTAAAACAGTTTAGTGATTGTTGCAATGTGGTACAATGTAGATATGAAAATTTATGAAACGCTTACCAGCTTTTCCCCCCCCCCCCCTCCCCTTTCCCTTCTCTTTCCTTGAGTCAATGTTGTCATGTCATGTGTTGGTGACCTTTGGCGCTTTAACTGTCTTTCAATTTTTGCTTTATTTCCAACAAGATTATTTAGTGCAGGAATCCATTTGTTTTAAAAGATGGGTGAAAAAGACACAGAATAATTTATCTCCTGTCTAGACAGAGGCTTTACGTGTAAGGTAATGATAATAATAATGCTCCTTGAATTGTGCTATAACCCCTTGTCACGTTGTTGAGATGTCACAAAGAGCTTTTCCAGGATTTTACTACGAAGTGCAGTAACTATATATTTGTAGGCAGGTATGTGGTAAGTGATAAGCATGTCATTGGTTAGTGATATGTTATTAGGTACATTTCACTTGTGCTTAACTGGTATGCCTGCCCTTCACGTTGACATTGCTACTGATTTTCACCCACAAAATATACAGTCAATTCACTTTACAGTATATTCTATGAAGCGCTTTCAGACGTCTTGAAGACGTGATAAGGCGCTATATCTAATGCAAGGATTATTATTATTTAAGTGGAGTTCAATTGTGAGTTTTTGAAGTTTTTGTATGACGGAATTATGGGTGTTTTTTTCACCAGGATTTCTGTGATTCAGAGTGGTGAGTAAGTAGGAATTTTCAAACTCTGTTTAGCTGCGTGCTGAATTAGTCCCCATGTTCCAAGTAAAGTAAAGAGGCCTTCCCTTGGAATTCAGGCTGTGTCTGGAGAGAGAATTTTGAGATTATACAACACAAAAGTGAAGTATTGAGGTTTACCATACAAATGTAATCTTGTTGTTACAGGTCTGTTATTGGTGGGGTACATGTGGCGTTAATTAATAACAAAGAATATATTGTCACAACATTAAAGACCTTTACCGATCTTTAACATTAACAACCGCCAGTGACATTTTTCTAATAGCATATTAATACCATTGCTCTATATAGGGAATACTTCTGGGGTTTGGGGCCGTTTAGTTCTGATAAGTGACTAAGAGCTGCACTTACTTGATTTGAAACATGGTTGAGGGGAGACATGGTCCATGTGTTTAAGAAGTTTAACAAGGAGCTAACACATTTAGAAGAGGAAGGAAAAAAGTTTCTGTTTCATAAAACGTCTTTGAGACAATTTTGATGACCATGACATGACCACAATGTCAAGTCGATCTTGTCAATGTCTTCCTTGTAAATTATTCCCAGTTGACATTTGAAAAAGCAAAACAGTCCTTTCGGTTTTAAGTGAACTCCCGAAGTAGGCAGGAAGCATCTTGTTTATTTCCAGAGTCTTGCCAACGGGACATAACAAAATATAATTCCTTTTAAAATTTGGTTCAGCTTGACATGTCGACTAAGATTAAACTAATTCAGTAACCGTGATGCCTGTACTGATTTTTCCCACATCTTCACATGTTTCCCTTATGTTTTTCTCACAGCTCGGAACATTGCGATTTTGTGGCACCACTGAATTTGCCAGTGGCCAATGGGCTGGGATTGAGCTGGATGAGCCAGAGGGGAAGAATGATGGTAGCGTTGGAGGCATTCAATATTTCAGCTGTCCTGACAAATATGGTACTGATAATGATTTTGAAAACCTCTCTTTTCTATGCTCTTAGAATCACGCTGGTGCAGAGTAATATTTACCGACTGTTGTTGACCCTCGCTTGGTAATCTCCCAGCAAACGCTGGATATACTCGCTGAGCCTTGGCGGAGTTGTGCGCCAGCACATTAGCTTTCAGGTTCTGAATTGTATTTTCAGAAATGTGAATCCTGTTTTTTGAAGGTCTGATTCATTCTAGGCACAAATTTAATTGTTGTGACAGCTGTAACTGTTGGTCGTGTGGTAGGTTGTCACTTTGATTTAATCTGCACGCCAACATGTCAGTTACCTTTTACTTGCATTTTATTTTATGCTACATTTATTCCCCACACTCCCCATGTGTAGCTTATTTTTCTATCTTACCACCACCACCCACCCACCCCCCCCCCCCCACCACTCCACCATCACCACTTTTAAGGGGCAACAAAAAAAAAGATTCCCAGACTTGTGTTGATGTTGGGGTTTCCGCATGTATCAGACTTCCAGCTGACCTCCCAAAAAAATTGCGCTGAAACTGTTCACTGTGGGGGTTGTGATTGAGCGCAATGTATTCACCCGGCTTGTATTTGCTGGCATCCATGTTCTGAGAAAAATAGCCTAATTCCATTTGACTACAAATACAGACTCTGCACTCAACAACAATTCCCTGTGAAAAAGCTTTGAGACGTTTATTCGGTCTCTTCTTGATCGGTCCACTTAAGATCAACAACATCTTATGAACAGAATTGAGAGAGGATGCAGCTGTACAAACCACACCTTTATGAGGGAGAAGTGAAACCTGAGAGTGATTTCTATCGTCTCAGTCACTAAAAATGCGCACTATTTCCACGAAAGGGATCGTGATGTATTTTCCCACTCACAAAGAAAAACTTGGTGCTGCAGTAATGACAACAACTTGCATTTACATAGTGCTCCTCACGTGGCGTTGCATCCCAGAGCACTTAAAATTAGGGCATTGCCCCTGAGTATTCCACTAGCATTCAGGTCAGCATTTTGAACTGAACTGGAGACCAGGACTAAAGTGAATTTCGCTTGGATTTGCTTTATCGTCAGCTACTACTCTCTTTTCTAGGTTTGGATGTCTCTGGGTCACTCTCCACTTTAGTCTGAAGCACCAACTTGTGTGAACATAAATGAAACTGCTCTGGGATCCACCATTAACCTTTGTGATTGAGCCAACTCTGGGTCTTAATGAAGACTTGTATATCCCTAAAGCAAGGAGACATCATGTTATGAAATTAAATACATCAACAGGAGATGTGCTACTCAAATAGGAAGTACTTAGTATTGAAAGTACTTCCTTGAGGCTTCTTTTCTTCCTCAAATAGGAATGTAGTAGTCTGGTCAATTGTAAATAATTGCATCGGTGATACATAAGCTATTTATGCACTAACAATTCAAATCTTTGAGCTGTGACGGAAAAGTTATAAGTGAACTTTGCCTTCCAAATGAAAGAATTACCATCTCATTGTCATTTCCCTATGGCTGGAAAGATTATTTTAATGAGATTGCGATCTCCTTTCCAAATAGCCCTTCTGTATAACACTTGACTGCCTCGATCTGCCAGCAGTCAGAAATGTAAAGCTTTATTAATTAGTGACTGGCTTTACAAATCATAGAGAGCAAATACTGCAGCTCTTTTGCAAACAATGGAGAAAATTTGTATCTTCAGATGCTAATCTACATTGTTTCGGAAGGTAAATGCTTGAAAAACGGAGCTTTTGGAAGAGAGAAGGTAACTCAGTGAATAGTGACATACAGTCTTTAATGTCCAACTGAAAGAAACAAACTGGCTGTCATTTTTACCTACAATTACAGAGTCACTCAACTTGATAGCATTTTCCTGTAAAGCCCATTGAGATGTTTCTTTTCCTTATTTTGGTCAGCTGGGTGTCTGACATGCAAAAACCCATCACCAAACCATGCATGTTAACAACACATAGTGCAGGTTGGCAAGAGCCAAGTCTTGGGGACCCCAAAGCGTGCGTTGGGGGTACTGCTGGAGTTTACCAGTTAAAACTGCATAACTTGCTGTTGAAAATATTGTCTGTCAAGCTTCCCACCAGCGAGGATCATCCTACTCATTAGGCCTTTGACTAGCAGAGTTAACAGGAGCTGAGCAGGAAGAATCTATGCCCCCATTGACCCCCAAGTCTACTCCTGCAAGGCCTTCCGATAAGCCAAGCAGCTGGTCTGTCATCAGCATTGCCCTCCAGGTGTGGCACCACCTGGCTCATCCACACCTAGACCACGAGAGGATTGACTCAATTAGGATGTTCCGTTGCCAAGAATGTCACCTTCAAGCCAGTTCAGCTCCAAGGAGACCCTGCTTATCCCTTCCCCCCCCAGAGGGTAGTGAGACATTCCCACATTACAGGCACTGAGTTAACTCCAAGCATTATTGTAATGAGGCTCCACTGTACTGGGGATGTGTTGCATTGTTGAAGGTCCCACCCTATGGATGAGCCTAAGATCATTATCTGTGTAAAGACTGAACGGCACTATTCAGAATGAGAAGGCATCAATCTTTAAAATAATGATTCACCTCATAGCTATTCAGGGACCTTGCTGTATGCATATTAGCTGCTGTATTTGCCAATATTTACAGTCAGTACTTGACAGTAATTCTCGGTGAAGTGCTTTGAGACACCTTAGCTGTGTTAACTGCAAGGATTATTTTTAATTGAAATATCCCTTTTCAATTGGCATGAAGGGTTCTATGTCAAATAATTTTGGCCAGTTTCAACTTTGCCATTTAGTCCACAGCTTAAATGTTATAATTAAATTGTTAATTTTCAAGTCATAAATCTGACTGAAAGCTGAAAAATTCCCACTGGTCCTATACTAAGTGCCTCTGAACCACATTGTTGAAGCCAAGTATACACAGGGAGTTTTAATTTCCATGTCATTCATCCTCCACTTGACTTGGGAGTATTGGATGTAGACACTGAGTGTGAAAAGTATTTGTGGAAAGAACAATATTTGTTTAAAGGCTATTTGTTTTAAGGCCTTTTTCTGCCATCCTGGATCATTTAAAGATATATTTGTTGATGTGATGTTCTGTTAAGATGCTTAGCAAGGGAGCAAAGGAGGAGCTTTGCAGGGTTTTTTTGTACTCAGATATTGGTAGGTTACGGAATGCCCTGTTGGGTGTGGTGATCAATATTAACTTTCAAGAGCAAGCTAGATAGATATCTAAAAAAGTTATTTGTATGGATATGTGGAAAAGGCAGATAAATGGGACTGGATGATTTGCTCTTTCAAAAGACCCAGCACAGACACATGATGCTCCAAATGGGCTTCTTCTGTGCTGTAGAGTTCTGCGGTTCTATATGACATGAATATGGGATCAATTTCATGGAAGTTCTTAATTAAGAATTGTTGTGCTTGATTTCTTAATGAAAAAAATTGAGCTTGGATTTCTTCCTGTGATTGGAAATCTGCCACATACGCCACTGATTTGAGGGAAACGTACTCCAAACATGGATTAATTTGGAGCAGCTTTCTCAGCAGTGGTGCTCTTGTTATTATTGTTGTAAATTGGTCTTGTGAGCTTCTGGATTTCTTAATTAAGAAATCTGTGAAGAAGTACAGTAAAATCTATCCCATGGGTGTTTCAGTTACATTAATTTTTGGTTGAATCCAAATTTAAATGACGAATAAGTTTTTTAAAAAAAACAGAATATTCAGTTCGAATCAAGACAGGAAGGACATTTTCATCTGGATTGTAAGGTCCCAAATTACTCTACAATAGCCCCTTGTTCCTGTGATGGATGGTCGTGCACTGGCTTGAAATTTAATAAAAACTAATGTCTTTTCTGATCAAAGGCGATGAAAACAGAGGATTCAGATTTAATTTGGATTCAAAGGGGCTGATAGCCAACCTCTGTGCTCTCTGTAGGAAGAGTGTTACTTGTAAGGAAAGTCACCCCGGTGCTTCAGGTTGCATCCACAGGGCACAAGGTGGGTAAGATGTGTAAATTTTCTTGGGTGGTATATAAAAGTAATTGATAATCCATTAGTCTGTTGCTAAAGAGTAATGGTAACTATCGATCAGAAACTAGGCAGCTTTAGCCAGGCATAAATATTAGAGTACACATTTCAAGTGTTCGTCTTGGGAAAATATATGGAATAAGGTACTGGGAAAAGTTGTTGAAGCAAAAGATTTCCAGTGTTTGGCATAAGGTGAAGGTTTGAAAGATGCGACTGAAATCAAACAAAATACAGTAATTTGTTGATTTTTCCAGTTGATTGTTTTCCTAAAAAGATGCTGAACAGATTCCTGTAATCATACAGTTGTGAGCTGTGTATGTTCAGTATTATGTATTTGTTTTGTTAAAATGATAGACTACAAGCACACCTTTGCTTTGCAACGTGATAGGGCGCAAATCAAGGATTATTGTTATTACACTATGGTTTTGTTCATTTTCTGTGCAATCTGTGTTGCCTTTCTATCAATGACAGCCTAGGGTCGCAAGACTTGTTTTTTCTTCTGCATTATAGAATTGTTTTTCTTGATGTCCTGAAAAGGTTATGATGACAGGTAGTGAAAACAGCCTAGAGAATCTTAGCTTTCAGAATGAGTTACAGAAAGTGAACAGTACTCCTAATATCCACTGTAGATACCCCCTCACGCCCACCCTTGCCCGGCTCTGCTGGCTCGCCATCCCTCAAGAGGATCGAGTTCAAAATTCTCGTCCTCACCTTCAGGGCCCCCCAAGGCCTTGCCCCCTCCTACCTCTCCGGCCTGCTCCATCTCCCCCGCCCGGCCCGCCTTCAGCCTCTCTGCCCTCACCCTCTGGAACTCCATCCCACATTTCCTTCATCTCACTCCCTCCCTTGCTTCCTTCAAGGCCCGTCTCAAGACTCTTCTCTTCAACCGTGCCTTCGACCACCCTCCTACCCTCTCTGTCCTCCACCCTCCCTGATCCCAATGCTCGGATCCTAATCCCTGACTGTTCAGCGCCTTGGGACGTCCTCCCGACATGAGAGGCGCTTTAAAAATTCTGGGTAAACTTTTAGAAGCCATAATTAAATTCAGCCACCACGGATTTATAAAAAAAGCAAGTCTTGCAGAACAAATTGTACTGAGGAAACAACTGAGCGTGTTGATGAAGGGAATGCAGTGGATGTTGTGAATATGGTTTAGAAAAGGCATCTGCTAAATTGAAAAAAGTTAAGAAAATTGAGAGACCTGATCGAAGTAAATAAGTCATTTTGGCAGGAAAAATAAAGAAGCTGCCTGGCCTGTAGTCTATATGGTAGGAACCTAAGATGAGAAGAGGAACAAAGAGATCTGGGGTTTCAGATCCACAAATATTTAAAAGTAAATACTCAGGAATTTCAGGCTATCAAAAAGGTCAATGGGGTCTTGGGATTTATATTCAGAGGAATGGAATATAACAGTGAGGATGTGATGTTGAATTTATAAAAAAAACATTGGTTAGACCAAATTTGGAGTATTGTGTCCAATTCTGTCTCCACTATAATAATAATATTTGCATTTGATATAGCGCCTTATCACATTTTGAGAAGCCTTAAAGTGCTTCACAGAATATATTTTAATGTGCAGTGACTGTGTGTTTTGTGAAGGAAACGCGGCAGCCAATTTGCACACAATGGTGTCCCACGAACAGTGACCAAATTATTATTTTTTTAAAAGGGATTATTATGCTGGAAAATTAATCCACCAACCGACTAACAACTGGGTTCCTACTATCTGTTGGGTACACAGAGGCATGTGGAGTAAGGAAACTCCTGTCGTTTGTGAGGCGAATGCTCTAACCACTAAGCTATAGGACTCCGTGGAGGAATATCTTATAGTGGACCTCACACCCAATGCAACTGAAGTCCTCGTCCATGATTTTGTCGCCTCCCCCACAACTATTCCAAAACCCTCCTTATCGATCTCCACTACCCACAAGCTACAACTGATTCAGAACTCTGCCGCCCGCTCTAACCTCTGTAACCGCATCACACCAATCCTCTCCAAGCTCCACTGGCTCCCTAGCGCAGAACCCATCGATTTAAAGATCCTCTCACTCGTCTACAAATCCCTTCATGCCCTGGCACCTCCCTACCTTTCCCCATTGCACAACCCGCTGTCTCCAATCGGCTGGCTCCGGCCTCTTGCTTGTCCCTCATCTCCCCCACTACCCCCCACTCCACCATCGGAGGTCGTGCTTTCAGCTACTGTGCCCCAAAGCTTTGGAACTATGTCCCTCAATCCCGGCACCTTGCCTCCTCCTTTCCCTCTTTTAGAAAACGGCTGAAGATCTTCCTCATCGACTGAGATTACAGTCACCTCCCCCGGGCTTGGTGTCAGGTTCCGTCACTGTCAAGCGCTCTGAGACGCTACCCTGCATGAGAGGCGATATATAAATGCAAGTTGTTGGAAAAAAATTATTTTACATAGGGCTTATTAGGATGCAGAATGTCCTTCTAAAATCTTGATTAAAACAGAATTTATATTAACTTTTGGGGAAAGGGCAGTTAATGAACAACTGGCACAGGCAGAATGAACTGAAAGATACCCTTCTGTCCAGTTAAATTCTACAATTCTATGAATTCCCAATTTGCTACCTCAAATTTAAAACACTTAGCTCCTTGGGTTATAATAATTTAGTTGTAGCTCTTTTAAAAGCACGCTTAAAATGCAACCTGTCTAGAAGGCAAACTCGTAACTTGTGCTGTGCATGGGCCTATAAATGATCTTGTCACCAGAAGTGTATACAGGTCTATAAAAGACTTAACAACAGAAATGTGCATCGGTCCATATAAAGGCTTCACTAGAGCTGCACAGGTCTATAAAAAGATAACACTTTAGTACCTAAGCTATTGTCTTTGATTTTATCAATTCTCGAACTCAAGTTGTAGAAAAATTCCACAAATGTGGTTGCCAGCTTAATTACATGAAAACATTTATCACAAGAGATTTTAACTAAACTTCATAAATGAGTTCCTAAATTATTTTTGATCATTGGTTATATGCGTTGGCTTCTTATAAAATATTTGATGGTACTGTGTTTAAAATCCACAGTCAGTCAAGGGTTAAGTACATCCCTAGAAAAACTCGGAAGGTATGCAGAAAGGTGGTTTAAATATCTAGTTTAAACTGGGTTATAACCATTCGATTTTTGTAATATTTAAAAATGAAAGTTTGCATTTTTTAAATACAATTAAATATTAAATAGTTATAATTAGATATTCTCAAATGAGAAAAGATTTATAAATTGTATTGCAGGTTACTTGTCAATTATGCAATATCCTAACTGAATTATGTAACATAGTGCTGTTCCCTACTTCAAATGTTTTATCAATAAAGCATACCCCCAAATCTCAAAAACCTAAGTCTCCAGACAGAATACAGATGCCTAAACGTTGAATATATAGGAATTCCTCAGGATATTTATATGGAATAAAATTGCTGTGCACGAACTTCAGAAAGTAGCTTAGTTTTTATTTCAATCATAATTATTTTTTATTACCTGTACTTAAAATTTTACTGGAAGGAGTATCTATTCTAGTCCTTAAATTGGTTCCATGGTTTGTTTAGTGGTATTGACATGAACTTCTGTGAATATCTGCCCAACCTTGGAGATGCAAGCAAAGTCTGGTGCAGGAAACTAATGCAGGGAGAAAGTGTAGGTGGGGAAGAGGGTACGTGTTCTCGTTGGAGATTACTTGATCCTCCCTCCCAAAAAAATTCCAAAACACTTGAGAAGAGAAAAACACACAATAGTAAATCCATCTTTTCATTTTGTTTTGCTTGAGTGGGATTGATTGAAGAACGTGTCAACTGGTGAAAATGTAGGAAACTATCCACACTAGCTTCAGGAGAAGCGTCAGATTAGAAGTTACTTAGAGTCTTCGTCTAAACTCTGGAAATCTATCCCTCCAACTCTATCCATCTATAAATACACTAAAACCCCGGCAAGCCGGACTACTGAGGAGAGGTGGGAGATTTGTTGAGCTGGATTTTTTTCTGGCTTTTACTGGCTTTTTTCGGTACTTGCTTTTTTCAATGCCAAAAAATGCTGAAAAACGCTGATATCAGCATTGTAATTGTTTGATTCCCGTGAACAGAAGATAGCGACTAAGCTATAGGTGTATATCAAAGTCGATATCCCTGGCCACTGAAGGCCAGCAAGCACGGTGAGGCTAGGAGTGTGCGCCTGCACACTAAGTGGAAGTTTTTAAAGTGTTTCTGTTTCTGTCTCAGTCTGGCTATGTACGAATTCTGGATACTTGGAGTCTGGTAAACCAGGGGTTCACTGTGCTACCTAAATAACTTACCATTTCAATTGCATCTGCAGTCAACTCCGTCCTCTCTTGCTCGACACCCGACTCGTCCTTGTGAAGTGCTACAAGGTGTTATGCTAGGTGACGAGTGCTATATAAATGCAAGTTGCTGTTGTAGTCATACGTTCCAGGCTTCCCCTGGTGGGAGAGTTCAACCCCAGTCTCTGTCATCTGCAGCAAAAGAAAAATTAAAGAAAGAAGAAATTTCATTCTTGTACCACTTTGTCATGTTGAAATGTCTCTCAAAGTGCTTTACAGTAATTACTGTCAGGTGTAGTGACTGTTTTCGTGGACAAACAACAGTCATGAATTTTGAGTACAACCGAATATGGTCCATCATATTAATGTAGGTTTCCACATGGTGGACTGTTGGTTAATCAAGACATTATGCTCGAGTTGCCCATTCTCCAGTGAAAGTTAATTATAAATTCTGGGAACGACTAGGCAGAGTTATTGAGATATTTTGAATGTAATTCCTAGGGTGTAATTTCTCGCATTGCTTCTGGTGCTGTGCCATATAATTTGATTCATTTATTAGATTGAAATGACCATATGCCCACATGGTGATTTTTCAGACACTGCCAGATGGTTAGTGGATGTGCTGATCAGATACTACAAGGGAAACAAGATTGATAGCTGGACACATCAGTTCTGTGGAGAGGCTACAGAAACTGCGATTGTTTTCATTGAAGAAGATAAATCTCGGGGGGAAATCCTGTTGAGGGTATTCAAGATCCCAATAGGTATTGATAAATAAAATAATAATAATAATAATCCTTGCATTTGTTATAGAGCTTTTTCACGTCATTTAGACGTCTCAAAGCGCTTCACAGCATATACTGTAAAGTGAATTAATTATATTTTGTGGGCGAAATGTGGCAGCCAATTGCGCACTGCAGTGTCCCACAAACAGTCGTGGATATAGTGACTAAATCATTATATATTTTTTGGAAGCGATTATTACTCCCGGAAAGCAATCCACCAATCAACTAACAGTTGGGTTCCTACTTACTGCTGAGTAAATAGAGGCGTGTGGAGTGAGGAAACTTGCCTAAGGTTTCGCCCCGCTGGGAAATTGAACCCAAGTCCTCTCGCTTGGGAGGAGAGTGCTCTAACCACTTTGCTACAGACTCCACAAAATCCTAATTATATAATCCATTTTTTGCACCAACAATCATAGAATCACAGCGATTTAAAGCATAGAAGGAGGCCATTCGGACCGTAAAGTCTGCACTAGCTCTCAGAGAAGGTATTCGTTCAAACCACTGCCCTGCATTATCCTCATACCCCTTCACACATCTACCCTTCACATACATGTCCACTTCCCTCTTGAAACCCACAATGGCCTCTATCCCTTACTTGGCAGGGCATTCCACATCCCAACAATTCTCTGAGTGTAAAACAAATCTCTTAAAATCTCCTTTTGCTCATCTTATGACTATCTTATAACTGTGACCCCCTAGTCACCGATTCCCCTACTATAGGAAATAGCTTCTTCCTATTTACCCTGTCAAAAACCTTTTGATTTTGTACACCTCTATCAGGTTCTCCTTAGACTTTCTTTCCTCCAATGAAAATAGACTCAATTTCTCCAATCTCTCCTCATAGCTAAAGCCTCTCATACCTGATATCGTTCTTGTAAATCTCGTCTGCAATCCCTTCAAGACAATCTTTGCTGAGTGAACCAAGTCTTGAAAGAAGCTCCAAATTTTAAAGTCAATTTTGAGGTAGTTTTATGTTTTGGGTTTCATGCCTTCTATGAGCTGAGTTGATAACTGTCCAAAGTCATTTCAACACAGGACACTTAGAGCCCATAAACAGAAGAAATTGTTATTGTGTCAACCTGGCCTGGATTCAAACCCAGGGCCCAGAGGTGAAAGATCAATGTGCTAATCCAAACCACTGTATCAATTAGTTTTCTGTTTTGTCTTCCACACCTCATTCCCCCTCCATCCTCTAAAATCAAATTCCTGCTTGGGGAGCTACTGATCTTCGTTGTGCTGTAGTGCATGGCAAGAGGGCACAGGATCAGTGTTGTGAAGGACATTTTTATGACATGCATCAGGAAGTATTGCTTTGTAAAGAGGCTGAAACAGGTCCCAGGAAGGGAAATTGAGGCTAGAATGCTGGATTGATTCAGGAAACAAGCTTGAGCTGTAATGGGAAGGCAGTAGAGTGGACATTGTAGAAGGTCACAAGATTGGTTTGGATGAAGAAGGCCCTTTGGTCCATCTGATCGCATCCTCACTGTCCCACCAACACTGCCTCAAGCTGTTTTTCAAATGAGTCCAGCATTCTGACCTCTACCTCATTTCCTGGCATCTTATTCCAGTCATTGATTACTCTCAGGGTAAAGAAAAACTTCATAGTATCTATCCTGAAATTACCCTTTACAAATTTAAATCTATATCCTCTTCTTCTCTTTTCTTGCTGCATCTGGGTCTACTTTTTCAATCCCATTTAATATTTGATACACCTCCCTGAGGCTGAAGTGAACGAGCCAGTGGCTTTCCTTTGCCCACACAGCAACAACAACAAAATTACATTTGTAAAGCTCCTTTCCATATCTTTCTTGTGCTGAATGCAGTCAGCAGTGTCCTCTGCAGCATGGAAAGAAAATCAGAAGATGATGATCAGACCGTGCACGTTCTAATATCACTAATAGAGCACAATTTGTAGAGGCTGGCAGCAACTTATGGTCTGTTTCTTGGCTGGTAAAAGGTGGTAGATTGCTTCTGAAGCGCTGTTGATTATAATCAAACTGCACTTGGTTACAAATGGCAGTGTGGCAAACGCAATCTGATTGAGATGGTTGTGGTTTTGATATGGTTTAGATGCCAGTTTGAGAGCAGGATTTAGTAATACTGGATTTGTGAGTATTTTTGACTCAGTTTGGGGAGCTGGGTTAACAACAACAATGATGACTTGCCTTTATATAGCGCCCTTCAAATGGGGTAGTGTCCTGGTGCGCTTCAGAGTGGGAGAGTCTGACAATGAGCCGGGGGAGAGGGAACGAGCCTGGCGGACGAGGGAATAGGATGCTGACTCTGTGTTTGACGTAATTTTGATTTGAACTAATTCAGAATGGGTGCGACAAAGAAGCAATAATCTGTATAAAAAGGTTTTAAAAAAAGCAATGGTGTGGATCATAAATAACAATTACATTATGAACAATTTTTTTGCAGGACATATAAATATGAAAGAAACGCAATCGAATACTGACTTCAACAAATATAATTTTATTTATTATTGATAAATAATCAAAATTCAGCTTCAAAACCATAATAGAATTTTGCACCATATTAAGAGTTTCAATTACAAAACATTTGGCATTTTCTAGTGAAAGTTAATTATGATTTCTGGCACAGCACACCAAGCTATTGAGATACACTGGAGGTAAGGATATTGGAGAGTAATTTCTTGCTACTGGTGCTGTGCAATACAATTTGGTTCATTTATTATTTTGAAATGACCATAAAATTCCAATATCCTCCAGTGAAATGTGAATGTAATGTGCGAGATTGAAGATGACACGGTGGTGAGACTGTGCTGCAAAGCGCTGTGCTGTGGAGCAGTGGAATACGGGTTTAGCTCAATGATTTCCCACAGGGCAGATTATGATCTTGGTTGTGGCATTGGGCAGAAGCAAATGCTAATTAGGCCTTTGTAAAGGGCAGGGGAAAAATTACCGAGGAGAAATATTAAAGAGATTAATGGCAGGGAAAATCTTTTTGGGGTTCGTGAATAATCCAAATTTGTGAATAATCTTGTTACAATAAAAACAGAAGAAGCTGGGAACGCTCAGCAGATCAGGCAGCATGTATTGGAGAGAGGACAGTGAGTTAATGTTTCAGGTCGATGATCTTTCGTCAGAACTCAGTCCATTTTCTGACGAAAGATCATCGACCTGAAACATTAACTCACTTTCCTCTCTCCATTGATACTACCTGCTGAGTGTTCCCGACCACTTCTGTTCTATTTCAGAAGTAGCATTGCTTTGGTCTCGAAATAATCTGACTTGCGAATTGTTTGTTTTTTTTCTTTCAAGGCATTTTTGCTCCACTCTCTAAAGTGAGTAAAGGGCTGGAGCAGAAAAAGAGCTCGACAAAGAACTCGCCAATTAAGAATTTATCGCCTGTTAAGACATTGGCCCCCGTCCGATCGCAGAGAATGGACTTGTCACATGTAACATCAAAGATAAACACAGGTATGTGTAGGTAGAGTAGAACTGCTGTGGTAAATCTACTATCTGCTGAAGTTTTTACTGGCATGTTAAAATAAATTACAGTAAACGAGGAGCCTGATGAAAGCCTGTAAATCATTTACAATATGGTTTAATTTATTTATTGTCCTCTCAATCAAAGTAGCTTTGAATTGACAATTTCACTCCGGTAGATAGAAATAATTACACGAGTTAAATGAAGGTCTATTCATTTGACGTTGGGTATTAAGTCATTTACATTACAGTAACTGGAGATCTGGGAAAAATTTCCAAGAGCCAAATCGCTAAAGAACAAAAGAAAATGTATGTTTTGTTTTGCAACCACTTCAGTAGCAGATAATATTTTGTGAGCTTCTGTCACTCAATAGCATTGCCCACCAAACCAAACACAGATTGCCATGCAAAAAGTCATGTTTCTTTTGTGATGGAAAATTGGTTTGAAAGATCCATCTCAGCTACATAGTCTGCATGTTATGTAGTCTGGAACAAAGTCCTTTGTTAGCCTTTAATGATCGGGATTCGCAGACCCAGCCAGTGTAAGGTAGTCACAAGTGTAGATGACACTAAGTTGGGTGGGGACTGTTGAATAAAAGATTGCAGCAAAGGTCTCACAAAAAGAGCTTGATAGGTTATACACATGGGCTGATAACTGTCAAATGAATTTTAATATTGCCTGCCTCCAACAGTACCTTACCACAAATATAACCGAAACCCTTGTGCATGAGTTTGTCACCTACCGCCTGGATTAATCAAACACACTCCTCACAAGTCTCCTCAGCTCCACTATTCAAAAGATCCAGCTCGATCAGAACTCTGCCGCCCACATACTGACCCGGACCAAATTCCGTACCCACATCTCACCAGTTCTGGCCCAGGCTCCACTGGTTCCCCATCATTGAATGGGTTGACTTTAAGATCCTCACACTCGTGTTCAAATCCATTCGCTCCCTGGCACCTTCCTACCTCTCCAACCTCCTCACTCCCCAATCCACCATCTGGCGCCTCCGCTCGACTGGCACCGGCCTCCACTCGTCCCTCACACCCTCCACCCCACCATCGGAGGTCGCGCTTTCACGCACGAGACCCCGAAACTCTGGAACACTCCCTCAATTCCTCCGCCTTGCCCCCCTCTCTCCCCTTTTTCAAGTCCCGCCTGAAAACCTTCCTCTTTGACCATGTTTACGGCCACTTCCCCCCCCACCCGGCTCGGAGTCAGGCTCCAACACTGATAAGCGCTCTGAGACGCTATAAGTGCAAGCTGTTGTAATATATCTAATGTTAGGTATTGCATATCGGAAGTAGCAGACACATATACTCCATGAATGGGATAGAACCTGCCCAGGAGGAAGCTGAAGGCAAGTTCTATCTCATCTGTGGAATGTATGGAAACTGAAAGGGTGGGTGTTAGTTGACCCATCGCTCACATGTCAAGTCAGGGTGAGGCAGCAATAAGAGAAGGTAAATTGGATCCTGGATTATATTATCAAATCAGTTGAGCTCAGATTCCCTAAAGTCCTGTTCAAGCTGCACAATGCTCTGGTCAGGCTGTGCCTAGAGTAATGTGTACAATGCTGGTTGGTAGAATAATAATCTTTGCATTTGGTAGTGCCTTTCATGTCGAGAGGACATCCCAAAGTGCTATTGTAACATAACGAGGCTGCCCTAGAAACAGAGGAGAGCAATGAGGATGATCCCCAGTGTTAGAGGGATTAACCATAAGCAACAAATAGATAAATTAGACGAGCTAGACCTCTTTAGCCTTTTAAACAGACATTTCAAATAGAACCTTATAGAGATATATAAGATAATTAAATGGGATTGAGAAAGTAAACCCAGAAGAATACTTTCGGTTATGCAAGGGCAGCAACAACAACAACAACTTGCACTTATGTAGTGCCCTCCATGCAGGGTAGCATTTCAGAGCGCTTAAAGGATAGAAGAACAAGAGGGCACAGGTTCAGTGGTGCAAAGAGCAATTTCAGGACCGACAGCAAGAACAACAACAAATTACATTTGTATAGCGACTTTCACGTCAGGAGGACATCCTAAAACACCACTAAAGTATTTCTTTACCTAGTGAGTAATTAATGACAGGTTGCCAGAAAGAGAGAGGCCAACTTGTTTAAGAAGCTGCTTGAAGTTGTAATAAGAGGACAGTAAGGTGTGGATTCTGGACAGACAAATGGCACAAATGGGATAAATGTCTTCTTTGTGTGAATTTCACTTGTGATCTGGTAATCCAAATCTGAAGCACTGTGCTTCCAAAAGAGTTGTGCGATCTTGAGCCATCCATTGCTGAACTGACAGCTTAGTTAACAAAGTAGATTGTGGGCAACTGAACAACACTATTATAGGTTCATAGAACATTAAAATAGGTAAACATTGTTTGATACTAGCGCAGGGTTGGAGAATTCCATGTACTGGCCTCAGTTGGTTCTTATGCTATCTGCCTGTTTTTTGAAATACAATTCCTTTAAATCATTTTAGGGAACGTGAATTTGCCCACAAACCATACGGTCAATTCACTTTGCAGTATACTCTGTGAAGCGCTTTGAAACGTCTCGAAGACGTGATAAGGCGCTATAGCAAATGCAAAGATTCTTATTATTATTTCCTTTCTGTTCTTGCTTAGAAGGGCATCAGCTGAGGAAGAAAAGTTAGCATTCAGGTTGCTATGAATGATGAATATAAATCTTGTATAAATCCTAGCCCGCCTCAGATTTTGCATCTGGCTCTGCACAAGCCGATCTGAAGAAATAGTTGATGTTCTCTGCAAAATTACCATTCTGGTGATTTAGGATAGGCTAGAAGGATCAGTGAATTTCATACCTTATTCTCATCATCATCATCATCATCATCCCAGTCAGCTTGAGGACCAAACACAAGGCAGACCTTCCCATAAATTCTCAAGTAAATTGCTATTTAAATTCTACCTGGCTGTGGAAATTGTCATATTTTCTTCTGTACCAGATGTAAATGAGATGCGGAGGATGAGCTCTGGCCTGTAGATGTGACAAACTTCCCGTGGAGAGAATGAAATCGTCTAAAAACCTCAATCAATTGCTTGTGCCCTACAGACGTAACCTTTTTAGAAATATTGTCAAAGTACAGAATGACCCGTTGTTTAGGAACATGGATTATTTAATGCCTGTGTGTTGGCGGTGGGGCAGAGGTGGAGGTGTGTGATAAAGGCAAAGCTATTAATCCTAGGTTTTAAAAAAAAAGTCAATTCTACTATAGCTAATTGTGTATTCTTGTTTCAAACATGGTTCTTCACATGTTGCCACGATATTTATAGTGGATTAGCTTTAAATCTTTACCAAAAATGTTTTGTTTGGACTTCACTGTAAATAGTGATCAGCTTATATACAGCTACAAATGGCTCCTTGCATTGTTCCTAAAAGGTTGCTGTCCTTCAGATTTTATTTCATCGAGATCCTGTTTGCCTATTCTTCAGGTGGACATTAAAGATAAATAATAATAGTAATACGGGTAATCCTTGCATTTTCTTTACCACGTCAAAACTCTTCACGTTCTTATTTCTGTAAAGTGTAGTGACTGTGTATTTATAGGCAGATTTGACAGCCAATTTGTGCTGTGCACAGCAGTGTCCCATAAACAAATAATATTATTAAAAAAAAAGACTTTTATATGGGAGATGGTTGACCAAGATCCCAGGAGGAACCTTTCTCTATTGGAATAGTCTAATCTGAACAGGCAGACGGGACCTCAATTTAATATCTCATCTGAAGGATGGCAAGCGCCTTGAGACGTCCTCCCGACATGAAAGACGCTATGCAAATTTAATTTGGATTGTATCTCAAGACAGTGCAGGACTGATCAAAGTCCCAATCAAGCCATCCCTCTGTGGTGGTCTTGAACCATAAATCCTTCTGTCTTAGAGGTAAGTAAGCCAGGCTAATATCTAAATTCTCAATGAAACTTATTGAAGATACTGGAGTGATTTTGATATTAACTCTGTCTTGTGAAGCAGCACATAAATGTTGTATTCACAAATATGGCGACTCGCTCTTCTATTGCTGAGAACAAAGATGGTATTGGGTGGTCAGAAATTATTGTGTTGGCTTCAGACCCATGACAAAGTCAAGGATGGGGTACCAGCAGTGATAACTATTGACTGTTTTTGACCACTTTTCTTGGGTTTTCTTGGTCAACCGGGTGTCTGACGCATGGGGAAACCATCATCATGCTTAAGAGTATTCAAACCAAGCTGAGAATTCCATGCATCCCACCTATATGGAAATCCCAGAGATAGATTGTTGGGCTGGAATGCTCACTCTCTCCCTGGAGGGTCCCATCATCTTACCTTACCTAACCAGCTAAAACCACAAAGCTTGCTATTGATATTGCTGTCCTGCTGCTTGTCCAGCTAGGACCACCCTGCCTGTTAGAGCTTTGGCTTGCAGGGTTAGCAGGAGCCGAGTGGGATGACTCCCTGCCCCCAGTGACTGGTCTGCCCTTCCAGGTCATGCCGATGAGCCAGGCTGGGCTGTGCTGTCATCAGCAGTGAGTGCCCTGGAATACTGTGGACCCGCCTGGCTCAGGAACCGGACTAGAGACCTTCACAGAAGGTTGGCTCCTTTCCGACATTCCATTGCCAGGCCTGTCATCTTGCAGCCAGTTCAGCGTACGTGGACTTTTCTAGTCCCATGTTATGATTATCATAGGGCTAGAGTTTCAGTTGAAGCTTGAAGCTCAGCCGGGGAGAGAGGGGAAGTGACCATAGACATCGTTGATGAGGAAGGTCTTCAGGTGTGATATGAAGATGGGCAAGGAGAGTGTAATGTGGAGCGACTTAGACAGAGAGTTCCAGACTTGGGTGTTGTGGAACGGCCAGTGATTGTGGAGTGAAGTGGACCTGCATAAGATCGGAGCCAGTTGAGTGAAGGGGCTGGGCAGAGAAGTTGAAGTGTAAACAGGATATCAGATCAGTATCACATCACAAGTCACTTATATAGTTAAACTCAGCGGTTTGGATTGGTGTTTCCACACGTGGGTTAAGTCAGGAAGTGAAGATAAAGTTTAAGATCATGTCGGTTTAACAGAGTGCAACGTGCTGAGAAGAAATCGTGCTCCACTTCAGTATTTAAAACTTAATTTGTTTTAGACAGTAGGTGAACAAATAGAGTTGAGGCCAGGAAATCGAGGGAGATGGAGAAAGAGCAGAACGGTGAAGGTGGCACAGACATGGTGGTCTGAATGGCCTCCTCCTGTGCTGAAAATTTCTATGCTCTGTGTGTTTGGATATTTTCTTTCTGTTGCAATGGTTATAATAATTCCGAGGAAGCCTGGCTCAGTTGATAGCACTCACATAAGAATTAGGAGCAGGACATTCAGCCCCTCTAGCCTGCCCCGCCATTCAATAAGATCATGGCAGATCTATTCTAATTCCACCTACTTGCCTTATCCCCATATCTCTTAATCCCTTTATCCACAAGAAATCTTATCAATCTCAGTCTTGAATATGTTCAAGGTCTGAGCATCTACAGCCTTTTGGTGTAGAGAGTTACATAAATTCACTACCCTCTGAGTGAAGAAGTTTTTCCTCAACTCAGTGCAAAAGGGCTTACCTCTAATTTTAAGACTGTGACTCCTGGTTATAGTTTCTCCAACAGGGGAAAAAGTCTTCCACTATCTATTCTGTCGTGCCCTTTAATAACCTTGTAGGTCTCTATAAGATCTCTCGCCATTGAGTCAGAAGATTGTAGGTTCAAGACCTTCATCATAACTTTGAACTCGCAGTCTGCGCTGACCCATCAATGCAGTGCTGGGATCTGCTGCATTGTTGGAGATTCTGTCCTTTGGATAAGACGTTAAACTGAGGCCTCATCTGTCTATTCAGGAGGACATTAAAGAATCCATGGCACTATTTGAAAAAAAGAAGTTTCTCTACTGGGGTCCTGGCTCACTATCCCTCAGATTAAACTGGTTATTCTCTTCATGGTTGTTTGTAAATCTGCTGTGTGTAACTCAGTTGCCATGTTTACCTAGAAAAATAGTTACTACACTTCACAATAAAATCTTGTGACACGCTTTGAAATGTCTCGACATTAAGTTGAGACGCTCGCTTTGCAACTGAGAGACCTGAGTTCAATTCCAGGCAGAGGGTGAAACCTTGGGCAAGTTTCCTTACTCCACACAGAGCCTAATACTAATCCCTCCAAAAAACAAAACAATAATAAATTGGTCATTTTCAATCCACGACTGTTTGTGGGACATTGCTGTGCGCAATTGGCTGCCGCGTTCGCCCACAAATATACAGTCAATTCACTTTACAGTATATTCTGTGAAGCACTTTGGGACGTCCTCCCGACGTGAAAAGCGCTATATCAAATGCAAGGATTATTATTATTATTACATCAAATGCAAGGATTATTATCATATAAGGATTGTTGATGTAATTTATATGTTTCACATGCCTCGTAAGTAGCTGTAATATAACAAATAATGAGTGTGCATCATCGATTATTTCTTGCCAAGCAAACTCTTTGTGAGGCTGAAATAAACTTGTGGGCAGGTGTTAGATTGTTTGGTGCTGCACGGAATTAAAACAGATTAGAAGGGTCTCGACAACAGAAAGATAGATGACAGATTTTTGCAGTGCTGAGTGGAAATCCAGCACCAGCTTACATTTTAGGATGGCGAAAGAGTAACAATAAGTCGGTTATCTATTTGTTACCAGCCCTGGAGTTTTCTGAAGACCACTTTAACCTCTGTCAGATCTTATTTACCAGATTTCGCAAGAGCAGTGACCAGCATGAACTGTTGAGTGATGTCAAGGGTATTGTAATATTTGTCTATAAATGCTACATATGAGTTCTTGTGAAGACAGCTACTGTATGACAGCAGAGAAAAAATTGAAGACTTATTTGTTTGCTTTTGTAAACCGCAATTACAGTTAAACTGCTGACGGCTGCTCTGGGTTGCTCTCTGCAAGATTAGGCTGTTATCTCAACCTTTAGCCTTTTGTGTGCTTGCACGGATTGACACTTCCAATGCAGTACTGAGCTGTTGGAGTTGTTGTCCTTCAGTGAGATGTTAAATCTATGTTAAAAAAAAAACAGGCAGGTTCTATCAGCTCGACTCTGAAGAAGAGCCCCAACACTATTCAAAAATAGAAGGGAGTTTCTTCCAGTTTGATGGACATCAGATGCCGCAATTAGTCATTCATTCATTTATTCATTCATTCATTCATTCACCTCAGGACTGTTGCTGGGATCTTGTTGTGCAGAAAATAGCTTCAACCATTGTCTATAAAAAAAGTCCTCTAATAATAATAATCCTTGCATTGGATACAGGACCTTATTACGTCGTCGAGCCATCTCAAAGCACTTCACAGAATACACTTTAAAATGAATCAACTATATTTTGTGGGTGAAATTTACTATTTAAAAAAGTTACTGCAATTCACAGCAATTACTGTGAAGCATAATTACGACACTTATTGCCAACAGAAATACTAGTTTTTCTTTGTGAAAAAACACGTAGCTTTCTCTGTAGGCAAGGCTGAGATCAGATACTCAAGTGTGGGAGGCTCATGTCTGCAAGCTCCTATCCTGCCACTTGATGGTGCCCATTATTTATCTTTCCCGCAGAATGGAATTCAGTAACAGTCTGAGCTGTGACTGGAATCCTAACCTGCTCGAAATGAACAGCAGGTGCTGCCAGCGTATTTGAGAAAATAGTTCACGAACGCCTTGTTCGACACGATTATTTCACTTGAAGACCTACTTAATATCCTCTAATTATAGGGTTCTCCAAGCTTTATTTTCAATGAAATCTTTGTGTCTAATCTGAGCAGCACGTACAATTTACTACCGGCTCACGTCAGCTGCGAAGGCTGCATTGCACGCATTGCTTGTGGCAAGGACGAGGTTGGGTTCCTGCTCGCTGGTGCATTTGGCAGTTAGCTGTTCAGCCGACACTGTGTGGGACGCATATGGGGTGCCCTCTGGAGTTCATCTAGGTACATAATGTGCCATCCAATATTACGTTTGATGCATTCCTCTGCCATGGGGCTTATTGCAGTTAATACAGTTAGTGACTCACAGACAGTTAACTGGAGTGGGCGGAAAAGGTTAGATTTGTCAGACTCCGTGGAAAAGGTTTGATAATTCTGTAAAAGTTGCAAGGCTTTCAAAAGCGCTTCAAACAGATGTGCCCCTCTAATACTTTTAGAGCTTATTTCCCGGCTTGAAGATTGAAGCTTTTCTTCGTAAAGCTGCATGCGATTAGGCTCTTACCTGCAATCTCTCACAGGTGTCGAGTTGCATTTTGGGGATTGAAGGGAAGGAAGAGAACGCTCATTTTAGAGTTCTAGGAGTTACTGGGGGGCCTTGTCAGACCGAGAAGCTCTCTGTTTGAATTTCAGATTGAATGAAGTGAAACCTACCGTGACTTGAGTCCTCTGAGTTCTCTTTGCTTTAGTAATAATAATAATAATAATAATCCTTGCATTTGATATAGCGCTTTTCACGTCGGGAGGACGTGTACTTGTCTGTTAATATATATATCGACATTCTGTGTGGAAACTGGCTATTGCGTTCGTCCCTCACTTATGGCAGCGTCCCAGAGCGCTTGACAGTGGTGGAGGGGAGGTGGGAGGTGATAGTGGGCATGGTCAAAGAGGAAGGTCTTTAGGCACGCACTGAAGATGGGGAAGGAAGGGCAAGGTGGAGGGATAGAGGAAGAGATCTCTCTGGTTCTAGAGTTTATGGGCGTAGTTGCTGAAAGTGCAACCACCGATGGTTAAAGCAAGTGTGAGAGTCTTGAAATCGACACTTCAGAGTAAAATCCTATGAATCTTTGAGACGTCTCAACAAGGTGCTCTCTCAAAGGCAAACATTATATGTACATTTGTACCGTCAACCTTTTAAACTAAATGGCGAGCGAGCGAGCTGGGGGACGTGAAGCAGGCCGGAGTCCACTGAGCGGAGGGAGCAGGCAGGTTGGTAGGGGGTTAGGAGGTCGCAGAGGTAGGGGGGAGCGAGGCCATGGAGGCCTTTGAAGGTCAGGACCAGGAATACCTTAAGAAGCCCTTTTCTGACCATTTTTACTGCATTCGAATACAACTTTTTATACTCCATTCCCAACATTCATGTTTTCCCCCTTTGCTCTGCTGAGTATTACACACGTGCAGTTAACCCATGGCTGTGCTTAAGAGTATCCAGACCAGAGTTAGAATGCCACATATGTATACCAACTGCACATGGGCATTTCCCATTTGTTTGGAGTGAAGTGCACAATCTTTCCCTGGTGGAATGCACGGTGTTACAAACACTGCTGTCTTCAAAGCTCTCCACGGCCTTGTTCCTTCCTAGCTCTGTGGCTTGCTAACACCATATCGACCTGTCTGCTCTCCCTGTTCAGCAGACTCCAACCTGCTCCATGTCCCCCGCCTTCAGCCTCTCCGCCTCCACCCTTTAGAACTCCATCCCACAGTGCCTTCGCATTGCTCCCTCCCTTGCCTCCTTCAAGGCATGTCTCAAGACCCTCCCTTTGATAACCCTCTTAGACCTACACTCCCTGCCCTCCATCCCTCCCCCCACCAAGATCCCAACCCAAACCCTGCTCAGATCCAAATCCCTGACTGTCCATCACCTTGAGATGTGCTCCCGACGTGAAAGGCGCTATACAAATGTGCAACAATATTTAATCAGCAAAGTGACGTGCGTTATTTTAATTTAAACACCCAAGCGCTAGCTTTATGTTGAATTATTAAAATGCTTTTCAGGATGTGCAAAATTTAAGAATCGAAATATACTGTGTATTGTGTGCCATTTTTCCCAGCTGCACAAATGCATTGCAGTTACATCATCCATTTAAATCACTTGTTTGAAAAGACTTATTATTAAATAGCAAAGTAGAAAATTAGACACTTGTAAAATTCATAAGAGTGAGTTGGGTGGGGGATGAAAGGAAATAAATGAAAGGGAGAGAGGGAGAGATGTCCACAGTATGTCAATACTCCATCTATTGATTTCATCAAGATAACTGGTAAACATATTTAAGAACTATATTGGCAGATGCAGAATAGGCACAGATTGTGATAATAATAATCCTTGCACTTGATATAGAGCCTTATCGCCTCTTCGAGACGTCTCAAAGCGCTTCACAAAATATACTGAAAATTATAGTGACTGTATATTTTCTGGACAAAAAGCAGCAGCATTTAATCCATTCACTCCCTGGCACCTCCCTGCCTCTCTGACCTCCTCACTCCCCAATCCACCACCTGGCTCCTCGGCTTGACCGGCACCGGCCTCCTGCTCGTCCATTGCACCCTCCGCCCCACCATCGGAAATCGTGCTTTCAGCCACTGTGCTCTAAAGCTCTGGAACACTCTCCCTCAATCCCCCTCTCTCCCCTCTTTCAATTCCCGCCTGAAGACTTCCCTGTTCGACCGTGCTTACGTCCACCTCCCCACTCCCCCCGGCTCGGAGTCAGGCTCCACCACCGTTAAGCGCTCTGAGACGCCACCCTGCGCGATAGGCGTTATATAAGTGCAAATTGTTGTTGTTCAGCCAATTACGCACAGTAGTGTCCCACAAATAGTCGTGGATTGAATGATCAAATTATTATTTTAAAAAAATTTATTGAATTTACACCTGGAAAAGCAATTCGCCAATCGACTATCAACCAGGTTCCTACTTACTCCTCGGTAACCAGAGACGTGTGGAGTAAGGAAACTTGCCTAATATTTCATCCTGCCCGGGAATCGAACTCAGGTCCTCTCGCTTGCGAGAACTCTAACCATTAAGCTGCAGGACTCCAGATGAACAAATGCTCCGCAGGATAACATCAGTTTACATTTAATAAGTGCCTGTCATGTTGGGAGGACATTTCAAAACGTTTCACACAATTGAAAGAGCTCGGCAAAGGGGGTGGGGGATTATGTATCTAATACTTTCTTCCAGGAGACGGAGTAATGAAGTCCTCGATAGAGTAGGTGTTGCATAGTTCATGGCGGGAAAGGATGGAATGACCTTTTCCTGTCCACGTATGTCGTTGAGGTGACTGATAACAACCTAGTTGTATTTTCCCTTGTAGATATCTGGAGAAGTGAAATTTGAATTTCAGTGCCTAAAATGATGCATAAGAAAAATGGTTTATTGATTCTAGAACTTGATGTGCAGTTTACATACTTAAATGGTAAAAAGAAAATGGGTTTTGAATTTGAAGAACTTTAGTGACGTAATGAACACAGTTTATAATCGGTGAGATCTTTTGGTTCTAATAACCTGCCTTGCACACAATCTATGTGGTTCTTTTGATGATAGGTAACTTCAAATCCCTTTCAGCCAAAGTGTCATTCACGCCCTGTACATTCATGTTTCTGTTGATTAAAGCCGACAGGTAAATGAACTGTGTCACAAATCCTGGCTCTAAACCTTATTCTAAAAGGTATATAATTATTCCTGACATTTCGACTAAAATGGATATTTTGGCAACAAAACGGCAGACAAAAATGACTAATTTCCCACTTGGCCGTTTGCTATGACTGCAACGTTAGATAAGATATAGCTTTAAGTGATGATCGTGGTGTTAAACGTCATTTGAGTGCGTTTGCCACTTAAGTGTTTCTTAAGAGAACAGCCAGCTTGTAAATATTTCAGATTTGTAGCACTTTATCAGAGACAAAAGTCTAATACGTGATGGTGTCTAGAAAGAGATTCCTTACTAAAATGGGAGTAGGTCATACTAATTCAATAGACTTCTACATTGAAGGTAGATTGCGTTAGAGTGGTGTTAATGTCAGTCAATGCGATACATTCCTTTTTTTCTTATTAAGGGTTCCCATTAGAAACGGTTTCATATGAGAGCAATTAGCTTCAGCTTTCCCCTCTCTCGCTTTCTCTCTGTCTGTCTGTGTGTGACACTTCTGATTGTAATGGTGTGTATGAGTTGAGTTTGGATAATGGGACCCCAATTTCCAGTGTGTGTGCAGCTCACAGTATTAAACTGTCTGCAGTTACACTAAATTGGCAATTTCACTCAATTGATTGTGAGCATGGATGAATGGCAATTGGAAATAGAACATTGATGTCAGAGTGAGTGATCTGCTCAAACATAGTTACAAGGTAGAAGGAGTTTTGCTCTACCCAGTGATGCTAGCTTAACTTGGGACTGCTCGATCTTGAAAATTTCCGGCACAAATATCGGAAATTATTGAAAAAAAATCACCTGGAGTAAGTATTTGGCTCACACAAGTTAAAACTCTGATGGGTAGGATGGCCCTAGCTAAGCAAACAGCGGCAGGTTTACCAAACAGTGCTTCCAATGCTAAGCTATGTGGTTTTAGCTGGTTAAATTCCAGCAGTATCCCGACACCCACTCTGGGGTCCCCAAGCTCTGGTTCTTGCTATCCTGTGTTTAATTCTCTCTGGAATTTGGTTAAGCAGGGTGTGTATCTCTGGGAAGAGAATGCACACAATTCCAGGCATAGGGAGCTTTCCATATGTAGCATACATGTGTGGAACTCTCAGTATGGTTCAGAAACTTTTAAGTGTGGTGATAGGGTTAGTTTCTGTGTGTATCAGACACCAAACAAAATCCCCAAAAATGTTTTTATAAACAATTATTTTTTAAAAATTTTTTTCCTCCACCGTTCACCTCCTCCTGAGAGCTTTCGAATCTCTTTCCTCTCTGCGAGATATTGATCCATTGTGCTCCCTGATGCTTCACCCACGCAGCTTGGATCAGTGAACCTGAAATGCCTGCTAAATATTCATCCGAGTCTAATTTTTTACCCTCATGTGACATCCATCCACATGCTTATCTCCGTCGGGATCTATTGGAGGATGATCGGGAGGCCAGTTGATTTTTTTTCTCCCCCTGCCCAAGAAAGATCCGTGAAAGAAGTACTTTAGAAATAAGTGGAAGTCGCTTTAGCCGGACACCAGTTAAGACAGGACGCTCGGCCTTGATTCATTCGTATTCTTACCCAGTTTAAACATGCCGGTCGGTTAACGCGGACAAAATTCCGCGCCGGTTGCCACTGCGCTCACTCACTTCCGTCAGCTGCTCCAGGATGGAGATGGGAGGGGTCGAATTGCACTTGATTGACAGCGGACTCCAGCCATTCACAAGCGACTTCGGGCCGTCAATCATTGAGGGAGGGATGGACGAACGGGGAAGAAATAAGGAGGGGAACACGAGGAGTCATGTCGTGATCGATTGACAGCCTGGAGCCACTTGTGAATGGATGGAGTCCATTCATCCATCTATTCAGTCTGTCAGTCATCTTCCGGACCCGCCGCTAACTGATCTCCTTCCCGTCCAATGGGAAACGGAGACGGGAGGCGTCATCGCTCCTCTGCTGAGCGGGAAGAGTTCAGAGAACTTCGGATAACCTCGGACGACGCTTAAGGCGGCCAAAACGTGTCTGGATTAAGCAGCTTCCACTGTATAAAGGAGCTACAGAATCTTTTCGTGTGCGTTGTTTTTCTGAATAAAATCTGAATTGCTACCTCAGTGGGTTACTGTAATTGCTTTACACTCCAGTGCTTGTCGGTTCAATTCCCCAACACTTGAATGCACCAATTGTGATTTGATTAGTTCTTGACTGTATTTCAAGGCAAAGGCAGCGTTCAGTCTCCGGTTCCTACACCTGTCCTTCCATCTGAAGGAACCTATTGCGGGAACCAGCAATCTCCAGGGGAAAAATAACGCAAACGACATTTTCAAAAATTCTGCTCCATGTTCCATATTATAAATCTGTCCCAATCAGATGTGATCGACCAGATGTGTGTCACGCTATGTGGGAATAATAAGGATGCCTTTGGAACATTTTGTAGGAAAACAAAATGGGAGGGACGTCTAAAATGTAATACTTCTTGCAGGATTCACTGATTTTGACTCCCATGTTGAGGATAGTGACTCCCATCTTGTAACCAACCAGATGTGTGTCACTGACATGTGGGAGCTCCATTTCTGCGGGAGCAATGGTCACAAATATTTTGTGAGCGTTTCGCACTCCAACTATACAGCTGATTCCATTTACAGTATATTCTGGCAAGCGATTTGAGACGTCTCGAAAACGTGATAAGGCGCTATATCAAATGCAAGGATTATTATTATGATTATTATCCAGCGAAGCTCTGTTCCAGGAGAGCCCCATTCTGTTGTGGACGTTCCTCTCCAGGGGAACTTTGCTCCAGGGATACTCTGCTGTATGTTAGCTCCACTTTTGGGGAAGCAATGCTCTGTCAGAGCTCTGTTCCTGTACCATCTACCTCTAGATGTGATGCATTTCTAATTACTCTAACCACTGAGCTACAGGAATCCACAGTGTTTTAGATCCCAATATAATTTTAAATAAAGTGGGGATGGAGACCGCAGCTCTGAACTGCACGGTTTGCGAGGTAAATGTAGCTGGAGTCAGGAAGAACAACTGGCGGCTGATTGTCAGCATTTACCTGGTGGGTGTAAGATTTATGTGGGATTTGTGAAAAACAAAGTCAAGTCTGTAACTGGCATCAAATTTAAACTTAGTTTATTATCTAATGAACTGGAAGATGTTGCTTTATGCTTGCAACCTGATTTTTACAAGCCAGCCCCAGGAGTATTCATTCCAAGGTTGCCTTCAGCTCACCTCGACTCAATGAAGTGCTTAATGCGCAACCAATTGGGACGTGAGTGTATAATAAGAGTAAACCCACCTCTTTACCAATAGTGATAAATGTTTTGCATTGGGTCATGTAGGCATTGTACAACAATTTCAGCATTGCTGCACTCACCAGCAGTTACAGCTGAATAATATAATGTAGGCCTATTTGAAGTGTCAATGAAAACAGTTAAATCGTTTAAAAACGAATCCTTGCCCTCCTTTGACAATACGTATCTGTCACTGAAGTTGTGCTACGTACACCTGAAAATATATCTGGAAGAGAGAATGCCAATTGTGTGTAAAATTTGAAAAAAAAATGGCTAATCTGCTTCTTTTGGAATTGTTGCAATTATACCCACAAAATATGCAGTCGATTCACTTTACAGTATACTCTGTGAAGTGCTTTGAGACATGATAAGGCTCTGTATCAACAATGTAAGGATTATTGTACTGTTTAGGTTCACTATCTCTTTATTGCATTCATAAATTTTTTATCCTGTCTTCACAGCAGTATTATGATATAATTAATAAGTGCACTGAAGGAAGGCCTTATATATTTATTTGAACATCAAAAGATTTTATTTCATTTCATTTCTTTCAAAGTATTTTTCCCCAAACGCTCTTTATTTCATCATCTTTTTCTTTCCATTCCAAGGTCTTCCTCCTTCCAAAAAGCATGTTGCAAAACGGTGCACTCCTCCAATTCGGGACATTTCCAAACCTCAGAGTGGAACAGAAGGTATTCAGCATGAAGTCTAGTGGGAGTTAGAATGATTGATCATGTATTGATAACCCTAAGTGAAAAGCTTTAATCTTTGAACTAATCAGCATGTGTTGACTAAACCCTGAATTCCTGTGTTTTTGCCAAGAGAGTCCAATTTACATTAATCTCATAAAAATATCCATAGTTTTCTCTATAAAAGAACACTGTTTAAGTGATCGGCATCATACAGCCTGCTGTGTTGTACCCTTTGACATGGCTTGACTAGAGTGTTGGCTTTCCTGATCAGTTAACCAATGCTAAGAGAAGGTAATTAACCTAACCTAATGGTTTTTTTAAACTATTGCCTTCCTCCTGACTTAAGATATAGGAACATTGTAACACGAGTAACATTTGAGATTTCGAGCATTCTCACTTCTAATGATGTAAATATTTTCATCTAAGGCAAAATGCTGGTCTTCTGATTATGTATTGGAAGTTGCATGCTTTACGCGTGTGTCAAGCTTTATTGAATGCTCCCAATTAAGATACCTGGTCTCCTGTATATTTTATATTGTGACATTTTCTGTTTTCTCTTCTACTGTTAAATCTTGGCAAATTAAGGTAAATAATTAGATGAAAATTTGAGTCTGCAGGCTTGTTTGGATGAATTCCATCTTGTAGAATACCTTTGGTATTCTGTGAATGAATGTGCACAGTTTAACTGCTAGAAAAGTGTTCTATTTTGGGGGAGGAGAAGGGAGGAAGAAAATTGTTAGCAACCAGAATTAATAGCTGGTATAGGAAATGTTCATGCATGGAGGGGGGGCAGTGAAGTCAAGATTGTCATACACCAGGGTCTAATTTGTGGTGTTTCTTAATTAATAAGGAATCTAGTTACCATTCCTTTGCTCATGAGAAAGCTACTCCTGAGGTAGATCATAAAAAACTATGTATTTCTAGTTACTGCAAGGAGTCTTCCATTTACCTAGACATGGATTCCTTTATAAGGAATCCCGTCACAGAATACTGCACATTGGGCCCCATGATTTGGTGGAAAAGGGGTAGGAAATGACAGAGGAACCTTACTGTCCATCTGGCTTTTCCAGCTGATCATCCATCCTCATTGTTTTTGAAATAAAAACAGAAGTCGCTGGGAACCCTCAGCAGGTCAGGCAGCATCTATGGAGAAAGGAAAATTAGTCAACGTTTCGGGTCCACGACCCTTCGTCAGATGCTGCCTAACCTGCTGAGTGTTCCCAGTGATCTCTGGTTTTGTTTCAGATTTCCAGCTTCTGCAGTATTTTGCTCATTGTTTTTGATGCTGCCACTGGGCGGCAGGGATGGGCCAGTGATTTGAATCCTACCTCCTAACATCTGTCACACTGTTGAGCAGAAAATTCACTGAAAATTATGAATTAACCATTAGAAAGTTTCCACTTAAATAATAATAAACCTTGCATTTGATATAGCGCCTTATCACATCATTGAGACATCTCAAAGAACTTCACAGAATATACTATAAAGTGAATTGAAACTCGGCAACCAATAGCACACAGCAATATCCAACAAACAGTCGTGGATTGTGTGACCAATTTTTTTTAAAAAGGGATTATTACCCCCAGAAAGAGATCCAGTAATCGACTAACAACCTGGTTCCTACTTAGTGCTACGTAAACAGAGACATGTGGAGTAAGGGAACTTGCCTAAGTTTCTGGAGTCCTGTAGCTCAGTGGTTAGAGCACTCGCTTTGCAAGTGAGAGACCTGATTTTCAATTCCAGGCACAAGGCGAAACCTTGGGCAAGTTTCCTTACTCCACACAGAGCCGAATAATAATCCCTCCAAAAAAACAAAACAATAATAAATTGGTCATTTTCAATCCACGACTGTCTGTGGGACGCTGCTCTGCGCAATTGGCTGCCGCGTTCGCCCACAAATATACAGTCAATTCACTTTACAGTATATTCTGTGAAGTGCTTTGGGACGTCTAGAAGACGTGAAAAGCGCTATATCAAATGCAAGGATTATTATAAGCTTTCGCCCTGCATGGGAATCCAAACCCGGTCCTTTCGCTTGCGAGGCGAGTGCTCTAATCACTGAGCTACAGGACTCACAGGACAGTATTCTACAGGATAGGATTTAGTTAAAGAGCTAAGTGTCTGCCTGCCTCAGAGCAACGTGACCCAATGCCGACTCTTGTGTTGGATTGAAGAAGACAGGTTTCTGCTTTCTGTTTTGCCATCTCATAACCATTTCAGTCTTGCTGTGAATAAGTTAGCAGGTGTTGTGAAAGTCCTCGAATAGTATTTGTGATGGATTGTCATCAAAATAGAGACATTAGCAATTGTATCGGCCAATAACTGATCTATAATAATAATATATAATAATAATAACTGATCGAAGTATGGCTGAAATTATCATTTGATGCATATTATCAAAATATTACATCTTCTTACTCAGTCAGTTCATACAAAATTAATCCCTCTCTTCTAATCATATCCCTGGCAGCCTTTATTTTCAGTAGTTTGAGGAATCTAAAAAGCTTCAATTAATTAACAAATCTTAAAATCTTTTGGCAACTGTAAGTACGTCAACCACATCTCTCATGGGTGAACTCCCTCCGATGTGACCTACTTGAAGCCGAAGTCTCATGAGTCGGCATTGTGTACCATTGGAAACCTTAAATAAAGAATTCTGCTTGAAATGTCATCTAAGAAATACATGTTCCTACGTTAACGCCTTTTGTGCATCACGGAAAGGAAAGAAGGTCTAGTGAAAAAAATGATTAAAGATGCAAGGTATCTAACTTATAGAGATTCTTATGTGCTATGCCAGATAAATATAGAATGAAGATACACCCTCCCTTAGTGCCTTACATTCTGACTATGTAACCTTAATTAGGTTGTCCAGAAGTACAAGGCACATTGCAGGTTGCAATTTATATCTTCTTATCGTACCACGAATAATGCAATAGAATGGTCTCACAAAAGAGGACTTACCAGAAGAACATAGGAACAGGGGTAAGCCATTCAGCCCCTCGAGCCTCTTCCACCATTCTATTATGATTGATCTGTACCTCAACTCCAATTAGCAAGTTTAAGGAAATATTTCTACAGATCTAGAATTCATTGAACTAGACTTTCATTGTGAACTTGCTCTGGCTGCATCCTCTTCTGCATTCTTTTTCTTTATCTTGTGTGTTTTTCTGGGCACTCCTCAGTATTCTTGATATCCGTGTGTCTGGCTTCTTCATCCGGTTCAAAACCTCGGTTCAAAAGTCTGGTGACATCTGGGATAATGAAGTGTGGAATCTTGGAGTGTAAATTTTTTGTTTGTATTTTGTAACCAAATACCAAATCTGTTCTTACGTGGATAATTTATTTTAAAATTCCCGATTTCCTAGCCCCAAGTCTAAATTCCTTCATGAAGATCTGATTGAAGTTTATTGCAGAACCAAAGACGAGATATAAAGTAGGAGAGAGTTTAGAAATGTAAAGATGCTGAACAGGTGGTGAAAGGAAGAATGAATTCCTACAAAAATGGCACTGAGATGGAAAAGGAGGATGGGTTAAGAATGACACTAAATTTATACAATTCCACATTTGTGGAACATTATTTTTGTGAATGAATATTTATATTATTCTAGAATCTAGTGCTGTAATGCGAGCCAAACCGTACCAGGCTGACAACCTATTGTATTTTGCTTCTCTATTGTTAAACGCTTGTCTTTGTCTTGCTTTTCTTTCCTTCACTCTGTTCCACGCTTGCTGCCTAACCAGCCTCTCTGCCTGGGTCCACCTGCTCCTCCTCTTCTACCTCGTCTGTAGAGAGTAGACAATCCAGACAAAGGCAGCCACCGGCACTGCTACGGAACCTGTCCCAGCCAAAGAAGCCGGCAAAAAAGCCAACGCCAGCCATGACCAGGACTGCCACGGGTATTTGCTCCTGTTCCATTAGAAAAGTTCATTTCGAATATTGATTTTTTTTTAAGGAAAAATATATTAGCAATGTTGTGAAATGGCATTCAAAGAATTTGTTTATTGAAAATGATTAAAGTACAAGATGACACATTTTATCCCTTGAATTGGTACTTCGACTACCTCAATCCCCTGAACCACTCTTAATAGAGATGTTAGACTGGATGATACATTACATTGGCACCTTTCCAGCTGCATAAACGACTCTTCCTATTATATTATTTATATATTGTGGGCTCGACAACCTTGAGAATTATGCTGGCTATCTAAAGTAACAGCAGAGCAGCATTGGACAGTGTCAGCATTAAGCAATTCAGTAGAATTTGTTTTTAGTTGCAAAGCCAGCTCTGCATTTCAATGACTAAATTCATGCAGATACTTTACCCCTCGAACAAGCTGCTGCGCCGTTCCAAACGTTTTTAATACAGCACTAAAATCTGCTTATAGATTAATTATGTCAGCTATTTTACGGTTTTGCTGATGTTTCTATTAGTTGTGTTATTTTATGTCCTTGGACGTTCATGGGATGCTGCGGTTATTAATTGCTGGTTGCATTAAGATTAAGAAGTCATGCTATCAGCAGAGTCTGTGCAAGGATACCTATGTACATTCCTGATGTAGTCTTATGCAAAGTTCCTGACAACCGGTTGACTATTTTTCCATACGTTTCCATACGTGTAGAAACAGATTGATCGATCTATCTAGTAAGATACTTATTTTAAAAATAATTTTAAAAATAATTGAAACCTACTTTGCCGATATTCAAAAAATATTTTTGTTATTCAGATGTAAATCAGTATTGTCCAGCCATGTACAGTTCAGAATATGATGCAAGTAAGATTGTGTGGTAAATGCCATCACAAGAAGGTTTCCGATCATTTCTCGCTTCAGTGTTAGTTTCACAATAAGAGATGTGCACTGTAAACTGGCCACTTCTCCTGTAAACTGTGTGCTCTCAACCCTTTGTTTGATCTAGGTTTGCGAAAGCGAGCTCCATCAGTTGGAAACCTGAAGTCTGACGATAGTGAGATCCAGATTGGAGATAGTGTGGTTGTGGTGGGTCAGAGAAGTGGAGTCGTCCGATTCTATGGGAAGACGGATTTTGCACCAGGTGAGTAAATTCACTTTTGTTTTATTGCGTATCACATCCCCTCCAGAATATCACTCTACTGTCCTCCCCCAACATTGCATCAAGCTGCTTTTTAAATGAGTCCAGTGTCTTGGCCTCTAACACCTTTCAGTTATGTCTATAAATAAAAATACAAAAAGCTTCCATCTGCTTTATGATTCAGGTAGACAAAGTGGAACCATCCTGCCATTGTTGTGTTGAAGAAACATGGAGTCTTAAGTGCTCCTGCATGAGGAGCGCTGGTTAACCTATTTTAAGATTCTGTCCTACTTCAAATTAACCACCAAATTCAATTTTATTAGTTTGATGAAGTATTGCTGGGAGAGATTAGCTGCCGAGTTGCCTAACCAACATTCACTTTCATTTCTAATCAATTTTCTTTTGTAAAACACTTTGAAATGTTTATACGAACTGCACAATAATCCAAATTATTATAATTTTACCTTTTCTGTAGCATATACACTGATTTCTGTGATTTCTCCGGCTACTGGAACCATGAGCAGAATTGCACTTTAATTTCTTTTGCTAGTGCTCTGTAATTATTTTCTCTCACTGGAGATATATTTTTACACCTTAAAGTAGAAAAACCTGTTTAATGGGCTGATTGCAAACATTATGAAATTCAGCATACAGTGATTAATGAGCTTGAATATTAGCTGATGCTCTCAAAATATTCCAAGGATTTTAAAGGAACATTGTCCCATAAAATTTCAAGCTTGCGAGCCAGAATTTACTCAGTAAGACCATATCAATGATAGCAGCACATGTGTAAATCAATTGAAAGTTTATAATAATAATCCTTGCATATGATACAGCGCCTTATCAAGTCTTTCGAGACGTCTCAAAGTGCTTCACAGAATAATAATGATAATAATAATAATAATCCTTGCATTTGATATAGCGCTTTTCACGTCGGGAGGACGTCTCTAAGCGCTTCACAGAATATACTGTAAAGTGAATTGACTGCATATTTTGTGGACAAAAAGTTTTGCAATCATGGTGTTTGAAAGGGTCAGAAAGGACCCACAGCTAAATAGAACCGAGAAAGTAAATGCAGAACAATACTTAAGTATTTAAAGAAGGAAGATCGAGAAAAGTATTTTGGCCCACGAAGGCTCATCTTTCTAGTATAGAAACTCCAATCTTCTGGATCTATTGCTTTGCTTATCCCCTTTGTGCTAGGAATCAGCTGTGTTGTTCTTTTCAAATTTCAATCCTAATATTAATATTATTGTTGAGGTTTAAATCTCGCTCTGCAGGCTGTGGCCAATATCTGTTGATATTGAACTTCACTTATAGTTCCTCTATCTTGAGTTAGCGTTGTTTTGCCTTCAAAGCGGTTTTGCTCCTTCCTACCTCTGTGACCTGCTAAGGCCATATACAATACAATGTGGCGTTAGCAGGTCACAGATATAGTCACAGACTATATTTAGCCCACAAAATATAGTCAATTCACTTTACAGCCTCTTCTGTGAAGATGTCCCGAAGACGTGACAAAACGCTGTATCAAATACAAGAATTATTATTATTATAATACAAGATTATATTCGTATAGCGCCTTTGATTAAACCCGTCCGCTCAAGAAGCTCTGGCCTGCTCCACTTTCCTTATCGGCGGTTAGGCCTTCAGCCTCTCTGCCCCAACCCTCTGGATCTCCCATTCCCTTTGCCTTGCTCCCTCCCTTGCCTCCTTCAAGGCACGTCTCAAGACTCTCCTTTTCGACCGCGCCTTTGGTTACCGTCCTACCCCTAACCTCCCCGCCACCCACCGCTCCCAATCGCCCAACCCCCTGCTCAGGTCCAAATCCCTCACTGTCCCGCACCTTGGGTCGTCCTCCAGACAGGAACATCGCTATACAAATGGAATTTGTGGATGTTGTTATTTTCAAAGTATTAATGTGGTACTTGAAGTCACAACCATCTGATTCAGAGGGAAGAGTGCTACCAATTGAGCCAGGCTTACAACCTTAGGAAATGAGAGCTTGAAGAAAGAACTGTGATTGTTAACCTGAGAAGAATTTGCTTCTTGTTGTTTGCTGAGGCTCTTTAAACAATGGCTACTTGGAAACTATGGGTTGTTGTCTAAAGACCTGGCTCTCAGAACCCACTCTCAAAGACCAGAGATATAACCAAGTACATGAGGTAACGCTCAAGGATTATACTAAAGCAAAGCCTAGGATTGCACCTGCATAAATAATCAGATGGCACCAGAGGCCACGGGGTTTTATTGCATTTGATTTCTTCAGATTTAATAATAATAATAATCTTTGCATTTGATATAGTGCCTTATCATGTTTTGCGACATCTCAAAGTGCTTCACAGAATATACTGTAAATGAATTGCGACAAAAACGCGGCAGCCAATTGCGCACAGCGGTGTCCCACAAACAGTCGTGGTTTAAGTCACCACGTTTTATTATTTTTTAAGCGACTATTACCCCTTGAAAAGGATGTGTTGTTGTCCTTTTGTTTAGAAAGCATGTATATATCTCAGTGGGAAGTTAACAGAAAAAATAGAGGAGGAAGTAAAGAACCTTTCAGGCGAAAATATGGGTAATTTTAGATATTTAAGCACCCTCACGTCTTCTTAAATGTCACTGAGATGTAAATCCTTTTTAAAGTAAATTATTGCATAGCGAGTGGCACAGTGACCTCTACCATTTTGAAAAGGTAATAAAATCACATCTGTGAATAGCTTTTCATAATGTTATCCTCATTATAACAGTTAATAAACTTACTGAGCAGATCTCATCTTAATCTTGGAACAATTATGTTTTTGTTGTCTTTGGGAATCCTAGATCGCTGGTTAAGAACTTAATTGCTGAAGATGTCAATGTTTCAGTCAGATGCTCCATGAAATTCTAGGTGAAATTAAAACTATGTTGAATACACCAGGGCAACCACGCAATTTATATTAATGTATCAATTGGTCATCTGATGTCAAGCTTATTATTTCTTAAATAAATTGTTATAACAAATTCCCTTTTTTTATTAGATTGAGTTTTTCAATTATACTAGATAGTTTATACTACTTATACTTAAGTAGTTTCTTATTGTTAAAATCCCAATATAGTTTGGTTTCCTCGAAAATAATCATAGATATGATTTTATTGTCTTATTCTGAACAGTCATGGATAATGTATTCCAGAATAAATCCTAAATAATTCTGTTGAGTGTAATGAAACTAATTACTCAATTACTTTTCTGGGATTTTTTTTGACATCGTTCGAAATACACGTTATGATATTTCGCAAAAATTATTGCTGATGGAACTGTTCTCAGGAGAGCGAGGCTAATGGAATAGTTTGTATAATTTCTAAATAAATTAGGTAGTCTTGTTTTGCTGCTGTTTCCCCTTTCCCTTGTGCTCAGTCAAGGCATCAACTTCCTAGTTAGAATTGTGTACAACTTGTTTGATTACTGCTACCTGGAGGGAGACGTAATCCATGTGAAAATAGGAATAATATGCAATTCACAAGGAACGTATAGTGAATGAACTATAAGAAGAATTTTCAAATCACTCCGTTTCACTTGTTTGGTTGTGGATAAATCATCCAAACTCTCCAGAGGCCTAAAGTCTTAGCCTTAACACCATTGTCTTAAAATTTAAGCTTGCCCATAATTTGTAAAGTTCTTAAATTCTGAAGTCTTAATTATGCGACTGTTTTTCCACACTTCTTCTTAACTGCAGATGAACGGCTTCGTAGTCAGTTAATTGAAACCGAATTTAAGATTTAAAGATTACATTTTAAGGCTGAATTCTTGAGACTAACACCAGCAGGAATGCCAAATGTCTCTTAAAGGAGGATCTTGTACTCTTGCGTCTTGTGTACTCTTGTGTCTCACCGGGAGTCCAGTAATTATCCAAGTGTCATTAGCCTTGGAATAACCATGTTGCTCATAACCCACAGCAGCGAGCCTTCCATTCAGACAGCTAGTTACTTTAAACAGGCTTTACCAGGATAAATGAATTATGTATTTTTTCTGGGATCTATACGTTCACCCGCATGTTCCATCCTCACATCACCAAAACGTTAGAATTTGTTTAAGACAAAAACAGAGAGAGCTGCGAAAACTCAGCAGGTCAGGCAGCATCTATGGAGAAAGGAAAGTGTCTGACGAAGGGTCGTGGACCCGAAACGTTGACTCACTTTCTATCTATCACTGAGATAGATAGATTTCTTATTGCAAAAGGGATTAACGGATATGGGGATAAGGCAGGGTCAGGTTATTAGCTGGAGTTAGATTACAAGATCAGCCATGATTGAATGGCGGGGCAGGTTCGAAGGGCCGAATGGCCTACTCCTGCTCCTACATGTTATGTTATGTTTCTCCATAGATGCTGCCTGACCTGCTGAGTGTTCCCAGCTCTCTCTGTTTTTCTTTCAGATTTCCAGCATTTGCAGTATTTTGTGTTTTGTTCAAGTTAGAATTTTTTGTTGGTCAGCCAGGTGTCTGGACAAATGCAAAACCCATCTCCATCATTAAGAGTATTGAAACCAGACAGAGTTCCACAAATATTTGTTTCAATCTACGACTGTTTACGGGACACTGCTGTGTGCAATTGGCTGCCGTGTTTTACCCACAAATATACAGTCAATTCACTTTACAGCAAATTCTGTGAAGCGCTTTGAGACGTCTAGAAGACGTGAAAAGCACTGTATCAAATGCAAGGATTATTATTGTTTCCACATTCCACACTCTGTCCTGGGATGCATCTGTAACAACAATAAAAAATTGAATTCTATAGCGCCTTTCACAATGGGAGGACATCCCAAAGTGCTGGATAGTTGAGGATTGGCTCCTTGTTTACTTCCTTTACCAGAAAGGTAATTGAAGCAGGATCCATAAAAACTTTTAGAAGAGAATTGGAGAAATAAATATCCTTATGCGTTTAAGCAAAACTGGCTGCCTGCACAAGTCCTTTATGGTTGGCCTCGTTTGGGGCTCTTTCATGTCTTCATTAATGATTTACAGCACTGCGACTATTCAGTAAATATTTTTTGTGCGCTACATAACTGATTCTATGTAAATGAATACAAGCTGAGCATCACAAATAGGAGGCGAGCCCTTCAAGCCTACTTGTCAGAAGCTGAAAACAATGCTGGTGAAAATCTGTACCTTTATATTGTTCACTTAATTGAGAAGGAAGAAATTTACAAACATTTGTCATATTGCAGGAACGAAAATATTATTTGCATTATTGTCTTAGGTGGGTAAACCCCGAAGACTTTGAGTTTCAATTAAACACAGGCGTCTGTTTAAAATCCATTTCATAGCCCAAGGAAATGCTCAGTAAATTCTCGGGCTGATGAATAATTTTTCCTTTTATCTAATGGTAAATATTCATGGAACATCAGAACCACCAGGGGATTGGATGGGATTGACGGCATTTTCAGTCTCTTTGTAAAGACCAGAAGGAATTGTTCTGCAACCTTTATAAAGTTGAATGTATTTGCAACTAAAGCGATATGGACAATAAATATATTTTAAAAAATAAATGTAATAAGGTGTTCTTTTAAGGAACTGTTGAGGAGAAGGATGGGGGAATTATAATATTATTGCGAGAATATGAGCCTGGGGTTTTCAAACTCCCTTTGGAGTCCTTGGGAGGACACTTGCTTTCATGGCCCCACTAATTTTGCACTGAACCAGCATTAGGAGATGCACGAGACTGGTTGGATGATTCCCGGGCGGGTCATGGCGAAATGTTGGGCAAGTTTCCTTACTCCACACGCACGACTCTGTGTACCCAGCAGTCAGTAGGCACCCGGTTGTTAGTCGATTGGCCGATCGCTTTTAAAAAAATAATCCTTTTTAAAAAAAACATTCAGTTGCTCAATCCACGACTGTTTGTGGGGACGCTGCTGTGCGCAATTGGCTGCCGCGTTTCGCCCACAAAATACACAGTCGGTTCACTTTATAGTATGTTCTGCGAAGCGCTTTGAGACGTCTCGATGACGTGATAAGGCGCTGTATCAAATGCAAGGATTATTATTATTATTTCCCCCTCCTCCAAGTGAAAAAGCATCTGACTTGCACCCCGCAATCTCGATTCGGTGCCTCAAGTGAGATTGGGAACTGACTCATGGTAACAATGGCGCATGAAACCCCTCGACACATTTCTCTGTATTGCTACGCTGTGGTGCTGACATTGCATTGTGTTACCTTCCGTACTTGTGCTTTTTTCCCCCTTCCATGTTATTTTGGGGTAAATTGTTATCTTCAGCAAAATAAGTGCCGAGAAATAATTCTGATCCTGCCACTATCCCACTTTTCCCTATGCATTCGCATAAGAGGAAATATGTGTTAAACTCAGCGGTAGGATTTTCTGATCATTTTATTTACTTTTTGCTGTCTCTGTTCCTGGAAACTAGAAGTCTTCAAGTTATTGTGGGGGTGATGGCATAATTTATAAGACAATTGAGGCAGCGTTACAACTGACGAGAAACATGCAGAATGAAAGAAAACCTTGTGACATATGAATTGGTACATCACAAGGGCACAACTTTAGAAATTAATGTGACAAGAGAATTATGTTTATTATTTAAAACCTTTAGACTTGAAACACATTCAGTTATTTAAGCTTTATTTCCTCCAGGAATAGACTAAACATCAAACGTTTTTTTGATATCTGCTGCTCTGTTTGCCTATATTGAGACATTGACTTTAACCAATGAATTATATTTTGACGTGTTTATTTTTACACAAAATACACTATGCACATGCTTGTAGTTTAGTTTATTGTATTTAGGTTTCGGAACTCGAAATTTGCTTATATCTAATCTGTTACTTACAGCAAACTAAACCGATTATCTTGCACACAAAATAATAAAATTTTAAATGGGGAAAACTAATGGGGAAAGCATTGGGAACAATAATTATTCATTACATGGCCTTTATCAAGATTTTATTACCTTGAGTCTGTAGAAAGAAATAACTCTCATCTCTCTCCAACCTTAGTCTATTGGCAATGATAAAATAGAGTCAGTATCAAGAGAGATCATTGACATATTTGACACAGAACTTGACCTTGAATGAAAGCAGATTTATGGAGGCAAGTAAAAATTAGCACATTACTAAGTGCAGTGCTTTTAATTCACTGTAAGAGTCAGTAACTCTGTTCATTAAAATTAAATGGCAACGCTCCTTTATTGTGCTAGTTTTTTTTTTGTTGGAAGTAAAATTCATAATTCAGAAAACAAACTGTTTCCATCGAGGATGGTAATTTATTTAAAATAAAAAAAAGTCAAGTGATTGTTTTACAATAATAAAGACAATTCTAAACACCAATATATGATTTACACATTTATACTGTATACTTTTCTCTTGCTCTTTCATGCATATCTTGCCTTTAGTTTATTGCCAGCATAATTCTCATTCATAAAATCTGAAGAGGTTAAGAACAGCTTTCAGGAGGAGAACATTCGGTCCATTATTCTCATGTTGTGCTGGCTCCCAGCTGGAGCTAGCTACTCGAACCCCATTTTCCTGCTGTTTTCCCATGCTTTTTAAATATATATGCAAATGTTTGTCAAATTCCCATTCAAATTGCTCAATCATCCTAGCTTTCCTCTTTATTTTGTCTCTTCGGATGAGGTATTTAGCAGGTGGACTTGAAAGATGCCCTGTCACTGTATGACACAGAAGAGAGTTTTTCTCGGTGTTCTGGCCAACAATAAAATAAATCATTCACTTTTTAGCTGTTTATGGGGCAATGCTGTGCACAAATTGGCTTCTCTGTTCACCTACAAATAAATACAGTCACCAGCCTTTATAGTATAAACCTGATGAAGTGCTTTCAGACATTGCGATGATGTGCTAAGGTGCTCTATCAAGACCAAGGATTATTGTTACAGGGACCAAGGATGTCAGCTGTGGAATGTAATTGGCCAGTGCTGAATGGTTTGGTTGAATGAAGGATTTGATGTCCTAGATTTTTGATCAGATGGTTCCAGGATCCAAACTTCCAGTGGATGAAGGTTCCTCTGGTTGTGTTATCCCAAGAGATTTGAATGGATTTGAGGAAATCAACATGGACTGAAATTCTGGTCGATATTAAGAGTAGCTGCACAATGTCAGCAATTAAATGAGATTTCCCTGTTACAACCGCTATTTAGTAGCAAATGGAATTTCAGTCCCAGTGTAGGGTAAATCTGCATCATGTGATATATTATTATTATATAGGCTGAATGGCTCTTTGTTATCACATATCTCATGTTCTTAGATAGGATGAGCATTGTCTAAATTAAGGTAAATTATTGACCTTTTACATTCTGACAATGTGCAAATAAAATGAAGATTTTATGATTTGTTGTGCTTATCTCTGATAATTTTACATATATAATTTTACAGGTTATTGGTATGGGATTGAGCTGGATAAACCCAATGGCAAGAATGATGGCTCTGTAGGAGGAGTGCAGTATTTCACCTGTCCACCAAAACGTGGAGTTTTTGCTCCTCCGTCAAGAGTTCAGAGGTGAGGGATATAGATTTTTCTTTTGTTATCTGTTTTCTAACCCGAAAGCTGTGTCAGTCGCTTAAAAAGAGCTGTGTTTGAACCGGTTGTAATGTTCAGAAGGTTTGCATAATTCTTTGAAGAAGAAATCGGATCAGGTAAATCCTTTCCCCTTCTTTGCAGTATTTGAAAGGAAATTTTTAATTAAATTTTTGCCTGTCCATTCTGGTGTATTACTATTATTATATTCCACCTTCTCCACTGTACCCTCCAACTGGTGCATCCCATATCATTCATAGATGAGATGTTAAACTGAGATCTTGTCTGCCTGTGCAGGTGGATGTTAAAAATCCCATTGCTATTTTGTAATGAAAAGGATGTTTCTCCCAGTATCCTGGCCAGGTCTTCCAGATATCATTGGTCATTCAACTGTGGTACCTTGCTACGGCATCATAGCTGAAGTATTTACTTACAAATACAGCTAATACATTTGACAGCAAATCCCTGTGAAGTGCTTGAGATATTTTGACGTTATAGGCACTTTATCGAATGCTAGGCTAACTATTACAACTTGGGCAGTTCCTTTAGAAACTGTAAGCCTTCTTGTGGAATTCTAGATTGTTTAATTATCATGTTTTCAACTAACTAACTAACCAAATTCAGAATACACACACTAGGAACTATATGTGTGAGCACAATGGATCACTGTGTGGAAATGTGGATTACCTTATGGACATTCATGTTGCCTCAATAATTCCTTGATAACATTTCACATTGTTTAATAATAATAATAATTCTTGCATTTGATATAGAGCTTTATTACATCTTCGAGAAGTCTCAAAGCACTTCATAGAATATACTGTAAAGTGTAGTGACTGTATATTTTGTGGACGAAACGTGACAGCCAATTGCGCACAGCAGTGTCCCACAAATATTTTTAAAAAGTTTAATATCTACCGTTTGTTTGTAGTTCTTGGTTCTGGATCACTCTGAAAGTTAGTTTATTCCCTGTCCTCAAGATTGTTGTCGCTTATTTGTTTTAAATAAAACAGTACTTTATGATCACATTGACCCACAGTCACCATTTTCAGTTGAATTATCTCCTCACTGTATGGATTACTCACAAAAACTGGGTCAGGCTGGTGAAATTTATGATGGTTTTAGTATCCGCACAATATTATTTTTAGTGCCACTTCAAAAATCGTTGACACATTTATGTGCAGTGCAAATTGTTCTGTGATCTTTCTAAAATGAGATATACAGCACTTCCATTAAAATAAGAATGTAAAACATAGACAAAGTTGTCTTGTAGCACATCAAGCCTTATCACATATTATTTGTAGATTCAACCCTGCCTATTTAATGTTCTGAGGGAAACATGTACATAAATACTCCCACCATCCCTCAGTGGAATGAATTGCAGTATTCATCTGTCCTCACGTCTCCACTTCACTATTCAGTGCAGTCCTGCTGCCTTCACCAGCACTGTTCCTTCCACCTCAGCAGCACAAGCTTGGAGTCTGTTTAAGTAATAATAATAATCCTTACATTTGATATAATAATAATCCTTGCATTTGATACAGCGGCTTATCACGTCTTCGAGACGTCTCAAAGCGCTTCACAGAAAATACTGTAAAGTGAATTGACTGCATATTTTGTGGTCGAAACGCGACAGTCGATTGCAAACAGCAGTGTTCCACAAACAGTGTCTTGGATTGAATCACAAAGTTATCTCCTAAATGAGAACATCTGTCATCAAAATCCTTTTGATGGCAAGATGCCCAACATTGCATAGTATTCCAAATGTGGCCTGTCCAGAAGCCCAGAATTCCACCTAGTATTTGCCGGAAAGACTTAAATTTCTGGAAAAATTTACAATCTTTTTTTTAACAAGCTGTTCCTAATTTAAGACGAGTTTTACGAATTTTCCACAATTCTGCCCAAACTTAAATTTTAAGACAAAATTAGACTTATGGACTAATAAAAGTAATAATAGTCCTTGCATTTGATATAACAGTTTATCACATCTTCAAGACGTCTCAAAGGCTTCACAGAATAGACTGTAAAGTGAATTGGCTATATATTTTGTGGGCGAAACTAAGACTAGAATTAAGTGGAATTTCAGACCTCAGTGATGTATAACTTGACCGTTATTGAAATTCTCTCAAGACGGAGCTTGTTGTTGACCAGCTTTAATGATGATGGTGCATACTGACTGCAACTTTTCGTTCAGCGATCACTCTAAAATCCTTTTCCTGTTTTCCACCTTTGCTAATGAACAACCTTTCATTATATACTCATGTTTGCTATTTATTGTTCCAATATGCATCACTGTACATTTAGTCAGATTAAAATCCATCTGCCATTCCCTGCCCCATCTGTTTAATTTGTCCTGATCTCTTTCAGTTCTGTTTATGTTTGTCATCTGGCAGCAACCGCTGCATTACCAGAAGTGCTTTCCTCCAGGTCATTTTGGATAGTGGGAACAGCAGGGGACCTAGAACAGACCCCTGCCGAACTCAACTACTAATCACTGCACATACATGGAGCCTTTTGTATTTATCACCACCTTCTGCTTCTAATTGCAGAGCTTTTTAGGCCAGCGAGCTCACTCATCATTAACACCATGAGCCTTAACCATCTTTAAAGTTATTAATTTTGAAGCTTTATGTACATTTTGATTGTTGGATATTCTGCACAATTCCTGAGTGAATTCCAACACATTAGGGAAGGATTTTGTGACAAGCCGTTATATCAAATGCAAAGATTATTTTTACTGTACAGATTTATGTAACATATCAGAATACCTATTGATCCTGTAGAATCTCTCTTCCCAACTTTGCCTCTCTTCCCAACTTTTATGGCTTTACTAGGCTTTCATCTGATTCCTACTATGAGCATCACCTTTCTTTGAATGCCTCTCGATGTTATCTGCTATCTGCCTTTTTTTTCCTATTCAATCTAACAATGGTCTTTTCGGTTATTTTTAGCCATCTCTTGTAAGCAACTCAGTGCTCCCTACACCCTTCCCTTCTTATTTTGCTATCATGGTTTTATGTTACTCATTTTTTTTCTTATAAATACATATGTATTTTTCATCTTATACGTTTAAACGTTGCAACGTTTATTTTAGTTTCTAGTTGTGTATCTCAGTCCTGTCTAGAGCTCTTTTCATGATTCCTAATTTTGCTGGCCTAAACTCATATACTTCTGAATTATTTTTGCCCTTATCCTCCAAGACCGTATCAGTTCAAACACTGGAATGATCACTTGAGCCCAAAGGCCCACTGATATCCAGATTGCTAAATCCTGGCTCTTGAACACTAAATTTAAGATTGCGTCTCTAGAATACTCTACAGTATTCAATACAGAACCAATGTTCTATAATGGAGTTTGTTTTATTTACATGCTTTTACTGTAGACTGGCCACATCTACCATCCTCTAAAATTAACTGCACACTGCACTCTGTTTCAGAATACTTAAATATTATTTTTATAACATGTGAGAACTCTTATTACACCACACTGCAATAAAAGCAGTATGTGATAATAATAATAATCCTTGCATTTGATATAGCACTTTTCAAGTCTTTATTGTATTTACTAGGAGAATGATTCAGTCAACATGGGCCAAGCACCAACTGTTTGTTTGTAGGGCAGGATTTAGGGCTGATGAAAGGCAGATATGCTGATTCTTATCTCATGTATTTTAACACAAATTTATTTCTGTTCACAAAGATAATATAGTTATTTGCTTTATTAGAAGCATTGAATGAGCATTTTTGTGACTTGGCATTATGGAACTTAGCATTCCTCACCTGTGAACTAGTTTTGGAATAGTGATATAAACACAGTGTCGATAGTATTTAAAAGGCAGATTCACATATTCTTTCACTTGACAGTCCCATCATTTTTTATCATGTCATTGAATATAATAGCACAATGAAACTCATTGATTAGCAAACAACAACTAAAATAGTGCCTCCATGGATGCCTCCTGCAGTGATGCTTAGAAAACATAGAAACAGGAGTTGGCCATTCAGCCCCTTGAGCCTGTTCCCCATTCTATAAAATCATGGCTGATCTGTACCTTAAGTCCAATTACCCGTCCTTTCCCCATATCCCTTGATACCCTGACCTAACACATATCTATCCACTTCAGTCTTGAAAATGTGAATGGATCCAGCATCCACAGACTTTTGGGGGAGAGAGTTCCAGATTTCCACTATCCTTTCGGTGAAAAACTGCCTCCTAATTTCACTCCTAAATGCCCTAACTCTAATTTTAAGATTATGCCCCTTGTTCTGGATTCTCCTTCCAGAGGAAATAGCTTTTTTGCAAATGGAACGGTCGCTTTGCTATTCTCTAATATTTAAATAATTGTCTTAATATTTTTCGGTTATCACAAATATGAAGTATTGATGTGACAGCTATGAAAAATTGCATGTGGAAGGAATCATTTAAACTCATATTCATCTGCTTTAGCGACTGGGTGCAAAGCTGGTAAATACGCGATTGTATATTATTTTGGATTTTGTTGTATTGTGAGAAGGCAACACTACTTAAAAAGCAATTGCTACAAAAGTCATAGTTCTAGTCCTTAGGAGATGAGATTCTGCTGAAGTGAGCTGTGCACATCTTAAAGCAAGAAACATTACTGAAAAAGTCTTTTGAGTGCTAATAGCTATTGAGAGACCAAGGTGAAGGGCAAGACCCATAATCCAGGAAACTACCAAGATTGAAATGAGTACAAGAGCTGAACAGGTCCTGCCACATTCAGCTACAAAATACACAGTTATTACACTTAATAGTATTTTCTACACTTTGAGAGGTCCTCCTGATGTGAAAGGCCCTATATGAAATGTAGGGATTATTATTATGAAAGTAACTATTAGATAAGCTTCTTCCTCCACCTCCCCTCACCCCAACTCAATCCATTTTCTCAATATCTAATTGCCTCTTGAACTAATTTATAGTGTCAGCTGTAATAGTCTTAAAATGTAACATATTCCACACGCCTATTAACCTTGCAACCTCCTCATTTCTAACTTGCTAATATTTAACGGATGCCCCTGATATTTGAACCCTTCATCGCAGTTTACCGGAATCAATTATGCCAATGCTCTTCATAATTTGAAAAAATTTAATTTCCTAACATTTCAGCTGTTTTTTTTTCCCTGCTTCATGCTAGTCAGACTCAGTTGGTAGTCTCTTCCTTTCTGGGTCAGAAGGAAAGGGTTCATGAGAACATAGTCTCGGCTGACTCTAATGTAGTTCTGGGGGAATTGCTGCATTGTCAGAGGTGCCATCATTTGGATGAGATCTTGAACTAAGATCCTATCCGGGGGCATTAAAGATCCTCTGGTATTATTCAAGTGAAGGGCATTTTATCCACCCTAATGATCGTACCAGCAATGATGCAGCACTCAGCCAAGTGTCATCTTAGATTGTTGGCTCAAAGTTTTGACATTGGCTTTAAACTCATGGTCTTCTGACCCAGAGGCAAAATTGCTATCAACTGCCCCAAGATGACACCTTAGAAAGTACCAAAAAAAGTGCAAATCAGGCTTCACACTCCGGATTACTCACTGTTAAAATAGCTCAAAATAAAATAAAACAGCAAGAATCTCTTTCTGCACTTATCGTATTATCATCAATCGCATTCCTAACCAGATAATTATACCCTTTTTTGTGAAGATGTTAATCAATAAAGTATTAACCGATTTTCCTGGGCGATCTTCTCCATAAATTCACCACGCTGCCGGGAAAATTATACCTTTAAATCCTACCCGAGCATGAGATGGATAAAAATAATACAAAATTTGGAACAAGCAATATTTCATAAAACCCTTATTATCTATTTTCAATATTTCATTGCAGTTTGGGATTCTGATCATTTACTTAGAGAATGTATGACTTGAACAGTTTTAATGAGAATTGCCCACAAGCGATGGAAGACCATTAATCTGATGCCTTTACTGAAGCAAAGGCTTGACAGCATTTTGCTTTATCGATCTTTCTGCAGACAGAGACATTTTTATACTCCACTTTTTCTCATGCTTGATCTAGGTACCTGCGAATTTCTCTTAAGCTAGCAGTCCGTCTGTGAAGGGTCCTTTTCCCCAGAGAAAAGTTTTCTTTAACCCCCCAAAAAGTACAATTTCATTCATTAAAGGTTCTTTGGACTAAAGCAGGGGAATGCAGATTCAAAATAGCAAAAAGAGAAACACAGGTGCATTTCAGCGGCACTCAAATTATTGAAATGTTTAGGCTTTCTCTGTTTGAACATGGAATTGGTTCACTGGAGATAGTTAATAATAATAAACCTTGCATTTGATATTGCACATTGTCGCGTCTTCGAGATGTCTCAAAGCGCTTCACAGAATATAAAGTGAATTGACTGTATATTTTGTGGCTGAAAGTTGAAGGAAATTGAGGTTAGGCTTGATAGTCCATCACCCCATTCACCTTGACTTGAAACCTTTTAAGGCCCTCAAAAAATAAATACCCTCAAAAATAATAGCAGCAGGAATTGCCCATTAAATATATAAAATAGATCACAGACACAAACAAATCTCAACTAACTCAAATAAAATATCTGGAACATTCAGTAGTGCTTTTTGTGCTTACCTTTGGATTCTCTATTCATAAGAACATAAGAAATGCTAGACAAAAAAAGACCGAGGTCCACCTAGTTCACCTTCCTGGCGGTCGCGTGCACATATGTCCCAAACTACCTGTGTACTCTATCCCATAATGTTATCTCTCCGCAAACGGCTTTTCCTCCGGCCCCCGCACTGTCTCGTGCAGCGTCCCTCAGGGCTCTGTCCTCGGTCCCCTCCTCTTCACCCTCTATATGCTCCCCCTCGGTGACATCATCCGCAGACATGGGGTTATCTTCCACATGTATGCGGATGACACCCAACTCTACCTTTCCTCTTCTACCCTCAACGCCACGACCACCGATGTCCTGACAGCTGTCTGTCCGACATCGAGTCCTGGACGAGAGACAACTTTCTTCAGCTCAACGTGCGCAAAACTGAGGCCCTCCTGATTGGCTCACGTCAGAGCCTCCGCACCTCAGGCGCTGACAGCATCAGCATCCAAGGCTGCACTCTCCACCTCTCAAAGCCATCAGGAACCTCGGTGTTCTGTTCGACCCTGAGCTGTCCTTTTTCCCCACATCCGCACCACAACTGGCACCGCCTTCCATCACCTCTGGAACATCGCCAGACTACAGCACTACCTCACCCCTCACGCTGCTGAAACTCTTGTCCTCGCCTTTATCACTTCAAGGCTGGACTATGGGAACTCTCTCCTCGCCGGCCTTCCCGCCACCTCCCTCCACACTGCAAGTTATTCAGAACTCTGCAGCTCGTGTACTGTCCTGCACCAGGCTTCGCGCCCACATCACTCCCACCCTCACCCTCACCCTCGCCCTCACTCCCACCCTCGCCCTCACCCTCGCCCTCGCTCGCCTCCACTGGCTCCCCATCCCCCAGAGGATCGAATTCAAGATCCTCATCCTCACCTACAAGGCCATTCACGGCCTCGCTCCGTCCTACCTCTCCGACCTACTATCCCCCCACGTACCTGCCCGTAAGCTCCGTTCCTCTGGCTCCGGTCTGCTCCACATCCCCCGCCCTAACCGCCCTACCATCGGTGGCCGGGCCTTCAGCCTCTCAGCCCCTCGGCTCTGGAACGAGATCCCCCAGTGCCTTCGCTTTGCTTCCTCCCTTTCCTCCTTCAAGGCCGGTCTCAAGACCTTTCTCTTCAACCATGCCTTCAGCTCCCCTCTCGACTCTACCCCTCCTCGCTCCCTCCCTTCCCTCCTTTCTCCCTGACCATTTCCCCCCTGCTCGGGTCCTGATCCAACTGTCCAGCGCCTTAGAACGTCCTCCCGACGTGAAAGGCGCTCTATAAATGTAATCTTGTTGTTGTTTCCTAAAAGTAAACTATCCAATCTGTGTTTGAAAGAATCAACACTTCCTGCTTCAACCGTCTCCCCTGGGAGCCTGTTCCACAGGTTCACTATTCACTCACTGAAATAGCATTTGCATAGATTTGTTCTGAATTTATCCCCCTTCAATCGCAGGCTGTGCCCTCTGATTTTACTATTCTGGACAAGTTGGAACAGCCTGGTGTGATATATATTGTCTTGCCTCTTTATATTCACCTCCATACACAGGTTAATTATACCATAAGTCTCACTCATCAACCTAGATTCTTCATCCAGCAGATAAGAGATTCCTCCCCTTTCATTTATCAACCGCTTCCAGAATCTGCCCACTTGCAGAATGGCAAAATCATATGTCAGTTCTTTTCCGAAATTAATTCAGAGCTTCAGACTGCAATTTGAAGGACGTGTACTGCTCTCCTCTTCTCTAGGTTCTGAGATTGATTTGCAGAAATCACAAGATGATTGGAATCTCGAGATTAACCGTTTCCAGTATCTGAACTGCAGTGCTTTAATGCTCAGTGCTTAGAATGGTGCATTATTTCTGTAATACGTTGAAGCAGGCTTCAAACCTAAGGTTGACATTTTCAAGGCAAACAGCTTTAGACTTCCAGCATTCACACATCTTTGGATTTTCCTACAATGCTCTGTGGCAGTGATTAAAACGAACCAGATGTTGGGATGTATCAGTTGCATCCCGAGATAGTGGGGTCATCCTGCCACTGTATGGTTAGACCATACTTAGAGTACTGTGTATAGTTCTGGTCGTCGCTGTTGGAGAAATCGAGAAGATACAGTGGAGGGCAACCAAAATGATCAAGGGAATGGATGGACTGGGCTATGAGGAGCAACTAAATAAATTGGGAATGTTCACGCTGGAAAAGAGAAGATTGAGGAGCGACATGATTGCTGTCTTTAAGATTCTAAAGGGGCAAAACAATCTAGATCATGACAGGCTGTTTCAACTTGTCCAGAATAGTAAAACCAGAGGACATGGCCTCAGAATGAATCTACGCAAACACTATTTCCAGTGAGCGAATAATGAACCTGTGGAACAGGCTCCCTGGGGGAATGGTTGAAGCAGGAAGTGGTGATTCCTTCAAACACAGATTAGATAGTTTTCTTTTAGGAAATAGCATTATGGGATATAGTGCATAGGTAGTTCGGGACACATGTGCAAGCGACCGCTAGGAAGGTGGAAGGCGAACTAGGTGGATTTTGGTCTCCGCCACTACCTCTTCCCTTAGGCGGCTGAGACCCTCATCCTTTCATTTATTACATCTTGGCTCGACTACGCCAGCTCTCTGCTTGTCAGCCTTCCCAACTCTTCCTTCCACAAGCTGCAGATCATCCAGAACTCTGCAGCTCGTGTCCTCTCCCGCACCAGTCTCCCTGACCCTATAAACCCCAACCTCGCCTGGCTCCACTGACTCCCCATCCCCTAGAGGATAGAGTTACAAAATCCTCATCCTTGCCTTCAAAGCCCTCCACAGCATTGCTCCTGCCTACCTCTGTGACCTGCTAACACCATATCAACCTGTCTGCTCCCTCTGCTCAGCAGGCTCCAGCCTGCTCCACATCCCACACCCTGCCCACCCAAACATCGGTGGTCAGGGCTTCATCCTCTCTGCCCCCACCTTTTGGAAATCTATCCCACAGTCCCTTCACCTCACTCCCTTCCTCACCTCCTTCAAGGCACGTCTCGAGACCCTCCTCTTCGACCGCACCTTCAGCCACCCTCCTACCCTTAAGCCCCTGCCCTCCATCGCTCCTGATCCCAACCACCTGATCTGGTCCAAATCCCTGACCGTCAAGTGCCTTAGGACATTATCCTGACGTGAAAGTCGCTATACAAATGTAATTTGTTGCTGTTATGTTCAAAGTCTTGATGTGGAGCTTGACGTCACAACCATCTGACTCAGAGGAAAGAGTGCTACCAATTGAGCCAGGCTTACATTCTTGGTTAATGAGGGCTCGAAGAGACTAGTGTAGAGGTGCAGAACTGTGATTGTAAACCTGAAAAGTGTTTGCTAGTACATCAGCTCTGTCAGTCAGATTTTCACCTAAGCCTTTTGAATTGTCTGTCTTGTTAAACAGAAACCCAGCTTTAGTTTGTACAGATTCTTGGCATTTGACATGAAGGAATAAAAGCCTTCCTTGTGGGTTTCAAGGCTGGAGGCTTCTTTGTAAACCATCATTGCCAACAATTTCTGGGTACAAAATGCGATTGTTAAAGAAATAACTTGTTTTTTGACTTAGGAGATGTTTTATCCTCCTGAATCAACACAGAAGAGAGAGGGAAATGTAATCCGAGGATGAAGACTGAGAAAAGGCTTGTGTTAATAGATGAGGCGAGCTAGCCATGGACGATCTCTCTTTTTTTCAGCAAACTAAAAAAAAAGTAATTGGGCTAATGCGTCCATTCATTCTAAATAACATTGTAATAATAATCCTTGATTTGATATAGCAGCTTATCACGTCAAAAGGTGACTCTGTAGTTGTAGGTGAACGTGACAATTTGCACACATCAATGCCCCATAAATGGCCATGAAGTGAATGGCAAATATATCTGGACAATTCTGGACCAGTTATCAATGACTAATTTGATTAACGGCCAGACCCCAGGCAGAATTCCCTTGGGATTTTTAATCAGCACGTCAGCCTGGCTCAGTTGGTAGCACTCTCGCTTCTGAATCAGAAATTTGTGGGTTCAAGCCCCATATTGGGACTTGGAACCCGTATAGTCTATGCTGACACTCCAAGGTCGCGCGACATCCCAGGGTTTGGGACGTCCTCCTGACGTGAAAGGCGCTATACAAATGTAATTTGTTGTTGCATTGTCAGGGGTGCTGTCCTTTAGATCATTAAACCGAGGTCTCATCTGCCTCTCCAGGTGGATTTTAAAGATACCGTGACACAATTCAAAAAGAGAAGGAAATTTCTCCCAGTGTTCTAACCAACAATCCCCCAATTAAAATTGGTCACTCGCTCCATGGCTGTTCGTGGGACATTGCTGGTGCGAACTGGCTGCAATGTTTGCTCACAAAATACATAGTCAGTATATCCTATAAAGTGCTTTGAGATGTCTTGACAATATAATGAACGCTATATCAAATGCAAGGCTTATTATTATTGCGTTGATCTGAGCAGACTATATGATTATTGTTATATAGTGTCCATCTGAGCAGACTAAGTTGCTGTCCTTTAGACGTCTCATCTGAAAGAAAACAACTGTGACAGTGCAGCACTCTCCCAACACTAAAAAGTAGATTGTTGTTTCAACCTAGACTGCGAGCTCAAATTCCTATGTGTGCTTGAATCCACAACCTTCGACTCAGAGGCAAGCAGGCTACCAACTGAACTGCGTTGACATCTATAAGGGTTTGTGAGGCACTAATAATAGTAAAAAAAATAGTGTGGCCTTTTGTAATTCAGTTGTAACAGGAAATTATAAGTTGTAATATATGAATCTATTATTTGGCTTTGTTCCAGAGAGCCCATCTTTTGAGAGCAAAGGATGTATTTTATTGGTGAAATGGTGAAAGTTAAACAGAAGGCAACAAAAGAAACAAAAGACCATAATGTATTCAGACCGTGCTTTGGGTCTTGTTAATTCGGATAAGATATGATTCAGAGTTCTCCTCTTCAGCCCCATGAGTGTTCATCAAGTTAGCAGTGATCACTGCTGTGGCATAGGGGGAAATAATCTTGTTTATCAGTTATACGGATGACTTGACTCATCCAAGTCTGATCTCACTTGAAGGCAACCTTCAGGATTACCCATCTACTTTAAAACACAATTTTATGGTGCAGATACCTGCCATATCAAATCCAACCAATGCAGTCTCTGACCCTTTAGGAACTCTACTCCCGGGTTGAGGAAAATCTCCAGTTTTTTTTTCCATCAATAATCAATCTTGACAATCACTTCACCTCACTGCCACTTAAAACAAGCCGAGTAGGACGATGTATTGCTTGACACCTATTGATGCCTGAACCTATTTTAGCTGGCAGTGAAGCGAAGAATAGAATGGGGTTTGTGAAAACCAATACACTTCATACAAAAAGTAAAGACCTCCGGCTCCCAAAAAAATTCCATCAAGTAAAAAATACACTGTAGTTAGTACCAGAGAAATGTAATGCACTCAGGAGGATGAAAATTAGTTGATAGTTGTTTTTTGGTTGTTTTAAAATCATTTTTTTTACTTGAATAACTGAATGGAATGACACATCTGTTAGAGTGAAAATGTGGCCATTAATCTTCCCCCACAGACAAGTGGAAGCCAGCACTTTCCAATCATAAAGCATATAATTTCTGTCTGTGCACGGATTATTCTCTTTGACTGCTTGTAGGATCGGAGAGGACATGTATGGATGTTTGTCAGTTTGAAATTCAACTGACTTATACCTACACGTAATCCCTATAGTATAGACTATGGTGATTCTCAGAGTTAGCTTGTTAACCCATGCAGGTTTACTTTTTTACTCCAACTTGCTTTGCTGACTGTACAGTGATCGGCTGAAACAATTCGAGTTTAAATAGATTACTGAAGAAAAATATAACTTCACGCACATGAGCACACCTAGAAATTGTGTGTTTTTTTTCCTAAATTGATTTGTTTATACTGTCAGCAAGGATCAGTCACTGGAAGTGAAGAAAAAAATCCTGCACACGAGTTTCAGCTGCCAATAGAAGGAAGGTAGTGGGCAGGACAGCTGGTAACAAAGTTAAAATAATCCGTGTATTTCATATGAAATATCTCACAGTGCTTTGCAAGTAATTGCTCCCAAATGTATTGCCTGTGTACTGTATTTGTAAGAGAAAGTGGGGGCCAATTTGCGCATCACAATGCCCCACAAACAGCCGTGGCCAATTTTATGTGGGAGACTTGGCCAGGACACCAGAAACTCCCTTCTTATTTCGTACCCTGTCATGAGATACCTCACGTCCACCTGAACAGATGGAGGGGAACATCATTTAATTTCTCATCAGATTTGGGATTTAAATATACAGTTGGATCCAGAGTTGTGAGAGCTACCAACTGAGCCGAAAGCACACCAAGCAGCAAGGATGTTCTAAGCTTTGTCAGCATTGCGGTGCTTTTGCAATACCTGCATTATCACCAATCTCGCATTCAAGCACACCTCTCACAAGGTAATAATTTTCTACTACATAAGTTTATCTCAATTGTTCAGGTCTGCTCACAATAAAGTACTCTATGTTAATTTACTGTGGAGCAGTCCACCAGGGAGCTCTCATTAAGCCCTTTACTGATGCATCAAACTGACATTATGACGTGAGGTGACTCAATTTCTCCCACTCACGAGCCTTTAAAGCTACGCAAATATCTGGAATAATTAACAGAGCAGATTACAATGACTAGAATAATGTCATTAAATTGATGCTAATTGTAGCAGTTCTGACAGCACAGATGTGTTGGTTTATCTGATTGTTCGTTGCTGTGAGTGTTTGCAGTGTAATTTGAGCAATGTTGGTAGAGAAGTGCACAATAAAAATCTCGCCGAAAGGAAAATTGCATTGCAATTTACCAAACTGTGAATGAAGAATCCAAGCTGATATAGAAGGCTGCAGACAATTGTACATTAAGTGCTGTGTTAGGAGATTGCAAAGAAATCAAAATTACTCTGAAAGTGATCAAAATTCTATCAACTTTTGAAAAAAATGTGCATTCTCAAATTAATTGGCAGTTATATGCTTCTAAGACTGGTATGAATAATTTATTTTATCTTTATGGAAGAAATCAAAAAAAGTCTGCAGAAGAATTTCTTTAAAACCCTTTTCAATAAAGCTATGAATCAGGTTCCTGAAATGTAATATGTTTTTAGGTTTAAAATCACCCATTGTCTTACAATTTACGGTTGTGCTAAATTTTGAAAAAGAAATATTCAATTCTGCCTTAGTTCGCAGGCTGACTTTCCACTTTCTCCAAACAGATCTGCAGATAATCAGCTTATAGTCTTAAGCCTAAGAACACTATAGGCTAAGGGCCTCACTTTCCTCCAGCGAGACACTAAATTAATATTCCGGGATAAAGCTGTAAAATGGCCTTATGTTTAGTTTCCTCACTACAATACTGCTCGTTTTTTAAAATACTGTTTTAACTATTTCTATTTTTATTTTCACCTTTATCACTCAATCACTCAATATGTAGTTAAAAGCATAGATGGAACTCTCAGTTGGGTTTGGACGCTCTTAAGGATGGTGATGGATTTCCGCATGGGTCTGACACACTGGATGGATGACCCCCAAAAAATCACCCAAGTATAAGAAAATTAATTCAACATATCCCAACAATTGTCAGAGTATAAGCACATAAAGTGGTGGATGTATATTTAATACAACCACCGCCTCAGTGGATTTTATAGGATGAAGAATTCTCAGAATGGTATGAAATGGCTTATGCAGATCCTTCAAATATCCAAAAGTTGATATCAGTGTAGTGATTCCGAATGTGGCTCAAAACCATATTAAATCATTTTTCTACTCCACATTTTTAATGTTTTGGCAATCAATTGGGGAATTTTGACAAAAACGTCCTGGCAATAAGTTCTCCTGTTGTCAATTCGAAACCCTGCCCCTTTAGGCCACTGTTCTGTGGAGAAACATACAGCGTCTTTCTGATCACAACAAAGATCTCTTAGAATCTCACAACAGTTTACAGCTCCCAATATGACTTAATCCTTGATTGACCAAGATAAAACATTGACAGCACAAAATAGAATGCGTTTTATAAGTTATTTTATTCACTAAAAGCTATGTTTAAATTTCAATACAATACAACATTATATTTGTTTTGCGTCTTTCACGTCAGGAGGACATTCCAAGATGCACATTGTAAGTGTTAAACATATAACACAGCATAAAGGCAAGATCTAACTTAAATCAGCGAAGCCAAAAGTTTCATTTGGAGAGGTAGTGTTTTACACCAGGGTTACGAAGGCTTGAAAACAATGCAGACTTTTTATTATCATTAATTTAGCTTTCTTGGGTTTTGACCACCAAGTTGTCGCCTGGGTGCCTCTCAGGTTAGTTGGCAGGATCCTTTTGCCATCTCTCACTTTGACTGACTTGTGGTGTCTTCTACTATCTTGGGTCTTCCCGACCTGTCACTGTTCTTTATCAGTTGACAAGTAACGTAGGTTTTGCTAATGTCTTTAGATTTTTCTTTATAATTAACTTTCTTCGCCTAGCGGAATCACAGTAGAAGTATACTTGTCTACATTTCTCTGGACATAATCCTCTCAAAACAGCTTTGACTCTCTAACTCTTGGGTCTTGTCAAATCTCCCTTTGAATCTCTTCCGAATATTTTGAATCTGCTTTTCTGAACAGAACTTCCCATTCTTATACCTGTTGGACTGGGCCACATTAGGAATCGGGGTCCTTTCTTTGTGGTCGAAGTGGTCTGAAATGGTGAGAGTGAAAATCCAATCAGGTGCTACCCTCTTTGATGAATTTTCTTCTTGATTTTTCTGAGCCATTTATCTTTGGGATGAGTGACTCTACAGACACAGAATTTGGAAATATTTTACTCTCCCTGCTCAAGTATCTCTGTTAGAAACTTCTGTTCAGTCTACTTGTACCAATTGGTAATTAATCCCACATGCTATGTCGTTGCTATTATGGTCAATTGTTTTGGGCACCTTTTACAAATTGATTTGAATGAACTGGTTCGTGTCTGGTTAGTGTCAATCTGACCTGCCAGGCTAACAGGACAATGTTTCTTTGGTTCAGTTATGCACAAGCCTTTGCCATTTGATACATTGACCAAAATTAACCATTTATACAGCCTGATGTGAGCTGTTCATAACGACAAATAAAAAAAAATTTCCCTACACAAATATGAGTAACCTCTCAAGTGCTGCTATCAATTCAAATCAAAACACTGTGGTAAGATAGAAACTACACTGTGAGATCTCAGTGATCAGAAGGAATACTCGCATTTCCCAAATAATCAGAAGAGCTCTCTGGCATCAAAACCTCCTTTAAAGCTGAATCTTGGCAGTAGAACCCCGAAGCTGCCTTTCGGGGTGGTTTTCGAGACTCTTCTTGAAGCTTCGTATAATTGCTTAGATGCAGCAGCGATGCAGAGGTACAACTAGAATGTGAAAATCCGGAGATTGAATTAGATTTTTTTTGTTGAACTACATCTCAAGCTCAAACTAAAACTAACCATATTCTTTGGACCACATCAAATTGAAGCTGCCCCTTTGAAAATGCTCAGGAAGAATCTGATATGCATCCATCTATCTCCATTGGAGATGCATTTGGAACAAACCAAGCATGACAGTCTCATTGCATTCCACCTGTCCAGCGGCTGCTTATGATACACGGAGCTTGAAATTAAAGGATGCAGAACCATTAGGCAGCAGTATTGGGAGCTGTCGGAAGCCACTGCAATGTTTTAAAACAAACATTGGTTCAGTGTTGTAATAGAAACCGAGGGGTTCATTCTGTACTGTGTGCATTGCAGGTTCTGTTTAAAAAGGCTGAACTGGGAGCTTTCCATGTGTGAGATAGCATTGCTTTTGGCTTCAATCTTCCTGGCAACCATAATTGCTATTGTTGTTTTGTTGTTAAATGCACTGGATTCTTTCCATCAGACTTGTATTCAGTTTGTAGATTCTGTGCATATACAGCAGCATCAAAACCTACTCCAGAGATTTGAACATCGATACCAATGTTGATCAATGTGACAGCATGTATGAAAGCATCAGTTTGCACCAAACTGTCGATGCTGAATTTATTTATCTGATAAAATAATCTAAAAATCACTATTACATCTGTTCCTGTGTTCACCACAGTTTTCTAGCAGATATCAGAACCCTGGAGATAGTTTTAAATCTTCACTATCCTGGGGAAATTGAGCCCAAATGTAGTGGCCCAACTTACCCCTGTCCTTGCAGAGATCCACTAACTGCGCAGACAAAAATCAAGTAAATGGTCTTTCTGTCTCTCTCTCTGCCTTAGCAGTACCCGGTGACACTAATTCTCTCGTGTCCTCCTTCTTTCAAAGCTTTTAACTGCTCTTTCCATCTCCTGGGCTATGGTTTCACAGGCGGAACATGCCCTTTGCTGCCTCAAAGAAATGGCCCTTGCTTGTGGGTTAGCTTTGACAGTGAGTGGTGGCAGGATCACAGCCTGTCCTCGCGTAATCGGTACACACAAACACATCTTCCCAACAGGGACATGTAGATAGTGATCAAGATCGGAAACCCTGACCTATTTTCTTCAGCTGAAGCCAGAGGACCCAAGGCTTATTGTCAAACTCCAACTGCTGCCTCAGCTCCGAGCTCAGCTCCTTCAGCTAAAGGGTTGAACTTTAAATCTTCTTGTCTGGATCCTCTCGTGCCTCCATCCACTAGGCAACTGGAGGAACATTCATGGTGCATTTAGCTACAAAGGTATTCAAGCAGCTCTGTGGAATACAAATCTAAACCCACTTAATGAATAACATATTACTCAAGTAATTGTCTTGTCAGTGAGCACATAGAACATCACACTACATGGATTTAATCCGGTTGTTCAGATTCTATTTCAGAAAGAACACCGACATGTCAAACGTGATGAAATTTATTTTAGTCATTAGTATATTAGCAGGCAAATCGACAAGTATTTTGTTGCAAAGATGTAATCAAGGATAGATTGAGTTTGTCAGCCCTGTATCAGTGGGTTACTGTGTATGATGGGGAACAATGAGCACAGATTAATCTACTCAGTGTTTTTATTTATTAAAAATGTTGCTGATGTAATTTCTTTCCCTCTCTAGCTTTCTACACTTGACGTTAACCTCTCTCATTCCCTCCCTTCCCCACACCCCCTCTCCATCATCCAAATTAATTCTGGATTCAGAGGCAGGTAATATTGGCGCAGAGATTTCCACAGTTAGTGCCAGTGTCACTCCTGTGCTGTGGAACCTCCTCTTCTCACTGTAACCACAAACACAAGTAATAATCCTTGCATTTGCTGTAACACACATAATGTCACAGGCTCAACAAGCATCCCAAGTAATTACTGTCAAGTGTAGTCACTATGAATTTGCAGGAGAATGTGGCAACCACTTTGTACACAACCACAAACAGCCGTGAATTGAATGATAATAATAATAATCCTTCAGTCTGATGTAGCGCCTTAGCACATCTTCGAGACGTCTCAAAGTGCTTCACACAATACACTGTAAATTGAATTGACCGTATATTTTGTGGGCGAAACTTGGCAGCCAATTGTGCCCAGCGGCGTCCCACAAACAGTCGTGGATTGAAGTGACCAATTTATTATTGTTTTCTACAATCCATGTAAATTGCTCATTCACCTCATGAGAAATGGCTGTTGCCTTTACTTACTTGATATTACTACACTTGATATTATTTGTTGTTTAAAAAAACTCTTGAGACATTTGACGTGAAAAGGCATCATAAGAGTAAGTTATTTCTTAAAGCCACTAACCGCTGACCTCTGGAGCTCCCAGCCTCAATCGCTCTGCCTCATCCCGTCTTTACCTTTAAATCCCCTTTTAAGACTTACGTCCTTGACCTCGCCAGTGGTCACCTCACTCTTTACCCTTGCTCTAAGCCTGCCACTGTGCAAGATGCTATCCTGCGTGTTACATAAATGCTAGTTGTTGGATTTTTTTCTTCCATATGGACAATCTGGGATGATATCATCGATTGTGCCTTACCAGGCATTTGGTCACTTTTATTGAGTGTTTAAAATGTCAGCAGAATGTATGTGGGGCTTTATCTTTATGCCTTTTCTTGTATCTAAACTCTGTGGTTGTCTTTTTTATAGGCTGACCAAGACGTTGGATTCTCTGTCCGATATTCCTTCCGGTAAATTGAATCATTCATTTCTAGGTAAGTCACAGTATCTCGGTGTTCATTATAGAGTGAATGTGGCCTCCAGGGTAGTCTGATCACTGCAGATGTTTAGAATTGTGAGTGACATGGCCCATCTAGGTTTTACATTGCTCCTGTCACTCACTTGTAATCCAACTCGTTTTAAAAGTGAAAAAACCAAAGTAAAATAATTAAAATAGAAAATGTAATTGTTCCAACATAAAAAATAAATGGAAGAAATTCGGGACTAAGGTTAATGAAAAATATATGAGATGTTCCATCTGACAATCTCAACTGTCATTTAACTGAAGGAATTTCTGAACCCAAACAATACTACTCTCTACTGACAGTGGACATCAATGTGAGATGGATCCCTTTTATTTTTTATTGTCATTTAAACCAAGAGCTTTTGCACAGCTTTTCCAAAGGGAAGGAGCAAGGGAGAAAACCTAAGAGTGAATCACATTTTGAATAAAATTGAAGTCTTTGGAGTCTCTCAGATTAGTGGTTAGCACAGTCCCCTTGTAAGCGAGAGGACCCGGGTTCAATTCCGGGCGGGGGGAAACCTTAGACAAGTTTTCTTGCTCCACATGCCTATGTTTACCTAGCAATTAGTAGGAACTTGGTTATTAGTCCATTGGTGGATCACTTTCTGGGGGTAATAATCCCTCCAAAAATAATAATAATAATAATGAATTTGGTCAATCAATCTGCGACTGTTTGTGGGACACTGCTGTTTGCAATTGGCTGCTGCATTTCGCCCACAAAATATACAGTCAATTCACTTCACAATATATTCTGTGAAATTCTTTGAGACGTCTCAACGACGTGATAAGACGCTATGTCAAATGCAACTATTATTATTTAAGACCATGGGTTTAATCTGGTCAAATGACCAATTTTATTGGGGGATTGTTGGCCAAGACACCAGGAAAAAAATCTTTTTGAATAGCACCATGGGATCTTTAATGTCCACCTGAACAGGCAGATTGGAGCTCGGTTTAACATCTCATTCAAAGAATGACACACGCCAACAGCAATGCATTGGAGTGTCAGCGAGACTGTATGAGTTCCTAGTCCCAATGTAGGGCTCAAACCCAACATTGAATCCACAGTCTTCTGACTCAGAGGCACCAACTGAGCCAAGCTGACACACAATGGAATGTGGGATTGAGTCAGCCCTCTATGGTAGTCTCGGTTTTAGCTGATTAATCTCCACTAGTCCCTAAAGCACACCGTGGTGTCCCTGAACTTTGGTTCTTGACAACCTGCCCCTAATACTTTCTGGAATTAAGCAAGCAGAGCACTCCAGGGAGGGAGAGTACACACTCGATTCTAGATGCAAGGACATTTCCATTTTAGGTGGCACACATACGTGAAATTCTCAGCCTGGTTTGGATACTGTTGATCATGGTGATGGGTGTCCTCATGTATCTCAGGCAAGGGCACCACACACAGGCGCGGGTGCTACATATGGGCAAGAGAAATGAATGAACTTCTAAAATGGGAGAGTAAAGCTTGAGAGGTTCATAAATATTATCTGAGCCACAAGAGTGTGTGACAAGCTTGAAATCATTCCAGTAGTTTTATATCTAATATATACAGTCTCCTGATTGTTACCATTTGTGAGATTTTCTGTTCTGAATTTTTTTTTGAACTGATGTCTTCCATTACCAACACTTCTCACTTTCCGTTTTTCATTGCCACCTTCCACTTGTCCCCCAAAGTATCCCCCTGCCTTACCATCACCTGAAAGTAAAGGGGAAATGCTTTACTACTTTACAAGATCGTGCAAGAAAGAGCTCGTATTTTCATAGTGCCTTATCATCCCGAACGGTCTCAAAGCTTTTCACAATTAAGTACCATTGACTGTAGTCACTTTCTGTAGGAAACCAATTTGTTCCGAGCAAGGCCTCACAAACCATGAAGTGAATAATAATCATACTCATTGCATTTGATATAGCACCTTATCATGTCTTAGAGACATCTCAGAGCGCTTCACGGAATATACTGTAACGTGAATTGACTGTATATTTTGTGGGTGAGTGACCAATTAGTCTGCAGTACTCTCAGACACAGCAACGGGAAAAACTCCCTGCTCCTTTCCAGGCATGTCATGGAATCTTTAACTTCGACCTGAAGAACAGACAGATGGTACCTCAGTCATGGGATCGAGGATTACAGCCAGCTTTTATTAACAAGATATTTTGTAGTCGGATTTCCTGGATTTTGAGCACTGCTGGGGGCACATTTAGCTTCCTGGTTTTGAATGTCTGATTGTTTACTGCTTCTATTTTGTTCTTAACAAAGCTTGATTGTTTGTTTTACCCACAATGATGTTTCCGTGTATTATTTCAAATCCCGTCATGCTTTAACACATCTCGGTAAAAAAAACCACAACACTCAGTATCGATATTCTTTTCGCAAGCCAGGGTTAGTAACCAGAGCTAGTGTTTCTATTTATTCCAGGTTTGGGGACTGGGCCCAAATTGACATTGATTTATTATACTGCAAGAGAACATTAGGTATTCTTAATGTGGGAATACATAGACAAATAGTAGAATTCTGATAAGAATACCTTGCAGTTTTTGTCGTTAAATGCCATTTTTCATCAAGCTGAAGTAGAATTAATAAAGATGGCTCTGGTGAAAATCAAGTTAAATTTAACCTGAAATTTATGTTAACTCATGCAGCTTACTTTATCATGGCTGAACTTGAATTGGATCATAGTTCTGTTTGTTTCGTATGGTTTTTCTGCTACTGTTTTCTACCATTTTCTCTGCTCCTCTCCTGACTTGTGTTCATTCCCTGGATGCTTCCAGCTCAGCGCTATCTCACCCGTCTTAGAATTTTTTGCGTGTAAGCTTAAACAAAGAGGATGTGGGTATGTTATTTACACTCAGAAACATCACCGCTTTGAGGATAGTTACTAATTGGTCATTCCAGGGGAAAGGGAGTAAGCAGGATTTCTTTGGGGTTCATTTGGCTCCAGGTGACGGCCTTGGCAACGGATTAGTGTAATCAAGTCATGCCTTTGTGGTGGACTCGGTAGTACAGTAGCTCAAGCCATGCCTCTTGCCAACCTGTGCCTAATACTCTAGAATTAGATAAATAGGTTGTGTCCCAACCTGAGGGAGACCGTGTCCATTCCATTCTAGACACAGAGAAATTTCCAAATGAAAGTGGCACATCTTTGTAGAACTTTGTCTGGTTTGAATACTCTGAAACAGTTGATAAGTTTCTGTGTGTGTCAAAACACTCAACTGATCTCACCCAAAAAGCAATTGGAGGCGAAGTTTGAGGATCTAATTTGGGGTATTTTTTAATGGTATTAAGGTAGGGGCATAAACAGGCAATGTTACAGAGATAGGAAACAACTGGTTTAGCCATGGGGCGGATGTGAGGGCTGAATGACAACTGAAGAGGTCATTCTGAACACTGAGAGCAAGCGTCAGCGAGCAACCAGGGCCTTTGATGGAGATGGAGCCAGATACAAGAAGACCCCAGACAATACAGATAAAGACCTGACCAGGGAATGGAAATCTCTATGTGTTAGCTACAGAGGTTTGAATAGTGTGAACAACATAGAAAACTGACTCCGAAGTACGCTAACTTAGGCCTAGTTAATTATATCCTGATAATGAGTTGGATACATATCTTTGAGGACGGAGTAGTGTTTTTGCTCTTAGGACGAGGGAGGAGAAAATGTTTAATCGAAGGATTGAATAGTGCAGATGTGAGGATGGAATCATTTCAGTTGAAGTAACCTTCTCATTATGTCCTTTTCATTCCAATTATGTGCTTTTCATTCCATGACTTCCTGATGCTCTTGTAATCAAACTGTAATATTTCACTGTTCCTCCATGATCAGTTTGTGCTGTTAAACAGAATTAGTACAAATGGAATAAATTGGACATTTCCCGAAAGAAGTCAAACATTGTATAGAAAAACTGTGACAAAATCAACGGGTTCTGTTGAAATCAGTTTAGTTCACAGTCAGAGCAGAACAAAACAGCACCATGAACAGAAGTCAGTACGCAAGCAGCAGATAGATAGTCTGAGCAGACTTGGGCAGGTTATTGGCTTGTAAAGTTCATTTTGTTCTAAGACAGTTTTTTTCAACAGATTGTGCCACTGAGTCTTTATGGGATACAGTGCATGACGCAAACTCCTATCAGCTTCCCCTGGAGTCCAACCTAATTTAGTTCATTGAATTTTTCAATCTCCCTTTTTTGTTTTTTTAATGTTATTTTGCAGATAAATAGCAAAGTAGATTATGCACATTCAGACCATCAAGGCAACAGTAGAGGCGTAAATTGTATTGCAAGCCACAGTCCCGAAGGCAAAACACAAAACCTCATGCAATGTTAATGCAATGTTTTTAAAATATATAAATGTGTGCATATAGAGTTAACAATCTGTTTACACCGTGATGAGAAAAGAGAGAAAACAATTGGCTGTACTGAGTGGGGACATTCATAATATCAGTCCCACGACAAAACCTATATAAGAAACAAATAAAAGCACAACAGGACAGCAGAAATGAGGGTATGATTTGAATTTATGTGGTGAATTGGATGGAACAGTAGCAACAGAAGAAAGCACATTAACTGGTCATTCATTTCGTTACTGAATGTGGGACGTGGCTGGTGCAGATTAGTTGCCATGTCTGCTCGCTTAGCAACAACCATTACACTTCAAAGCAACTCATTGTGTGAAGGGCTGTGAAAAATTTTGATATGATAAGGCACAATATCAAATAGCGTTATTTTTGTCATTATTTCAGTGCCAAATGACAAACTGATTTCAATGTGTCTTTTCTCGAGCTCCATAGTTGAGTCCTCTATTTACAGAAACTGAATGCAGTGGTGTGAATCCACCTATATAACAAAAAAGTAAATGTGGCAAGACATGAATGTTATACCGTTAAGAACTGTTTTCCCATTGCTGACTATGTCATTGACTAAATTAACGTATAATGAGCATTTGTGTACCTTGTCAGCATTGCATACATTCTTTTTGACTAGATTTGTACTGCATTCACACTGAAATCAAAGTATTTTAAATCAATGAGGGTTTACGCTGGCAAAACAGGTTTATTACAATAAGAAAAATTGCCGATGTCAGTCTCCTCACGATCTTGCAGTAATTGTTCCTGGTTCTCAGGTTTCCAGCGGAGTTACAGCAGCTCATCGGCCCTTCCATCTCCAAGGGAGCCGAAACGAAAGATCTCATCGCCAAGGTAAAGCCCAACTCTGGGGATCTCTCTAGTTGATCATTGCATGCCATCAAGAACGTCACTTGTCATCTTGTAGACTCTGCTTGTTTCAGGTTATACAAATCCCAAGGAATGACACTACACTGAAGTATTGGGATCACATTGAATTGTCAGAGCTGAATTATCAAATGCCAGAATTATTATTATTATAATGCGGGTGAGTATTAGGCGGAGGTTGGAAAGAGCCAAGATCTGGGGAGCCCAGACCGTGCTTTGGGGTACTGCTGAAGTCTAACCTTCTGAAACCTCATAGTTTACTATTAGTCTGAACACACAAATAAAACCTATAGATGCTGTTGGTCTTCCTCAACCGAGCTTCTAACAGTGTAAATGTGTCACTGCTGTTGGTCTGATTCCCTTATACCACAAGGGATGGTATCCATTCTCTTAGTTGTTTTCTTAAGTACCTGTCTTGACTCAGCCACTACTTCTCACTTATTAATATCATAGCTAAACATTTTTCTTTATGCACAAACCATAATGTTACGAGATAGATGTGCAACAAATTGTGGGTGGAAATTTAGGGGAGATGGATTTGTTTTTATTCAACATGATTTTAATATACTCAGAGCAGAAGCTTGACTCAAGGGAGATATCTATATTTTTTGCAAATTTATAATTCACCACAACCAAAGTTCTTAGAAAAATTGAACGGCAGCAAAAGGGAATTGGAAAAGTACTTGGCTCTACTATAATACGTGTATTTCTATCTACAATAGATATTTGTGCTTCAAATATAAAGCAAACACAATTACAATCGTAATAGCCACGAAAACACATTGGTCGATTATATACTTATATACTGCAGGCAGTGCAGCAGAGGTGTCGAATTGAGTTCAATCGCCGTTATAATGTGCTGCTATTTCTGCAAAATTACACCAGCAAATCCAGCTTGCTGGGAGGTTTTGCTTTCCATCATATGCATGCACCTAGTTTCCAAGGGCTGTGTAAAAAGAATACTAGCATTGATCTAGGAGGTACACTGCATTAATTTTAAAATCTTTTTCCTTGGTTCCTTAAATGTGTTTCTGTTGCTCTCCTCTTTCTCTGTCCCAGCCCCATGCAGTGCACCAATACATGGCTAAGTTGGTAACAGGGTACGCTGTTTCTGACAGTGCCACTCTGCAACTGGTTGCTAGCACTTGCTCAAGAGGTCTTAGCATTCATTTCCCACTGGTTTCCCCTTTCACTGAAGCTCCCTTGGGTTTGGAATTGGGTTAACACCCAACAGTCATTCTGAAACAACAATAACTTTTATATCAAGCCTTTCACATTGGGAGGATGTCTTAAAGTGCTTATCCAGCTGGGAACCCTGGTTGGAGTGGCTGACTCGGTGATGGTGGGATGGGTGAGGGGGGGAAGCCGGTCACCTAAAAATATGGTTGTAAAGGTAGGTCTTAAAGTGCAAAGCATTGAAGGCAGGTAGGGAGGCAGCAAGGACAGAATGGCTGATGGTGGGGTGGATCGAGTGTGACACGTGAAGCAGTGATTGCTGAGTGGTAGGAGCAGGCGGGACATTGGGGCAGTGAGATTGCATGAGGTGACAGATGTAGGAGGGGGCGAGGAATTTGAAATGAGATGAGGATCTTGAATGTGATCCGCTGGTGAATGGGGAGCCAGTGAGGCCGGATGAAGCTGCTGTGCTCCCATAACTGGTACATGAGAGCACATGAGCTTCTCAAATTTCTGCAGGGTCTGCAGGTTGTGTAAGGGGATGAAGGAGTGTATGAGGTTCTTGGCGGCCTCGGGAAAGAGGTGGTGGCGAAGCGGGTAAAGTTGCGGAGGTGAGTCAAAGCCGAGCAAGTGAGAGCCAGATTTGGGACTTGAAGAAGGACATTTGGATAAGGTACTGAGGGTCCACACTGGTTTCACGAAGCAGAGTGAGCATCCGTGCAAGTGGATGTGGTCAGCGAATGAGGTGAGAAGAGGAGAGCCGCAGTTTTGTTGGCATTTAACTAAAGAAAGTTCGCTCTCCTTTAGGATTTCAAAACCACAAGCTGTGAGAAAGGTCCAGCATTTTGAACGTGCTGTGCCACCCAGAAAGTCGATTTCCCCCCCAGCAACAACCCCCAACCCCCCAAAAAAATTAAAACCTGGGTTTCAAAATGAGTCCTGCAAGTGCTTGTACATTTACTAAGTAAATGTGGTTGTAAAAGCACTTCAGCTGAAAGTAGGAGTATTACTGGTGCTTGACCATTGTGAAAAAAAAGGCAGCTTCCAATGTTTTCAGTCGGGAATCAATCCCTTGTACTGACTTGGGTCCAAGGAGATTTCAGATCAGAGCCAGAGAATTGAAAATCAGTGTGACATGCAGGGAATTCCCTTGGGGAAGACTGCGTTCACGATGCTGGGTGCTTTCCCCCGCTGCCAGGAGCCAGGAAAGTTCCCACTTTCGATGGAGGGAATTTTTTAACCCCACAAGAGTTTAATGAACAGTTAAAGCTCGCCCAAGCTGCAGCTTCCTGTGTTATTTTAGGCTCAGGCCCAGCTGTGATGCTTTGAAATGCCTCACCGATTGTTACTGAATTGTAAAGCGTGAAGGGATAAAGTACAACAGAAGGAGCGGAACTCTCAAAAGGGATGGCATTCGGCTCTGCTATAAGAGCTCAGTGAAGCTGAGCGCAGACACCTTGCAGGAAACTTGGACACTCCCAAGGGTGGGCGGCGGTAGATATAGCCCCTGAGCTGGAGTCGTGGATGCGGTCTTTATGCACGCTCCACCCTCACAGTGCCAATTGCATTCACTCAGCTAAATGCCACCTTGTATGTGGGTAAATATTCACGCCAAGAATTTGTCACGCACTCTGAAGTTTGCAACACTTTGCTCAAAATGAATGTCGCTGTATTAGAAGACATTAATGGATAGAGACAGCAGGAGCAACTTACGCTTCTGCTGATGTCTCCTCTGCTTGAACTGAGGCCGCTTGACATGAAGCAGTTTGAGACCATCAATCTGCAGCAAATGAACGACTTGTAACATTCTGTGAACCAGGGCAAGAATCTCGGTGTGAATATCTTGCCGTTACTGATCAAACGAATATCAGGAAACCAATATCTCCTTTGAAAATTATCTGCGCTTGTTAGAGCCAGGGGAAGGTAATTATACAATGTTGTTACCAGACATAGATTTGGGAAGCTTGTGTCTGATAGATGTAGATGGTTAATTTCCCCTCTACTGTGTTTTTCCTTGTTCCTATGAATTTATCTCGGAAGAGGAGGTTATCTGAGTCATGGCCTCCTTGGTTGCTCTCTGTCAATGAATTGTGTAAGTCGATGCGATACATAATTACATTTACACAGCGCTTTTCACTCCGGGAGGACGTCCAAAAGGCCCTGTGCAGTCAGGGATTTGGTCCCGAGCAAGGGGTTGAGGTAAGGGAGGGAGGAGGGCACAGGGGTAGGAGGGTGTCTGAAGGCACGGCGGAAGAGGAGGGTCTAGAGACGTGCCTTGAAGTAGGCAATGGAGGGAGGGAGGAAATGGTGGGAAGAAATTCCAAAGGGTGGGGGCAGAAAGGTTGAAGGCCCGACCGCCGACGTTGGGGCAGGCCGGGCGGGGGATGTGGAGCAGGCCGCAGCCTGTTGAGCGGAGCGAATGGACAGGTCAATATGGGGTAAGCAGGTCACAGAGGTAGGGAGGAGCAAGGCCGTAGAGGGCCGATGCATTTGAGCAGAGTGAGCTGCTCTCCACCAGCTTTTTGGGGGGTTGGGTTAAGTGATGGTGGGGCGGTGGGGAGGAGAGGAAGAGAGGTTATGAAGCGAGAAATGCCAATAAAAAGCAGAAAGTTAGATGTGGCGTGCATGTGCCTTCAATGCTGTGCGGTATTGGATTAACTATTCATTGGTCTTTATCCAGGCATTAATTAACAAGCTAAATTGGCCTGTTTGCGGTAAAGGTTTTTACACCAGTTTCAGAGCGGTAAGGGTGGCTTAACCGTCTGTTAGTTCAATAACCTGACATTCTGCCCTTGGCATCTCGACACTGCCATTAAGATCAGTGACCAGAAGAATATTGGCTCCGTGATACCCTTGGGCAATGAAGCTGGGACATTGGCTGTGCCATGTATTGATTGTAAGTGAAGATACAATAGATACAATAGATTCCCTCACAGTCTAATAAATCTTTAGTTTAAATAAAGCATAACAACTGCATTGATTACTAATTATGTCTAGTTATTGCAGCAACAAAGGCAGATTGCAGTGTTTTGCTCAGGTGTCAAAGTAGTGAAGCTCAGTATATAACAGAACTATGGGTTCTGCTGGTAAATTTCTCAGGAATACTGATAATAATTTCGCAAGTAGAATTGTATTCGTTATCTATACTCTGCAGTATCATTTATTAATATTTTTGCATATTATGTTGTTTTTGCCTCTTCCAAAAAATAATAATAAATTGGTCAGTTCAATCCACGACTGTTTGTGGGACGCCGCTGTGCGCAATTGGCTGCCGCGTTTCGCCCACAGACTATACAGTCAATTCACTTTACAGTATATTGCGTGAAGCGCTTTGAGACGTCTCGAAGACGTGATAAGGCGCCATATCAAATGAAAGGATTATATTATTATTCTGAGGCTCCAGTTAAAAGACAGGGTGTAGAGAGATGCACTTGACCCATGGTCCATCTGACTCGGGAGTACTTGATGCTAGAGTTGAATACAAAAACGTCTCTGCCTTTACACAGACGGAGATTGGAATGGAACATGTCTGTCATGAACAATAATTGAATTAGAGTTCATAGAAGATGCTTAAACAGGAGGATATACTGCAAGTTGTAGGGAGGAAGCAGTAGAGTAGGATTAGGAGGGTACATGTTGGTTTAGGAAAACGACAACGCAGACTTGTTGGACCGTATGTTCTGTTTCTGTGCTATAACAATCTGTGATTCTATGATACATTAGAATACATAATATACACAGCAGAAACAGGCCATTCGGCCCAACTGGGTTTCATGCTCCACAGGAGCCTCCTCCTGCCCTTCGTCAATTAAGCCTTCGAGCATAACCTTCTATTCCTTTCTCCCTCATGTACCTATCTAGCTTTCCCTTAAATACATCTATGCTATTTGCCTCAACAACTCCTTGTGGTAACATGTTCCACATTCCCACTACTCTCTGTGAAGAAATGATCTTCTAACTTCCCTACTTAATCTATTTGTGACTATTTTATATTGATGGCCCCTGGTTTTGGTCTCCCCCACAAGTAGAAAAATCTTCCCTATGTCTACCCTATCAAAACCTTTCATCATTTTAAAGACCTCTATCATATCACCCCTTACCCTCTTCTTTTCAAGAGAAAAGAGTCCAAGTATGTTCAGCCTTTCCTGATAACCTCTCAGTTCTTGGATCATCCTTATGAATGTGCTTTGCACCCTCTCCAGTGCCTCTACATCCCTTTTATAATGTGGGGACCAGAACTGCACACAGTATTCTACGTGTGGTCTAACCAAGGTTCTGTAGCAGTTTACCATGACTTCCCTGCTTTTCATTTCTATCCCTCTAGAAATGAACCCCAATGGCTGGTTTGCCTTTTTTACGGCCTTATTAACCTGCGTTGCTACCTTTAGTGAATTGTGTATGTGCACCCCGAGATCCCTTTGCTCCTCTACCCCATTTAGGCTTTTATTTTCCAGCTGAACAATATCTTTTTCTTCTCCAGCAGTGACGTTCTCTGCTTTGATGAACACATGAATTTGCTATGTAAAAATGTCTCTTATTTTTGAATATCTTAAGCTAAGTGCTCGCTTTCTGCTGGAGAGACACACAGATCATGGGTTACGTTGTCGCCACAGGTGCCCTACTTCTTTTGCCGGCTTCACCGCTAATTGGCTGCGAGGGTGTATTTGACAAGATGCAGCAAGGTGTCATCTTGTCAAATCCACTAATGGACCACTTAGTGATGATAATTCATGTGTGCATTACCATCTTTATTTTTTTCCTTGGCATGAATAATCCATTCAGGAAAACTGAAATTGTGCACAGTGAAAGGTATATTTATTTTGGGGGGAATAAGTCAATGCAGCAATTGAACTTGATATTCTGTCTCTGAATTGCTTAAGACAGCTAAAGGGATGGTGTTGCTGTCTACAGTGCTCAGCAAAGCTTATGAGCATGTTGGCCTTTGATCTTAATCTCTGTTGTTTGGCTAATTAAAGAATTTATTTTCTCTCTCGAAACATCTAGGAATTTTTTAAGGTGCATGTATAAGATACAACCTGCCACTCCTCCTCTTTCTCTCTCTCCCTCTCTCAACCCCACTACCTGCCTCTCTCCCTCTCCCCCCCTCCCCATCTCTTCCCTCCCACCCTTTGGCTCCTCACCCCACCACCATCTCTGGCACATCACTGATGTGTGCTGTGATAGACTTATAGAAACTTGCCAAGAAGATACACTGAAGAGTGTTTTGCAGAGCGGATGAAAAAAGAAAACCTTTATTCAATGTCAAAGAGGATTTTTGGAAGAAAAATACAATTGTGTAGGCATAAAAAAGATGACAGCAGGAAGAAAGGAGCGATTACTATAAAAAGGCAAAAGAATCAGTAAGGAAGTAAAGCTACAAGGAAGATTGAAGGAATGAGGAAGGAATTGATTAAATATAATTGACTTACTGGCTGTGGGATTGTAATGGACTTCCATACCACAAGTCACAGGAGCTGAGTAAGCTTCATTGCTCGGGCTGAAATCTAGGCACATTCATTATTCAGAGATTTTTTTTTGTCTCTCTTACTCTCTAAATACCAAACAAAGTTGAAAAAATTGCTTTGAAAGCAGTCTGGTGGTTTGCTACTATTTTGGAGGACTGTACATTTATATCTTGCCTTTTGTTACTGATGGCATTTAATACTTAGCTTATTTGTCCCCCAAAACCCGAGGCAAGGTTTTTGAAACTTATTCGTATAACAAAGTCAATGACCTCTTACAGTGCTTTTCATACCATCTTATTCCATTATGTAATTGCAATTTGCAAACTTTGTGCTAATCTGCTGGTGCTTAAATTGGAAGCTATGTTTCCTTAATTTAATTTAACCTGACTAGACAGGTTTAATTTATTCTATAATTTATGGGTGTCACACAGTGAGTAATTTGAGATGACTGTTTAATGTTAGGAAGTAAAGAATGATCTACTTCTGCTTCTAGATGCCTGAGTGCTTACACACTAAATACAATTTACTTTCACAGAGGTCCTTTCACATCAGGAGCACATCTCAAAGTGCTTTACGCAGCTAGCTGAGCACTTTTGTGGGATGGCACTTGGAGTTGGAACTCACTGGTGGTAGTCAGATGGGGGTTTAAGTGCTCCGAGACACTACCCCACATGTTGTTGTTTATTGTCCATAGTGGCTGCAATTAGGATAGACAGTGCTAACTTCTATGTGTATGTGACATTCTCACGTATGTAACTTGTTGATACTGAGAACATTGAAGGGCAGAACTGATTCAGTCGGCCACACCAACAAATAGACACTGACTACTCCTTTCCCATTTTATACGACTGTCTGAATAGCTTTTTCCTGTTCCAGACACCCTTATGTTCTTTTTGTGATCGATGCATGTCATAAAAAAGAATATTGTTTCCAGATTTCTGCTTGCTCGCATTTACTGCCGTCTGCAAATTCCAAGCCTGTATTACAAGCATTAGGCACATTAGTAACTCTCTGTGAATGGTGAGTGCCCTCTCGATTGCTCTCTATTGTTTATTAAAGGTTAGTGAAGGGACAGGTTGACCTAGACTTTGGCGTGACTACTAAGCTGTTCATTTAATAACACTTAATTTGATTTGGAGGTGAGTTTTGTGCTAATGGATAAGGAGCCACAGGAATACCTGCTATAGTGGTTCCAAAGTTTATATTAAATCCTTACGTGTAGCATAGTGCTTAGAATGTCAAAACAACTCAAAGTGTCTTACAATGAATTGCTGTCCAATGTAGTGATTATATTGGTATTGCTTTGCACACAGAGAGGTCCTACGAACAGCCTGTTTTGCAGCACCTTATCAGTGTGGAAATAAATGAAGGTGCACAGTATTAGAAGACATGTAGCAGGGGTAGAAAATAGACTAAAGGACAGAAAACAGAGTCGGGCCGGGTGTATGTTTTCCAGACTGGTGGGATGTAAACTGTGGTATCCTACAGTGATAAGTGATAAACCTGATCTAGGTCCAGGAATAACCAGAATATATCTCGGAGCACTTCAGAAGGATACAAACAGACTATATTGGGAATAGAGATGGCAGTTCAAATTGAATGCAGAAAAGTTTGAAGTAAGACATTTTGGAAGGAAGAATAAGGCGAGAAAATATATATGAAACTGTAAAACTTCAAAAGGGCTGAAAAAGCAGAGAGGCCAAGGGGTTAATATACGCAAACTTTTCATGCATGCAATGATAATTGCATTGAAGACTTTCCCTGCTACTTCAATCTCACATCTGATTGACTGGATATTTTCTCTCAAACAAAAGCTGGTCGTTTTTAGATGCGGGTGAGGCTCAGTGGTTAGAAGCTTTTGCTGAATTGCCACAATAGTAATGCTCTCAAATCATTTCAGCAGCTCAGCTGAATGTAAAGATTTTTTTTAAAAAACACTTCAAACGGAAGATTAAAGAGAAACAATGCCAACTCACTTTTTAAGTAATTTACTCTCAAAATCACATGATAAAATGATGCACTTGAACCCCAAATATATTGCTTTAGTGTGCAATGCCTTTATTCAGTTCAATACTAAAAAAAAGATTGTTGAATAGTATGGGAAATAGATCTTAGGCATCCCTTAAGTGAGGATCAGATTAACCGCAGCTTACTCAGTATCTACCTATAACAGGATGAACTGTCGGTCAATCCACAAAATCTGCTTGCAGCAAGCGTTTACCTGTGACTGGTACTAGCAGCAGTGTGGAGAATCTGGTCTATTGCTTTCTTTGTTTTTGTCTGCGCTCCCAGAATGAAACACCGCTGGGATGTAGTTCTGTCTGAACTTGATGAAGTGTGTGAACCTGCCACCAGCATCCCAGCAGATCCAGACAGTGATATCTCCGACTTAACTATGTTCTGTTTCAGTCGCTTTAGGCAGGAAGGTGTGAAATCGGATGTTGGGCACCAATATTAGACGCAAGAAATTTAACAGCACTTCAAAGTGCAAAGAAAAGGTAGAAAAGCAATTGTAACTGATGCGTGACTGTTGGTGGATATGTAATTGGCAGTTTATACTATGCTGTTAATGAGGCTGGATAGGCCCCGAATATATTTATTAGGGTCATTATTTTTCTTTCTTTACATTTAAGAAATTGATCTAAAGCCTTTAAATTATGCGGTGGAAACAAGTAAAAGGAGCTTTTAATGGTGCTCATGACCTTCACCACCTCTGATGTATTATATAAAACAAGACGTTTGATATCTGAACAAAACAGCTCGTCATTCCCGCAGTGTTGTTTTGTGAATCTTCTGGTGTTGAAATTGTGGCATGGTATAATACAGGATAATGTCTGGCTCCCAAATCTCGGAGGCTGTGTTATGATGAAGAGAGAAAACATTCCTGACTTCTGGGTCATCAGGTCAATAATGCGCTGCATGCAAGAAGCATCACTTTGCTCGTGAAGTGATGCCAACAGTGCTTTCTACACATGAGGCCCATACACAGCAAGGTGCATTAGCAGCGACCTGACAACCAGGACATGTTTTAGCTTGGGAAACCTTCCAGTCAATGCCTGAAGCAAGGTGGTACCTCCTTTCCAGTATAGGACGGGTCCACAGCGTTAAAGAACCCACGCTCAGCTGGGACATATTCTAACTGCACCGCCCTGGGTCACATTACCAGTGATAATTATGGCATTGACTAAAAATGTGGTCAAAAGCAGTCAGTAGTTGTCACTGTAACTATAGTGGGGCTTCAACCCTGAGACTAATGATTGCTTTTGCCCCAATTTTTAGTGTATGCGAAAATAATAACAACAACAAATTCTATTTGCATTGGGATAATAATAATCCTTGCATTTGATTTAGCACCTCATCACGTCTTCGAGACGTCTCAAAGAGCTTCACATAATATATTGTAAGGTGAATTGACTGTGTAATATTGCACGCTGCAAATTTGACACCTATAACTGAGAGAATAGGATATGTGAGTGGAACCACATAGTCTGTGACGGCGATAGAAAAAAAGGTAAAGGATTTTCAACTTTATTTCAGCGTACGCGCATGAATTGAAAATGTACAAAAAAAGGTGTTGGTCCAGGGAGACAGAAACTTTCCTGGAACTGGTGGCACTGTGAAGCAAAACAATTGGAATATTTTATGCTCCCTGTCAAGACCCATCAAATGGTGGGGGAAACGTGTTAGTTTAAAAAAAATAAAGCTCATAAAAAATTAATAACTACCACGATGAAAGCAAAAAGCGACATTGCAAGAAATCTCCTAGTTCTCTCTGGGCATGGCTGAAGCTCTAAGGCACTCCATAGAGATCAACAAATCTTAACAATTGAATTTTGCTGGATTAATATCGTCTCCAGCAAATGTACCTGCCTGTCCAAAAGGGTGATATTGCAATAATAAATGCAGCACTGAAATCAATTTTTTTTTAATGTGTTTGTTTGCTGGGCAACCAGTACCTTGAATGGGTTGGATGCAAAATGTTCGCCAGAATAATTTGCGATTCCCTAATAACTGTGCTTTAAATATCTTCACAGAAGTGAGATGTTCCACTGAATAATACTTAGCTTATCAATTACGATCATTTGCCAGAATACTACTTCCAGTGATTTTTCTCTGGTTTCCTCCAGCAATTCTAAACTCCCTTTTGATTTAATTGAATCAATTGTTGTGTTCTCCAATTCCTGCCACCTTTGCCAACCTTTGAAGATATGCTAAGCTTCCCATTAATTTCAGCAGAAGCCAGAGCTAGAGGAAATATGTAAAAAATTAATAGAAAAAGGATTTGATTCCGTTTGAAGCTTGTGTTTGACCACAGACTAAAGTCCCAAATCCTTTGGGCCTTGAATGTGATCTGAAACCATGGATTTGGATCGGGGATGGGTGGGGGTGGCGGCGGCGGCAGAGAGGTGGAGAAAGAATACTGTGGGAAGGAGAGATATGTTATTTGGTTTTGAAATGATTGAAGTTTTTGCTGATATATATCCAGCAGATCTAATCCTCTGTTGTATCATGTACTGACTGTGATCTGTTTCTTATTGTATTACTATGCACTCTTAATTTGTGTAGACACGAGGATGCTATCAAAACAAGTCATGTTTGTCAGTTTTTTTTATGACTATAATGTCAGTAACTTCTAAGGAACTAATGTGATTTGCAAGCAGCTCGCAGATTCTCTTCTGCTTTAAGTGAAAGGGCTGTGTGCCGTCTATTCAATGCTATAATGAGCATTGTGAAGCCATTAAACGACTGCCAACACCTCACCTCCAGTGAACATAGGTATACATTTCACTTTAGCAAAAATCTTAAGCTTGAACTTCAATGCATTCTTCACACGTCTAGCTTTAATGTTCAACCATATTCACCAGTCACCTTTGCTCTGCTGCAGTTGAGACGTTGGCTGATGCAGTGTTGCGATGCCCCAATTTAGTGCTAAGTTTCTGAATCTTGTTGAAGTAGAATTTAGATGCTGGTGACTTTGCTGTAACTAGTCCTTAAAATCAAACTTAATTAACATTTTCAACCAGTGATCAGAGTTTAAGAGCTACTCTACTGTCTTTCCATTACAGCATCAAGCTGTTTCTGAAATGGATCCAGTATCTTAGTCTCAACCCTCTGGCAGTCGCCTGCGCTGTGTAAGGCAGCAAATTTCACGTTGCTAATCTTCCCGGGAGATCGACAAATTGATATCCGGTTGCCTTTTGACGACATTCTCTGTGTTAATCGATAACGCCTAACAGGAGCACCCATGGGAAGGTTGGCGTCCCACACCCTGTATAATAATCATAATAATAATAATAATCCTTGCATTTGGTGCATCACGTCTTCGAGACGTCTCAAAACGCTTCACAGAATATACTGTAAAGTGAATTGATTGTATATTTTGGGGGCGAAACGCAGCAGCCAACGGCGCACTGGTCCATTTGCAACTCACCCGTTTTCTCATGACTCTGTTTCTTGTTTCCAGACCAAAAAACGCAGTTTTGCGTCGGAGCTGGAGTAGTGCAAACGGAAGTGCCGCTGAGGGCACCGTGAAACTACAAGAAGGCTCGCAAGTGCTCCTGACCAGCTCCAATGAGATAGGTGCCATCAGGTACATTGGGCCCACGGAGTTCGCCCCCGGAGTGTGGCTGGGACTGGAGCTGCGCTCGCCTAAAGGAAAAAACGACGGCTCAGTGGGCGAGAAACGCTACTTCACTTGCAAATCAAACCACGGGGTCCTGGTACGACCGAGCAGGGTCACCTACCGAGGGATTAACGGAGGCAAATTGGTGGACGATATTCCTGGATGAAGGATTGCTGGTAGCAAGGTGATGGAGGACGGGGAAAGGTGGTAGATGGAGAAAGGTGGTAGATGGAATGTTTGCACGACGAGTGAGTCCGAGCAGGAAAGTGAAGAGGGTTAGAGACGGAGCAGAAGATTCGTGATAAGAATCAAAGTGTGAGAGAGATGAGTAAACCTTTACAGTGCTATTTGAATGGGTGGAGGTTTATACACAGATCCACGCAGGCTACATATATTTAACATGCAGCTTTTGCTTCAATCTGATGTCAATGAGCATCAATGTCAGACTGGTGAGAGACATTTAAGCGACCAGTAGGTTTTAAATAGACGATGCTTCATAACTTTCCTTGGGAGGGGGCAGGATTCACCTGAGGCTGACCTGGCTTTGAGGAGACATGATTGGAAAGAATCTGGCATGTAGTCCTAGAGGATTAGGACATGTACTCAACCCTGGGAGCCAAAGCCGTAAGGGTAGGATGATCCTAGCTGATTAACCATTATTATTATTATTATTATAATGCTTTGTTATACAAAAGTGACCAATACTATCTACAGTATATAGGTGTATGAAAACAGAAACCCAGAGTTATTTTGTTGTTGGCATGATAAATGGGTACAGTGTTAGCTTGTCACTCTTGAGGAGCAAACGCACATAATAATACTCCTCGCATTTGATATAGCGCCTTATCACATCGTCGCGACGTCTCAAAGCGCTTCACATAACTGACGCATTGCTTTCATACTAACTGCCTATCCCTAGTTGCCCACAACTCCAGGCTGCCTGCCCTTCTTTACTATTCAATCAGAACTCCGCCTCGCCCAAAGAAATCTAGCATTGTAAATGTTGTAACGGGAGAAACGATTCCGCTCAGAAGGCAAAAGGAAATATGATGCACTTTTGAATTTTTTAAAACAAAATAATATATATTTCAATAGGTTTTCAGAAGAGATGAGTGTTGTTATTTTGGAATATCGGTGTTTAAGGTGTGACGTCTTGTATATTGCCAATAATGCACTTCATAGCACAGTGCATGCCTCTTAATGGGAACAGTCACCGTGACCAGCAATCGTTCCTTTTAACCATTCACTCCTATTACGCAAACACCATATATAGAGATGGTGATTGACAGGATTGTGCAATGTGCCAAAGAGCTGAAGTCAGAGTTCCAGCTGTTTGTGTTTGGTGACAGAAGACTGTAAAGACCGAGTGAAGCTGCTCAGGCTATCTCCCTTTATTTTCAGAAGTTTTATCTGCACTCATCTGAAGGAGTCAGACCACTGGTTTTAAACACACTGTACAAATTTGAATTTGATTTACCGCACGCAGATTCACTCTTGCCCATCATTTCTGTTTAACGTTCTTACATCTGCTAAAGCAGGAATTGATGCGATCAATGGGTAAGAAGCGTGCCTAGCATGCAGAAACTCCAGTCTATACTGTTTTCTCTCTTCACCTTTCCTCTCTCCCCCCCCCACCTCCCCCACACACATACACAAACACATCAGAATATAGTGTAAGGGACCCCTCCTCGAGAAAAAATGTTCCATTAACTGGCTTGCACTGTATATGAGAGGTTTAGAAATCTCAATAGTGTTCGAGTTAAATATTGTACGGGTTCATTGTGTTATTCGCCTGAGTAGACCAGACCTCTCTGATCTCTCAAATTAAAAGTTAGAGACAGTAGTCTTTCCTTCCTTGCCTACGTGGACAAATAACTCTTCAGACACACATGCCTGGCAATGAAATGTTATACCTCGTAATATGTACAATGTTAACCTCATAATGTTAGAACTAAGTAATAAGCACTCCGTCCGTTCATGTTGCATTGAGGAGGGGAGGGAAGTTGTGGAGGTGGAAGAGTTGGTTCTAAAAGGTAGTTTCAACAAACAAATCCTTGGTTCTTTCTTTAGTCAGCCACCTGATTGGGAAAGCCACCAGTCGTAACTGACAGGCTATTGAAAACCTTTTTTTATTTTTTTGAAATGTTTATGTCCGACAGTTGCCAACAGGCCAACACTTAGGGGAAAAAAAGTGAATCCGGGTGAGTTTCCCCTGGAATTAATAGTTTTATACGTTTCGATTAATCTGTGAGGCTGCTGTGAAAATGAGGAAGAAAACTCTTTATTTAAACAGGTTCGTGCTTTCTTGACCTACCCGGGCTGCTGCCCCATTGAAATAAGACGACAGATCCTCAATAAGGATTCATTACCATACATCGACCCAATTCAATCTGACCTCAGTCCATTGATTCCTAAATTCAAAATGATCAATAATTTGCAGTTCTCGAGGCACTGTTTTGAAATCGTCAGTCTTCTGATGGTATTTTTTAAAAATATACAAATCATTTAGGAAGATTTGGCATGTAGTTATTTTTTCAAATTGCATCTTGTTTGTGGCTTGTGCTTTCACTTGATTTAAAGTACCCCGAGGGATAATGGACTTGGCTTATGCACTTTTAAATAAATATATATATATATATATATATCTCTACACACATTATTTAAACATTAAAAGCTTTCTGCCAGCTCAGTAGCTCGAGCAGTTTAGCATGACTCTTGTTGAAGAAGCAGAGGGATTCAAGCCTTAGATGTTGTTCTGAGTTAACCCACAAGGTAGAACCTTTCATAGAGCAGGGCAATCACTGATCCAACTATTCTCAATAACCCTTCTGGCACTGCAACCCTACAGGATGGAGAGAAGAATAATTGGCACATTTATTATCACACATTTGTCTCCTTCAACTCAATCTATCTTTTCGTGATGGTTGGGTGGGGATTAAGGGCAATTTGGTTAGGAAGAAACCATTCCTGAAGGACACATAATGTAAGATGACTGAAAGGTTTTACCATCTCTTTTAAATGTTTGGTCTATAAAATTCTGTTTGAACTACACTTCGGTATTTGAATGAATTCTGCGGTTACTCTGCGGATTGATAGAAATTGTGCTATTTTTGGACTATGACTATTTTCAGAGTGGTACTCCCACATACGTACTGAAGTCAGAATCAAGTCAAAATAATTTTTGGGATGAATCAGATCTATTTTAATGTACATTTTATTTCTCAAAATGCCCGAAGCCTCACAAAAATATAAGAGTTTGTCAACTTTAAACGTGCGCACGTGTCAACAGCAGGCAGCACACATTTACAACATCATTACAGTATTGAGCACTTCGATGTATAGGTTAAGAAAATGATCTGTTTGTGCATTATAAACACAGCTTTAGTGTTATATGACAGACTCTTAACTGCTAACATAAGTGGGTGAAATTGTATTGTCAAATAAATAAATAAATGAATAAATAGTGTTACTTTTTTTCTTAAATAGTCATTGTGTTTGAATATTTTTCTTTCCTTCCCGGGCCTGCCAGCCTCTGTTTAAAGATGTGAGCTGGGAAAACCCGGTGAAACCAATACTGTTCGAGAACTCATTCAGAGTTTTTTTTGAATGGTCTCGTTCGCCCACAAGAAATACAGTCGGTTGACTTCGCGATATGTTCTGTGAAGCGCTTTGAGACGTCTCGAAGACACGATAAGGCGCTGTATCAAATGCAAGGATTACGGTTATTATTAATGAATGAGTGGCATTGACAAAGAAGGATGGTAAGTCATTTTTATTTTCTCACATATAATAAAGATAGTGTGAGAGTTATATCTATTGTAATGGTAATTACCTGGACCCTGAACAAAGTTTATGTAAAATAAATTAAAGGTCTTTAACGACACGTTAAAATGCAAAGTCTGTGTAACTGCACTTCAGTGTTTGAATGCAGTTTGTAGCCTTGAGTTTGCACTCTCTGAGTACAATATTGCTACAGTTAGTATATATAATATATTATTATATGCTGGTTCATTCAGGCACTTGTAAGATTTCTGCACCTTGAGAGTCTGTTCGCACAGCAGCGAGTGATTTCTCACACAGGAGTGGGCAATTTCTCAAGAGTATTGTAGATCTACTGTAATAATTTCCAGCAGAGAAAGATTATTAGGATTTTTTGAGCCATTCGTGTTTAATCACAAATTCAAAACAGTTGCTAGTGTTAGTCCCTCACCTTGTGTCTTCTCAAGACAGTGATGCTTCAGTTAAAGCAGTAATTGCCAATTTCTCCTTAACTCCCTCATTACAAAGTAAACAGTGACCTTTAAGACATCCGTCACCTGTCACTGTGCCTGGGTAATGGGCATTATTTTTTTGCAGTGGTCGGGGGGGGGGGGGGGGGGTGTTGGGGGCTGATATATCCAGATGAGTTCAAGGCCAGGACATTTTGTGAAAATGTAATTTCCCAATAATTTCTTACCGTTGCGTTTTCAATTTTAAGCAAAAAAAAAAACCCCCAATCGATTTGGAAACACACTGCTTTAAAAAAGACAATAAAAAGAGATTCAAAAAAATGATTTCCTTTGAAAACGATGATGCTAATCTGCCTACTTTGCCAGCTGACCTCGGCCGCTAAATGGTTTGCTGACGCAATTTTCCACTGTTCAAATGCAAGGTGTGTATTTTTAAACGAGTTTGAAAGATCTGATCGTTGGGCGGTCCATTGCATTTGGAGCTGCCCTTTTCCATTGTCAGACCTCGCTCCGATGCCTGTTATAAATCCCAAGTGAAAAAGATCTGACTCAGTTCAGTTCATACTTGACACAAATCTATAGCGCAAACTCTCTTCCCACCCCACCAACCCTCCCCCCAGCTCGCCCTCACGTCATTCAGTTGTAGGGCTGGTTTCTGCATTGCAGAGTTGGCTTTATGTCTGTGAGCTCTGACCAGTACATCACTCAGCAGCCTTTTATTTAGTGCTTTGTCTGCAAATGTTCCCTGCGTCCCTAGCTATCCTGCACTGCGCACTCTTTCATACCATCCCTGAGGCTTCTCTCCTTATCAAACTCAAAAGGTTATTTTTTCCCACTCATCTGTTTTGTTATTTGATAAACCTCACCTTTCGTAGCTATGATTTTCAGCTCTCAATGACTCACAATGTCAGTGACTAAATCCAGCTGTCAGTTTTTTTTTGATATTTATACACCGTATACAGTTTGAGGATTTCTATTTAATTATAAATCTTTACCTAATTTATTGTTTTGATATCATTGGTTGACCCAGGCCAGGGGACACTAGAAAGGTAGAAGGGAGTTGAGAAAAACGAAACAAATCATGAAGCGAATAAAAAAAACTTTATAGCTAATGTTCACACTGCAGTAGGCTCCGCACGCCCATTTTCTTGCAAAGATCCACTGCTTCCCAACACCACCAACAACTTACATTTATAGCTGCTGAGTCGGGGGGGAGGCACGGTCGAAGAGGAATGTCTTCAGGCGCGTCCTGAAGATGAGGAAGGAAGGGGCAATTTCTAGTTCTCTGTAGATTGAGCTTAAGAGCCTTGTCCTTCAAATCCCATCATGGTTTTGCCCCTCCCTATCTATGCAATCTATTTCAGCTCAATTCTCCTGCTTGTACCCTCCACTTTTCAATTGTGGTCTATTGGTCGCTTCTTACTGCTTAGAATCCTTCATTAGTACTGCACCTACGGCTACTGGCCCTGTCATCTGGAAATCCCTTCCAAAAATCTCTTTGCTATGCTTCATTAGTCTCTACTTTAAAATTCCTCTTTAAAATGTTCCTCTTCGACCGTGGGTTTGTTAACCTCATTAAATCTGCCTTCTCCCTGTTTGCTGCCCTTATATTTGTTAAATTCACAACATCCAAACTCGACTACGCAAACTTCCTGCTTGTCGGCCTCCCCAACTCCTCCCTCCATAGGCTGCAGATCAGCCAGAACTCTGCAGCCCGTGTCCTCTCCCGCATCAGGCTCTACGACCCTATCACCCGCCCGATTCCACCGGCTTCCCATCACACAGAGGATACAGTTCAAGATTCTGGTCCTCATTTTCAAAGCCCTCAGTGGCCTCGCTCCTCCCTATGTCTGCAACCTCCTAATGCCCTACCATCCTACCCACTCCCTCCGCTCAGCGGGCTCCGGCCTACTTCATGTCCCCCACCTTGCTTGTCCCACCATTGGCGGGCGGGCCTCAGCCAATCTGCCCCCACCCTCTGGAACTTCATCCCGGATTCCCTCCGCCTCGCCCCCTCCCCTGCCTCCTTCAAGACCCATCTCAAGACCCTCCTCTTCGCCCGTGACTTCAGTCACCCTCCTTCCCCCACTGCCCTCCACACTCCCCGATCCCGACCCCCAGCTCGGGTCCAAAACACTGATGTCCAGCGCCTCGGGACGTCCTCCCGGCGTAAAAGCGCTATACAAATGTTATTTTATTTGTTAAATGCCTTGACGTGTTCATCCGACTTGAAAAGAGACGAAACTGCAAGCTGTTAGGTGGTAGCATCTCCAAGCGCTTTGCATATAATTACTGTCAAGTGCGGTGATTTTTTGTGGGCAAACAAGGCAGCAATGTTACCAGAAACAGCCATTAGGAGGTAGTGGTCAAGTAGCACCAAGCCTGGGGTTTAATTGTAGACAGTAGGGTTTAGTGCAGATGATGGTCAATGCACGACCATTTGCCATAGGTTGATTTAGTGCTGGTGAAATACTAAGCATCTTTAGGTGGGGAGGGTGCGAATTGAGTAAAAGCAAATACATTTCAACTTTCCATGGCTCTGCATTGATTTAATTTACAGTTGTTTCCTTCAAAACATTTCTTGGTTACCTAATTCCAGAGAGTATTAGGCACAGGTTGGCGAGAGACAAGGCTTGGGGACCCCAGAGTGTGCACTGCTGGAGTTTAACCAACTAAAACTGCATAGTTTGCCCTTGAGAGCGCTGCCTGGGAAGCTTTCCGCTGCTTGTCCAGCTTTAGGTTGGAAGGAAACAGGTGCCAAGTGGGAAAAATCCCTGTCCCCAGCTTCCTTAAAACGACTGAAAGCCTCATCAAATAGACTGCATCGTTTTTATTTTTTCCCCGCACAACACACATTTACATCACAAATACAGTCAAGGACACATTCAATGAAAGAATTACCTGTTCAGTACAGCTCTGTTTAGAATCATGCATTATTAGCACTACCAGATACAGATAATCTCTCTTTATAATGCGTAGGGTTATGTGACAAATCAGTAGACTATGCATCTTCCTTGAACCGATGATCTGAAAATGTCGGTACTTTACAATCCTTTTTAGAGTGCGTTGCCCAGTGACACGAGTGGTTGCATTGCCCTTTGACCTGCCTCTGGTTGGCCCACAATAATGCGGAAGGGGAGGCAGTGTTCAAAGACATCACCGTCGTTTTGCTCCACTTTAACATTCAGTCAAACACATGACCTTATGCTGTTGTTCACAACAGGCTCCACGGGACTGGGTGTGCAATTTCCAAAAGAAATTTGTTTACTCATACCATGAGATAGCTTCTTCGGAAACTCTGAGCTAATGACACAAGTACATGAGAACTTGCATGTTACGGTCTCATCACCTTTGTGTCTCAAGGTGGGTCATGAGTAATTACTGTCAGTGTAATGACTTGGTTTGCAGACAAACTCAGCAACAATTTCGACACAAGCTCCCACTAACCGCCCAATTTTACCTTGGACAGGAAACCTCCTTTCCAAGTGTTATGGGATCTTTAACGTCCACCTGAACAAGCAGACATGACCTTGTTTAACATACCTGTTGAAGGATGGCACTTCTGACAATGAAGTGTCCTTCTCCCCCCTACCCAGGAGTGTACAAGAATGTCGGATTAGACTGAGCTCATGTCCCATATAGGGCTTAAACCCACAACTTTCTGACCCAGAGGGAAGAGTGCCACCGACTGAGCTAAGATGAGACAAAGGATGAAGGCGTATACATAGCAGAATTACATTTGTCTTCCCCTCCTACGCATGCTCATTGAGCTTTTATTCCTTTCTTTGAGAACATACTGTACAATTTATCATTTAAAAAACCCTTTCTCTATCATGTAGCAATTACTGATGACCTCAACATCTTTTCACCCAATAGTTCCGATGATATAATTATGATGTATNAAAAAAGACATCAGTAAAATTCAGAATAGAAACAGGAACATTTTGCACAGAAGGAGGCCATTTGCCAATTGTATCAATGTCACTTTCCAAATCTCTTTTTAGAAAAATATTAATCCCACCTTCCAGCACTGTCCCCATAATTATAAGATCATATGAAAGCGTGGAATGGGAAAAGGCTATTCGCCCCATCAAGTCTATTCCACCCGCAGACCACACTAAGCCTATTCTATTGTACACATCTTCAGACCCACTCAGGGAGGAAAATTAATTTCAAACATTATAGAGTATTCATCTATCTCACATCTCCACCATTCAAGCCTGATTTCCTTCCTTGCACAGACAACATTCCCTTTTCTCTTTCCTCATCACATTGGCTGTATCAGTACAAAAAACATCAATTCAATCTGCATCTCTCTATCTGGCAGAGAATCTCTCTTTGGAGAGACTGAATAAGGACATATGGTGTTGGAAGAAGAATGATGCTAGTAACTAGCAGAGTATCTGAACCTTTTCCAAATTGAGCAATGTTTAACAAGCACCTGAGGCAGCTTTTCCATCTGTCTGGCTCCTTCCAGCACCTGCGTTTCCATGATGCCAGTAAAATATCCTAGTCTCTTCCCTATTTAAATATATTTAAGGCTCCTTGCTTTGTAAACCATCAAAGTGACAACAGGATGCCTTTACACATGGTTTTCTGTTTGAAATCAGAGGGGGGGGCGGGGGGGGGGGGGGAGTTTAATTTGCACTATTTGTTAATTCGGAATCCTGACTCACACAGATGGGGGGAATCACTTTTGGTTTACCGTCAGGTTTAGATGAACGGCAGCTGGAGCCTGACATCTCAGTGAAGTAAGCTGTTTCTGAACCGCTTAATAAATCTGATATTCAGGAAGTTTTTATTTACTTGACAAGTTGAGCCGGGCACTCTTGGGGAAAGGAGAAGCCACTTTGAGTTATTGCTTTGGTGAGAGATGCTTATTGCAGCTGAGGTGGAGACTGATACGTGGGAAGGTCCTGATACAATTTACTGTTGTTTGGTGTCAAGAAAATCAACACTCAGCTGTACAAACCCAAATGCACAGGTGTTAACTGCCAGTCAACTTTGTAAAACATTTCGAATCACTGCAAGCTGATTCTGGGTCTTATTCCTGTGTGTGGCTGAAGCCGAACCACAGCAAGAGTGGACGTCTCATAAGATTGAAGCTAGTATTTGCTGGGACACAGGAATTGCACTGGCAGACTCTTATGTGTTTATTCCACTGGTACGAGTTGGGCAAGCGGTTCTTAACTCTTGTAAGCAATCCCTCTATTGTACCGGAGAATGATGCCTCATTGCCTTCAGCAACTTAAAGGTGCCAAATACAGTCAAGATCTCCCTAACCAAAGCCAAGTCTAGAATGAATGCCAAATACTGTAACTGCTTTCAATTAATTTTTCAAGAAATGTATGTGCCACCACTTCCACCGAGTCTTAATCTGTAAAACCACTTAAGTCTTCAAATTTAAGATCGGTCATAATTGTGAGACTTATTTTTTTGAAAGTCGGTTTCTTTTTAAGAACGGGCAGAAAAGCAGCTTCTAAATTAGGCCAGAATTTTGCACAGTTCTGTGGAATCTAAATTTTTTTTTACAGGCTAACACTGGCCATTATTTATTGTATGTTTTTGAGACAAATAACAATGAATGTTATTGCAGCGATGTACCTGACACCATTGGTCTAGTGGATCACTTTATGAAGACTTACCCTTCCTCGTGATCTTTGAGCCTCGACCATGATCTTGATACTGGATGTGAGATTACGCAAGATTTTAGAAAATTCTTAGATTTAGTCTTAATTTACGAGCCAGTTTTCCAATATTCTTGAAAAAATCAGCATCCAAATTAAGATTGAATTTAAGCATTTACTGTAATCCCAAACAGTCTCAAATACAATATTAAGATAATGATCTTAATAGGGTCTAAGATCTTGAAGAAGATCTCAATAATAATCCTTGCATTTGATATAGCGCCTTATCACGTTTTCAAGACGTCTCAAAGCGCTTCACAGAATATTCTGTTAAGTGAATTGACTGTATATTGTACGGGTGAAACGCGGCAGCCGATTGCGCAAAGCAGTGTCCCACAAACAAGTCGTGGATTGAGTGACCAGATTATTCAAGGGGTCGAAAGTACAGATGCTTTTCTTTTAATTGCAAGCGGTGTGAGTGATTGGGCAGGAAATCTGAGGGTCTAATCTCTACAGGTTTAATGCTTTTAGTTATAACTTCCAGCAAGATATCCAAGTTATTCATTAGTAAGTGAAGCGTGTGCACAATGGGAGGCAGCAATTTATATGAGACCCAACTGCAGCTTTTACATGAGTCTGGGTTAATCCATAGTTATAGAACAGAGTCAAGCACTTGCCCGGAGCTTTCACAATGGGAACTGATAGCAAAATAGACTCAAATGTTACTGCCACTGTGTTACGCCCGCCCCCGCTACCCCAAATGGACCCAGTCACCAGCTTTCATCCACTGACTATTCTGGTTTGGTGGCCACAAAGCCAGTATCAATCAATAAGAATATATCGTTCCCTTCCCCCATAGGAATTTGGTTCGTTTTCATTTCCACCCCCTCCCTGATAGGAGTGCAGGTGTCTGATTCATGCAGAAACTCATCACCATGCTTAAGAGTCTCCAAACCACACTGAGAATTCCATGCATCCGAATCAACAGATGGAAATTCCTGTGTTTTTGGAATGCAATGCGCACTCTCTCCCCGGAGGGACTCATCCTGCTTACCTAATTCCAGAGAGTTTTAAGTACAGGCTGGCGCGAGTCAAGGCGTGGGGAGCAATAAGTGTATGTTGGGGTGTAGCTGGAGTCCATAACCAGCTAAAAGCTTGCCATTGAGAGCACTGTCTGGCTCGCTTCCTGCTACTTGTCCAGCTAGGACCGCTCGAGCCGAACAGCATTGAAGCAGCCAGAGAATAATAACAGTTTTGCAGGTTGTTGTTAAATTAAATGATGTCAGGTTCCTTCACTCTGACTCTCTGTAAGTTGCTGATGACATGCATAGCATGGAATATCACACGGTGAGAAGACAATATCATTCAGTCAAGTACTTTCGATACATTCTTCGCCAAGTCTAAAGCAAATCTCTTTGCGTTATCAATTTGGCTCTGGTGCAGGAAGCTGAACATTCGGACCCCAAACTTTCCCCCTCCCTCCTCCCAGAGTTGTTGTATCACAAGGTTTGACCACACAGTTTTCTTGTGTTTCAAACAAGCTCATTAAAAGACGTAAGAACAGCTCTATGATGGTATGGAGGAAATACTCCCCCATTTCACAGTGTGGACACCTCCTCAGATAAAGCTGAATGTTGGCCAACAGTGGCATTCAAGCTCACTACCACCCTCCCCCACCTCTGTTTGAGAGACACTAATTATTCCACGAGCTCACCCCAGGTTGGGGATGTTTAGGGCTGAGAAGGGGAAGGGGTGGTGGTGGGGTGTCTTGTGACATATACCTCATCCATATAACAGGCAATGACTTACGGAACAGATTACAGTGAGAACATCACCAGCTGAAGTCTTCAGAAAGAAACTGAATCCAATTCCAACCCAATGTGGGATATGAGTTGGGCATGGAGAAGGGAGGGAGGGAGGGAGGGAGGGAGGGGGGATTGGGGTGTGGGTGTTGGAGGGAGGGTGGGAATTGGGGCGGAAGAAGGAGAAATCATCGGATATGGTGCTGAAGGAAGTTCTGAGTTCACACAGATTCAAGGATGTATATATGCAATATCTGTGCCAGATACTGGTTTCATATCATGTATTCAAACCTGCCTTTCCTCGCCATTAAACCATTCTAAACGCCCTCTTTCCCCCATGAGCCAATCTTTACACACACACAGCTGCTTCTCCTTCAGCTTGTATGAGATCTTGCATTTGCAGCTCCTGATCCGTCGCAACGTCTCGGAGCGTGTACACAAACGTTAACGGTGAACTCGTTTGCAGCGAGGTTCCACGCACACAGAGCCTTGTAGTGAACGACTGATTGAATCTGACTGGAGGATTGGTGGCCACAGCACCAGGAGAAACTCGCTGCCCAGAAACTCCCTTCTCCCTTCGAATAGTTGTCACGGGATCTTTGCCGTCCGCCTGACGAACAGGCAGACCTGGATTTGATGTCTCGCCTTATGGATGGGCACGGGCGCCTCCGACAAAGGCGGCACTCCCTCCCCGTTACTGCGTTAGAGCGTCAGTCGAGACCATGAGCTCAAGTCCCAACGTGGGGCTTGAACCCACGATCCGCTGACCCAGAAAGGAATGCTGCTGACTGAGTCAAGCTGACACCGAAAGAACGTCTTGCCTAAGAGAAGCCAAGCTTTTGAAGTGTTTTTCCTCTGCGCTCTGCCCCGCTGCCCAATTTAAAGTACAGTAACGTTTACATCCTCGGCCAGGGACAGTCCCGAGTCCCAGGTGGGTAAGTCAGCCATAGGGTGCACTCGTGGGTCCTGTTCGGTAGGCAAACCCTTGTTAACTCGCGGGATGCAATCCTCCTTGCAGACGGCGCAGGCTGCCAGGGGCTGGGCGTGGGAGCCCTGCTGGTAGGCGTAACTCACGTTGCCGCAGGGGAAGTGCTGCAGCCGGAAGAGAGGCACGTCCGATGTGACGGCCGCAAGCGAGGAAGGTTGTAACAAAAGGGCGGAGGCCGGCGGGGGTCTGGGGACCGGAACTGGGGCGGAGGAAGAGGAAGAGGGAGGAGCGGGAGGGGCCAGCAGGTTGCCTTTGACACCAGAGTCTTCCCTCTCAGGCGGCCTTTTATCAGTCAAAGCGCTGTTGTTGCTGTGAGCGGTTGGTTTCTCTGTGAACCAGGAGCCGTAGGTAGGGTTCCAGAGGTTGGTCGGTTTGTTCAGGGAGCCCCTGGGCTGCTGCAAAGCAGTCGAGCTGTTCATTTGCGAGTAGCCCTTGGCAGAATGAAACCCTGGCTCAGCCCCCGGCCCCCCTGTCTGTACAACGATGGAGGGGGGAGCAGCGATGGTGGCGATGGAGACGCTGTTGTCGCTCTGGGCTGGCTTGATCTGATGCTCTGCCAGGCACAGGCTGATTGGACGCTGAGGCATGGGCTCTGGCTCGGGCGCGACACATCCATCCTTGGCCTCTTGAGCCGCCGGTGAAACCAAAAGAGGGGACATCCCCTCGGGATCATCGGGTCGCATCGGAACACTGCCTTCCTCTTCCACTGCCGGCCCGTATTCCACTGGCAAAGAAGTGTTTATAACATCAGGATCCTAGGATAAACAACAAGAGGCACTTAAGAGAAAGTCCAACTTAAATCGGTCTGCGGTCAGGTCCATATCAACATTCAAAAGGGAATTGGATAGAATAATAATAATATTCCTTGCATTTGATACAGCTAGCGCCTTATCAGGTTGTCGAGACATCTCAAAGCGCTTCATAAGGTATATTATAAAGTGGAGTGACTGTGCAGTAGGCAAACGCAGCAGCCGATTTGCACACAACAATGTCTCACAAACAGCCATGAAGTGATTATCTTAGGGATTGTTGGTCTGGACACCAGGAGAACCTGTTGTTTCAGATAGTGCTATGGGACTCTTAACAGCCATCTGAACAGGCAGACAAGATCACCGCTTAATGTCTCATCCGAAGAACGGCACCTCTGACAATCCAGCACTCCTCCGGCACTGCACTGAAGTGTCAGCATCGATTACATGAGCTCAAAGTCCCAGCTTTGGAGCTTGAACCCACAACCTTTTGATCTGGGCCAGGGTGGCGGGAATAAATACTAATAAAGGATATGGTGAAGACGTCAGTGGAGATGATGTGATTAGAGTAGATAGCTCCAATGGGGGAACTAGAACCAGCAGAGAAGATGGGAAAAAGAGTAGAGGGATGGGATTGGAGCAGATAGCTCTGGCGGAGGAACCTTTCTCTGAACTTTGTATGATTCTGTGAATTGTAACCAAACCTTCTCCCTTCTCACCCACTCCCACAGATGTCCGCCTTCATCTCAGAGCACAAGCCTCACCTGTGTGCAATATTCAATCCGTTCCAGTATTGTCGCAAAGTTGGGCCTGTCCTCCGGCTGGTGCTGCCAACACTGGGTCATTATCCTGTACCTGGAGCATTGCAAATGAAACAGGAATGAAAGTTAGTGGGAAGTTTGCTGCGGTTCCCATTCTGCATCTATGTGCGCGCGCGCGTGTGTGTGTGCGTGCGTGTGCGCGTGCGTGTGCGCGTGCGTGTGTGTGTGTGAAGTTGGGAATCACGATTGAGCTGTATATGGGTCTGAATCACAGCACTGCTGCACTTAACACCAGCCTCCCCGCAGATTGTAAAACAAGCTCAGCTTCCAAATCAAGATTGAATTTATAATACATCCACTTTATAATATCTTATCACAATATCTAATAAGCCTTAAAGAAACAATGATATTTTTTTAGGAGACGAGAGACTTTAGAGACACACACACACACACTCACATAAGAGGGAGACCACCCCCCACCCCCACAAAAGTAATGCCTCCTTTCTATTTTCTCAAAATCCTTTCATTGTTAACTTACAAAACTTAACATAAACACAGATAAAAGAAGCTTTTTTGAATTTCGCCAGTGCAAGTTGCTTTTCCACAAAAGTCCCCATCACCGTCACCATTAAGGTCAAATGACGGGCAAATGGCTTTTCTAGGTTAACATTTGGGGAAGCCGCACCAGCACAAACTTTAGAGTAACCAAGGTTACCAACAATCATCTCAATGGCACGATGACCGATACTGAGCCTCTCACTGAACTCACGCTGAGCGACTCGTCCATTCTTTTGTGGATCATTGCATCAACTTTCTGTGTGTCCTCACTGTGAACAGCTGCTGCTGGCCAGCCTCTGCGAGACCTAGCTTGAGGTCCGTTTTCTCCACTTATCACGCGATTTTGCCCGGTGTCTTACAGTGAGACACCAGACGCAGTGAGACACGGCATCTTACATCAACGTATAACCGTCCGTACGCTTTCATCAGAAAATGGCGAATCTCAATAGGCAAAACACTGAGAGATTCAATTGTCGTTCTCTTGCATTGATAACACAAGTATCAATCTGAGGCTCGCTTTGAAACTGCTGTCAAGCCCCTCCATCTGGCCAGAGGTAAGACTACCACTGGACTGCCACCTTGAGGTACCATGACTTTTTCAAACAGGTATTAAACTCTAGAAATGGCTTTATAAAATAATTTAAGAGAGTGAAGCAGCTATAATCGGAATGCAATCGTTTTCCATCGGAAACCACTGACAACCTCCTGATTTTGTACTCCCTCTTGTACGATCGTGTCTCTTGGATTACCATGGAAACTGGAACATTGCCTGTTCCAGATGGCATCATCTTGCCATTTTCTGATGGCTGTCAAGCCCATTCCCGATATTTCGCTGTAAAATCTGGGAAAGGGGTCATAAACGTCAGACACTATCGCTGGGGTGTGATGGGTATAGACTGTCAGGGGGTGACTAACATGCTGGAATAGATCTCTTATTACTAGGATCAAAGAATAATAATAATAGTAATAATAATCCTTGCACTTGAATAGGAACAACACAGAGTACAACAATGCATAGTGGCTCAACGCTACTTCTGTTACTTAACCACCCCACACCCCAGCCCGTGATGAGTCCCAGGGCAGTTTGAGCTAAATCAGTGAAGAGGAACAAATGCAGCACAAAAAATGAATTCAATTTAAAGGATGTGTAACTCTACAAATAGCAGAAAACTGGACATTTCTGTAAAAAAAAGAACCTTCAGAATGAATTTAGCTTTGCTGGCATATTGAAGGGCAGAAGACAGCAGTGCTCTGATTATATAGTGAAATCCTTGCATTTGATACAGCGCCTTATCACGTCTTCGAGACGTCTCAAAGCGCTTCACAGAATATACCGTAAAGTGAATTGACTGTATGATTTGTGGGCGAAACGCGGCAGCCAATTGCGCACAGCAGTGTCCCGGCAAACAGTCGTGGATTGAGTGACCCCAATTTTTCTTATTTTATCAATTTTTCTTTTCTTTTCAAGGGATTATTATTATTATTCCCTTCCGGAAAAGCTATCCGCCAATTAACTAACAACCGGGTTCCTACTTACTGCTAGGTAAACGGAGGCAGGTGTGGGGAGTAAGGAAACTTGCCCAACATTTTGTTCTGGCCGGGTTAACAAACCCAGGTCTCTCGCTTGCGAGGCGAGCGCTCTAACCACCGAGCTACAGGACTCCACAGAGATTATATATCCCCCACACACGAGTTCGGCTGCACACTGTCACTTTGAAGGTGCGGCTGAATTGTACGTCTCATTCTGAGGTCATTCAACACAACATGAAATCAAAGCCACAATCACTTGGCAGAACACCCTTTAATTAGGAGGATTTGGAGCAATGGGAAGCGTGGAGAGTCTGTGCCCCATTCATTCAGGCTTGTCAGATGCACGGAGCTGCCTGGGATTGTGCTCTGCCCCAGCTTGCTGCCGGCAATTACTCCCACACAGTTGACTGATAACTCAAAGGGCTAAAAATAAACCACCACAAGAGCGATCACTCAACCCCAGCCTTAGCAATCAAAGGGAATTTATCTTTTCTCGGTTTACTTTGCGGAATGGGATCTACGGCCCCTTAGCTATAAGAGGCCGTATATAAATATAATCGCACTAATGGTGGAGAGATGGAGCGTGGGATCATCCCACACTGTGAGGCTCAGCACTAAGGGATGAAGCCTGGGACCAACTCATCCTGTGTACCTCAGTCAGCGCAGTTAATTTTACTGGATGGAGACCTCTGAGGGGGGGGGAGCAGATTGAAACCCATTAATAGAGAAGGACAGACGGTTCACGTACACGGGCCCTGGGCAGTTCTTGGGTGGATCCATCCGGCCGCCACTGGTGACAAACTCCAGCACCTCTTGGTTGCTCTTACTGGGGTAAGGCATGTAGCCTAGTGAAAAGATCTCCCACAGCAGCACTCCGAAAGACCTGGGGAAAACACACACACACACACACACAAACACTCAAGGAAGGGTTTTGATAAGGTCAATGGAGCCCTACCAAAAACAATGGTTGAAACAACAACAAATTACATTTACACAGCGCCTTTCACGTCAGGAGGATGTCCCAAGTCGGTGGACAGCCAGTGATTTGGACCCGAGCAGGGAGTTGGGATCAGGGCTGGAGGGCTGGGAGGGTAGAGGTAGGAGGGTGGCCAAAGGCGAGGTCGAAGAGGAGAGTCTTGAGACCTGCCTTGAAGGAGGCAAGGGAGGGAGAGAGGTGAAGAGACTGTGAGATGCAGTTCCAAAGGGTGGGGGCAGAGAGGCTGAAGGCAGAAAAGCTGAAGGCCCCGACCACTGATGGTGGGGCAGGCCAGAGCCTGCTGAGCGGAGGGAGTGGACAGGTTGATATGGCGTTAGCAGGTCACAGAGGAGGGAAGGAAGGAGCAAGGCCATGGTAGGCCTTGAAGGCGAGGACAAGGGTTTCAAATAGAATCCATGCTCGATATTAAAAAGTACTTAGACAAATATTTGATAAATAAAAGACACGCATGGTACATAGATACACGGATAGAGGCACAGAGACAACCGGGCACAGACGTGTATGGAAAGAGATGCAAAGATGCAAGGAGATACCCGGACACACTCACCAAGTATCTGTTTTTGACGTGAATATTCCTTCCATGAAGGCCTCTGGGGGCATCCACTTGACTGGCAGCATGGCTCGGCCACCCTTCCTGTAATAACTGGCTCTGTGGACACAGAAGAAACCAACCGATAAGAGGATAAACCTCTAAGAGCAATGCTGTATTGTCCATTAGCGCACAATGCAATTAAAGGCAAGATACTGGAGATGCTGGGAAACACTCAGCAGGTCAGGCAGCATCTATAGAGAGAGGAAAGTTCTGACAAAAGGTCATCGACCTGAAACGTTAACTCACTTTCCCCTCTCCATAGATGCTGCCTCACCTGCTGACTGTTCCCATCGACTCCTATTTGTAATAGAACATACAATGCAATGTATGCTCTGATACAAACAGAAGTCAGGGTATAATGAAACTATGACAGAGAATTTAAATTCTCTCAGTGTCCTGGTTGAATAAATTGGTTGTTCAGTACATGGCTGTTCGTGGAGCCTTCAATTACACAGTCACTGCATTTGATAGCATTTGCTTGTGAAGTTGGTTTGTTGTTTGTTATAGGCACTACATCAATTGTAAGGACAGTGATTTATACTGCGACACAGTACAGTGCATTCGACGGGGGTTGGGGTTGGGGATAGTGTATTGCAATGCCGCGGGATACACACTGTTTTTTCAGTTAAAAAGCTTTTTCTGGTCATCCGGGTGTCTGACACATGCGGAAACCCATCACCAGGCTTAAGAGTATCCAGACCAAACTGAGATTTCCATGCATCCCAATTACACATGAAAATCCCAGAGCTATATTGTCGGAATGGAATGCGCACTCTCTCTCTCTCTCTCCCCCTCTCTCTCTCCCTGGAGGGATACATCCTGCTTACCTAATTCCGGAAGGTATTAGGCGCAGGTTGGCACGAGCCAAGGCCTTGGGGACCCCAGAGTGTGCGTTGGGGTAACTGCTGGAATCTAACCCCGCTAAACCATAAATTGCCATTAATATTGCTGTTGAGAACAGCTGGGGGCTGGGGTGGAGATGGGCTGCCTGCCCCTGAACCTGTTGACGTGGTAAATATCACTCGTACCGTTCAACTGACCCCGGTAACTGTTACCGCAGCAAACCTAGAGCTCTGGGATGCTCCCCGCCCTTGTTGCCAATTGGCCACGTGCCCATCGAGGGGAAAGCAAGGCCTCTGCCTACCTGTAGATGTCGCGAGCCATCCCGAAGTCCCCGATCTTGGCCACTCGCCCTGGACCCTTGAACGTCAGCAGGCAGTTCCTGGCGGCGATGTCGCTAAATGAGGGAAAAAGGAACGGGACAAGAACAGTGTAGCTCTGAGGTACCGCGCGGTGCTCCTGAAGAGCATCACCTTGGAATCTAATATCGTGCACAACAGTTGGAAAATCCAGAATCCTCCGACGCTGAATTCGGAAGCCGTTTCTTATAGAGCTTTCAAAATAGGGGCCTGGATTTTTTTCAAAAAGGGTGTTAAAAAAAGCTAACAGGCAGTACGTTGGCAAGTAATTGCCAGTCAAGTGCTTTTAGTCCGATAAAGTGCAACGGGAGTGACGTTTGCGGCGTTCCTTATTTAGTGCCGCCCACCAGGTAAGTGATTGCCTCACACCTCCACCCCTCCCTCCATCCCCACCACACCCCCGCGCCCCCAGCTCACACCGCACCTCTGCAACACACAGGCCCCCAGACACCGTTTTGCCCCCAAAACATACAGTCAATGCACGTTACAGTATATTCTGCGAAGCGCTTTGAGAACGTCTCGAAGACGTGATGAGGAGCTACATCAAAGACAAGGATCATTACTATTTTATTATTATGAAAACGTCAGCGTCACTGCAGAACCTCCCCATGTCACACAGCACCGCACCCCCCCCACCCCCCACCCCGGTAAGCCCTAACGTGCCCTGGAGCCCAGCACTTTACTCACCGATGGATGAAATGGTTCTCCTCCAGATACTGGCAGCCCCGGGCGATGTCACGAGCCACGTTGAGCAGATCTAACATGCTGAGGGTTGACGGCTGCCCCTGAAGCATCACAAGGTGATAGCGCGGGGTGAGAAATGCGCAGGTCAAAGATCGCCGCTGCTGGCAACTCACTCACCTGAGAACAGCTCGTCAGCTGCAACGACTGCCGTACAGTCAAAGGCTGGAGGCTGGACAGTTTAGTTACTGTTGAGGACATGTGGATACACGGACAGGGACACACAGAGATAGACAGGTAGGGAGACACACACACACACAGACAGACAGCTTCCCACAAAGACAACAACAAAATTACATTTGTAAAGCGCCTTTCATATCACACACACACACACAGAGATATAAACAAACATACAGACAGGTAGACACACAAACATACAAACACAGGTACATACACATACACAGGTATGCACACACCACACACAGACAGGTACAATACAACGCAAAATACAGTGCAAAATTATATTTGTATAGCACCTTTCGCATCGGGAGGACGCCCCGAGGTACGCAGGTACACATACAAAGGTACACACACACGCAGGTACACATACACAGGTACACACACACAGGTACACACACACACAGGTACAAACACAGGTACATACACACACACATAGGTACACACACACAGGTACACACACACACAGGTACACACACAGGTACACACACACACACGTACACACACACAGGTACACACACACATAGGTACAAACACAGGTACATATACACACACACAGGTACATACACACAGGTACACACACACACAGGTACACACACACACACACACACACACACGTATATACACACACACACCACACACATAATTCTCTCCCATTTTAAGATACAGATAAAGTCTCTCTTACCAGTTTGGGCCGATACTCTCGGAGGAAGGATTTCATGTCACCGCCTGCCATCAGCTCCAGCAGGATGAAGCGTGGGAGGGCCTGCAGGCTGACCCCGATACACCGTACAATGTTCTGGTGGCAGAACTTACTGCAGCCGTGGGCGAAAGAGCAGAGTTACCTTTCCGAGACACCCGCACATACCCGGAACGCACGAGCACGTCCAGCGCAACTGTGGCAGCGGTGAGCCGAACGAGTTCTTTTTCTGTGCGGTGCTGCGGCAGGTTTATTTATTGAGGAAAAACACGGGTGCGGGGAGACAGGTGGGTGCGGGGGAGACAGTTGAGGGAGACAGGCGTGTTCGCTCGCTCGCTCACTCACTCACTCACTCACTCCCTCACTCCCTCACTCCCTCACTCACTCATCATTAAGTGGCCTTCAACAGTGTTTTCCTTAGACCATGTACCTGATTATCAGGGCTTCCATCAGGAAATCCAACTCATCCTGTTCCGAACACATCTCAGGCAGAGTCTGAGAAGAAGAGTAAGATATCAGTGTAATACTGACCGGGGCTACAGACAGTATAATGCCTACAGACAGTGTTTTACTAAACCAGAGCGACAGGCAGTGCAATACTGACCAGAGATACAGACAGTGTATAACTGATTAAAACTGTAGATGGCTTTGAGGTGAGCAAAATGTTCTTCACTGGCGGAGGGGCACGAGAGAACATGAGAAATGTCTTGAAGTAAAGGCCATCCCTGTCACCGTAACGTTATTTCGGGAAGTCCATTCTCACCGCCAAAGCGCACTCACCCACGCATGCACGCACACACACACAGACACACGCATGCACACACACACACACACACACACACAGACACCCGCACACAGACACACGCACGCACACACACACACACACACACACACACGCACACAAACACATGCACACATACACACGCGCACACAGACACACGCACGCACATACACACGCTCACACAGACACACACACGGACACACACACACGCATACACACACACGCACGCACATGCACACACTCACGCACACACGCACACACACACAGACACATGCGCACACACACATGCACACAGATACACGCACACACACACGCGCACAGACACACGCACGCACATACACACGCTCACACACACACACACATACAGACACACGCACACACACACGCACACAGACACACACACGCACACAGACACACTCACACAGACACACGCACACACTCAAAAACACACGCACGCGCATACACACGCTCACACAGACGCACGCACGCACACAGACACATGCACACACAGACACACACACACACGCACACAGACACACGCATACACAGCTCCACAATAGGTTAGAAAAACAAAGGAGAGTGGCTCTGCAATGATTTGCCTCCCTACTGTTTCCTACATTTTCTCTGTACCATTAGTATTTTAGATATTCTACAGAAATCTGTCCTTAATAACATTTCATTCGGTCCCAAAGCAAATGACTTGGAATAATAAGCTCTGTATGACTGGGAGAGGTAATGTTCAAGGGTCCTTTACCTAAAGACAGAGTCAGCGCTCCTCACAATACTGCAGCAAGCAACAGCATTGAACCTCTGCCCCAGAGCTAATGGGAAAGACTCTTTTAAATGTCAAATGGAGTGAAGACTCAACACCCACTGGGTTTCTGCAAACTTATATATCAGTAAGAAAAGCAACCGCTTTGACCTTCAGGAGCTCGCTGCTCGTGTGATCGGAAGTTCGTGTTAAACTGCAAAAGTCCTCCTCAGCATTTCCCAATGAAGTCTGATTTCTGTCCATCTTTCTGAAAGGCGTACACTGTACTTCCAGACTAATATCTGTCGGGAATCACTTCCACAAGCACCAGACACTCGAGTAGCCATCATTTGGGAAGATGTTTTTTTTAGGACATGTGGAAAACTGGCTTCCAAATAAAGACCGACTGACTTTATGAATTTCCACAATTTCGGGCAATCTTAAATTTTAAGACAATTTGGTTCTTGAGTTCGAGATCTTGTTAATACAAATTGTGCCTATATTACACAAACAAATCTACCGTTATACAAAAATTGGCAAACGTTGCATACAGTTTATGCTTTTTTAAAAAATATTCCAAAACTTGTCAGTCGAAGTTCTTTGTTTTCTCAATCAGATCTCTTGGTTGGACTGAAATGAAAGACGATCATTTAGGATGTACAGATATGCACAGAGTGCGCATTTTTTTTGAAACCACTAATGCGATCGATCTCTGTGAAGGAGAAGACTATATGGAATTTCAGACACTAGGAGTGGGAAACATAGTTGATGTGGAGTGACCCTGTTATATAACAGTGTTGTGGGCCCATAAAATGAGATTGAATGTTATTCAGTGTTATAACAGGAACACAGAAAAAGTTACTGATCCTGTGTCCGGGTCACCAGGTCTCTGCTGACTACTCAGTGTTAGAAAAGCTTGAGCGAAGTTGTAACTGACTGAATGGTTTCATGCCTACGATTCAAAAGTGTACCCCATTTCCATTAACTCTGGGTTAAGCAAACACATGCTCTAAAAGGCACACCCTCTTCTGCTCAGAGGCCAATCTGTTCTCCCACAAAACACACAGTCACACCACTCTAGCGCAACTTTGGGACTCACACTGCCGTGAAATGTGCTTTTCAAGATGGAAGGATTAGTATCTATTATTAATTTTGAAGAATTGCTTTGGGGAGTTGGGGAGTGTGTAGGTGGGGTCCACAACACAGTTGCCTTCCTCGTGGCTGGTCTCTTGAACGAGTTGGCTTGATGGCCTCAGTAACCTATTCCCGTTCTGTGTTTTTAACGTGCTGTCAACACGAGCTGTATTCACTGAACATGGTCCCAGAGCGCATTCCCCTACCTGCAACAAGATAATACACTATACCTACATAGTGTCCGAGACAAGAGCTCCTTACCTTCACTGCTACCTGTAGAGGGCTGGGTTCCCCAGGGATACTGGTCACCTGGCCTTCATACACCTCACCAAAGGCTCCATGACCCAATCCCCTGCAGATGAAACCCAACTTGTCAGTACCAATCATTTCCAACCAAGAAGCCACTTGTTACAATGTAAGCAAACATATACATATATAAACAGGCAGACACGTGTATTCACACAAATACACGCACTCATGTGCACATACACATAAACACACATACATACCATACATATGTGCAAGCACATATACATGCCTACAATCACACATGTATACACTCACTCACACGCGCATGCACACATGTATGTGTAAATATGCAAACATATGCACATATATGCACATGGACGCACATATGTAGCCAGACAAATATATGCACACAGACATTCAAATGCACACCCATACACACATACACAAGTAGGAAAACTGATCGCACTTAATGGCGTATACAAAATATTGTGTGAACCTCTGTTGGTCTGTACATTTATGGAGATTTCAGGACAGAGCCTTCTTATTCAGAAGGTACTAAACAGCTGGAACAGGTTATTGTGATGGGTGGTTGAGGTCAGGACACTGGACTCATTTAAGAAACAGCTCAATGCTGTAATGCAAAATTACAATACAAAATTATATTTGTATAGCGCCTTTCACATCGGGAGGAGGTCCCAAGGCACTGGACAGTCAGGGATTTGGACCCGAGCAGGATAGTATACATAATGGATAGTATGGTAGGTATTCTGGAAGGATTAAATCAAATGAGCCGAAAGGTCCTTCTTCATCTGACCCTCTTATGCTCTCGTCATGTGGAGTGTCTGACCACTGTGTTCCATTGACTCACCGGATCAGGAGGATGTTTTTGCGGGAAACCTCTTTAAGGTCACTGATGGAGGTAGTTTTCCCGGCAAAGCAGTAATTGGGGTTGTAGTCGGTCATGATGGTGGAGGTGCGCAGTTTGCTGAGCTTGTAGTCGGGGCTCTGCAGCTCCACCTGCAATGCCTGCAGCTCCTGGTGCTTTCGGCGATACACTGTGAACAGACCCGAGACACCACATCCATCCCATTACTTAACATGCCTCAGCCACCAGCCTCAGGCCAGCAGTCACTGTGCGCGTGATGCTCAAACAGTGTTATGAGATCTTTAGCCTCAGCCTTTATAAACAGGCAAGCAGGACCTCAGTTTAAGGTCTCATGTGAAAGAGGTCACCTCTGAGAATGCAGTGCTCCCTCATTAGAGTGTCCGAGTGGACTATGAGCTCCAGGACACAACGACAACATCAACAAATTACATTTGCAGAGCACCCTTCATGTCCAGAGGACGTCCCAAGGAGCTGAACAGTCAGGGGTTTGGACCCGAGCAGGGGGTTGTGATCAGGAAGACTGGAGGGCAGGGAGGATAGGGGTCCTGTAGCTCAGTGGTTAGAGCGCTCGCTTTGCAAGCGAGAGACCTGAGTTCAATTCCAGGCAGGGCGAAACCTTGGGCAAGTTTCCTTACTCCACACGCCTAATAATAATCCCTCCAAAAACAAAACAATAATAAATTGGGCATTTTCAATCTACGACTGTTTGTGGGACATTGCTGTGCGCAATTGGCTGCCGCGTTCGCCAACAAATATACAGTCAATTCACTTTACAGTGTGTTCTGTACAGCGCTTTGGGACGTCCTCCCGACGTGAAAAGCGCTATATCAAATGGAAGGATTATTATTATTATTATTATTCTGTGAAGCGCTTTGGGACGTCCTCCTGACGTGAAAAGCGCTATATCAAATGCAAGGATTATTATTATTATTATTATTATTAGGGGTAGGAAGGTGACGAAAGCGCGGTCAAAGAGGAGGGTCTTGAAGGAGGCAAGGGAGGGATTGAGGTGAAGGGACTGTGGGATGGGAGTCCCAAAGGTTGGGGGCCGGAAAGGGTGAAGGCCTGAGTGCTGATGGTGGGACAGGCTGGGCAGGGGATTGACCCAACAACCTTCTGATCTGGAGGCAATCGAGCCAAAGCCAGATGATGGGCCTGTATTTAGGGTTGCACCTCTGTCGAGAGCAGTTTGCTGGACTTGAACGAGCACAGTCATTTTCCAGGCTACAAGACAGAAACATTACAAACAGCGACACTCACCGATCATGGTCCCAGAGAAGGCGAGAATCAAAGCTGCCACCACAGCAGCCGACACCACGGAAAGTACCAGGGAAAGCGGGAGGTGGCCTTCGGGAAGGACTTTCGCTTCTTAGAGGAGATCAGAGAGGTTATGAGAACAGCACCAAGCAGCAAAAGGAACCCATTCACCTCATCACGCTCAATCCAGCAGATTTCCTTCCACCCATCCCACTGTATTTGTTTAGGCAAAAACATTTTTCAGAACAGATTGCATGTGATAATCATCACAGCGATCAGAAAACGCCAGAATTTCAATTGATTTCTTTGGAAAGCTGGTTTCGTCTTGAAAACAGCGAAAAATATATCTTTCAAATTAAGACTGCAGATTTTGTGGGAAATTCTTAAGAGCTTTTTCTTCCCACCAGGACGTATTTCGCATGAGAAACTTTTATGCACTCGGGCACCTCAAACTAATTTACACACAGTAATTACAATACAGTTCACATTTATATAGCACCTTTCACAACGGGAAGATTTCTCAAAGTGCTTGACATTGTTGGATGGGCAGGCAAGCTACGGTTGGGAGCCAAGGCGGGTGAGGAGGGGAAAGATGATCGAAATAGCAGTCAAACAGGTATGTTTTGAGATGTGTCTAGAATAAGGGAAGGGAGAGAGAGAGAGTAGGAGGGACACCTTGATTGAGTTCTAGAGAACAGTGGTAGAAGAGCTGAAAGCCCACCCACAAGCGATGGTAGATGGTGGGGTGGGGGGGGAGTGCGATAGGCAGGGGTTATGAAGAAGGCTGGAAGGGAGTGGTCAGGTTGGTATAGTTGAAGAACGTTGTAGAGATAAAAGGCCTTAGTATTGGATCATAGTCATATAACATGGTCGTGAATCACCAACCCATCAGAAAGTGATCTTTATGTCACATCAACAACAACAACTTGGGTTTACACAGCGCCTTTCGCGTCGGGAGGGCGTTCCAAAGTGCTGGACAGTCACGGATTTGAACCCGAGCAGGGGGTTTGGAGGGCAGGGAGGGTAGGGGTAGGAGGGTGACCAAAGGCGCGGTCGAAGAGTAGGGTATTGAGACGCGCATTGAATATCCACAGCTTAGCCAAGCTCAGTGTTCGCTTGATCTCGGCTACGTGTCTGGGAAGCGATGGTGTTCACTCACCAATGCAGAAGATGCCATCTGGAGACAGTACTTTCCCATGCTCGCAGTAACACATCACTTCCCCGTTGTCGTAGTCAAGCAAACACTCATTGGACTCACAGTGGCTGCAGTTCAGATGCAGCGCAATCTGAACCTCACCGTGGCTCTCTGTCGCTGCAGAGGAAGAAAGAGGTCACAGGATCACAAGATGGAAAAGGTCCTTCAGCCCATTTGATCTCATCCCTCCAGAGTACCCACGCTTCCCTCTTCCCATCACAGCATCAGGCTGTTTTCAAAACGAGTCCAGTGTCATCCTCAATCGCCCTTTCGGCCGATCTGCTCCAGTTGTTGGGATTGCTCTCCGGGTTACATACAGCCTAGAGTAGGTCACACGAAGCCCAGTGCGTCCTGCAAACAGTTCAGAGTACACTACACACATATGCTTCATACTAAGCACGCTGTTCAGATAGATGGCAAAGATCCTATGGCCAATAACCCTCCATTTTTAATTAGTCACTCATTTCATGTTTCTTTGTACAACTTTGCTACGCTAAGCTGACTCCAACTTTGGCTACAAAAGCAACAACTTCATACTTGGAGCTTCATTACTACTGTAAACTTTAAGACATTTTGATGTTATAAACTGTAAAGTGAATTGACTGTATATTTGTATATCTGCATATTTGTACTTCTTCTGTATTAAACGCATAAGCAGTGTTCTACACTGAAGCCAAGTTTATCAATCATATTTTCTTTGCAGATCATCATTCGTTTTCCACTTGAGTTGCTAATTTTAGGTTTAGTTTGCCTTGTTGATTCACGTAGATGTCATGGAATTGTGTTATTGTGGCGCACAAATTGACTGTCGCGCTTGCCTACAAATACACAATCACCACACTTCACTCTAAAATCCTGTGACGTGCTTTGAGATGTCTCAACGACTTGATAAGGCACTACATCAAATTGAAGGGTTGTTACATTATTATTAAGTTAGCGGCTGTATTTACCTCCACAACAACATTTACTTCATTTCTAATTAAGATTATTCTGGAAAGGCTTAATAAGCTCGTTCACCCAGAAGGTTATCAGAATAGAAAATATTTTGCCGAAAGTAGCTGAGACCGAGTGCTATCTGAATGTAAAGTGCCTTACCACAAGCGGCTATTGAGGCAGAGACCATAACACCATTTAAAAAGGAATTGAATAAACACTGCAGGGGAACAATATAAATAGTAAAGGGAGGGGGGTGGGGAGATGGAGCAAGGATTTGGGACTAAAGGAGTTAGCTCTATTAGAGGAGCTCGAACCAGTGTGGTTCAAAATGGGATGAATGGCCTCTTCATACGTTGTGAGCGCTTTGAGATGTCCTCCTGACATGAAAGGCGATATGCAATATAAATGAAAATTGTACTGTAATTTCTTTTAGGAAGGATGGATGGGATTATTTCTCATAACTATTAGGAGTACTAGCTACGTGCAGGACCCACTCTCTATGCCTGTTACGAGGCTCCTGACATAATGCTTTTAACGCCATCGAGATGTCTCAAAGCGCTTTACGGGATATACTGTAAAGTGGATTGACTGAATTTTGCTAATGAAACGCGGCAGCCAGTTGCCCACAGCAATCTCCCACAAACGGTCATTGAGTGAGTGACCAAGTTTATTTGGGGATTGTTGGCCAGGACACCGGGAAAAACTCCCTTCTCTTTTCGAATAGCGCCATGGGACCTTTGACTTCCGCCTGAACAGGCATTCGCGACCTCAGTTTAATATCTCAACCAATGAATCCACTTATATCCTCTTAATTCTTTTTTTTTTGTATCTCTTATGTCTCTCAGTGCTCGATCACTCAATCTATCTATCGACAAAGCTGACAATGAAAAATCTACTGGTGCTTTCCGTGCTTTTGATTTACTGTGGTTTGAATCTATCGCCATTGTGGCGGTGGGTTAAACCGCTTGATACAATAGACGATTATTAAACATGACTACTTCAATAATAACTTCATTTTATGCTGTGCCTTTCACATAAAATAAAATTAATTAGAAATGGAGGCAAACACGACAGGCAACCTGTGTCAGTGACATCCGTAAATAACAACAAAAACAAAATTATATTTATACAGTGCCTTTCACATCGGGAGGACAATGAGAAGATGTTTGTCAGTATATGTGAACTTGGGGTAAATTTGGATGAGGAGGGGAATATAAACCAGGATAATCAGGAGAATAAAAAAAAATGTTTGCTTTAAATAGCAACTGCTATTTATGTCCACACAGCACATGGAACCTAAATTAATAAAGACAATTCAAAAATTTGATGAACTGAAAATTAATAAACTTACACGTAATGTTGCTATATATATATATATATATGTTATTTTTTAAACCAGGGAGCATTACTGAAACAAAGTACAAAACTTCTTCCATGGGATTTCAAAACTAATCCAGACTGCTGGGATTTGTCAGTCTCTCTGTTGGCTACGTTGAAGTGGTTGCAAGACTGAAATGGATAGATACTTGGCAGCAGAAACATTAGAGGAGATGGCAAGACCGTAAGAAAGAGAGATTAGAGGATGTAGTAGTATGTATTGCCCTAGAATGGTGTGTGATGGAACAGGCTCAGTGGGCTGAATGGCTTCTCCTGTTCCTATGAACTGCCTTAATAATGTTGCTGGTGGGTTGGTGCCCAGAGCAGAAGTCAACATCAATGGTTGTCATTCAGAAAGGCCAGGGGTGGCTGGTGTGGGACATGGAAAGGTTACGTGTGTATTGGGAGAAAGTTAATTCCCAAAGGTATCAGCTTGGCTCAGTCAGAAACACTCCTACACCACCACCACCAACAACAACTTGCACTTCAATAGCACCCTCCACGCCGGGCGGCATCTCAGAGCGCTTCAAAATGGTGGAGCCCAAGGCCGAGCCAGGGGGAGAGGGAAGGTCTTCAGGCACGACCTGAAGATGGGGAAGGAGGGGGCGAGGCCAAGGGGTTGAGGGAGGGAGTTCCAAAGTTGTGGGTCATACTTCTGGCTCAAATGACTGTGGATTCAAAACCCACAGCAGGACATTTATATCATAGTCTCGGTTGACTCTCCGTTCGAAGCACTGCATCGTCAGAGCCTTGGTGGAAATGTTCAGGTCTTATGACATTATCTGAAGAGAAAGGGGGTTTTGTCCTGCTTATAACCTGCAGATAAATTGCTCATTCACTTCAAACCGGTTGTGGGAACTTACTGTCACATTTGCATTTGCGACAGCTAACTTGACAGGAGCTCCATTTGAACCGTGAAGTGATTTGAGACATCTTGATGTTATGCACACTATATTAAACGAAAAGATTATCAGAACTTCAAAAGGTGATTTCTAGCACCTTCTGTTAGCTGGAGGATAAAAATAATAATAATAATCCTTGCATTTGATATAGCGCCTTATCACGTTTTCGAGACGTCTCAAAGCGCTTCACAGAATGTACTGTAAAGTGACTCGACCGTATATTTTGTGGGCGACGCACGGCTGCCAATTGCGCACGGCAGCGTCCCCACATACAGTCGTGGATTGGGTCACCGGTTTACTAGGAGGGTGCAGGGTCCGTGAACAAAAGCCCGGGAGCAGGGAGAGAACATTTGGTTGGGAGCTTTGTGTCTTTTGGGCGCTATTGATGTACTCCAGCTGTCACCGCCTCAGGTTTCTGCGCTGTTACATACCTGCCAGTGGTGGCGTGTAGAGGACTCCGAGAGAGCTAACGTACGACACGCCATAGCCACCATCTTTTTCGATGTCATTGGTCTCCGTTGCATTGCCCCCTGTGAATTGAAAGATTCCATTTAGTCTCATTCGTAAAACCATCACACACAACAACTCACAATATTTTATAACGGGGGTAGCAATACTCCTTGCATTTGACACACCGCCTTGTCACGTCTTCGAGACGTCTCAAAGCGTTTCACAGAATATACTGTAAAGTGAATCGACTGGATATTCTGTGGGCGAAACGCGGCAGCCGATTACTAAGGTGAGCATTTCCTAGGGAGGAACTGGAACCTGATACTCTGAGCCACCACATCTAAGTCCTGTGGCTTAATGGTTGAAGCACTCGCCTCGCAAGGGTTAGATTCCCGGACAGGGGGCAAAATGTTGGGCAAGTTTCCTTACTCCACCCGCCTCTGTTTACCTAACAGTAAGTAAGAACCTGGTTGTTATTCAAGTGGTTATTTTTCGCCCACAAAAAATAGTCAATTCACTTTATAGTATATCCTGTGAAGCGCTTTGAGATGTCTCGAAGAAGTGAAAAGGCGGTGTGTCAAATGCAAGGATTATTATTATTATTATTATTATTAATATTATTATCAGCTGTCTCACAGGCCTGGCTACAACCCTGCACATGGTGGGGGGAAAGTTTGCAACAATACTTAACGCTCAGGAACGCATTATGAGGTGCAGAGTGGAATTTGCGTAGCTCAGAAATGATGTGACTCGCCTATGTAGCCACCACCAGCTCCGCCTGCCGAGCAAGGTCCTCCTCCTCCTCCAAAGCCCCCTCGTGTCCTCCAGCCCCACTTCCTGATGGCCTGGGGGCACGATTCACCCCCTTCAGCACCTTCCCTCACGGATTTGCCGGACCAGAGCAGGGTGGCGATATCACTCCAGCCACCGCCACCTCCTGCAACAAAAAAAAACGGACAAGACTGGCGAAAGCAACAACAATAACAGCTGGCATTTATGAAGCGGCGTTCACGTAGGGCAGTGACCCAGAGCGCTTCAATCGGGGAAAGATTATTCAATATTCCCAACTGCATGGAGCCCTGTAGCTCAGTGGTTGGTTAGAGCACTCGCCTCACAAGCGAGAGACCTGGGTTCGATTCCCGGCAGGGTGAAACCTTCGGCAAGTTTCCTTACTCCATGCGCCTGATCGTAATCCCACAAGAGAATAAGTAAATAAAATAATAATTTGGTCTCTCAATCCACGACTGTTTGCGGGACGCTGCTGTGCGCAATTGGCTGCCGTGTTTCGCCAGCAAAACATACAGTCAATTCACTTTACAGTATATTCTGGAAGCTCTTTGAGACGTCTAGAAGACGTGATGAGGCGCTGTATCAAATGCAAAGATTATTATTATTACATATGCAAATCTAAACAATCATAGTTATGCATACAAATAATCATTCATACACATATATATATATAAGCACTTGCACAGGCATGCATATACAAACACACACACACAAACACTATCATAAATTCCTTTTTGGCAACTAACACTATCCACTGAAGTCAATATTGACTTATGTTGTTTGTGTTTGTGGTCAAAGATTTCTATTGGGAGAGCGTCTCTGGTTTCATAAAATGAGTTAATTGCTTTGGGGCAAAACACTGTTCTGACTGCGTTTCATTAATCTGCCCCTATCATTCATAAATAAAAGAAAATGCATTGTTTATTTTGGTGGGGGTGGGGGGGGGGGGCATCCATTGAACTGTCTCAAACGCTTCCTAGCACTCCCAGTCTCTGTTTATTGCAGATCGATGTGGCAGCTAATTTGCCTGCCTCCAGCAAAGTCCCACAAAGAGCCATAAGGTGAATGGCCCAATTTACCCGTTATCTGGAGAATAGTTAGCCAGGACTCTGCGGAGAAAATCTTTTTTCTATTAGTCTCACATGATCTTTAACATCTGTCTGAAGAACAGGCAGATGGGATCTCAGTGGAAGATTTCAACCTAAAGAGAATACCTCTTGACAAAGCAGAACTCCCCCCGGCCCTGCTCTGAAATGTCAGCGTGGAGTATGAGGTTCAAAGTGCTGACGTATCCACTTTCTTACCCGGAGGCGAGGCCGCTACCAACTGGGTAGAATTACAGAAGAAAAAAGATTTAAAGTTCGAAACTTGAGTGGGCAAATGCGCAGGAAGACCATGAGATGCCTCGAGGCAATTCTCTTAGTTAAAAGAGTTCCGTCGGTACTTTGAAAAGGCTCGTGAGCCACTTACTCAGCAGGTACCGTTAGCTTCTTGGAGCAGGCATGGCAGAGCAGAGTAACCCTCCTGATCTCTTCGGAGTCTGTTAAAATTAATAGGCGGCTTACAGTCAATTTAATGGCTGACTGAGCATCCTGAAGACATAAATGGTCCAACTGCCGATGATAGGCTGATGCTGCAATGGACTGACTCCACTATGCTCCGATCCTATCTTAAAGCCGGCTAAGATGAGATTTTAATAACCATTCCACTCGCAGGAGTCCACCAAGCACTTTGTTTCACACAACACCCTTTAATGGAACACTTCAGCGGGACAATGATAACCCTGACAGGATGATGGACTTCACCACGATGAGGAGCGGAGGCCCGCAATGCCTCGTATCCTCAACCTTAAAACCACTTTGTCTTAACATTTAAAACTCATGCGGCGTTTGGGGAGAAAAATCCTCGGTACAGTCTGCCTCCGGAGGCCGATTTCTTAACAAGGCCTGCATGAAACCAGCTGCCAAACTAAGAATCGACTTAGGAATTTTCTATAAACTTTGCACGATCAAAACTCCGAGATGTTACCCTGCGTGAACGACTCGACATAAACGCAAGTTGTCTTTGTTGCTGATCTTTAAATGTTAAGACGATGGTCTTAAGACACTGAGACTTTAGAAATTTCAGATCTCTGGGCAGAGAGTATGTCTCTGCTACTCTCTACACTACTGTGTGATATCAGTACTCTGTGCGTGTTTGTGGTAAATACATTGTATTTTGTCCAACAACCATCCAGTCTTAACCTGTAAACCCATTTTGGCTTAAAATTTAAGATTGCACAGAATTGTGGAAAATTCTTAAACTGCCTCTTAATTTGGAAGCTGTATATTTCCTCAGTTCTTAACAAGAAACCATCTTCCAAATTAAGTGGGAATTTAAGAATCCTTCACATGTCTACGCCACCTTAAACTTTAAGACGAAATAGTCTTAAAGGTTAAGACTGGGTGGGATTTCGGGGCTCTGAAATTTACACTGTATTCATATTCAACTTGGTGGCTAGTTCCAATTTCTGCATCTCTCTACTGCAATTAGAATAATCTTAGCACTGTTTATCCTCCTTAGACTATACCGCCTTAGAGCACGTAGTAATAATAATAATACTAATCCTTGCATTTGATATATTCTGTGAGCGCTTTGAGACGTCTGGAAAACGTGGTAAGGCGTTATATCAAATGCAAAGATTATTCTACAGGGCACTAATGCCTTGTACCACCCAATATTACACCCACCTAGCCAAAAGGAGCATGGAGGTGGGTCATAGGGTAATTATTCAGAGCTGATTACTTACAAGGAGCTCTCAATTACTTTAAGACATCTTAAAGAATAGTTCGAAATTGTGTTTGACGCCAAAAAACACCAAATATTACACCGCAGTAGTTTTAGCTAAATTGCTTGTGCCGTGAAGTGCCAATGCCATATCAGAGGTAATATCTGTGGAGTGGTTTCCAAAGAGGTTCTTTGTGACAGTGCAAATTGGATGTGAATTGGTGAGATGGGATATAATGCCAATGTGTCAGCAATCTTCCTGAAGTAATTATACTGAGATCAATAAGGCTACAGGCTCAAGGATTTAAGGCTTAATAAATAAAGAGACTTTACAGTATAGTTGCTTTGCAAGGTCGTGCTTTTTCCATAACAAAGGAATTTTGCAACAACCCTCTTGTGAAACTGAGCCCAATACCTCTGCTGAGATAACACAAGCAATGACCTGACAGTTTAGAGTGAAACAAGCAGCATTTGCATCATGTGTGTGCGTTCCAACAAACAACTCAACCAGTGTCTTATGACGATTGCCGAGGTCAGATCCAAAGGACTTTGTGTTATTAACCTTCAGAGAGTAGTGGAGTTTTGCTATCTGCTACCAAATATTGGTGACCTAAAATTCCACCCATTCTTGAGACATCCATCTTCTAACCCAGAGGCAAAAGTATCACTGACAAAAGTCAAGCTAATGCCTAAATTGGGAAATTTCACTCAAGTTTAGCCTGTAAAAGCAATTTTGTCTTAGAATTTTAAGATGCAGAATTCTGAAATTCAGCATTCATTTGAAAAGCTAAATTAAGAATGGCTGAATTTAAAAAGTTTCCACAATTCTGCATGACCTTCAATGTTAAGGTCCTATCTGCCTGTTTAGGAGAAGGTTAACGATCCCATCACACTAAGAGAAGGAGTTTCTCCCGGTGTCTTGGCCAATAAGTCCCCAGAAAACATGGTCATCTTACTTCATGGCTGTTTGGGCATAAGTTAGCTGTTGCATTTGCCTACAAATACAATCATTAGATGTAGCAGAAATTTCCTGTAAAGCACTTTGAGATGTTTCCATGTTACAGGTGCTATTATCAAACCCAAGGATTATTACACATATAGCATTTTGTGGGGGAAAAAATGGCGTTTTTTTTAGCGCCTGGAACACATTAGAATACATTTAAAAGTTCTGGGATACTACCCTGTGTGAAGGGTGCTATATAAATGCAAATTGTTATTGTTATTAGTCCCATTGAGTTTATTGGACTTCACCTAAGTACAACGGTTGAATTGTGACCCATTCATCACACACACACACACTCCACACAACACACACACGCCATACACACACACACACAGTCACTGCCTCACCTGCAGCACCTGACTTTCCATTCAATCCTGGAACGAAGGAGTCATTCTCCAGCATCTCCTCAAAGAAGTGGTAGCTTTTGCTCAGGTAAGCTTTGCCCCCTCCGCCTGCTGCTATCAGTAGGGGCACAGGCTCTCTGCCCTGCATCTGTAACATTTCGGGGAGATAAACACAACATTGAAAACATCAAGGCCTAGCGGTAAGTAGGAACCCGGTTGTTAGTCGATTGGCGGATGGCTTTCTGGGGGTAATAATCCCTTCGAAAAATAATAATAAATTGGTCATTCAATTCACGTGTGCAATTAGCTGCCGCATTTCGCCCACAAAATACGTAGTCAATTCGCTTTATAGTATATTTTGTGAAGCGCTTTGAGACGTCTAGAAGACGTGATAAGGCACTATATCAAATGCAAGGATTATTATTATTATTAATATTAAGATGGCCATTCAGCTTGACAGATACTATAGAGTCACACAATGTTAACACAGTACCTGAAGGATGCTTCAGACGTACTGTACTTGTTCTCAGAAGCAAAGGTTAAGTTCTTATATTGAAAATCAATCCCGACTCTTCATTACAACTTGGAAAATAATGTATATAAATCTGTTAATGATTTAGCTTTCACTTTTCCAAAGCTAATAAGGACAAGACAGGTGGAGGCCATTCAGCTGATTTTTGTACATTGTTCCACTTCCTCGCCTTTTCTCCATTCTCTTTCATATTATTATGTCCCAGTGTCAATCTGTATGTCTCTCTGTCCATCGCTACGTCTGTCTCATTGGCTCAGTGATGCCTTAATCCATTACACTATGGTGGTGTGTGTGGGGCAGAGGGAGGGGGGGTCTTCTAATTGGCATTTTTTCTTTTATACTCTATTACCCAATGGGGAAGAGAAATGGCTTGCTCTGACTGTGCACCTTGAAGACATAAGTTGCTCCTCCGCCGCCTCCCCCTCCTCCTGCCCACTCCGTCACACTCCCATTTGCTCTCAGCTCCTCCTCGATCACATTACTCTCCCCCTTGCAGACCTTCTGGATGATGGGATTGGCCTGTAAGAGAAACAGGAAAACGGACGGGAAGCTGAAGTTCATGGTGATTTAAGGTGGAGCTTCAGCTTCCTTTTCAGGAGTCCTGTAGCTCAATGGTTGGAGCACTCGCCTTGCAAGCGAGAGACCAGGGTTCGATTCCCGGGCAGGGCGAAACCTTTGACAGGTTTCCTTACTCCACATGCCTGATAATAATCCCTCAAGAAAAACAAACACAATAATAAAATTGGTCACTTCAATCCACGACTGTTTGTGGGACGCTGCTGTGCGCAATTGGCTGCCGCATTTCGCCCACACATATACAGTCAATGCACTTTACAGGATATTCTGTGAAGCGCTTTGAGACGTCGCGAAGACATGATAAGGCGCTATATCAAATGCAAGGATTATTATTATAAAGTAGAACGAACCACTGAGGGAAGATGGCCAGCGGAGCTTATAACAATAATAATCCTTACTGTAGGTCTATACAGCAAGTTGATTTATATAGCGCCTTTCAGGCAGGATTGCTTCCCTTTACTACAGCACCACACCCATTTATCATAGTTAAACATTATTAAAATATACAATCACTACACTTTACAGTATATTCTGCGGCAGAAGCGCTTTGAGACATCTCAATGACGTGACAAGGCCCTACATCAGATGCAAGGATTATTATTACTATTATTATTATTACCATTCTCCTTCATTACAGTATCACTCAAATTTAGCATAGTCCCATTACTTTTACATTGCAGTATTGTAACATGTAAAGTGCTTCACCTGTGATTGACAGGAGATTCCCTCAGCCCACCCCTCTATTCTGATGAAGGTCGACACCCAAAAACATTGAATGATTTCTCACTCTCAGACACTTGTTGTCCCGATGCGAATTGATGTCGTTACTGTCGTTCAATATTCCTTTAAAAATTATAAAACTTCACAAATGTTCCAAGTCCGCAATTGTTGCAGCAACGTGCAATAAATGTCCAGTTAACGGTTCTTCAACCTACAGAAATTATTACAATAACTTATAATACAGCCAGCCTTTCGCTGAAGTCTATTCGAAGGCTGCTGCTCAGTTAGGAGTGTGTGTGTGTGTGGGGGGGGGGGGGGGGGGGCGTTGGGGGGGTTGGGTGGGTAACGGTAGGGAGGGAGAACATATTGAAGGTTATGCACTAGCTAATGACCCAATGCCTGGAGTAACAACAACAAATTCCTACATGTCGGAAAGACATCCCGGGGCACTGGTCAGGGGTTTTGGACCGGAGCTGGGAGTTGGGTTCAGGAGGGTTGGAGGGCAGGAGGGGTGCGGGGTTGGGAGGCTGGCCGAAGTGGAAGGTCTCTAGATGGGACTTGAAGGAGTCAAGAGAAGGGGTGAGGCGGAGGGATTGCGGGATAGAGTTCCAGAGTGTGGGGGCACGCTGAATGCCCCACCGCGAATGGTGGGGTGGGAAGCCCAGGGGACCTGAAACAGGCCGGTGTCCGCCGAGCAGAGGAAGCGGACAGGCTGATATGGGGTTAGGAGGTCGGAGAGCTCGGGGGGAGCAAGACCATGGATGGCTTTGAAGCTGAGAACGATGGTTTTGTACTCGATTCTCTGAGGGATGGGGAGCCAGTGAAGCCAGGCAAGAACCGGGGTGATTGGTTCACGGAGCCTGGTGCGGGTGAAGGCTGGCGGGCAAATCAGGGCCACCCACCCTTGGAACTGCATCATTTACATTTACAATGAGCGACAAAGGCAAAGATTGGTCAGACTCGCACTAACATAATAATAATCCTTGCATTTGATACAGCACCTTATCACGTATTCAAGAATATACTGTAAAGTATATTTTGTGGGTGAAACGCGACAGCCAATTGTGCACAGAAGTGTCCCACAAACAGTCGTGGATTGAGTGACCAAATTATTATCATTATTATTTTTTTAAGGGATTGTTACTCCAGGAAAAGCGATTTGCCAATCAACTAACAACTGGGTTCCTACTTACTGCTAGGCAAACAGAGGCGTGTGGAGTAAAGAAACTTGACTAACTTTTTGTCAAGCCCGGGACTCTAACCCAGGTCCTCACGCTTGCGAGATGAGTGCCCTAACCTCAGCTAGCTGCCACTTATCTCTTCACTTGCTCCATCCTGCATGTCCAACCCTGACACGTAATACATTCAAACCAGGCGAGGTCTCCTTAGCCATGGGCATCATTCCACGAGCACTCAATGCATTCGGCCCCATGCTATTTCAACCTGCTCATTTCATTATACAATTTAGTTCCCCCTGTCCCTGATCATCACTCATTTTAGTTAACAGAAAACCTGACTCACTGTTCCATCATCAGCAAATTTAATTAACTGAGTGTTGGGAGTGGGCAGGCTTTAAATCATCTGCTACCGCTGAATGCAAACTGGAAGCCCATTTGTGGTTCATTGTGTCAGACCTCTGGGCTCCATGTGGCAGGAAGAGTAATGCATTAGTAGTTTTGTCTCTTGTGGTAAACAGCAGTGAATCTTTGTCATCCTCTCTAATTTGTCCGTCAGAGTTTGATGCCTGCGCTCCAGAAAGTACTTTCCTGCACCTCCACGTGTAAAAAAAGATCATTTGATATCCATCCGGGGACTGGATTCATTCTGTCAGATGTGGACAAGGCAAATTGAGGGGGAGGTGAGAGGAGGTGAGAGGAACAAACTTGACATTTAAGTTTGCTGACTTGAAGAAATCCATTTAATCTCAGCCCCTCCATAATGACAGACCTCCATAATCTACATACAATGATATAAAAGACACATTTGCCAACATATAGGTGTCTTTTGCCAACAAATAGTGCCTTGGGACATCCTAATTTTCTGTCGTGTCAGCCTAGCTCACTTGGTAGCACTCTGAAAAGTCTCATATAGTCAAATTCAATGATGGGACATGCTACATCTTCAGAGGTGGTGTTGATTTGTATGAGATGTTCAACCTCTAGCCGTATCTACTTATTCAGATGGATGTTAAATATCCCATGGCACAATTCAAAATGAGAAGCGAGGGAGTTTCTCCCAGTGTCCTGGCCAACAATCCCCCAAATAAAACTGGTTATTCACTTTGTGGCTATTTATGATTCTGTGCGCGAATTGGCTGTCGAGTTAAACTACAAAATACACAATCAATGCACTTTACAATAGGTGCTTTGCAAAAATGAAAAGTCCTATATTAAATGCAAAAAATATTATTATTAAATACATAGTCACTACAATTTAGAGTAATGACCTGTAAAGTGCTTCAAGAAATGCCATCATTACCGGCATTATATAAAATGCAAGTATTATATAGACAGATAGTTTGTATAATAAGTGTACACACGTGGGAAGGTTTGTCTACAACACAAAGTCACTACACTTTGCAGTATACCTTGTGACACGCTGTAAGACATCCTCCTGACATGAAGGGCACTATCCCAAATGTAAGGATTAATATTAATAAGGTATTTGCCATATGTTGAGAAGCAATAACAATTGAGGTTTAGGGTAATAGGTGAAAGGAATAGTGGTATAAACAGTTCACACATTGTGTCGTGTGACACCTTTTATACTTGGCTTAGTGAACTTTGATGGATCCGTATTTTTATACTACAGGCAGGCGGCAAAGTGCTTACCATTTATCCATGACTGATGAGCAACAATAAGTGGGAACAATTTAGATTAGCAAAACAGCAGCAAAGAGCCTTCCAGGCTAAAATATTAAAGGCGAAAAATACATTCGAACAATGTCTCACATGCTTAGGCCTGCCATTTCACTTAATCTACCACTCCAATGCAGTGCTGGGCATGTGCTGCATCGTCAGAGGTGCTGTTCTTTGGATGAGACATTCGATCCGAGGTCCTGTCTGCCTGTTCAAGTGGACATTAAAGATCCCACGGCATGATTCGAAGAAGAGAAGGGAGTTTCTCCCGTTGCCCTCGCCAACAATCTGCCAAATCATGTTGGTCGTTCACTTTGTGGCTATGGGTTATTGCTGTATGAAAATTGGCTGTCGTGTCTGCCCTCAAAATACACAGTCACTACACTTTACAGTACATCCTGTGAAAAGCTTTGATACATCCTCCTGACGTACAAAGTCTATATCAAAGGCTTTGAAAGAACAGTGAAGAACATTCGCAAGTTGGCATCAAACCACCCTTTATGCTGTGAGGCAAGTTGTCCGAATAAATGCTTTGATCAAATGTCTAATTATTGCAACCCAAGTGAAACAATACACTTACGTTGGGGCAGGCGTCCTCTCCTTGTTGTCCGACCAGAATGTAAAGAATCTCGTTTTTCTGCAGCTCGAAGGTGGCTGACACCAAGATGCCGTGGAATCTCTTAAAGTCGTTCTTTACTCCTTTGCCCCCAGCGGCTCCGTAGGCTGATATCCTGCAGTTAGACACACGTCCATAAAAAAGATGTTTCCCTGAGTTTGTATATTCCAGAGAAGAGTTTCTCTTCCTGACAGTCTTGTCATAAGAAACAACTATGATAATAAGGCTCTAATTTGCAACCTATGTGTTAGAGCACTTGTCCTTGCAAGTGAGAGAACCCGGGTTCAAGTGGGAAAACCTTAGGCAAGTTTCCTTACTCCACACCCCTCTGCTTACTGAGCTTAAAGTAGGAACCTGGTTGTTAGTCGATTGCCGGATCGCTTTTCCGAGGATAATAGTCCCATATAAGAAAGATTTGGTCACTCAATCCACAACTGTTTGTGGGACACTGCTGTGCGTAATTGGCTGCCCACAAGATACACAGTCAATCCACTTTACGGTATAATAATAATAATAATAATCCTTGCATTTGATATAGCGCTTTTCAGGTCGGGAGGACGCCCCAAAGCGCTTCACAGAACACACTGTAACGTGAATTGACTGTATATTTGTGGGCGAACGCGGCGGCCGATTGCGCACAGCAATGTCCCACAAACAGTCGTAGATTGAAAATGACCAATTTATTATTGTTTTTTTGGTTTTGGAGGGATTATTATTAGGGCTCTGTGTGGAGTAAGGAAACTTGCCCAAGGTTTCGCCCTCTGCCTGGAATTGAACTCAGGTCTCTCGCTTGCAAAGCGAGTGCTCTAACCACTGAGCTACAGGACTCCACATGGTATGTTCTGTGAAGGGCTTTGAGACGCCTCAACGATGTGATATGGCGCTATATCAAATGCAAAGATGCAAAGATTATTATTGTAGTATTATTATTGTTATGCAAACAATTTGCGGGTTGGGTTAAGCACATACAAATGCATGTGTTAGAAGGTTGCGTGTCCAAGCCTTGTGTTGGGACAAAAGCCCACAGAACTTGGCTGTTACCGCAGTGCAGTACTCTGGACTTGCCACATTGTTGGAAAACCGAGGTCCCATCTGCCTGTTCCTCAGGTGGATACTAAAGATACTAGAATTCAGAAGCTGTGTTTTTGTAGGTGAAAGCAGCAGCCAATTTATGCACAGAGATGTCCCACAAACAGTCATCAAGTGAATGATCAATTTTATTTGGAAGGATTGTTAGCCAGGACACTAGGTGAAATTACTATTATTTTTACATTTGTACAGTGCCTTTCACGTCGGAGGAGGTCCCAGGATTCGGACACAAGCAGAGGGTTGTGATTAGGAGGGATGGAGGGCAGAGATGGTAGGGTTAGGAGGGTGACTAAAGGCATGAGACATGCCTTGAAAGAGGGAGCGAGGAAAAGGGAGTGCGAGATGGAGTTGCAAAGGGTGGGGGCAAAGACTGAGGCTTGATTGTCGATGGTAGGCCAGGCCGGTAGGAGCCTGCTGAGCGGAGGGAGCGGACAGTTCCATTTTGAGTTAGCAGGTCACGGATTAAATAATAATAATAATCCTTGCATTTAATATAGCGTTTTTCACGTCTTCGAGACGTCTCAAAGCGCTTCACAGAATATGCTGTAAAGCAAATTGACTGTACATTTTGTGGGCGAAACACGGCAGCCAATTGCGCACAGCAGCGTCCCGCAAGCAGTTGTTGATTGAAGTGACCAATTTTTTTTCTTGAGGGATTATTATCAGGCGTGTGGAGCAAGGAAACTTGCCCAAGGTTTCACCCTTCCGGGAATCGAACCCAGATCCCTCCCTTGCGAGGCGAGTGGGAAGGGCCTGCCTTTTGTATGTTACAATTGCGGATAACGTTTGCATCAATTCCCATTAGCTGAAATCTAAAAGGAAAACCAACGGTGCTTCAGGAGTGTTGAAAATCAAATTGCACTTATATATGATAAAAGACTTGCTCAGGGGTTTTCAGAGGGCATCAGGAGTGACCCATTCATTTTTATAAAGTGATGCCCTGCGGATGGCTGCTGACATGCCATTAAACCCCTGTCTATCCCGCTGGCTAGCTCTGAACTTTAAGTAAGATTTGTCATCCTTGGTAATCTAGTTTGGTTTGTAGCGTTCAGGAACATTTTTATTTAGGCATTGACGGCTGGTGGAATGGATGTACAGGATTGCCATGGGCCTTGTTGCAGCCAAGCATGGGAATAGCTGCTGCCTTATCGCTCAAAATTCCATCTTGTCTTAGCTTGTGAGACTTTTTTTATCTGAAAATGAAGGATTATAATAATAATCCTTGCATTTGATATAGCGCCTTATCACGTTTTCGAGATGTCAGAATATACTCCAATAATCCTGTCATTTGATAATCCTTGCATTTGATATAGCCAATTGCACACAGCAGTGTCCCACAAACAGTCGTGCATTGAGTGCCAAATTATTATTAATATTTTTTAAGGGATTATTACTCCCTGAAAAGCAATCTGCCAATCGACTAACAACCAGGTTCCTACTTACTGCTAGGCAAACAGAGGAGTGCGGAGTAAAGAAACATGCCTAACATTTCATCCTGCCCGGGAATCGAGCTTGCGAGTGCTCTAACCACTGAGCTACAGGACTCCACTGTAGCTCATAGAACTGTGGAAGATTCTTCATTCCAGTCTCAAGTGTGAAACAAGTTCGGTTTTAAGAACTGTAGAGGACCAGCTTTCAGATCAAGACGGAATATTCCACATTTGACACACAATGAAAAATAATTTTATTCCTCTTATGTCTGGAGTATGATAACATTACAGAGGGTGAAATATATGCCAAGTATGATGCGTCAATTATCACCGATGGTGTTAATTAACGTATCATTTGAAAAACGCAACCAGTCCGTGAGCCCATTCCACCCAATGGATCAGATCATGGCAGATCGAAACATTTTGGGACAGGAAGTAAATATAGACAACAACGACGATGACAACTTGGATTTATATATCGCCCTCCATGCCGGGCGGCGTCTCAGAGCGCTAGACAGAACGAGGCACCGCCCACTTACATGTACGTGTCAGTCGAAGGCACTCTCCACTTCTGGATTCCTCTCCAAGGCTCTTTGGTTCCAATGACCACTGAGATATTACTGTTCCTGTAGGCATTGTTGCACTGGGCTTGGGTTGGTCCTGTAGGTCCAGTGGCACCGCAGGTGGTAATAATCCATGGGCCTTGAAAGCACACACAGAGAAAAATAATTAAACTTGGTCGCTTTCTCATTCAATCACTCAACCTACAATACAGGTAGACGAAGTGAAGGTTATTGAAACGTGGAATGCTTTGGCACAAGTAACTGTAGAAGCTAAGGCCATAAAGCAACATTTAAAAGGGAATTGGATGCATGTTTGATTTGGAATTGGGGTGGGTGGGGTGGGTAAAGGTAGGAATGTTACAAGGGATTCCTTAATTAAAGAATCCGAATGGGGAATCCTTGCAAGGCGTGTCATGCCCAATTGCGGAAACCTCGCTCTGAAAGTGTTTTAGACCCCAATATAAAAGGGTTCGGGGAAAGAGGAAATAATTGAGATTACAGTACACTGCAACTGCGGTTTCAGGAAGTCCAAGGGGGATTCCTTATCGAGGAAACGTTAGGAGATACCGCAAACTAGAGTTGGTCATCTCCAGTGGAGGAGCTGGAAGCATTGCACCCTCGACGGCAGTGAATGGCCTCCTTCTGCACTGACGTCTCTGTGACTCTCGGCTGCTGCCGCACAATAAACATAAGGGAAATGCCTGAAAGAATCAGGGTTTCTCTTCTGTTACACACGCGCCAACTGAGTAGAAGCTGAGTGATGTATGACCAGCAGCTGACGATCCCATTAAAACTAAGGACAATGATTCCCTCCACAGAATAAAACAACATCCTCAACTGGATTTTTTTTGGAGCTGTATCTGTAATTTAATACGAACAGGGGTTTATAGTGCAACCATTCAAATAATCCCATTGTAAATAGTTGACACTCTCCTGGGAGTCCCTCAGATGAATACAGCTACACAGGTCTAAATTCTCGAGAGCTGACAGAATAATTACTCAACCCCAAAGCTCCTGCCACCACTGGCTGAAAAGCAGCTCTCTTCACTGGTTCACTGATACCTTGCCTCCTTCAAGACCCATCTCAAGACCCTCCTCTTCGACCGTGCCTTCGAACCGCCCTCCTTCCACCTTCCTGCCCTGCCCTCCACCCTCCTCGATCCCGACCCCCAGCTCGGGTCCGAAACACTGACCGTCCAGCGCCTCGGGATATCCTCCCGACGTGAAAGGCGCCATACAAATGTAATTATGTTGTTGTTGTTAGGTATGACTGCAAATGCCACACCAAAGGGTTCTAAACCTCGTGCTTCCCTGCTCTGCTTATTGAGGTAAGCACTGGGCATATTATCTGAAATGAGCTATGAGGGACAATTGGATAAGCAAAGGTCTTCACATTCTCAATGGCATCTCATAGAGGCACTGTATACGAGATGTTAAAACTAATTATCATTACATTTGGTATAGCGCCTTTCATATCAGGAGGACATCTCAAAATGCTTTGCATAATTTACTGCAGAATGGAATGATGATATACATTTGTAAGCAAACAGAGCAGTCAATGTGCACACAGCAATGTTTCACAAACAGCCATAAAGTGAATCAGCAATTTTATCAAGGAATTATTGGCCAGGACACCCTTCTCTGTTCAAATAAAAAAATATCCTTGCATGTGATATAGTGCTTTTCACGTCTACTAGATGCCTCAAAGCGCTTCACAGAATATACTGCAAAGTACTGTATATTTATATACCTCAAAGACTGTATATTTATGGGTAGAACACGGCAGCCAATTGCGCACAGCAGTGTCCCGCAAACAGTTGTGGATTGAGTGACCAAATTATTGTATATTTTTTGAAGGATTATTTTAGTTTCATAGGATCTTTAACATGCACCAGAACAGCCAGATGGGATCTGGGTTTAATGTCTCATCTGCAGGATGGCACCTCTGACAACGCAACAACAACAACTTACATTTACTTAGCACACTTTCTATAGGGCAGGACTCCCTCAGTATCCAGTACTGCATTGGAGCTTCAGCCCTAGAGTATGACCTTGAATCCCAATGTGGGACTTAAACGTACAACCTTGGATCCTCAAGTGAAACCGCTACCATTTGAGCCAAGCAGACACCTCAAATGACAAAGGTGGCCTTTCACTGAGAGATTAATGTAATTTCAAGTCATAACAATCAGTCCTCAGCTGATAAAGTACTGCAGCAATGCGATAAACCACATGAATTTTGTCGCCTCATGCTGAGCAGCTGGATAGGAGGAGATGGTGAGAAGCCAGAGCCGTCAACAAAGAGATTTTTGGACAAGACTGTGACCAGGGCTGCGCTGCCACAGCAAAGTTCTGCAAACCTGCTCCACTGCCAAAGACAAGCATGAGGGAAGGACAGTGGACGGATAGGAGACTCTTTTCTACATAGAGTATTATTAGGACACTCACCAAAGAGTATGGTTGATGTGGTGACAAGAGATGTGCTGCTGTTCTGTTGGGTCTTCAGGATTTACACCCTGTGGTTCAGTAACGCTGTACCAAAGTAACACCTTACAACAATGGAATATCGCAAAGGTCCAGACAGGAAATTACTCTCAAGTTCAGTGATTGTTTTTGCAAGCAAACAAAGCAGCTAATTTGCACCCTGGACAGTCTGACAAACAGCTACGTGACGAATAACTAGATTTATCTGAAGGACTGTTGGCCAGAACACCGGGAGAAAATCCCTTGTATTTAACATCCATCTGAGGAACAGGCAGTTGAATTTAATATCTTATTTGAAAGATGTTCAGGTCAGTATAGCTCAGCTGCTTTATAACCAAACCAACAAAACTATGGGGGAAAGTGTTTGATTATTAGTATTATAATAAGGAAAACAAACTGCTGGTTGTGGATCATGCAGAAGGACACATTAGTACATAATGTAGCAACCTTAATCCAATATCATTCACTGATAGATTAAACTGTTTTGCAGTAGTTCTCAGTCACTGTGGTAACTGCAATGCATCTGATAATGAATTAACAGCGTTCCAATGGAACTCATCTCCGATCATTGGTGAGATGATTAAATCCCAAATGAAAAAGAAACACTTCTCAGAAGTCCTAAACCATTATTTTTTTTAATAGAGTGCCACTCTTGAGAAGATCAAATTCTTGTTAATATTATCTTTTATTTGGTGAAATGAGGTCGAACCTATTAGGATTTTACAGCATCTGCTCCTACTGCTGATGAATTTTAAAACGCTTTTAATTTATGTAGTCTGGCAGCATCGGAACATGCACTCTAGGATTCTACCTACACTTTACTTTCATAAGAGCACACTCCAGTTGCGTGTTGTAATAAACAACAAATGAATCACGGTGGGAGTAGACATAGCAGGTGTTTCACAACAGGATTCAGTAATAGCAACCCTGTGTCACTAACCTGGAATCTTGTAACCGTCATGGTCAACTCCTGGTTTTGTAAGTTATTTTTTTCAGCTGATACATTTTGACCTCCAAGCCTATGCTAATAATGCTGTTGGAACCAATTTCTGGGATTGTGGTGTGACATTTAGGTCGAAATTCTGGTTATAATAATAACAATGCTTGGATTTGATACAGCGCCTTAACACGTTTTCGAGACGTCTCAAAGCGCTTCACAGAATATACTGTAAAGTGAATTTTAAAGTATGTTTTTTAGGGCGTAATGCCAAATTGCGCACAGCAGTGTCCCAGTTAATTTCAGGCAATCTTAACTTGACGTTATGTATAGCAGCATTAAAGACACTGGCTGCTTCATGGGATTTAAATCGCAAATCGCAAAAATCTCTACACAGATATTCCCTTAAGAAGGTATCTTTGCCTGGCTTCAGTGTCTTGCCGAGAAGACACAGCTGCCATGAGAGTTTCACTGTGTGGGCCAAGGTCTGGTCTATCATATCAATCATGTTGAGGAAGGTCAGATTCATGGCAAAGTTCTTTCCACGTTGGTGCAGTAGTGCACCTGAAATTTCTTATGGTTGTTGGCTCAAGACCATGGGGTAAATCACAAGACGGTGTGGAAATTTGGAAAACGGTTTTCTGCATAACCCCAAATGGTACGCGGGGGAACCAGATTCCAAATTAAGACCGACTTTAAGACTGCATTCCATAATTCCAGGCAATCTTAAATTGTAAGACAATGGGCTTAAACCTAAGAAAATTAGGAATTTTAGACCGCAGCTGAATTCCAACCTCAGAAGATCAGCCCGTACTGAACTTTTTCATTGGTGCAGTGGAGCTCCTGTTAAGAATGGTAAACAGTCTACTTAACACTGAATGCTTCGTGGTCTCAGAATTTTCAGGTCAGAAAACACAAGTAGACATGATGCTCTTAAGAACATTTAAATATATTCAAAGCAGTTCACAGGTAATTGCTGTTAAGTGAAGTGACTGTACAGTTATAGGCAAACTTAGCAGCTAATAAGCTATACCACAAACAGTGCTAAAGTTAATCAGTCATTTTAACTGGAGAGGAAGTAACATCTTGCATTGGAGGTCAGCCTAGACTGTGAGTTCATCCCAACGTGAGCCCTGAACCCACAATCTACTGACCTAGACGTGACAGTGTTAGCAACTGAGCTAAGTTGACACCTCAAGGGCTCAATTCTAAATGAATTCTAGTGGGGGAAATCTTCTCACCATTGACTGTGTTGTTGACCACGTCTCACCTGTCAAAAGATCCCGAGTTGAGACTCTCCTGTGTCAGTAGCAGTTTATCCCACTTCCTAGTTGTGCATCAGTCCAGAGTGAGCCAATTTTACAAAGCGTAGTGAGTGCCAGCAAAATCTCTGCACTTTCCTACAATCTATCAAGAAATACACACAATCTGGGATCTGTCTTGTTCTGTATTTAAACAGCACAGCAGATGGCAAGTTATTTGCTTCTTGCCTTTGGGGCAGTAACTCATCAAACGTATGCTGGACTGCACAAAAACGAGATGGAATTTACTTGGGAAGGTCAATTCATTCATCTTCATCAGAGAATTTGTAAGACCTGCTTCATTGGAGAAGAAAAAGTAGGAGGTGGGATCCGTAAGGAGTTCTCTCTTTGTCAGCGTGAAAACGAAAAAAAAAGAAATAATCAAGCCTTTCAAGTTAGCCTGTCAATTGGCTTGATGTTAGGGCTGCCACCTCTCATGGAAGTTTAGTCTCTCGAGTCTCTGGATTCACTTTGCCTGTCCATCTTATTTTTGGTCAGCAGGAGGTCTGACCTCTGCGAAAACCCATCACCAGGCTTACGAGTGTCCAAACGAAACTGAGAGTTCCATGTATCCCACCTACGCATGGACATTCCAAGGATGTTTATTTGGAATGGAAAGCACACTCTCTCCTGGAAGAACGTATCCTGCTTATCTCATTTCAGAGAGTATTAGGCACAGGTTGGCAAGAGCCAAGGCTTTGCTGTCCAAGGCCTGTTCAGCTGGATATTAAAGATTCCAACACGCTGTTTAAAAAGAGAAAGGAGTTTCTCCTGGTGTCCTGGTCAGCAATCCTCCAGATAAATCGGTAGATCATTTCATGGCTATTTGTAAGGCTTTGCCCTGTGCAAATTGGCTTCCTCCGTTGCTTATAAATATAAAATCACCTGACTTGATAGCAATTCCCTAGGGCGGGCTGATGTTTTGATGTTATAGATGCTGTATCAAAATGGAAGGATTATTATTAATAGATCAAGCTGAATCAAAGCATTTGAATTATTAATTCAGGTCTTGTCTGCTTTGAGATCTAGGTGAATGTGAATTCACCCCCCCCGTCCATTGTTATTTCAAAGAAAAGTTTTTCTCCTGGTTACCTGGCTTTATATTCCCTCTTCCAAATTGAAATTAATTGTCTACTCAGCTCATTGTTACAGCGAATTAACTGCCGCATTTACCTCCAGATCAACATTCACTTCCTTTTTAATTCATCTAATTCCACAAAGTGCTGGGAGACGTGTTTCTTTTACGTGAAATTTTCTTGAATTCAGTCTTAATTTGGAAGCCAATTAAGCCAATTAATCCTACAACGCTAAAAAAAAATTGTAAAAATAAGCATGGAATTCTGTCCATACATAAAATGTATTCCATACCTAAAAGTTAATTGAAGCGCTCTGAGACACTGCCATGTGTGAAGGACGCTATGAAAAAGTTGTTGTTGTTGTAATTCAATGGTCTTAAGGCTAAGAGTGCTGTATAAGTGCAAGTTGTTGTTGTTATAAGACATTGAGGACTTTCAGTATCCTAGTATCCGACTTTGGTGGACCCCGCTGGCAATTAGGTAACACCATTACACATAAGCTGCCCATTTTCTGACGAGCAGGATAGCCTATCCTTCGCTGTAACAATAATGCTCACAAAAGATCTCTTGATCTAGACTTCGGAGTAAATAAAGGTCCAGGGAAAATAGATTTTATCGCAAATCACTTGCAATTTTGCAGCTGAATGCCTGTGCTCACTGTAAACAGACTTCCAATAATCACGTGTTATAAATTCTCCTTAAATCCATGATGGAGAAATACCTTCCACTCTGAAACCCAAAGGCTCAGACAGACATTCACGGAGGCAGATTGGGTAAGAGAGGGGACAAATCAGGCAGGACAGAAGCACATCAGGTAGGACAAGGGAAGATCAGATCAGGTAGAAGGTGGGCGTATTGGGAAGGAGAGAAGCAGGAGAGGAGCTGATTTAAGTAGCAATAATAGATCTACTGTTAGAGCCATTGCTGGTGGAGTGGTCTAACGATAGCTTTAGCAGGTTCACAAAACTAGATACACACAAAAATACCTGTGAATTGTCCTCTAATTGATATTCTGGTATTTTCGCACTCGTCCAGGTGTGAGATAACATTGATCTTAAACTGGAAATACCAAGTTCAAATGTTAATAATGAGAGTGGAATTCTGCCCGAGCGAAAGCTTTATTGGTTCATTGTAAACTCTGGAGTTGGAAATAAAACTGCTTCTGACAAGCTAATAAGCTTCTGCCCTCTCCTTTACGGCTATAGATAAAACCTATATACAGTAAAAAAAAACACGCAAGGAGTCCCTCTCCTTGAATTAATAAGGAGATGAGCATTGGAGGTTTATTATCAACTGGACACCAAGCAAAAACACTTTGGTTGTAAAATTCCTCCTTTGAAATAAAAGCAAGGGGACTCTGCTACTTGGGAAGATATCTTTGCTGACATGGGATGAACATGCTATTGTCTGCATTGCAAGTCATCTGCTTTAAACATGATCATGTTGTCACATTCAACCTTTACATCGCCTGATTACGGTGAGTGTGTCTCTCTCTCTCCACACTCACCTCAATCAGATACAGGTTATAACAGTAATAAATAAATAATCCTTGCATTTGGTATAGAGTCTTATCACATCTTCAAGATGTCTCCAAGAGCTCCACAGAATATATTTTAAAGTGAATTGACTGTATATTTTGTGGGCAAATGACAGCAGCCAATTGCGCACAGCAGTGTCCCACAAACAGTCATGGATTGAATGACCAAATTATTATTTTTTTTTGGAGGGCTTATTACCATCCAATCACCTGACAACCAGGTTCCAACTTACTGCTAGGTAAACATAGGCGTGTGGAGTAAGGAAACTTATCCAAAGTTACGCCCTGCCCGGGAATCGAACCGAGGTCCTCTCGCTTGCGAGGCGAGTGCTCCAACCATTAATCTACAGGACTCCACAAGTTCAATATCACAAATTCAGGAAAGAAACACTCTGTTTTTCAAGCTCTCAGACCATAGAACCATATAAATTTATAGCACATAAGAAGGCCATTTGGACGATCATGTTTGTGCTGTCTCTTGAGTAATCCTTTCAATCCCATTTATTCACCGTTTCCCCAACCCCCTGTAGCTTATTCCTTTTTTTTGGTATTTATCTCAAACCCTTTTGAAAGCTGATATGGATTCTGTTTCATCCACCACTTCCAACAGGGCATTCCATATCCCAACTACTCCTTGAGTAAAAAACATTTTCCTAACCTTCCCATTTGCTCGTTTGCTAATTATCTAGAAAGCGATGCGCTTGATTTACTGACTGTCATAAAATTTCAGATGGCGCATAATTTGGAAAAAATCTTAACTTCGGTTTGAAACCATTTTATTTCAAACTGCGAAAAATCAGCGGTGAGATGAAGACTAAATTTTTGCAAGATTTCTGGATGAGTTTAAGTTTGAAGACATTGAATGGGGTTAAGACTGAGATCAGGTTCTGCACGGGACAATAGTTTTCAAGCTTTAAACTGAAGCCGTAATAACGCTGGATTGCAGGAGTCATTAGCTCCCTGTTCAGAGTAATTAGCTTTGCGGCCACTCTTAATATCAAGAGCTGCCAAGATTCTTTCTACTCATGTAAAAAGCCAGCAGAAAGATATTTCTAATTTCCGTTTCCCCTTATATGAGTGCTCTCTGTGTTTCACACCCCATTGGTGTGTGACAGGCCTGCTCCTAGCAAGGACCAGATTGGTGTCAGTGGATAAGCTGCGTTGGTAGAGGGGAGGGGAGGTAAGTAAATAGCTGGAGAGAGAAAACATAAATTGCAACTTTTATTTGCATAGAGTGACATAGTAAAGTTCAAATGAATTACTGGGGAAAAAAAAGTCAACACTTTTACAGCAAGTGGTTTATGCTCCAGAGAGAGAGGTGGTGGTGGGGGGGGGGGGGGGGGGGGAACAGAGCTAAGATAAAACAGATCATACACCTATTCATCGCTAAAATGGACAAAAGTCTGTGAAATTGACACTGACAGGCTTTTGTTCTCCAGCGGAGTTTGCAAACCTGTCCTGTTCACAGATTAGAAAGGGCCGTTTCCTCGTCTGTGTTAAGGGCTCCAAAGACTCGGAGGCCATCCACAGTCCTCAGCATGTTTCTCCTCTACCAGCCTCCGCTTCCAAATTTTAGCAGATCTGCTGCAGAGCGACATCAGAGAAATAATTGTCTGAAAGTCAATACCCTGGAGAAAACACGTCTTTACTATCAAACACCAGCAGATAGTTTCACAATGCACCACCAATTTTCACATGTGGGAACCCATCAACCCATCATATTTCAACCTTGGCACATTCTAACAGCATTATTATGGCCTGACACNAAAAAAACCCATAATGTTAGAGGCACGCACAGTATTGATTTATTGTTACCAAATGCGATTCATTTATAATCATCCTTGTAATTTGCATGATTTCACTATTGATCACTTTTAACTCCAGAAAATATCTTCCAACGATTTCTACTTTAGCTCTTGCTGGAGACTGAGCCACAGATTGACTCGAAGGTCGTTCTATTACACGAAAACCTCAGCACCGTAAACAGACGTGGGTTAAGAATCGCTTTCCCAAAACGATGCACCCAATAGCTGCTGACAAAATGCACTTCATTTAAGAGAAGTAATAATAAAAATAATATTCCTTGCCTGTTGATGCATCACTAAACGTCAAAACATCTCAAAGTGCTTCAGAGGTAATTATTGTCATGTGTAGTGACTGTGCAAATGTGACAGTCAGTTTGCAAATAGCAACGTCTGACAAACAGCCACGAAGTGAACGAAGTGAGGTCAATTCATCTGGAGGATTGTTTGCCAGGACATTGGAGAAACTCTCTCCTCTTTTGGAATCATGCCGTGGGATCTTTAACAACAAGGAGACGGGACCTCGGTTCAAAGTTTCGTCACAATCCTGGCAAACAATCTGAAGTAATACATATATGAGTTGCTCTAGAGTTGACTAGTTTTGAAATTCATCACTTTTTCAGTGAATTGTTTCTCCCCCTTCCAGAAGGAGGCGCATAAGCATAGTGCAAAGCCCAAGCTTGTTCAGCCTTTCCAGATAGGTGTAACCTTGCAATTCCAGTATCATCCTTGTAAATCTCCTCTGTACCTTCTCCAGTGCCTCTAAATCCTTTCTATAATATGGGGCCCAGAACTGTACACAACAACAACAACAACAAAATGACATTTGTAGAGCGCCTTTCACGTCGGGAGGACGTCCCAAGGCGCTGAACAATCAGGGGTACTCCAAGTGTGGTCTAACCACGGTTCGATATAAGTTTAGCATAACATGAACTCATGAAGTCAATGTACTGAGGGGGAGAGGAGCCAGAGGAGGCTGGCGAGGATGGTAAGTTGCCCAGTAGAGAATATTTCTAAAAGTTTATAGAGTCTGCAACTGCGAATCGCTGACATCTGCAGCACTGGGAACAGCTCTGGGAGTTTAACGGGGCTTTTTTTTTCACAAGCACTCAGGGTAACAGGTTGTCATAGGGATTCATTCACTTCCTGCTGTGCTGGCAAAGAGAGCTTGAAGTCTGACAGCTGCGACGACAAGAAATAATTGAGTTCACTGTATATCTCTTGTACGCTTTCATGTCACTGTAACCCTGCCAGATACTCCTGCTCATGGGAGCCAAGGAACCTATAAACCTTAATCAAAGTCTTTTCAATATTGAGGCACTAGGGCTTGGGGCAGTTTTCGTGATCTTCTGATCAATTAGAGCTTCTGTTTGTCACGCACTCGATCAGGCTGCCTCTCACTCCACATCCGACGAGCCTGAAATCTCTCCAATACTCAGGAATCTTTGATCCATTATTAGACAATGTCGAGAGGAACTAAGGTCAGCACAATTCAGTTGGAAGCATGTTCGCCTTTTGGTTGTGGAGGCGAGGTGGGAGAGGGGGCTGTGAGTTTGAACCTCACGTTGGACGTTTTCCTCAGATCCAAACTGACCCTCCAGTATAGATTCCATCCTTCAAATGAGACATCTCTCATCACCTGTCTGTCTCTCTGACACTCTCTCCTCATTTAGGGTTAAAAATGCTGTGCCGCTATTCNAAAAAGTGAAGGGAATCTTTCCTGGCCTCCTGGCCAACAATTCCCGCAGTTAAAATGGACATTAATCTCGTTGCTGTTTGTGTGTCCTTGCCCTGGGAAAAATGTCTGCCGTGTTTGCCTACATTTCAATTTGTCCTGGAATAATGGTCATAAAACCCAGTTGATTCATTAATCCTTTAAGGAAAGGAAACCTGCCATTCTAACCTGGCCTGGTGGACATAGTCAAACACCTTGTGGCTAACTCTTAAGACACAGCCTGAAATAGTCATTCAGTTGCAAAAAAAACTATGGAGAGGATGTTCTCGTATCACCCACATCTCCTGACAGTGTAAAATCTGAGAGCTCACTGACAGTGCTCATAATGGGTTAAACTGAATGCCCACTTTCCACTGAGGAATGCGGAATCAAATAAGGCTGGCTATGGACAGAAAGGTCGGGGTGAATATGATTCGTATGTTCACTTGGGAATCAGAAACCATGAGAAATGAGGAGAACCTCTGCATGGATAGGCTTGTGGGAGGGTTGTTCTAACTTGTAGTTTTACAGTGTTTTATCACATCGAAACACCTCAACGAGCTTTTCACTCATTACTGTCAAGCGTAATGACCAGCTTTTTGCAGGGAAGCAGGCAATCCAGCCAATTCGTGCGTAGCAAGGTCCTACAGAGAGCTATTAGGTGAGTGGGCAAGTTATGTGGAGGCTGCGGCTCCAGGGAGAGACTCGTTTCTCATTTCTATTTGGGAACGGACTGATAGACCTTTGCTTTAACGCTCATCTGAAGGACAGCAGCTTGGACGAGACCTATTACTGCACTGGATTGTCAGCCTGGACTAGGAGCTCACGTTCTGATGTGGGCTGGCGACTGAGCCAAACTGACACTTACAGAGGAGGCAGAGTAAGAAATTATTCACGTCGTGGCAGGATGCATTTGCAGTGAGCGAGCGAGGAAATGCGATCCAAAGGCAATAAAGCACAGCCCACAGTTTTGGCCTGACAGCTTCCTGTCATGGTATTTTATTTTCAGAAGGTGATTTCCATTTCTTCAACTGAAGGTGACTTTTCCTTTTTCTCGAAAAGTGCATTGCTTCAGTTAAAGGGGCAGGGTTCTCTTCCAACGGGGAGAAGCCTCACCGTACATGTAAGCTGAAGTCAGGTGTCTCGGCAAAACTTCTCACCCTGTTGTAGCACGGTTTCTGCTGAAGATCGTCCAGCTAGCCTGGCGTATCACTTTGATGTGGGACATTTCCTTAATGTGCACTCTCAAGAAGGAATTGGGGTCATGTGAATGGGGACTCCTTGTAGGATCCAGATGTATGTCAGTCAGACAACATCTGCTTTGGCAGTACACTGTATCTACCACCGGTGCACGTAAATACTAAAGGGATTCTTTATTAAGGATAGATTGGCCATTCGATTCTTGGCTTGATGTGCAATAATAAGAATAAACTTTGCATTTGATGCAGGTCCTTATCACAGGCTTTCCTGTAAAGTGAATTGATTGCCTGTGTATTTTGTTTGGAAAACGCAGCAGCGAGTTTGCTCACATCAATGTCCTACAAGCAGCCATGGAGCGAGTGATCAATTTTATTTGGGGCAATTGTTGGCCAGGCCACCGGGAAAAACTCCCTTTTCGAATCGTGCCATGGGATCCACCTGAACAGGCAGAATGGGATCTCAGTTTAATGTCTCATCTAAAGGATGGCACCTCTGACAATGCAACACATCCCCATCACTGCATTGGAGTGTCACCTTAGACAACGTGATTCCAAGTCCCAATGTGGGACTTGAACCCACAACCTTCTGACTCAGGTGAGAGTGACAATCTCGCTGTTGGCAAACTACCTATAGATACCCAGTCGCTACACTTGTCAGCAATTACCTGTGAAGCTGTTTGAGGTATTTTGATGTTAAGTAGGCGCCGTAGAGGCTCAAAGATTATTGTTATTTATAATTAGCATCAATCTTTTTTCATAGGGAACATAGGAATGGGCAGCAGCAGAAAGGTCCATAAGGTCATTGCAATCCATCTGCAGCACAGAAAAATAAAACATACACCCTCTCTCACAACTCTTAATTGGTGTCTTCACCAACTAGTTACCTAGTTCCCTCTTCAATTCCCTCGCTATACGAATGTATTTGTCATTTTTGTTATGTAAAGTGCTTAAGTATAAATTGTCTCCCTTTCTGTGCTTGAGTCTGTTTCCCCTTATTATAGAATTTGTGACCATTTAAAGCAGTTTATTAGGATTCAGGTTATCTATACCCGGTTAGAATCTCGAATACATCAGTAAGTTTCCACTTGAGGCTTCTCTCCTTCGATGTGAACATCTCCAACTTCCGTAGCCTTTCCTCTCTCTCTCTCTTTCTTTCTTTCGGAGCAAGGGTGAGTACAGATCAGCTATGATCTTATAGAATGGCGGAACAGATTCTGGGGGCTGAATGGCCTACTCCTGTTCCTATATTCCTATATATGTTCCTATGTAATTTCAGCCATCAGTCTTGATGATCTTCACTGCTCCCTCTCTGATGCCAAGATGCCTGTACTGCAATACAACAGCCCGAAATGTGCATTACAACAACAACAACAAGATTCCATTTATAAAGCGCCTTTCGCGTCAGGAGGACGTCCCAAGGCGCTGCACAGTTGGGTCATTACGACCCCAGATGAGTTCAATCTTGCTTCAACGACTTAAACTGTTAGCTATATATGTATAGAGCTAAATATATATATATATATATATATATGAAGATCTGAAGATCTGGTATTTGTATTGTATTGGTATTTGTTCTCTTTACTGCTCTTGATAGTTTCATGAGGAGATATTTTATAACTGCAAGTTCTTGTTGTTTCAGCAGTCTATCCTCCAGTCCCCCCCAAATCCCTGCTCTGTGCCGTGTTCTGCAGACTGAAACCATTTACTTTATAATTATAATTATAAAATCTTATATATTATAATTAGAACTATATAAATAGGATTCAGACTACTTATTCTACATCCCCAGCCTCATCACGTTACTCAGCTGCATTGCTTAGGAAAAAGAGGGGTTGGGGGCGGAAGGTAATAAAACAAGCCACAATTCCGTGCACGCACATTGTTCCAAGTGGTAAAAGTACTGGTGGTAAATTTCCATGAGCTTTTCTCGCTGTGCTCCGGAGGAGATGAACAGCTCAACGTCATTTTGAGACTTGCCTGATTTGGAATGACACACTCATTCTTAAACTTTGATGGGCTACCTTTACTATCAGCAACTAGTGCATAATTCAAGATCAGAGGTGGGTCTCATCAAAACCGCAGAATGACACTAAAGTTAATTTGCTTTGTGGGAACACAGTGAATTCTGAGCACACTGTGCATTAATATTACATACAGGATTTATATGCTTTCTCGGCATCTGTGCAGTCCTGCTAAACCCAGTATCCCCATAGAGCTAATTAAACCGCGAGATGCATAGCTTTTGGTTTTGTTGCTTCCTTACCACGACTGAGCTCGTTTAATATAACCAATGAAGTGCTACCCCTTGAGCTACAAAGGCTGAAAGAAGATTTGCGAATTAACACATTGTTTTATCCTAAGCTTTATGAATGGATGGAGGGGTGGGAGATATTTGGCACTATTTCTTGATGGACTTACTAATTAGACTGGTGTTCCCATCAGCCAGCGTCACAGAACAAATCCCTGTTAAGAAATGGTACAGAACGCCAGCAAAGCAACCCAGCGGGTGCTTGAAGCACACCTGTTGTCACTCATTTATTGCCAACGGGAAACCTGGCAAATGTCCAGCCTTGAGGTACTGCAGGAAACAGGCACAGGTCTTAGAGAGGGTGGGCATTGGATACCGTTGAAATCGGGGGAATATATCAAAGAGAGAACTGGCCAGTGGGAGACTGTTGCTGAGAAACTGTCCTGGTTTGTTACTCGGGGTTTACGGTGCTTGTACAAAAGCAAACTACAGAGAGATGGCTGGTGAGGAAAGGTAACTTGAGGCTCTGGAAAAGCAGAGCAAGAATCAAAGGGCATCACAGCCAGCACTACTGACAGCAAATCAATTTCTATGACGCAAGGCAAGGTTTTGGGTTCAGGAGTGGGATCAACTATTCCGCATGATTACTTCTGCAAAGGTGGGGTGGGGGGGTGTACGGACGGACAGGAAAGTAACTTGGTTCTCTGACAAGTCTCGGGACGTTTGCCATGTTGGTATTTCAATGTAACTGCCAAGGCTTTGAAGAGGTACTTTAATCGAGTTTTTCCCAGTGTCCTGATCAATGATTCCCCAAATTGGTGGTGTTCGTGGGACATTGCTGTACTCAAATTGGCTGTGCCAAGTTTGCCTACAATATACAGCCATTACACTTTACGGTGAAATCCTGTAAAGAGCTTTGAGACAGACTTCTGACATGATAGTTCGCTATATCAAATCCAAGGATTATTATTTTATCATCATTATAAAGAATGCAATGTCTGGCTGCCTTGTAATACAATACCTACATTGCACTTTTTAATGCGCACATATTCACGACATGTTTCATATTCCATAAATCTTGCAGGCTGTATCATTTCTGCTTCCAACAGTTGGATTATATGTGGTTCACACTTTGCTAATGCACCAAGTAGCACAGAATACAGTGATCAACAGTGCACTTGATGTCCGATATGCCTATAACTCATTCTGTGGATACTGTCACCACGTGACTCAGACTGCAGATACTGCACCTCGAGATTTATACTGTGTATTTAAGTCCCTGTGACTGATGTTGCAGACATTGTAGTAAATGCCAATGCCAAATACGCTTGCAGCAGCGAGGGTGTGGAGATGGCCAGCTTCATTTGCATTCATAGACCCACAAGCTTCTGCATTGGGCTTCTGCATCCATTGCTCACCCACTGTACCACCATCTTCAGCCACAATTAAACCAGCAGAACTAATATAATCGCTTCACGGTCCAGCTCCTTTGACAGTCATTAACAGCCCCAATGACTCGCAAGCTGCCCTCTTTCTCCTCTAAGAAATCAATAGAAAACCATCAAAACCAATTAGAGTTAATGTGGGGCGCACCTGGGATACGAGAAAACAGGCCACATGCTCGTCCCATTAATACATCACATTGCAACTGGGTTGTTTTAGGCAGAGTGAACACAGCAATAAATCCACAACTTCTAATCACAAATATCCAGGGGATTGCATGCTACAAAGGTTTGTCATACCAAGAAATAAACGTCAGCAGAATTTTACCAAAGTTCAACAAAATGCACCGCAAACAAAAACAACAAACCGGATAATTTTAATCTGTTTTTCCTGCTCGGAGTGCAGGGTTCAGTTGTAGCATATGGGCAGATTGAGGGGCAGCTTGCTGTTTTATGCTCCGTTACTTTATTTTGCGCTGGACACTGCTTTTCGCACTCGAAAAGAGAAGGGAGTTTCTGCCATTGTCCTGGCCAACAATTCTCCAGACTAAATTGGTCATTTACTTTATGGCTGTTTGTTGGACCTTGCTGTGTGCAAATGGCTGGAGCACTATACTCAAGAGTAATTACAGTGTAGGATTTTGCGATGTTTTGATGCAATGAGACACCATAAAAATGAAAGTTCCTTTTTTCCTTCCACTTTTTGAGGACAGGTTGGAAGCACACAGAGTGTTTTGTACAATAGAACACAAGTTACCTTTCTATAGCGCCTGTCACATTGGGGGGAACGTCTCAAAGCTCTTGACAATTCTGGATGGGCACCTGAACTGGGGTTGGGAGTTGAGAGGTGGAGGAAATATCAAACACCCAGTCAAGGAGATACATTTTGAGACATGCCTTGAATGAGCGGAGGAAGGAAGATTCTGAGTTGGAGGGACTCCAGCATGGAGTTGCAGGCAGCAGGGGCAGAATAGCAGAAAGCCCGGCCACTGATGGTGGGGTGGATAGGATGGGGGACAGTAGGGCAAGCAGGCTAGTATTTGCTGAGTGAAGGGATCAGCTGGGTCGATGGGGTTAAAGGAGATCGCAGAGGTCGGGTGGGGTGAGACTGTGGAAGATCTGAACATAAGATCAAGGATCTTGAACTTGATCAGCTGGGGAATGGGGAGCCAATGGAGGTGAGCGAGGATTAGTTATTAGAGCACGTGCCTCGCAAGCGAGAGGACCTGTGTTCGATTCCTGGGCAGGTTGAATCCTTAGGCAAGTTTCCTTAGTCCATATGCCTCTGTTTACCTAGATAATAATTATAATTATTATAATAGGCTCATGGAGCCTCCCAAACTATAAAGTGAACTTTGCTGCTACCACAACTACTCGGGAGACAGAAAATAAGTCCAGGTGTGTGAGGATCTGGGCAATTAATGTGGGTTTAATTTAACGGACGCAGTTACCAGGAAGAGTGGTTAGAGTACTGGAGGCTGAATGTATTTAACTTTGATGCTCTAATGGGTAGAGTGGGAAGGATAAGAGATTTGCTATTCTTCATTATGAAAAGATACATCATTTCATACCATTTCCCAAGCTGAAAGGTTTTCATTAATATCTGGAGTCAAATGTGTTATGCATGTTTCAGTAATAAAGTAACTTGACTGCTACCTTAGATAGAAAACAACTGAAACATAATACCTGCTCATAGCTAGTGCAGCCGTTTAGGCGGAGCGGATTATCATCTGGGGGACACGTTTGATAACTACCATGAGCTAATTAACACTGGGAGCAATTTGGCAATCTTATGATATTTTATACATCAACCATTTTATGAAACCTAGATTTGCTTATCTAATATTCACTTAATTTTTAATCAATTTCATTTTGCAATGTACTTGGAGACATTTATTTCACTTGAAAGATGCTACATAAATGCAAGCTTCTGCACGGCAGATCACCCACCCTCACCCTATCCCCCACATCCTCTTACACTGACACCATCATAAAATTTACTCCACAAATCTACTTATTTACTCCACCTACCCACATCAGCCATTGGTTATATCTACCGCTAACATTCATTTGGAATTAAATCCTTCAGAAGAAATCTATTGGACTATCAAAGTGGGTAGCCTCATTGACACAGGAAAAACTAATTTAGATACAGACTCCAACCGTAGCCCAGTATAGAGCGTAAACTGGATAAGTACAGGGTATAGTGATTCAGAACTAATCAACGTGGAGTTGGAAAGTGATGGAGTTGAAATGCTTGACTACCATCTGAGATTTCTCCCCAGCCTTTTTTTTGGGACAGCCGAGGATCTGATACATGCGGAAACCTATCATCAGGCTTAAGAGTATCCAAACCAAGCTGAGATTTCCATGCATCCCACCTACACAGGAAATTTCAGAGATAGATTGTCGAAATGGTATGCACACTCTCTCCCTGGAGGGATGCATCCTGCTTACCGAATTCCAGAACGTTTTAGGCTCAGGTTGGCAAGAGCCAAGGCTTGGGGACCCCAGAGTGTTTGTTGGGGTAACTACTGGAGTCTAACCAGCTAAAACCACATAGCTTGCCATTGATGTTGCTGTCTAGCAAGCTTTCCCACTGGTTGTGCAGCTAGGACCACCCTACTCATTAGGGCTTTGGCTTGCAGGGTTAACAGAAGCTGAGTGAGAAGAGCCTCACTCCTTTTGGGTGGGGTGGGAGGTAAGCAGGATCTCCTTGGAGCCAGTTCAGCAGCTGAAGATTTAGAAAAAAGCATTTTTTCGGAAACGTTCTAGAAACTAGTGTTCAAACTCAACAAACAAACTAAAAATTAGAAGTCTGCGTAGTATTGAATGTTAGCGATGCAGAGAAAGCCACAGCGTGGTCTAAAACATGACCATTTCGAGTGGGATTCTTTCATGAAGTCATCTTGAAGTAGGTTGTGCTGACTCATAGAGTCTGCTCCAAAGCCAACTAATGTTGGGAGTCAGCTTGGTGCACTACTGGTTACTGAAAGGAATCCTCACTTGGATTCTCTAATTAAGTAATTGTACTCGATATCGTCATTCAGCCTGTAAGAAAGAGCTCAAGAACTAACCAGCAGGAACTGGATCCTTGTTGGTCAAAGACCAAAGTGGAATTTAAGTAGAGAGGAGGTGGTAGTGCAGTACCATGTCCTGATATCTGCACTGGGCCCATTGTGGATAACAAAACCGTATAGATATCAGGGCATCACTTGAAATACAACGCACAGGGCTGTACCAACAACAACAAATCACATTTGCACAGCGCCTTTCACGTCAAGAGGACGTCCCAAGGCGCTGGACCGTCAGGGATCCGCACATGAGATGGTGGTTGGGATCAAGGAGGGGTGGAGGGCGGGGAGGGGAGGGGTAAAAGGGTGATTGAAGGCACGGTCGAAGGGGAGGGTCTTGAGACAGGTCTTGAAGGAGGCAAGGGAGGTGGTAAGGCGGAAAGACTGGACCCATCTTTAATTCAACCAAACCCAGTGCACCAAGATGAAGTAACAAATAGACACAAGTGCAGTATCATAAAAGTGTCCTTAAGAATCAATCTTAATGAATAAATATGTGCGTGGTGTTCATTTTGAATCGTGCCCAATTGCTGTCAAACTGTGCAACCAAAACCTTACCCGCAAGTTACAAACCATACGCACTAAGGATCACACAAAGTGAAACACTTTTGGTGCCAAATCCTGGGCATGAGTAGCAAAGATGAATGATAAATCTATCAACGATAAAGACCAGAAGGCATTGTATGGTATTTCTACTCATTTTAATAACAATAGGTCCACTTGCTCACTTTTGCTGGTTTTCTTAACCGGTATCCTAGGGATACGATTTTTTTTTAGTGTTTCTTTTGTCTTTTAAAAAAACATTTAATAGCTACCAGAAAGAGGAGCACCCCTCTCCAGGTAAATTGAATCTCCTTCTTACTTTATCGCCCTTCGATTTTGACTCGATGATTTGTGAAATGTAATTTTTAATCATTGGAGTGTGACTTCTAACTTTTTTTTTGGGTGTGTGATATTTATTTCTGGGCTTGACCACTCTCTATTAAAGTGCTAAATTCCCACTCTCCTCTGCCCAGGAATAACATTTGAATGATCGTTGGCCTCAGTCTCAGCTTGGAGCTCAAGATGTCAGCAACTCTGACCTTGGTCCAACTCGACGGGATTTGGCCCTGGGTTGGTGTGGCATGTGTGTGAGGTATTCTTGCTTACCAGAAAGATTTCCACTACGTGGATTTGTTAATTAAGAAATTTTGCAAAATTGACCCCGATATATATTTTGCCAAAGTTCATACCTACAAGGTCCAAAGTTGAGGGGACATCAGTGTTGACTACCACATCATTCTTGTTCTGGAAAGCTTCTCTCATAAGGTGTGCACTTGAATCTACAGAAGCGTTATTGGTGTCCATTTTACCTGGTAAAAGGAAAAGAAAAAAAAAATACGTTAGTTACATCACATGTTATAAGAGGGACTGGAGTCCACTTGATAAACACTCCAGAATATATATTTACTATCATTTCCATCCACTGTACATTATTATGACAAGTTGGTTCTTATGTGAGTGGTCACTTTTAAGAAGCACAGAAAACCGACTTCAAAATTACAACTGAATTCAGCAATTTTCAAAATTCTGGTCAGTCTGAAATGCTATAATAATAATCCTTGCATTTTGATATAACGCTTTACCACATCATTGCAACATCTCAAAGCGCTTCACAGAATATACTGTAAAGTGAATTGACTGCATATTTTGTGGGCGAAACAAATGCTACTCTGAAATGTTACACAATTAGAGTAAAGTCAGATTCAAGTGGAATTTCTCCCCCAGAATGTCTTACCACAAATAGCTGTTGAAGTGGAGTCCAAAACAGAACTGAAAAAGGATTTGGATAAATACATGAAGACTTTTCAGTGATGCTGCTTGCTTGTATTTTCAGAGACTTTTAAAGTATGTAAATATCTCTTAACAACTGTCTTTTAAGTACCTGATAAATAAAGATGGTAGCAGCAGAATTTGCCATTTACTTTAACTCTCACCATTGAAATTAGTGATAAAGTGGTGCTGAAGCTGAACACATCATTTCAAATAGTGCCACCCAGTTCAGCTCTCAAAAGCATTTAAATAACCTATCCATTGTCAGGCTTAAAATTAACATAGTATCAGAGTTCAGACCATTGTAAATTGCATGTTGTGCAAAATGATGGGCAAATTCTATCTCATCTTAATCTATAAACCCATTTAGACTTAATAATAATAACCCTTGCAATTGATACAGCACTTTATCAGGTCGTTGAGATGTCTCAAAGTGCTTCACAGGATATATTGTAAAGTGAATTAACTATATATTTTCCCCAATTTAAAATGTAGGTGTTCATTGGCAAGCTGTTTTTCAGCTCATTTGAAAGCTTTTGATTCTTAAAAAGAAACCATCTTCCAAATTTAGAATGAACTTCCCCAAATCTGTCCTATCTGAACTTTGAGTTTTCCCTTCCTCACAGAAATGTAACACTCCTGTATATACCGTATTGTATAACAACAAAATTACATTTGCAAAGCGCCTTTCACGTCGGGAGGACGTTCCAAGGCGCTGAACAGTCGGGGATCAGGACCTGAGCGTGGGGGGCAGGTTTGGGATGAGGGAGGGTAGAGAGGTAGGAGGGCGGCTGAAGGCACGGTCGAAAAGGGGGGTCTTGAGTCGTGCCTTGAAGGAGGCGAGAGAGGGAGCAAGGCGAAGGGATTGTGGGATGCAGTTCCAAAGTTGGGGGGGGAGGGCAGAGAGGCTGACCCGCCGGTGGTAGGACCGGTCAGGTGGGAAAGGAGGGAGAGGACAGGTTGATAAGGGGTTAGTAGGTCAGAGATGTAGGAGCGGGCAAGGCCATGGAGGGCCTTGAAAGTGAGGACGAGGATTTTGAATTCTATCCTCTGAGGGATGGGGAGCCAGTGGAGCCGGGTGAGGGTGGGGGTGATTGGGTCACGGAGCCTGGTGCGGAGAGGACACAAGCTGCAGAGTTCTAGATTATCTGCAACTTGTGGAGGGAAGAGTTGGGGAGGCCGACAAGGAGGGAGTTTCTGTAGTCAAGCCTTGAGGTGCCGAATGTGCGTATGGGGGTTTCGGCGGTCTGAGGTCGAGAGGCAGTGGCGGAGTCGGGCAATGTTGCGGAGGTGGAGGAAGGCAGAGTGCGTCATGGCATGGATATGGGGGAGAAAGGACAATTGAGGATCAAACTAGCCAAGGTTCCTGACTGGCTTGGTGAGGTAAAGTGTGCATCCATGGATGCTGATACTGCCAATGCCTGATGCTACCAGTGCCAGGCGCTGGCGCGAGCCAGTCAAAGGGGCCATCATCTTGCTGATATTCAGCTGTAGAAAGTTGGCTCTCGTCCAGGACTTGATGTCGGACAGTCAGTCTGTCAGGATGTCAGTTGTCCTGGAATCGAGGGTCGAGGCAGAGAGATAGAGTTGGGTGTCATCCACTTACATGTGGAAGTTGACCCCATGTCTGCGGATGATGACACCAAGAGGGAGCATGTAGAGATTGAAGAGGAGGGGACCGAGGACAGAGCCCTGAGGAACACCACACAAGACTGTGTGGGGACTAGAAGAGAAACCGTTGGCGGAGACAAATTGGAGACGGTGTGAGAGATAAGAGCTGAACCATTCAAGGATCAGCTGTTTTGCATAAATCGATGCAGGTGGTAGGCCAGAGGGGGAGGAGTTCAAATGACTCCAGGGCAGCAGAGAAGGATTGCAGGGAGATTTTTTTCCACGAGCGGTAGGAGTTGGAGATGGGTTTGGTGGTGGTGGAGAGAGGGATTGAAGAGTTAAAGGAGATGAAATAGTGATTGGAAATGGTTTGTCTTTGATTGTGATATCCAAGACACTGAGGCCCGGGTAATCACCAGGTCGAGGGGGTGGTCATAAACGTGGGTGGCAGAGTGGATGTGGAGGGAGAGCTTGTGAGAGGAGAGCAGAGAGGAGAAGTCCAAGAAGATAGAGCAGGAGGAAGTGAAGTGAAGGTTCAAGTCACCGAGGATGAGGAGGTGTTCAGAGCAGAGGCAGAGGGAAGCTAGGAGGGTGGAGACATCAGAGATGAAGGTGGGGGAGGTTTTGAGGTGGCAGTAAATAAGAAAAATTTTGAGGGCAAAGATGGTCGAGTGTAATAATAATAATAATCCTTGCATTTGATATAGCGCTTTTCACGTCTTCTCGACGTCTCAAAGCACTTCACAGAATATGCTGTAAAATGAATTGACGGTATATTTGTGGGCGAAACGCGGCAGCCAATTGCGCACAGCAGTGTCCCACAAACAGTCGTGGATTGAAAATGACCAATTTATTATTGTTTTGTTTTGAAGGGATTATTATAAGGCTCTGTGTGGAGTAAGGAAACTTGCCCAAGGTTTCGCCCTCTGCCTGGAATTGAACTAATTATTATTTTTGAAAGGATTATTACACCCGGAAAAATGATGCTCAACCGGGTTCCTATTTATTAGGTAAACAGAGGTGTGTGTGTGTGTGTGTGGAGTAAGGAAACTTGCCCAACGTTTCGTCCTGCCTGGGAATCGAACCCAGAACCTCTCGCTTGCGAGCCGAGTGCTCTAACCACTGCGTTACAGGACTCCTGCATATACACAACATTCCTCAGAACTGCAACACTCCTAATATATTAGAGTTATATAACTCACAATTTCTCAGAACTGTTAACACTTCTGTACATCCTGTATTGCAAAACTCACCATCTCGCAGCGTTAGAACACGTGTCCATATACAGAGCGCAACACTGCAGGACTCAGCAGCACTACGCTGTTCCTGGATATGTCACATACAAACGTGCTTCAAAGCACTACCGCTTTCCCCACTTGGATAAGGAAGGCTAATGATGAACTGTTTCTGCTTTTTCTACGGAAGACACTTAAGCAATTTATGATCCATCAAAGTAACAATTAAAATTCAAGGTCGCAGAGGCCAAGACGAGGTGTTAACACCGTAATTAATTATGTTTTAGTACATCGGAACGGCCATCAACTGCGGTCCTCATAACGCTGTTATACTCATTAAGACGCCCCTCCCTCCCCCACAACCCCCCAAAAATGTGTAGCTCTGTGCTTTTTAAAGCCCCCCATATTACCTTAGGTACGTGTATGCAATTAAAATACACGAGCAGGCTCTTCAGTCAAAGGACACATCATTAGAGCTGAATTAAAATACTGAGACAATCAAGGTTGGTTTAATTTGAGTGGGCACAGTGCTCAACTGGAACACCCTCTCTGACAGACCGAAACAGACAGAGAAAGAGATAGAGATCGGGGTCTGATTTTCTACCGTGTTCAGGCCAATACATAAGATACAACCAAGTATCAGCTTGGTTCATTTGTTTGCATTCTTGCCTCGGGGTCACAAGGTTCGGGATTGAAGTCTGTGAGATCTTGCGCTAACACTGTCGTGCAGGGAGAGAGAGGAGCACTGCACTGTGCTGTTTTATGGATGAGACACAGTACAATACAAAATTATATTTGTCTAGCGCCTTTCACGGGAGGGCATCCCAAGGCGCTGGACAGTGAGAGATTTGGACCTGAGCAGGGGGTTTGGGATCAGGAAGGGTGGAGGGCATGGAGGGTAGGGCTAGGAGGATAACTGAAGACATGGTTGAAGAGGAAGGTCTTAAGACGTGCCTTGAAGGAACCAAGGGAAGGGGGCGAGGCGAATGAGCTGTGGGATGGAGTTCCAAAGGGTGGGGGCAGAGAGGCTGAAAGCCCGACCACCGATGGTGTGGCGGGCCGGGAAAGTGGAGCAGGCCAGAGCCTGCGGAGCTCCAAAATCGCTGCACTCCCCCATTTGGAGCGTCAGCCGAAATGATGAGCTTGAAGTTCCCACGTGAGGTTTCGAACCCACTGACTGAAAAGTGCGAGCCATCAACTGAGCCAGGCTGATACCTTCAAGAAGGTGTTTTTTGGTCCATTTGATCACATCCTTCCAGAATGCCTACTTTTCGGTCTGACTGCCCCCCAACACAATGATTAGCAGAACGTACTCACTTGCCAGATAGCAGTTGAGGCTGAGGGTTATGTTATCCAATGCAATGATAGCGCTGGATTCTGCCGTCCATGCCGCGTGGAGCTCCAGCCAGAATCTGTAAAGAGAACGATTATCTTTAGCAAGTGGATAGACTCGCTGCAGTTAAAAAAAAAAGACTAGATCACATCAAAGTCTTCAGAGCTCTTTTATTCTCTCTTTAAAAACTCGTTACAGTAAGTGATCAAGGTCTTTTCCAGCTCTGGCACATTCACAGCACGCAGCATTCACATATCAGAGATAGGTATCACGGGGAGTGTGTGTGAATGATCAGCTCTGAGAAAATTCAATGCAAAAATGGACTGACAGATCTTCCTCCCGACTTTCGAGTCCCTTCCTGATCTCGCCTCGCTCTACCTGTTCTATCTTCTAGGGTCTTCATTCCCCGCATCTCACCATCAGTGGCTGTGCCTTCATCTCATCTCTCTAACTCTCTGGGACGCTACCCTGCATGAGGGGCGCTATGTAAATGCAAGTTGTTGTTGGTGTTCTCCTGCCAGTACCCTCCTCTCTTTCCAAACTGGTCTGCCAGGGAGATTCTCCCGTGGTCAAAATTGCCCTCAGGTAAGATTGGTCGTTCCCATCATGGCGGTTTCTGCCACATTTGCCTGCAAATAGTCACTGCGCTTCACGATACAATCCTGTGAGGCGTTTTTAGACTTCTCAACAGTGTAGTAAGCAGCTCCATCAAACGCAAGGATTATTATGATTATATTATTACTTCATTCCACCCACAAAACAGTCAATTCACTTTACAGTATATTCTGTGGAGCGCTTTGAGACGTCTAGAAGAAGTGATAAAGCGCTATATCAAATGCAAGGATTTTTATTATTATCATTATTATTTTTATTATTATTCCCTACATCTCCCCATCGGTGGCTGAGCCTTCAGCTGCTATGCCCCTCATGGGTTGATGTTATCAGATGTTATATCAAATGCAAGGATATTAGTTACTAATATTTTTATGGAGAGACTGAGAAACAAGCTGCAGGCCAGTCGGAAGAGTGGTGGGCAAGGCAGGAGAATAGAATAATGAGGAAAGTGAAGTTTTTATCTCTCTGTAAGATGAAATGTTAAGAGATTGTCGTTCAGGCAATACCAAAGCTCTTGAGAGGCTCAGGAGCAGTGAGCTGTGGCCACCCTGTATTGCAGCCCATAAGTCATTCACAAAGCATGCAGTGCCTGACCTTATTTACATTTCAATTTTCCATGAGCCAGCTGTACATTGCAATCATTAGATTCACTGATGTTTTTATGCTTAATATGATAATTACCACCTACATTGCCGACTGGCTGGTTCATTCCTGTTTAGAGATGCTGGAGGTCAGTCAAGAATTGACTTCATCAACCAACAAAGAATGTAGGTTAACCTCATAAAAATGAAGCCTAACTTTGCTTGGTTCTTGCTTCTGTGAACTTTCCTGGCTTGCTATAATAATAATCCTTGCATTTGAAACAGCGCCTATAATATCAAGCATTTCAAAATACTTCACAGATAATTACTGTCAAATATTGTGACCGATTTATATGCAAACGTGGCAGACAATTTGCACACAGCAAAGGTCCCCCAACAGCCATGAAGTGAATGCGTAATTGTATCTGGAGGACTACTGGTTGGGACACAGCGAGAAATGTCCACTTCGTGACGGGTTTCACAGGATCTTTAATAGCCACCTGAAGAAAAGGCGGACAGAATTAATATCCCAGCCGAAGGATGCCACATCCAAAACGGATGCTGTGTTTACCTCAAAAAATCTTACTATGTTTGAAAGTAATGAATTGTGAAGTGCTTTGAGACACACTCAATGTGATTAAGTTGTTATAAAATTGACATGTTTGCTTGTTGTAAGAAACAGACACGGCAGCTGCAAACAAAGCTTCTCAGTATCACGGACAGTTCCTCAGCGCAAATGAGATCAGCAATGGGTGTGGTACATCTTCTCATGTGTAATGATAATCCTTTCATCTGATATAGCGCCTTATCAAGTCTTCGAGACATCTCAAAGTGCTTCACAGAATATACTGTAAGTGGATTGACTAAACATTTTGTGGGCAAAATGCGGCAGTCAATTGCGCACAGCGGCGTCCCACAAACAGTCGTGGATTGAGTGACCAATTTATTATTTTTTGAAGGAATTATTACCGCCAAAAAACAAAGCGACAAGTCACTAACAACTGGGTTCCTACTTACTGCTAGGTAAACAGAGGCGTGTGGAGTAGGGAAACTTGCCCAACGTTTCACCCTGCCGGGAATTGAACCCAGGTATCTCGCTTGCGAGGTAAGTGCTCTAATCACTGAGCTACAGGACTAATGAGGGAGGATATTTAATCAGAGCATATTGACAACCAAGCACTTACCTGTCAGACATGTCGGACAGGGTTAATGTTGTCACCTGCCAGCTTCCTGTGCCCTTGACATCTCCGAACTCCCACAACTTCACATTTTCCTCTTCAGTCTTGTTTTCCACCACCCAGAAGGAAAGGCTTCCCATCAGCGTGCCGTAGAAACAGAGAGAGAAACGGACCTGTGTGCGAAATGGACACTCTCTGTCACAGTGCGCAATTGGCCTCCGCGTTTCGCCCACAAAATGCGCAGTCAATCCACTTTACAGTATATTCTATGAAGCGTGATAAGGCGCTATATCAAATGTAAGGATTATTATCATTATTATGTTTCAGTCGGCACATGATGTACGAGAGAGGTACCGAATGAAACTGGTTGCCTAGTAATCTACAGCTGCTATAGCCGTCTGATGCAGTTTGTTTTCCTAAATCATTTTTCCTCCAATTAATCTCCAATCTGACCAGCGTTACTCGAGTCCTTACCAGGGTCGATACCCTGAGCCCATTCTCCTGCAAAATGCATCTCAAAAACCATGAAGCCACAAGGAGCCCTCAGCCAACAAGTGCTCAATTCTCTCATATATATTAATGCTTATAATAGTAATAATAAATTATCGTTGCATTTGATATAGTGCCTTATCGTGTCGTCAAGATTCGTGCCGTCAAAGTCCTTCATGGGATTTTACTGTGAAGTGTAATTACTGTATTCTTAGGCAAAGGGGCAGACAATTTGCACACAATCTATTCGCTGAATAGATTACAGTCAGTTACCTCTCAAACCTCAAGGGTTATTAAGGTCCTGAGTTCATTGCCACATCTGATCAGATGGAAACTGAACAAACACACTGAGCCAGTTAAAACATTAAGGGGTGTGGGGAAAGAATGGGAAGATGGGATTAATAATAAAGGGAGCAGTGGCATAGACTGACTCTCACTTGTGCTGAAAATTTCTGTTAAAAACATATTAATAATAATTTGGTCATTCAATCCACGACTGTTTGTGGGACGCTGCTGTATGCGGCTGCCGGGTTTCGCCCACAAAAATGTACAGTCAATTCACTTTACAGTATATTCTGTGAAGAGCTTTGAGACGTCTCGAAGAGGTGATAAGGCGCTGTATCAAATGCAATTATTATACTATATTTAAGGCAGAAAAGTACACTGAAGTGTACCATTGTCCTGACTTGAAACATGTTTCTAATAATATTGGCATTTGATATAGTGCCCATCAGGTTGAAATGTCTCGAAACTCTTCATAAGGTATTGCTGTGAACATTTTGCTACTGTCAATGCGGGGGTTTGGGGTGGGGACGACAGAGTGATAGACTCAAGAGTCTTCTTAATCTCAGTGAACGGCAGCAATGGGGGAGTGAGGGCGGGTGGGGGGACAAGGGGTGGTCTCTATGGAGCGGTTCTGTTGTATTGTCTGTAGGTCCCTCTGCCAGTGGTCACAGAGAACACTGTACTTGCCTCACAGGGCGAGTTCCTGATGGGATTTGGGAAAACGGCACTCCTCAGCTCCTTCGACTTGGCTGTGAGGGATTTCCTGGTGTTGAGGAGAAGGACGTGACCTGTAGAAAGGCATAAAATTTGTTTGTTTTTTAAAAAAAAGACCAGAGCAGCGACTGGAGTTGACAGTACAATTCATCACTCGTTCTGTTTACTTCCAGGAAACAATTATCATAAAAATGCAAATTACGAGATAGCACCCTCCACACACACACAGCCTCCTTCGACTTCTTTCGTGGCAAATAGCCTAGATTGGTCCAAGCTGTTCTCTCCCGTAGGTGTTGTGTACAGTTCAGACGTCTGGCGGTGAATTTGAAGACAGCCGTCAAATTTCCCAGGAGAAGGATCCAACAGATAAACTTGCAGGCTGTGTTTCACTATCTACACAAGTTGCTTACAGATCAAATACAGCAGTGTTTCGCTTGCGAGTAATGCTCGCATGGAGACGACTGATAAAATAACCTCGTTCCAGACACAGCTCCAGCAACGGTCTTGGAAAGGTACTGGTTTTGTAGACAAATAGGATAGCTACAATTTTTTGCGCAGAGCAAAGGGCCCGAGACAGCCATGACATGGCCAAACAGCTATGGGCTGAATGACCGATTGGGATTAAAAACTCCATTTCCTTTTCCTATAATGTCACCAGATGGTTAACATTCACCTGAAGAACAAACTTGTTCATAGTCTCACATGCAGGACGGCACCTCTGAACAATTAAGCGCTCCTCCAGCACTACGCTGGTGTCAGTACCAGACCGTAACAACAACGACAACTTGCATTTATATAGCGCCCTTCATACCGGACGGAGTCTCGGAGCACTTGAAGCTCAAAGTCCTTGAATCTACAATCTCCTGACCCAGCGATGAGAGTACTACCGGCTGAGTCCATCTACGCCTTGTTTTATCCCCTGCCAATTGCTGGTTACAACACACAGGTGTTCAAAACCCCAATAGCAGAAATCTCAGGGGGATGGGGGAGCAATTCGCAAATGACAGCAGTCGGGAGATGCAACTCAAGTGCTGGAATAAGCTGCGGAAGGAGGCTGTTGGAAGAGCGTAACTGGTCCAACACCCAGAATACAAAGAGCATCAGACTGCAGCAAAAGAACTATTCATCAGTAATCTGCTTCACTTGTCTCTAATCACAGCAGGTTACACACCAAAGCAATATCAATAGTATCGATTTGGCTGCTACTTGAAAGGTGAGCGTGCTGCCTGTAACACTGACAGATGATCATGATGTGCACAAGGTCACCGCAAACTCACTGGCTCTGCCATTACCAAAGCTCTCGATTAACCAGCGCTGACAAGCACTCAGATCATCTGCTGTCCAGTCGTGGATTAATAAAACAGTTTGCATTTTTGCAGCGTCCGTAACACTGACATGTTTGAAAACCCTTTACAGTGATTACTCTCATGTGCAGTGACTCGTTTGTTAGCAAACACAGCAGCTGCACAGATTAAAGTCCCACAAATAGCAATGAGGTGAACGGCCAATTAATTGTAGGAAAATCTCCCTTCTCGCTTGGAATATTGATGTAGGATCTTTAATGTCCACCAGAAGAGCAGGAGCCAAGGCCCTCGGTTACCATTTCATTTGAAGAGCATTACCTCCGACAATAGATGGACTGAATGGCTAGTGATAGGTGATAACAACCAATAGATCCCAATGTTATTGAAGGGATGTGGGGCTGGCCTTTACACTGAGGGTTTTAGGGACATGATATGCTCTGCCATGAGTGATGGCTGTAACGGAGGCTATACTAGTTTTTAAAACGGAATGAGATGGATATTTGAAAACAAAATTTCAAAAAGATTTGTGGGAAAAGTTCTGCAAAGTGGGACTAAATGGATTGCTCTTCCACAGAGCTGACATGGGCACGACATGCCTCACTATGTGCCGTAATAATAACAACAACAACAATAATAATCCTTGCATTCGATACAGCGCCTTACCACGTCTTCGAAACAACTACAACAACTTGCACTTATATAGCGCCCTCCATGCAGGATTGCGTCTCAAAAGCGTTTCATAGAATATACTGTAAAGTGAATTGACTGTATACTGTGTGGGCCATTTCTACCTACAAGTGGCGGAGTCACACACTGCTGGGATTATCCCGTTGGTAAACCAAAGCTTGCCAAAGGATTGTAGCTAAAAATAGCAATTTTGCATCACACCATTGCTGATCAAGGTGAGGATGTCAGTGCTGAAGAATGTTCTCTCAGTGCAGATCCCAGTATGAGCTTCAAGCATTCCTGGGGTCAGATGCAGCTTTGTTTGGTTGTTAAACAAAACCCCTTGCACTCAACCTCAGCCACGGGTCTTACTTAAACTGAACCTTGGCACCAGTGCGTCATGAACAAGAGGTCAGGGATTTGAGATGATCACACGAGGAACTCAAGGGGAAGTTAAGAAAAATGATCTTTGCTGGGAGGCTGGACACGGAAACACTTTACAGCAATATTTGCAACAAGGCAATTGAGTTCACCTCAAACCAACCATGAGCGTTTGACTATTTAATCTGGACGATTGTTGACCAGTACAATGGAAGAAATTTGTTTCCCTTTTTCAATTATGCCGTGGAATATTTAATGTCCGCCTGAGCAGCTAGTTACTGTCGGATGCAGTGTTTTTTGTTGTTGGCAAACATGACAACTCTTTGTGTTTAACCAATTAATGTGGAGGATTGTCGATCAGCACATCGGGAGAGCCTCCCTTCTCTTCGAACTAGCGCCATGGGATCTTCACCTTTATTTTGCCCACGAAACGTACAGTCCGTTCACTTTACAGTATGTTCTGTGAAGCGCTTTGAGGCGTCTCGAAGACAGTGATAAGGCGCTATATCAACTGCAAGGATTATTATTATTATTATTATTTATTGTCCACCAAAAGAACAGAGAGGTTCTCAGTTTAATGTCTCACCCAAAGAGCGACACCAGGCAATGCAGAGCTCCTGCACTGTCTCACCTGTCTGGACAACGGAGAGTCTTGGAGCTTAAGTTCCAATATGGAGCGTGAATCAAACCCTGTAACCCAGATGTGAGAGTGCTACCAATTGAGCCAAGCTGACAAGACAACGAGCGAACCTGCCCTTGTCAGCTTCTGGTCAGTTGTGTATCACACAATTGTTGGTTCCAGAGCAAAATGGACGTTTTTTTATTGTTAACTCGTGCAAGTTACCTTCTGAGTGGCACAATCCGTTTCCTTCCATCTCACTGACGTGCTGACTTCCTGTGATCTTCCATCCTGGCTCATTCGCATCTCGGTCTACAGGGTACCACCCGCAATCTTCTTCTGCTTCTTCGAAGGAGCAGTACATGCCTGTGGGGAGGTTGCCTAGAAAGACGGAGTGAGGGGGGATGAATGTGCAGTGGGTAGGGGGAGAAAAGCAATGGAGGAGAGGAATGAAAAGGATTATCTTATCTGCCACACAGAGCAGTTGGCATAGGTTACAAGATGGAGACAAGCTACTACAAGGTAGCGACTGTGAAAGGCACAAGGTTCACAGACGTGATGGGAAGAGCACGATTAAAGCAACTTGTTTTGCACAAGGAACTTCTCAGTGATACGTCTCCCATTGACACCGTCACTGAGAAGCTCCTTGTGTAAAACGAACGTTGAGTGCATGGGGTTAAACAAAGCCCCTTGCACTCAACCTCAACTCTGGGTCTTAAACCGAAGCTTGTCCCCAGACATTCCCGGCTTGTGGACAAATCCCCACCTGACAACTTTACTGAAACAGCAGCCTGGACGAACGACTCATACGGACATTTAGGGGTTAATGTTGATGCTCTAAAACAAAACCCATGAACCATCTGACAGCAGAATAGACACAAGGTGACATTTTCATGTAAATGGAGCGTGAGTCGGAGCACAGGACAAGCTGTGAATTATATGTGGTGTGTGATGAACCTGACTGAGAGGGACTGGGAACACACATTCTCTCACGTTCCCAGCATTAAAATTTAAGATGCTTAAATCCAGTCTGAATTGGGACATCGGTTTATCGCAGTTTATTAAAAAGAAACTGGCTTCCAAATTAATACTGAATTTCAGCATTTTCCTATTTAAAAATGATGAAGGGTTTTGATAAAGTGGATAGGGAGAAACTATCTCCACTTCTACGATTCTGTGAGTAATTTATAAGGGCATAGGGAAAAGGCAAGTCAGTGGGACTGAATAGATTGCTCTTTCAAAGAGCCAACACAGGCACAATAGGCTGAATGACCTTCTTCTGTGCTGTAAATTCCTGAGGTTCTGCGGTACTGGCCGCGAATTAACCAGAGGCCATAAATTTAAGGTTAAGGACTATAAAGGGAGAGATTGGGCAGAATTATGTTTATGCAGAGGTCCACTCTTTGGGACGCAGCATGTCAGGCGGGTACCAGGACGGTGGAGGCGAACGGGATGGTCCTTGGTTTGCCTTCGGCTAGCAAATTCTTATGTTCTTATGTTCTTACTGTGACGCAGAACCCCCGAGCACAAGCAGTGACTGAAGGAGCATCTTAATAGCTCTTAAAAGAGAATTAGATAAACATCTGAAAAAGTAAACATATTAAAGAGTATGGGGAAAGGGCAGGTGTCGACGAGATTAAGCAGATATTTTAAATACGAAAAATTGACTGTATAGTTTGTATATTGACTGTAAAGACTGTAAAATTGGCCACTTGAATTGACTATACATTTTGTGGGCGAAACGCAGTGGCCAATTGCTCTCAGCAGTGTCCTACAAACAGTCGTGGATTGAGTGAACAATTTATTATTAATTTGTTTCGAAGGAATTAATACCCCCAGAAAAACAATCTGCCAAACGACTTACAACCGGGTTCCTACTTTCTTCTAGGTAAACAGAGGCGTATGGAGTAAGGAAACTTGCCCAATGTTTCGCCCTGCCCGGGAATCGAACCCAGGTCCTCTCGCTTGCGAGCGAGTGCTCCAACCACTGAGCTACAGGACTCCAGAAGAGTTGCCACAGCCACAGTAAAGCACATCCACAGGAACTGACATTAATGATAAATGTTATTATTTATCCCTAAATATTAGACCCAATTCAGAAAATAAATATTTTTTTTCGAGCCCCCCCACTCCCCGCCACAAAAAAACCCACACAAAACATTTCTGAGGGAGAAATAACCTCCATTTGTCCTCAGCAATAAATGGCACCTGGTTTTGATGAAACACCTTGAACTCTTATCTCGGCATTTAATCAGTGCAGTAGCCATTTATTACCTTGCTCACTCTGGACAAAGCAAAACCCATCACTTAAAGAGAAAATAGCTTCTCCTGAAATATCACACAGTCGTCGTGTCATAATCAGAGACATCTGGACACTAAGCCCTTCCTTTCCCTTTCACCATTTTTTTCCTCTATTTTTCTCATCCTCCACTGAAGGTGTTTGACTCCTTTTCCTTTTTAATCAGCTCGCCTGTTCAAATGCCAGCCTTGACAGGAAGCGTCAGTGTCAGTCAGCAGCGTATTCTATTGCGGGAGGGAGAGAATCACTAAATATAATAATAATAATAATCCTTGCATTTGATATAGCGCTTTTCAGTCGGGAGGACGTCCCAAAGTGCTTCACAGAACACACTGTAAAGTGAATTGACTGTATATTTGTGGGCGAACGCGGCAGCCAATTGCGCACAGCAATGTCCCACAAACAGTCGTAGATTGAAAATGACCAATTTATTATTGTTTTGGAGGGATTATTATTAGGTGTGTGGAGTAAGGAAACTTGCCCAAGGTTTCGCCCTCTGCCTGAAATTGAACTCAGGTCTCTCGCTTGCAAAGCGAGTGCTCTAACCACTGAGCTACAGGACTCCACTGAAGGTCCGATAGTGTCCTTATCTGGCATTCACTTGCACATCTTTGAGGGGGCAGTGTAGGGATCCCTGACTTGTTTCCCTCCTCCCAAACCGAGTGGTGCTGAGCCTAACTGTAGCAATCCTGACTTAGCACATTCGAATGGTATTCAAATGGATATTTTGCATTATAAACAAGCAACTAAAAGATCGACCAACGACAAAAGAGATGACTGTCAAGCCTTTAGGTATTTTAAAGAGGATGCTTTTTTGACGTATATCAGATGTAAAATGGGACAAGGAACGTAATGCCAGAATTGTACTTTCAGATATCCCCAAGACAACAAGGCAACAGAGCACAGGTTCAGGGTGGAGAAGGGCAAATTTAGGGCAGACACCAGGAAGTATTTCTGTACACAGAGGGTGTTCAGAAAACCGGAGCTGGGTTACTAGAAAGAACGGTTGACACCGGACTAATTTAAGAAAGAGCTTGATGCTGTGACAGGAAGGTGACAGAGAGGATGTTGTGGAAGGTTGAGATCAATTAGCAGAAAACAGTACAACAACAACAACTTGGATTTATTTAGCGCCCTCCACTCCGGACGGAGTCTCAGAGCGCTTCACAGTAACGGATCCCGGGGCCGAGCCACGGGGAGGGGGAGGAAGGTGACCAAAGGCCCGGTTTGAAAAGAAAAAAAAGTGGTGAGAGAAAAGAAAAGTAAATCCCCGAATTCATTATATTTATATTTAAAAATTATTTGCGATTTTCAACGAAAAACTCCAAAGAAAGTAATTAGTTTTTCGAGTTATTTGATTATAGTTTTTCGCTAGCGGGCGATATGAAGAGGGATTGATTTTCTTCAGGAATGTTCGAGATGTTGTCATTCATGAACTACAAAAGCACGATAATAACTAAATATTTGATATCTCATAATATTTGAAGAGACAGATCGAAATCCATTCCCTTCAACTGAGCAGAACTTGAGGCAGAAGTAATAATCTAAAAAATAATTTGTTTCTCTTTAGAAACAGAGTGAAAGTCAGCATTTTATTTGGTTTTCCGCTACAGCCTTCTGACGGGTCGTGTCCCGGAATTTTTCTACACAAAGCCTTTTCATCTCCAACAACTAATATTACAAGCAATGGGATGACACTGGGGAAAGATGAAAACTTGTGTATATAATAATGTCTCTGTGCGGGTGGAGGGCATCTTGGTAAAGGCAGAGCCAGGAATTTGAGCAAAGGTGCTGGTAAAAAGTAGGAAGTGCCGTTTCCGCAGGGATCCTCATTAGGGCTGTGTGTGGGTTTGAGAAGCTATGGAAGGTAAGATTAAGGGTTTAAGCAGTGAAAAGCATCTTGGGGTGGGGTGGCTCAGTCAACTGAGCAGTAGGCATGTTCAGTAGACATGTCCAGGTCAAAATTGTATTCCTACACACATTCCATTCTTTAATCAGGGAACGCCATTAACCTGCATTCTGAAATTATCTCTCTGACTTTTGAATGCAATGTTTATAGCCCCCTCCTTGGATTCCCACTAAGGAAGGCTTGTGCTTCTGCAGCAGAAGTGGTCTTCCAGACCTTGAGACAATTCCTTTAAGTTATGATCCTATAAAGAAGCACTGAAAGGCCTTGATCGATGATCCAAAACCTCAGCCAGTGTGTCAAGCACTGGTTGTTGCAGCTGTCAGATACTTACTTCCCTCGTTTTACTCTCAAGTACCGAAAAAAATTGGCACATTTACACATGCGCACACATGCACGCTCGCAAGCACCCAGAGGTCGACAAACTGCAGCCAGCAGCCCCCTCCGCGCATCCCTCTGTACATCGATAGCGACCTTAAATGTGTGTGCGCTATGAAGATAAATGGACTCACTGCAAACTGCTCCCTCATCTTCACCTTGGCTGCAAGTGATGTGGAAATCACAGAGTTGGCTTAGTCTAATAGATTCTCCATCCTGACAGACGAACGATCCCTGGAGCGCTGTCCTGGAGCCTGTCAGAGAACCTAAAAATCCAACCACAAATGGAGCTGTATATGAAATTATGTTTTATTCCATGGACCCAGTGCTGGCGATGGTAGATCTTTACTGCTGCAACGTGAATGGAGAGTGGCACGGCTGCCTTATAAGGATACTGAGAATGGCTTACAGTAGCACATTATACTGTTATTATTATTATTATTATTAATAACAGTGCAAAGTGCTACTGTAAGCCATTCTCGGTATTCTCAGTATATTATTAATAGCAATAATGATCCACGCATTTGATATAGCGCCTTATCAAGTCGTCGAGATGTCTCGTTAAATAGTTTGCACGTAAATGGAAGCTTGTGAATTGTGCGATGTATTTTATTGCGGTGAATGAGTCCATAACTATGTGTCCCACAGACATTCGTGGATTGAGTGACCAAATTATTATTGTTTTTTGAAAAACTAATGTAAGTGATTATCACCCCCGGAAAAGCGTCTACTAACAATCGACTAACAACCGGGTTCCAACTTGCTGCTGGGTAAACAGAGGCGGGTGGAGTAAGGAAACTTGCCTAACGTTACCCTCTGCCTGGGAATTGTACTCAGATCCTCTCGCTTTCGAGGCGAGTGCTCGAACCGATATGCTACAGGACTCTCCACTAATAATACTCGACCAGGAAACGTTAAGGTGAGTTTGAAGTTAGTATAAAGAAGACACACATACACACGCGCACAATCTGGATGAATAACTCCAGTTGTGTGCTGTCTGGCATATAAAACATTAACAAGGAGTTTCGCAGTAGGAAAGCAGACGTGTGATACCCAGGTGCACTCAACACACAGGCTGGCAAAGCCCACTGATTCAAGTAGACAGGAATCCCATGGATTATAAAGTGTGAAAGCAAGTTGGTGGTTGCAAGATAAATGCATCATTACTCAGTCAGACATCTCTCCTCATTAGAGAGCTTCAGGCATATGTTCAGGGCGTCCAGCCGTCCTGGGGTCGGAGCACGTTCAACCGCACACAGCGAGTGTGTGGCTGCACGCAGCCTGACGCCACTCAGCGCAGGATCCTGCAGAGAGCCCAAACCGTGGCATTCCGACTCAAACAAGAAGGAGTGGCGAGGGAGAGAAGATAAGAGAGAGGAGGGATGGTAGGGGTGGTGGGGTGGGGGAACGGAGAGAGAAAGAGAGAGAGAGAGGGAGAGGGAGGGTGAAATTGGTTTAAAAGGTAAAGGGGAATGCAACAAAGTAATGGGGTTTGGCTACAGCGAATGTAGATTTAAAAGCCTGCAGACAGCTACTACCAATGGCCGAGCGAGTAAAGGCACCACCCGATTCAGCGTATGAATATGAAGCAGCCTACAGTCTAATTTGTACAGATCAGAGGGGGTTGTAGGCTAAATCCTGGTATGTCATTTTGCGGAGGGGGCATGCAGGACAAAATCTTCACTGTTGCCAATGGTGACAGACTGGGAGGCACATAATAAGAGATAAAATCACCAAAAGGAATGATAGGGTGGCAGATGCAGTTCAATATTTGCACATTTCTACGTTTGTCTCAGGTTCGTGCTGATCTGCCTTATTCTTGTGCCAGGCGTACAGGAATGAAAAGGGAGGGGGGTGGGGGCTACTTTGTTCCTCTCCTAAAACAAATAGTAAATCATAAGAAGAAAATTCAGAGCAATTAGAATTTTTTTTACAGGTTCAAACTGTTTAATAATACTAAGAAGGATCCTTGCAATCGATTTAGCGCCTCATCGCGTCTTCGAGACGTCTCAAAGGGCTTCACGGAATATACGAGAGTGAATTGACTGGATATTTTGTGGGTGAAACACGGCAGCCAATTGTGCACAGCAGCGTCTCCACAAATCCAGTCATGGATTGAGCGACCAAATTATCTCGGTAAATAATACCTGCTGGGTAAACAGAGGCATGTGTGTTGAGTAAGGAAACTTGCCCAGCGTTTCACCCTGGCCGGGAATCGAACCCAGATCCTCTCGCTTGCGAGGCGAGCGCTCTAACCACTAAGCTACAGGATTCCACTGTTTGGGGGTAACGGATACTTTTGGAAGCTCGGGCTGGGAGCACGCCTGCTGTTAGTTTGAGCATTTATTTACCTTCAATGCAGTTTTTCAGAACGACTGAATCCACTGCTGCCAGTTCCCAGTCTGTTCTGATGTTTCCTTTATACTCCAAAGAGATCTGGAAAGGCTCTTCCAAAAGGCCCACTCTGCCCTGAAGCATGGCCCATCTGTTACTGTCAGAGATAAAATATAACAGAAAGACAGAGAAGAGGGAGAGAGAGCGAGAGAATGAGACTGTGAACAAAACTATTGTAGACACAACATATCTGAAACTCGGGGCACTGCCACTGTTGTTCATCTTCAAAGTCCTTCCTCCCCTTGTACTCAGATCACAAGTGATCATCGGGGGCAGATTCATACAGAAATCAAGTAATACATCACTTTTTGTGAAGCGAGATCTTGAAACCTTTCCTTTGCTTCAAAGTTCCTACCAAGTTGGAACTGCAGCTCATGTCTCCCAACAGCATCAAATCAAAATCGGTCAATGTGTGCACAATTGTGTGAGCACAGGAGAGTAAATGCCCTCAACCAGCAAAACATCATCAGAGGAGGCAAACATCACTGAGTTTTAGTTTTTCTTCTGTTTGTGATGTGAAGAACTGAACTGCTCATTGTTCTTCAACATCTGAAAGGCAACAGAACAGCAGCTTGATTCAATATTCTGAACAGAGCCAATTTAACCTACGGTTTCAAGGATGTCAGCATGGCTCGGCTGGTCGCACTCTGATCTCTGTTTCACAAGGTTGAAAGGTTGTAGATTCAAGCCCCGAGTCGTGGCTTTCAGCTCCCACCGTCAAAGCTGACGCTCCAGTACAGTGCCGGGGGTGAACTGAATGGTCAGAGATTCTGTCCTTTCAATAAGAAGTTAAACTAATGTCCTATCTGCCTGTTCAGCTGGACACTAAAGATACCATGGTACGATTTACAAGACACAAGTTTCTCCCAGTGTCCTGGCCAATAATCCCCCAGATAACAATTCATCATTCGCTTTGTGATGATTTTTGTGGGACGCCGCTGTGCACAAATTGGCTGCTGCCTTCACTTACAAATGCTCAGTCACTACACTTCACAGTGACTCCTGTGAAGCACCTGGAGAAGTGATCAACGACATGATTAGACACTGTATCAAATGCAAAGTCTATTCTTCTTATTATTAACTTGGTTCAGTTGGTAGCAGTCTCTCCTCCGATTCAGTAGGTTTTGGGTTCAAGCCTGTTTGGGGGTTTAAGGGTATTCCAATCTGAATCCCTTCTTCCCAATCTCACTTCCCTTTCATTCTGTTCTCATTCTCCCCTTCAACCCATTCTCAGACTGACACTGCAATGTAGTATCAGCGGGGAGTGCTGCATTGCTGGAGGTGCTGTACTTCAGGTGAGGCTCTAAACAAAGGTCTGTCTCCGCTTCAGGTGGATATGAACGATTCCTTGACCACATTTGCAACGCGTCTTTTTCTGGGCCACCAATCATCCAGATAAATTGGTCATTTACTTTAAGGATGTTTGTGGAACATGGCTGTGCCCAAATTGGCTGCTTACCCAGAAAATACACAGTCACTGCAATTAACAGCAATTCTCTGTGAGGCACTTTGAGCCATTTATACATCGCAGGCACTACATCAAATGCAAGGATTATTATCATAATTTATTTTGTGCATCTGTGCAGGAAAGTATTAAAAGAAGCAAGTCCTGGAAAGATGTTGGTTACCTACAAGGATGGCAGTAGTCCATTTATCTACACAGAGTTACGTAGAGTGATACAGCACAGAAGCAAGCAATTTATAATAATCCTTGTGTTTGAGTCAGCTAATCAAGTCTTCTAGACGTCTCAAAGGGCTTCACGGAATATACTGTAAAGTGAATTGATTGTGTATTTTATGGGCAAACTATAGCCCAACTATTGCTGTTTTTGTTGTGTTTTTTTTAGCGGCTGCTGTTAAAGTGTTGGAACTCGTGTTGTGGCCCTTCAGTAGATTACAGTTCAATGACTGGGATGATCAAACTCCTGCAAAGCAGCTCAGGAAAGGCCAGACACAGTTCAGCCTGAAGCTTGGATATTTTCAGCCTTGGGCACAACCATTAGACAGACGTCCGTCTGTCAGGAAGAGAGGGGGATTATTTCAAAACACATCTTCAAAGCACTCTGACTTCTTCTGAGTCAGAAGGTTGTGGGTTCAAACCCTACTTTGGGATTCTGAATACACAGTCTAGCCTCCAGTGCTGTATTGTGAGAGATGATGTCCTTTGGATGAGATGTTACACTGAGATCCTGTCCGCCCGTTTAGTGGAGTCCTGTAGCTCAGTGGTTAGAGCACTCGCTTTGCAAGTGAGAGACCTGAGTTCAATTCCAGGCAGAGGGCGAAACCTTGGGCAAGTTTCCTTACTCCACACAGAGCCTAATAATAATCCCTCCAAAACAAAACAATAATAAATTGGTCATCTTCAATCTACAACTGTTTGTGGGACATTGCTGTGTGCAATTGGCTGCCGCGTTCGCCCACAAATATACAGTCAATTCATTTTACAGTGTGTTCTGTGAAGCGCTTTGGGACGTCCTCCCGACGTGAAAAGCGCTATATCAAATGCAAGGATTATTATTATTATTAGTGTTTAATGCTTTTAGCCATACCGCCCCGAAACTCTGGAACTCTCTCCCTCAATCTCTCCACCTTTCCCCCTCACTTCCCGCCTTCAAATCCCGCCTAAATACCTTCCTTTTTGATCGTACTTTGGTCACCTCCCCCCTCCCTCTCCCCCTGGCTCATTGTCAGACTCCGCCACTGTAAAGCACTCTGGGACGCTACCCCATGAGAAGGGCCCTATATAAATGCAAGTTGTTGTTGTTTTAGGTGAACTTTAAGATCCTCTAGGACTATTTGAAAAGAGAAGGTTGTTTCTTCCACTGTCCTGGCTAATTATCCCCCAAATAAAATTACTCATTTATTTCATGGCTCTTTGTGGCATGTCGCTGCGAGCAAATTCGCTGCCGCCTTAGCCTACAAAATACACAGTCATTACACTTTATAGTAAAATCCTGTGAAGCGTTTTAAGGCATCCGATATCAAACGAAAGGACTATTATTATGTCCTGGTTTTGGAAGACAGAACACAGCCACACTGCTATCATCAATAGAAACAGCACCGAATATACTGCTACTAATTACATTGATCCAGCACCCTCGCACATCAAAGCCACTCAAATAATTCCTCCCAACTGGGTCTACAACACATGCTGAACATCGGTGTTGCTAACAACAGCCAAAGAGCGTGATCGAGGGGATCCCAGATGCCCGTGTGGTTCTGCAGGAACCTTTTTCTGTTTATCATCAATTCTGGCTTCCTCCTACCAAGTCAGGTTTCCAGCTGGGTTAATTTGCCATTAAGTCTATGAGCCTTAACTTTCTTTAAAAGTCTCTCGCAAATTAATTACCCCCATGGCATGGCTCACGCCCACAGGTTTAGTTGTCTCCTCCAAGAATCCCGGCAGGTAAATGAGCCGTGAGCTATTGCTTCTCAATCCACGGTCGCTCCTCCCTGCAGTTCTCTGCTCGGAGGTAAACATTTGAACCACCTTGTTCAATGCATTGTGTGCATTTACCTTGTTACAGACACGAGGCTAAGTGGTTTGTAATTTCCAGGTTCATGTCTCACTGCTTTTTTTCCCAACAGCACAGCATTTGTTGCCTCCGGTCCTCAGTTACAGAATTTTCTATTTAAGAGCTAGGCCCTGAACCAAGGTTCACACAGGGTGTTCTCCTAATGGATATTAAAGCTCCCGTGAAGCCATTCGAAAAGAGAAGGGAGTCTGTCCCAGTGTTCCAGTCAGCAATCCTTCAGATTAAATCAGTCATTCACCTAACGACTGCCACACTTGCCTGCAAATAAATAGTCACCACACTTAACCGCCATCAATGATGAAGCAACTTGAGAGTTTTGATGTGATAAAGGGAATAAAAATGCAAGTGCTTTCTAAATCCTTTTCCCCCTATGGATTAATAATAATAATAAAATGATATACAATATAAGCTATAATATGAACTATACACTGTTTCCTGAGATATTATTTTCTAGCAGAAATCTACCTAATTTGTTCTTGGAACAATTGACATTTTCTGCTTCCACCGTCTCTCTAGGAAGCCTGTTCCGTAAGTTTACTACTCCAAAGCAGTTTGCTTTGACTTGTTTCTCAGAGTACGTCTGATGGAGAACCAGCCCTGCCCTGCACAGCGTACTTCCGGACAGACAGCGTGGTTGACTTCAGGTCCGGGATGAGCTACCGATAGGAAAGAACCTGGATTAACGAGCGCTGAGAAAAGGGCACGAACGCATTGATCAGTGTAGCTGGAGATGCAGCACTTACTTCGGTATTCTAAACCTCTGAGAAATTCTTTGGCTTTGATGCAATGAATCAACCTTTGGGCTAACATGGAAGGGACAGGTCACACAATGCTGCTCTCTGTTTAACTGGTCTGCAGGCACGGCACAGTGAGGAACAGGAAAGAAAGAGCTCGCATTGTCTCGAGACTTATCGGGTTGAAGCATCGTAAAGAGTAATTAGTGTCAAGGGCAGTGGTTGTCTCTTTTGATGAGTCATTTTGTGCACAGTAAGGTCCCTCAAACAGATGCAAAATAAATGACCAATAATTATCACAATTAATCAGTTGTGAAATGTCTGCCCCCCCCCACCCATGTTTCTATAACAATAACCAGCCTAGGCTGCACGTTTTCAACTTGGGATCACCTCCACAGCTTATCCCAAATACCTAAATTCCAAAAACTCTTTGAGGTTGGAAATAAGACGAGGACATAAGTCTCTGGAGTGACACATAGTGGGAATTGGTGGGAAGTAGTTAAGATGATAATAATAATAATAATAATAATAATCCTTGCATTTAGTATAAGACATACATGTCTGGTAACCTTTGCAACAGGATTAGACTCTGCAATTTTCTTCCGACTCTGAAGGCAATTGAGCAAAAAAAAGCCCTCAAGAATATAAATCAAAGGTCATTCGTACTACTTCAATGTAGTCTCTTTAGGCCTGCAGTCACAGACGTACCTACCATGGACGCTGGCTGATGCTTCTGCCCTCCATTTGTCTGGTAAAGATTCAGATAGTAACCCACATACACCCATTCCTTTCAGCACTCACTGCCTTGGATCACATCCTCTCTCAATTTCCTGAACTCCAAAGGAGAAGAGCATCACCCTATCACCCTAGACTCATTGCTTAGCATTTTAAATCACAGAACAATCCTCATTTCCATTCTGTGAGTCTTTCTGTCTTATTAAAGGAAACGGCTTCCAAGGTGTACCATCACGTGATCTCATTACGGATGACATGTTCGACTCATTGATTTCAAAACCATATTCAAAAAGAGAAGGGAGTTTCATGTCCTCTCACCACAATATCACTCCCCATCAATTCAATCTCACTCCCCATCAATTCAATCTCACTCCCCATCGATTCAATCTCACTCCCCGTCAATTCTATTTCTCTCTCTCTCCCTCCCTCTGTGCCTCACGTCCTCACTCACTTACCATCAACCCGTTTCCGCTCCTCATCCCAATCTCACTCCCCCTTATCCCACCACTATCCTGTTCCTCAGGTCACGCTATCCTGTTCTCCGCACATCAAAGTCACTTGGTACTGGATGTGCCTGTAATGTGAGATTCCTGATCAATAAGATCTAAATGACAGCACAGTCAGAGCAAGGTTGAACACCTGTTTCAGTGAATGTTTGCAGGTCTCAGTGGAGCGGATATTTCTGTGGTTCATGTTATTAGCAGAGAAGCAATGTAACTCTTCTACAAATATCTGATGGTCACGCGTTTCTTGGGTATAAATGTGCTGAGAGCAGCACTTCCTGAAGGTGTTCTAAATCATACCACTCAATAACTGTGAAAGAAACACAAGGAACACCAGTACAATGCATAGCTAAGTTAATTAAAATGTACCTCACAGTATATTGCTATTGATGCTTCAACATTTATTAATGCAAACTTGCCAACACTCACAGCCCAATACACAGCGGAGCCTGTCTTGGGCCAGCAAACTAGGACCTACACGTGCTCAAAGCCCTGCATACAGCAAACCCTGCATCTAAATTCTTTGACAGTGTGTTCCAGGTTTTCACTGTGTGAAGAAATGTCTTCCGACCACACTTTGTAACTGGCTTAGCTATCATGTAAAGATTAAGAGGGGTTAGGGAAATAGAATGAAGCTTGCGTATTTTCTGGTGTCTGATTACTGTCAAGTATAGTTACCTTTTTGCACAGAGACCACAAGGTGAAGGATCAATTTATCGGGAGCATTGTTGGTCAGGAATAAACACGTTATGGAAGTGGTGGGGTGGGGGAGTTAAAGAAATAAGTTTCTTCCAACTTGGTTCCTGATAGCCCACATGCTAATGAATGGATTGGTTCCTACAAGGACAAGTCAGAGGAAACATACCAGCACATTGGGTTTGAGGATTCCCCAAATGCCTTGGCTTCTGCCAACTCATTTACCGTCAGGGTATCACGTTTTGCCCACAAAATATACAATCAATTCACTTTACCGTATATTCTGTGAAGCGCTTTGAGACGTCTCGAAGACATGATAAGGCGCTGTATCAAATGCCAGGATTATTATTATCACCAGTCAGGAAGCTGCATATGACTCAGTGTCTCATTGGCGAAGCTTTCAACCACTAAGTCATCTGAGGAATTTATGATTTGGGGTTTTATGACAGAGTCTAAAGATTAGATATAAACTAAATCACAGCCCAGAAATTCAACCAAGTCTTAGCTTGTAAAAAATGGTTATTTAAGCGCTCCAAGATGCCGTCTGGGTGAAGAGTGCGGTATAAATGCAAGTCCTCGTCGTTGTTGTTGGTGGTGATCTGTCTTAAACTTTGAGATTAATGGTGGAAAATTCTTATTTTTAGTTTTAATTTAGAAGCTGGGTCTCCGTGTTCAATGTGTATGTGTGTGTATGTGTGCGAGTGCAGCTGTGTAGGGGTCTGTGTACGTTTGCGCGTGTCTGCAAGTGCGTACGTGTGTTTGCGTGTGACGTGTACACACGGGAATCGAGCAGTTCGCTGACCATCGCTGAGCAGGCGAGTCTAAGGCACTCGGCGAGGTTCCTAGTGGATAGGATTTCAGCTCCTTGGGTCGTCCTCCCGACGTGAAAGGCGTTATACAAATGTAAATGTGTTGTTGGTGTTCAAGTGCTCACGTACACTACCCCGCACGACGGATGCTGTATAAATGTAATGATTTCCCATTCTAGGTAGCTGCACCTCGTCGGAATACACCACAGAGTCTCCTCTTAACGTGCGCACTTGGACATGACACCTTGACAGCCTCCCTACAAGTGAGGCCATTTGGAGAGGTACCAGAGAGGCCAGTGCCCGCAGAACTGCAGTCAGCGCCAATAACAGGATGGAGGAAGACGCTTGAGTAAGCAGCTGTCACTGATCCCTGACCTGCACCGGGCACTTTCTGATCTAATCTGTTTTCATCCTTTTGCAAGTGAGGTAAGATTTTATCGAATGCTTTTTCAAGGGAGACAAAAAAAAAAGAGGATCCCGCCTCTACAATAAATCACAAAGTAGTAAATCTGTTACTGATTCATCAGCTCAGCACATATTGGAGGCATAACAGCACAGGCCTACGCTGATTAAACACAGCCAGTTAATCTATTAAAGAAGCTCAATGAACAGAAAATCCAATAGCCAATTTAATCACCTTGTCACCCAGCCCACTGTATGGCCACTCTGCCACTGTACTGTAACTCGACGTGTTGATATAGGAATGATAATGTCGCAAACGTCTCAAAGTGCTTCGTGTTCTTTCTGTGTACCAACTGTGTATATTTGGAGTCCTGTAGCTCAGTGGTTAGAGCGCTCGCCTCACAAGCGAGAGACCTGGGTTCGATTCCCGGCAGGGCAAAATCTTGGGCAAGTTTACTTACTCCACACGCCTGATAATAATCCCTCAGGAAAACAAAAAAACAATAAATTGGTCACTTCAATCCACGACTGTTTGTGGGGACACTGCTGTGCGCAATTGGCTGCCGCGTTTCGCCCACAAACATACAGTCAATTCACTTTACAGTGTATTCTGTGAAGTGTTTTGAGACGTCGAGAAGATGTGAAAAGTGCTATATCAAATGCAAGGATCATTATTATTATTATTGTTATATTTGTAGCCAAATGTTCAGCAATTTCAGGCTCCAAACATGGGAAGATTAGGAATAGTGACTGAATCCTGTAGTGCCTCTTCTTCTCAATAATAATGCCTCAGAAACCTTAGAACACTCTTCCTCTATCCCTCCTCCTTGCCCCACGCTTCCCCAACTTCAGATCGCGCCTGAAGACCTTCGTCTTCGACCGTGCCTTCGGTCACCTCCCCACAGCTCGGCGCCATGCTACGCACTGTCAAGCGCTCTGGGACGCTACCGTGCATGAGGGGTGCTATATAAAAGCAAGTTGTTGTTGTTGATGCTGTGGCATTGAGGTCAGGCATGGCACCCCCACAAGCTGTGATTGGCCCCACAATTCCAGCTCGTCTTAGTCTGTGAAACAATTTTTTTCTCAATATTAAAATTTCATAAATTTTTAGGAAATTTCTTACAATCGGTCTGAATCTCGAAGACATTTTTCTACCGTTCTTAAAAAGAAACTGGCTTCCAAATTAATTCTTGATAAAAATCCTTGGATATTTGATATTTACGAATGAATTTAAAAAATTGTCCAAAATTCCGTGCGGTCTTAAGACAAGATGATCTTACAGACTGAGACCAGATGAAAGTCCAGGCCTATATTTTACTTTTGAAAGCCACGGTCGACGTTGCAAACTGTCATAGATCACACTTTAACTGCTTACTCAAAATATTCACGTCTTCTCTCTTGCCTCCCGAAGACACTTGGATTGTGTTGCAGGAACTTCCAAATTTCGTGTGATATTAAACTACAAACTCCAGTGCTGAAATATTTAACTGACCACCTCCTCCCACTCTCCCCTGCCCCCCCCCCCCCCCCCCCCCCCCCCCCCTCCTTCACCGAGGAAATCCACAGGACTGAACCTAATTCAAGAGAACATTAGCAACATCCCAATGCTCCACTCTATTAGATGGTAGTTCCGAAAACCCTGTTTGATTTTATCCCACCAGCCTATCAATTTATAATGGAGTGCAGAGCTATTAGGCAAACAACACAGGTCTATTGCCAAGTGCTGTGAAGAATAAAGGAGTGTAACATTAGTGGTAAACAAATAAAAATGATTCCTCTGTGGATTGCAATGGAACAGCTAGTTTATCAACAATGCCGATTAATCAGTATATTTCATGTGTCATGAAGATGTTGAATATTCCTGGATGTGCTCTGAAACCTCCCAAATAGGCTCTTGTAGAAAATGTCCTCCAAGCAGCTGTAGGTCATACCAATAACAACAGTAGCAATTACTTCCATTACCGTCAGTATTAATACTTGCAATGCTAACACTATCCATGCTAATACAGTAATAATTAGTACTCATACCATCAGCACATACCATCAATACTAACAGTATTAACACACACAGTACTAATACCATCAATATTAAAAAATCTATTACTATTGCCCTTAGTATTAATATATATCAGTATTAATACCAACACTAGTAATATCTTCACTATTAATATCCTCAATATTATTATCAATACTAACACAGTCAGTATTATTATTAATACCATTAGAACTAATATCAACAGAACTAATCAATACTAGTATCCACATTATTAATATCATCAATACTAATACACACAGAACTAATAGCAGCAATACTAACAGTATTTAGTCACTAAACAGCGGCTTAAAATTAACATAGTATTAGACTTTAGATCATTTAAATTGCGTGTGGTGCAGAATCATGAGCAAACTCTATCTAGTATTAATCTATAAGACCATTTAGACTTAAAATTTAGGTATGGAACATTCTTAAATTCAATGTTGATTTGAAAGCTGTTTTTCAGCTATTATTAAAAATAAACCATCTTCCAAATTCAGACAGCATTAATATTAATGACTGTATCAATGCCATTAATCACAATACTCTCAATGTCAAGCACCACCAACATCACACTAGTACTGTTACACGAAAACCACCTGTCCAATAATAGGAAATCTAGATAAAGCACCCCTGAATTTCAAGATCACCTCTTGCCTGCCCCGGCTTTCAAAGTTGTCAAAATTCTTTTTGAAAATCATCAAAGAAGTGGCTGCAATTTTCGAAACCATTGAAAGAGATCCATCGTTTTCATATCCTCAAGATTTTAGCAGAGTCTGTTGGTTATGTTATTTGCAGCCAAGTGTAACAGCGCAGCTACATGCACTGAATTTTTCTCCTGCAAGCAAATACATCTATGTTGAACTCTTGAGTACTGTTTACAGTTGGGGCCATGCAGATACCAGGGTTGTGTCACTGTGTGAGTGGAGGCAGAGAGGATGCTTCTGCACCTGTTTGTTACACTCCAATATCACCCTCCAAACCTGAAATGGCTTTAGCAGGGATGTTGCTATTGTAAGCAACAGAGTTGGCACTCCTCCAAATTCCTCTGTGCTTTCTGAACCGGTCCTGTTCGTTGTCTCAGGCTTAGCAATGTATTAAACAATCTAAGGGCAATCATTCCTGAGCAAGAGGGTTTTTTAGGCTGGCAACCACACTGTTCAAAGGATCATTAAGCCCTTCTATCCCAAAGCAAGCACAAATATTCAGGGACTGTTAATATTAGCCAAAGCATGGTGCAAATACATGCAGAGCTCTTCATGGTAACATCATGATAACTTCAGGCCAGAGATCCAGATTTTTTCAGTGTACCGTTGAGAGCCTGATATCCATACTGATTAGAACCATCCCCATTGCGGATATCAGGTCTGTCTTTGTGTGCGTACATCTCTCCTTCTTTCACTGTGCCAACCACACAGGTGTATAGAGTGTGACTGTGCATCTGTCTCTTTATGCCTGTGTACTTTTCTGGAATGGATTGCTCCGGTTTGCACTGCTCAGAAAATATCACGTACTTGGTAAAAATACTACAGATGTGCATCCTGAAAAATGTTTGGATTCAATGCACGTCTGCATGAAGGCCCATAGGGGACATGCGGAATAGTTAAGAGGCCTTCTATGTGTCTAGCAATATTTGCAGACCTAATTAAATTATTGCAATTTCCAGTTTTGTTTTGCGTCTGATCTGTCATTTTGAACATTTTTATGACTTTTGGAAATTGGTTCTTTTGTCAAGGTACCCCAGTACCTCTATTTGTAGTGTTCGTGAATCCTTTTAGGCAGCATGATCTTTTGTTGCGCCTTGTTTATGACTTCCGATTGAAAAATACAGAATGTGGTCAAAACAATTAGTAGAAGAGGAACTGTGGGGGTGAAAATTAGGTGCACAGAAAAGACGGGAGGGAGAATTTAACAATAATTTGATCACTCAATCCACGACTGTTTGTGGGACGCCGCTGTGCGCAATTGGCTTCCGCGTTTAGCCCACAAGATATACAGTCAGTTCATTTGGCGGTATATGCTGTGAAGCGCTTTGAGACGTCTCGAAGATGTGATAAGGCGCTATATCGAATGCAAGGATTATTATTATTATTATTATCGAGTCTGTCAGACCCACTGGACTATCTCGTTGCTGCAGAGAGAACTAATCTCCAAACCATTCAGCAGCCGCTCCTCCGTGATTGTTCACACTGCAAAAGACACTTCAATAACCTTTGGACGAGAAATAGTTCAAATTGAAAGTGTCCACTTTTGATAAAAATGATTTCTTTTTAAAGCATTTTCAATATACCGAGCCTTGAGAATGCTGGGTTAAGGTCACGACTTACACTGCCCCATCTGAACCCCTCACTTAAATTATGGCCTTCTATTGTTTTTCTCAAGCAATCTGTACTCTTTTCACTCCCATTTAAACCCTTCAAAAGGGTTAAAGCTGCAACCACTCATTTGTAGCTTGTATTCTGTACATACACTATCTGAACCCCTCAAATAGATTAAAAGTGCAACCAATTCTTGCATTTAATATACCACCTTTCATGTCAGGAGGCCGTCTCAATGCGCTTCACACAATTTCATGTAAAGTGTAGGGACTGAGTAGTGGGCGAACACAGCAGCCAATTTGCACACAGCAATATCCTGCAAACAGCCATGAAGTGAATGACCAATTTTATCTGGGGGATTGTTGGTCAAGACTTTGGAAGAAACTCTTTTCAGTCCCTCACATACACTTGAGCAGGCAGCCACACTCTATACACGAACCATCTGAAACCTTCAAAGCAAGAGATGGGGTTGTTTTCCTCCCAACAGCAAAAAAATGAGTGACCAGTTTTATTTGGGGGGATTGCTGGCCAGGACACCGAGCGAGACAAAACTCCCTTCTCTTTTTGAATAGTGAGTGGGATCTTTAATTTTCATCTCACAGGCAGACGGAAATTTGGTTTAATGTCTCATCCAAAGGATAACACCTCCAACAAAACAGCACATCCCCAGCACTGCAATGGAGTGTCATCTTAGACTTGATGAGTTCCAAGTCCCAATGTGGGGTTTGAACCCACAACCTTCTGATTCAGAGGCAAACGTGCTACCAACTGAGCCGGGCTCACCTGATAGCCACAAGAAGAGCAAAAGGGGGCTTTAACAGATTTTTTTGGACACAAAGCTTTATTGGGACGTGGAATACCCTGCCACGTATCATGGTAGAGGCAGAGTTCATTGTGGGTTTCAAGAGGGTATTCAAGACATTTCAAAGCACTTGATAGACTATACTATAAAGTGAATTGACTGTGTATATTGTGGGCGAATCACGGCAGCCAATTGCGCAAAGCAGTGTCCCACAAATAGTTGTGGATTGGGTGACCAAATTATTATTATTTATTTATTTTATTTTTTTGAAGGGATTATTACGCCCGGAAAAACGATCCGCCAATTGACTACCAACTGGGTTCCTATTTACTACTAGGTAAACAGACGCGTGTGGAGTAAGGAAATTTGCCCAACCTTTCGGCCTGCCCGGGAATCGAACCCAGGTTCTTCTCGCTTGCGATGCGAGTGCTCTAACCACTGAGCTACAAATCAGGGCAGTGGGATTGAAAACTTGCTCTGAAAACCGGTGCAGACTGTATGGACTACACGACCTAATTCTGAGCTGTTAGATTCAATTCTATGATTACATTATAATTTTATATCTACTTCCAGGTGTTCATTTAGTCGCTCCATAAAGCACCTGAGCCTCTCCATTAGCTCACTGCCTTCAGGGCACTCCCAGTTATCTGTTTTATTGCCACCATTTCTCTAACAAAACTTAATTCATTTGGTGACACTAGTACGTTCATCACCAATATTCTGAGAACACTCCTCTCACGCCCAACTCATTAAGATCAGGACATTGCTTTCTGGAAATAGAATCATATCTGCCAAAAGAATGATCACTTTAAGTCCCATTCTCCACACCCCCAATCCTTGGACACTTTTACATTTGTCAAAAATCTACCAATTTCGTTTTAATAGCTATTGTGAATTCTGCACCAAACATCACATTGAAAAGGCTTTACCTCGTCTCACTGACCATTTCTATCGAAAAAGAAACCAATCAGCCAGCACGTGGCATTTGAGAAATAGAGAACATTTTCTTATTCACCATTAAAAACTTTAAAGCCATTCGGAGGCAAGAGATAGTCATGTGGTATCGTTGTGTAAAGAGCTTCTGGGTCCCTGTGAATCTCTGTTATGGACAGGTTGCAGCAAATGTGAGCAAAATTGCCACTTTCCTTTCCTTTTGTCCCACGCCGGGAGAGATTAGAGCAGTTGTTTGCTGTGATGAGTAACAGAGGTGTTATGCGGTGTTATATCAATTCAGGCATTCTATCTCCTTCCTCCCTCCTCTCCCTTTCTCCGAACAAACCCCACCCTCCTGCCTTCCAGGGCAACACTGCCAGCTTCCAACAATACCAAAGTCAAAACTGGCAAGAAAAACACGGATCAGGGGAAGGGTGAGAGACAAAACAGCAGTGCGCACTGCACAGCGTCAGAATGAAAGAATATAACAATAATATTCTCTGCATTTGATGTAGCGCCTTATCACGTCTTCGAGACGTCTCAAAGCGCTTTTCAGAATATAGTGTGAAGTGAATCGACTGTATATTTGTGGGCGAAACGAGGCAGCCAATTGCGCACAGCAGTGTTCCGCCAACAGTCGAGGATTGAAGTGACCAAATTATTATTATTATTATTATTATTATTATTATTATTATTCGAAGGGTTTATTATCCCCGGAAAGCAATCTGTCAATAGACTAACAACCGGGTTCTTACTTACTGCTAGGTAAACAGAGGCGTGTGGAGTAAGGAAACTTGCCTAAGGTTTCGCTCTGTGGATAGCGCTGTATTTTAATATAACCAAGTTCTGCTACACAATCAAAGAAGGAAGACTAACAAAAGACTGCTATTGAGTGATAGGTAAGATTTGGAGGAGTGGGGGGTGAGAAGCTGTTCAGGTCGGGACATTAAGGCCATAATACATACATGCTTATTGCATGTTGGTTCACTGTAATGTTATTTTTAATGTGTTTTTGTAATTGACTGGGAAGGAAAATATGATAAGATTCATTCTGCTTTGTTTGCGGAAGAAAACCAACTTGCCATTTGTGCAATGCCCAGTGAAACAGGATGTCAGCCTGGCTCAATTGGTAGAATTTTGGCCCCTGGATCAAAAGGGGTTCAAGCCCCATGTTGGGATCTGAGCTCACAGCCTCGACCCACACTCCAGCACAGTATAGGGCGAGCCCCGCATTGTCCAAGGAGCAATGAGTGACAAAACCAAGTTCCTGTCTGACTGCACAGAAAAATAGAGAGAGACACACACAGCTACACACACACACACACACACATACGTACACAGCTAGACACACACACACACACACACATACATTCACACACACATACATACATACACAGCTAGACACACACACACACACATACATACACAGCTAGACACACACACACACACACACATACATACATACACAGCTACACACACACACACACACATACATACACAGCTAGACACACACACACACACACACACACATACATACATACATAGCTAGACACACACACGCACACACACACAGCTAGACAGACACATACACATACAGTGACATACTCACACGCAGCTAGACACACACACACACAGCTAGACACACACACACACACACAGCTAGACACACACACACACACACACACACACACACACAGCTAGACACACACACACACACACACAGCTAGACACACACACACACACAGCTAGACACACACACACACAGCTAGACACACACACAGCTAGACACACACACACACAGCTAGACACACACACACACACACAGCTAGACACACACACACACACACAGCTAGACACACACACACACACACAGCTAGACACACACACACACACACACACAGCTAGACACACACACACACACAGCTAGACACACACACACACACACACACACACACAGCTAGACACACACACACACACACACAGCTAGACACACGCACAGATAGACACACACACAGCTAGACACACACACACACACACACAGCTAGACACACACACACACACACACACACAGTTAGACACACACACACACACAGATAGACACACACACACACACACACACACACAGCTAGACACACACACACACACACAGCTAGACACACACACACCACACAGCTAGACACACACACACACACACAGCTAGACACACACACACACACAGCTAGACACACACACACCGCTAGACACACACACACACAGCCAGACACACACACACACACCGCTAGACACACACACACACAGCTAGACACACACACACACAGCTAGACACACACACACACACACACACAGCTAGACACACACACACACACACACAGCTAGACACACACACAGCTAGACACACACACACACACACACACACACAGCTAGACACACACACACACACACACACACACAGCTAGACACACGCACAGATAGACACACACACAGCTAGACACACACACACACACACACACAGCTAGACACACACACACACACACACACACACACACACACACACACACACACAGCTAGACACACACACACACACAGCTAGACACACACACACAGCTAGACACACACACAGCTAGACACACACACACACACACACACACACACCAGCTAGACACACACACACACACAGCTAGACACACACACACAGCTAGACACACACACACAGCTAGACACACACACAGCTAGACACACACACACACACACACACACAGCTAGACACACACACACACACACACACACAGCTAGACACACACACACACACACACACAGCTAGACACACACACACACACACACACACACACACACACACACAGCTAGACACACACACACACACACAGCTAGACACACACACACACACACACACAGCTAGACACACACACACACACACAGCTGGACACACACACACACACACACAGCTGGACACACACACACACACACACAGCTAGAGACACACACACACACACACAGCTAGACACACACACACACACACAGCTAGAGACACACACACACACACAGCTAGACACACACACACACACACAGCTAGAGACACACACATAAACAGAGACAAAGAGCGACTGGACACACACACACACACAAATGCCCATTATCCACACGGACGCTGGACCCAGTCAGTGCGGACACCAAGCTCCTGCTTTAACCATCAATGAACAGTGGGTGAAGCGCGTCCATGGGCGATTATTAGACTTTTTCGATCACTTTAATTTCAGGAACATTCAAATAATCTATTTTTAAAAACGTTGTTTTGACACGCTGCTCTCCACAGAGCCTCAGATCTTCTGACGCAACGCAAGTCCCCAACCCCCTCCCGCCACCCCCCCTTCCCGAGTTACAAGCCGTTGAGTTGGAACACAGATGTCTCCAGGGCGCTGGGGCTCTGCTTTGCTTGGATGATACATGAAAGACTTGATCCGTCAAAGCTCCATTTGCTGAGGACAAATCTTCTTCTTTTGGAAGAAAACCACACGCTCTGCGGGCTTCATGTTTCCTATGGTTTATTGTAGAACGTACAAACTCTTTATCGCATCTCCAGGTTTTGCTCTGTGGGAATACATCTGATGATGTTCCACTAGGATGAGGAACCTACCTCGAATCATAGATTCACAGAGCACGGTTTGTTTGCGTTGTTTTTTTCTCTCCATGATCTGCCTAACCTAAACCCTACCCTCCCGAGATCTAGAATTTCAGCTGAACTTGAGGCTATACGACCATTTTGCCTTTAAAAAGAAAAATTGGATGGAAAATTTTTCAAGTCGGCTTCAACTTACAAACTGATTTCTGCCAAAACACAAAACGAAATAAGGCTGTGAAAATGAACGCTGAATTTGAAGAATTTTCCAGAGTTATGCGTGATCTTCAATTTTGAAACAAAACAACGCAGATTAAGACCAAAATAAAAACAGAAGTCGCCGGGAACATTCAGCGGGTCATCTACGGAGAGAGAGAGGAAAGTGAGCTAACGTTTCAGGTCAATGTCCTTCCGTCAGAACTCAAAGTTAGGCCTTGAGGTGAAGTGTTAGGTGGAATTCTGGGCCTCAGAGGTTAGGCTTTAACTCAGATGGTTTTTAGGCTTGAGACCGTTGTCGGAAAATGTAATATTGCTCTTGAGAACAGATGCAAAAATAGCAGATTCCAAATTATAGGCGTTTCCGCAATCCTGAGCGATCTTAAATTTCAAGGCAAAAGAAAAAAAACCCTGTGGTCCGTTGCTCAAATCTCTGATTTATTAGCTTACAGCAAAAAAAAATAACGCAGTAATAATAGCTTAGAGACGGTAGTGTTTTTGAAGGCCATTCGGCCTCGGTTTCGTAGCGCAGGAGTTGAAAGATCACTGGTTATTGCGCACTTGCTCTGACTGACCTTGTGTCTGAACCCACCCGAATCAATTACACACCACAGCGGGGCTGTGTCTGGCTGAGCCACTGGATAATGTTCTGCATTTCAGTCTGGAGGGAAACTGTCAAATTACTGCAAATTACTGCACACGATTTGAAGGATGTCTGCTCCCATTGACTTGCTGCTGAATAGGAACTAGATTAATTAATTTCACCTGGGGTAAGGATGAGCAGAGATATTTATCACATCGCACTCGTTGCCTCGGTGCAATGTGTTTACAACCAACTGGGATACAGTCAGAACTGACAAATTTTAAAACGCAGCATTTGGCAGCTCTACAGCTACCTGCTGCCCACTGTTACTGTCACACAGGGAATACGAGATGTGTCAAACGCGAACGTGTGGCTCTCTAATTGTCACATCAACAAACCGATTCCGCCCTGTCCATTGGGCTGCAATTACGTGTTGACGATGCGTGAGCTTAATGGAATGATCGCAATCCTGTTAATGAACTGAGCGTAAACTGAACGCTGGGTGGAATTTCAACCCACCACTTTACTTGTAGGCTGACAATCCAGTGCAGCGATGGGGGTGTTAAAATGAGACGTAAAACCGAGGTCCTGTCTACCTGTTCAGGTGGATGTTAAAGATCCTACGGCTCTATTCAAAAAACGGAGAGAGAATGTAAAGGTATTCTGGCCGACAATTCCCCAGATAAAATTGGGTTATTCAGTTCCCGGCTGTCTGTGGGTTATTGGTGTGGGCAAATTGGCTGATGCGATCGCCACACACTCACTACACTCATCGGTACATCCTGTGAAGCACTTTAAGACATTTTCATGACAAGGTAAGGCTCCAAATCAAACACAAGGATTATTATTATCAAAGCAAAGGGTATATGCTAGGATTGCCCCAGCTCCTGTATTGCTGCTTTCACTCACGTTTCAAAGAGACTTCTTTGGATCAATGGCGATAGCTGACAGGCACTTTGAAGCACTATGTTGGGATTACAAATCCCATCACTCGACTTGAGTATGAAAATGGGGAGAATAAATGAAGTAAGTCGTAGATAAAAAGATATTGGCATTTATGTGAATCAGAATCATTTGGATAATGCCCTCCTGGAAAGCGCTGCTGTACAAGGATATCATTCATATTAGATTGGGTATACTTCCCTGGAGACACTAGTTAGAATCATAAAGCCACTGTGATCAAATTATACAAATATCAAATCATTTCTGCTGTCTCAACAATGTTTAAGGGTTACACCGATGAGCCTGAGAGCCTGAAATTACACCCAGTCTTACCTTCTAGGGCCATTTTGGTCTTAAAATGTGAGCTTGTGCCAAAGTGCAGAAAATTCGTCAATTAAATCTCGATTTGGAAGCTGTTTTTTGCCCACAGGTATTAAGAAAGCCAATTTCCAAATTCATTCTGAAATTAAAATTTTCCACAATTTTGACAATCTTAAATGGTCTTACAGGCTAAAACTGGGTGGAATTCCAGGCCTGACGTGAATTTGCTGTCAACGAGGTGGTGTGATGGAAACGATGGCTGCTTGTGCAGTCTTGCCCTTTCAATATTGACCCCCCCGGAGTTTAAACCTGTCTCATGGTCCAAGGCCCAGAATAACACCATGGCCTAAATGGTGCAGAATTGTGAAAATCTCTCAAAGTTCAGTCGTAATTTGGAAGCCGGCTATTTTTAAGAACTATTGAAAACTCTAACGCGAGTAGGCACCTATCAGAGAGGAGAGGAGAATACTAGAGGGAACAAGGTCTAACAAGCAGCCCTTGAAAGAGCAAGAATAGAACTCACTTTGAGCTTTTAGACTTATTTGTGTTATCCTGCACTTTCTGACCCAAACTCCGGTGCTACTGGCAATAAAGACCTCACAAGGCAGATGAGCCATGATCGTCAAGGTATTACCATCAGCTCCAAAGACATAAATCAAACCAATCAGTGCCCAGTGGCCTTTCATTCACATTGCAGTGTAATGGCTCTCGTTACCAACATGCACTCAGTGTAAAAGCAACTCCTGAGGGTTAGATTGTGAAAACCTTCTGGGATCATTCTCTCTTAATGGTAATCGCTCATTCTGTTCAGCAACAGCCATTCTGGTCAGTATCAGTGACCGCTCTGATTACTGACTTAAAAAAAGTGGTTCTTTAACAGCTCCTGAAATGGCAATTTTGCTTTGTTGGTAAGTAAACGTGAATCAGATCTCATAGAATGATACAGCACAGAAGGAGGCCATTCGGACACAGATGCTTTAAGCCACTACAGGAGGCAGAGCTTTCAGTTGCTTTGCTCCCTGAAATTCTCAAATTCCCTCCCAAAACATACCCTTCATTTTCCAAAATTGCAGAAGTCTTTTAGTGCAGGGCTGGAATGTGAACCTAGACTGTTAGCTCAAAGTCCCTTAGGCAAGTAATAATAATAAATAGTAATAATAATCCTTGCATTCGATATAGCGCTTTTCACGTCTTCTAGACGTCCCAAAGCGCTTCACAGAATATACTGTAAAGTGAATTGACTGTACATTTGTGGATGAACGCAGCAGCCAATTGCGCACAGCAATGTCCCACAAACAGTCGTGGATTGAAAATGACCAATTTATTATTTTTTTTGTTTTGGAGGGATTATTATTATAAGGCGTGTGGAGTAAGGAAACTTGCCCAAAGTCTCGCTTGCAAAGCGAGTGCTCTAACCACTGAGCTACAGGACTCCTTTCTCCAGTTTCCTTTCTCCACACGCCTCTGTTTACCTAACAGCGAGTAGGAACCCGGTTGTTAGTCGATTGGTGGATCGCTTTTCCGGGAGTAATAATCCCTTCAAAAATAAGATAATAATTTGGTCACTCAATCACGACTGTTTGTGGGACACTGATGTATGCAATTGGCTGCTGCGTTTCGCCTATAAATACACAGTCAATTCACTTTGCATTATATTCTGTGACGTAATAAGAGGTTATATCAAATGCAAGGATTTACTGTTATTATGATTATCATTATTAGTATGAGTCCTGACTAGAATCAATCAGAAGTGAAATGGATAAGCACCTGAGCAGTATAAATATTAAGGAAAAGGGGTAGAGAGCTGCAAAGTGGGTTTAATGCAAAAAAAAGTCAATTTAAATGCAGATGTAACTCCTCCTATGCAAATCAGTTGTTTGCAGCTTGGATCCGTTTCAGCATCAGCACCTGAGATGACAAGATCATGGATTTAGGAACCTCCTCTATGCTAAAGTGTGCTGCAGACTTTGTTAGTTCATTAATATTTATCACCAGTCCCTCATCGTGTTTACTATGCAGAATATCGCTGAGGACTCGGTTAATATCTCAAAACATTGAACACTCCACCACAAACCAATTCGCTCAATACATTGGATCTTCAAATGCTGTATATTTTGGCCCTTCGCGGAGTAACAGAGAAGGTGATTGTATCATCGGCGCTGACTTCTCTGTGCAAGTCGGACATGACCAACTCAAGGGTTTGATTCCAGGGCAGGGCGAAACATTAGGTTTCCTCACCTCTGTTTATCTAGCAGCAAGTAGGAACCCGGTTGTTAGTTGAATGGCAGATCGCTTTTCCGGGGGTAATAACCCCCTACCAACCCGCCCGTTCCCTCCGCTCATCCGGCTCTGGCCTGCTCTACGTCCCCTGACCCACCCGCCCCACCATTGGCGGGAGAGCCTTTAGCCACTCTACCCCCAACCTCTGGAATTCCATCCTCCAGTCACTCCTCCTTCAAGTCCCGCATTATCTGGATCCCAATTAACGCAGATAATTGCCTTACTACTGTAGAGAATCCCTCACATACACGGGCATAAGTGATATACTAAACTCCTGGAACACGTTTCTTTTTGTCTTTTGTGACAATTCTCTCGTCACGGGTTAGCGAATTGATTTTTTTTTTGCCAGTCCATGGGAATTGTTATACTGTATTGAACTCATTTTAATTTTTCCCAGCATTAACGATTAGGAATAGGCTTTTGGAAACGTACAAAGGATGGTCTTAGAGAAAAAGAACTCTGCATTCTTTGAAGTCTCAAATCTCTAAATTGAATGCATTTTAAAACAGAGTTCAAACAATGGCAGGAAAAAAAGCCATTTGTGTGAATCCAGTTTTAAACAAGAGCTGTTTTTTTCAGATTTGTATACGTTCCATGGTTTCCTCAGAGCTGACGTTCAATGGGCATATAGACTACAGGAGAAACATAAAGCCCAGGAGATTGCAGACTGTAAGAACAAATGTTCAATACACATTGCAGTGATTGTGGGTTTAAACACAACAACAGCAACAATAACAACAACAACAATAACATTACATTTATATAGCGCCTTTCATGTCGGGAGGACGATCCAAGGCGCTGGACAGACAGAGTTACGGACCCGAGCTGTGGTTCGGGGTGGGGGAGGGGGAAGGGCAGGGGGGGAAGCAGGGAGATCGAAAGCACGGTCGAAGAGGAGGGTCTTGAGGTGGGTCTTGCAGGTGGTGAGGGAGGGGGACAGACGGAGGGACTGCAGGATGGAGTTCCAGAAGGTGGTACCCGCCCGCCGATAGTGGGGTGAGCAAAGCGGGGGATGTGAAGAGCCCGCTGAGCGGAAGGAGCGAACAGGATGGTTGGGGGTTAGGAGGTCAGAGAGGTTGAGGGGAGCAAGACCATGGAGGGCTTTAAAGGTGAGGACCAGGATCTTGAACTGTGTCCTCTGTGTGATGGGAAGCCGGTGGAGTCGGGCGAGGATGGGGGTGATAGGGTCACGGAGCCCAGTGCGGGAGAGGACACGGGCTGCAGAGTTCTGGATGATCTGCAGTCTGCGGAAGGAGGAGTTGGGGAGGCCAACAAGCAATGAGCTTGCATAGTCGAGCCTCGATGTAATGAAGGTGTGTATGAGGGTTTCAGCGGCCTGCGGTGTGAGACAGTGTCAGAGCCACATTGCCAGTACACGTAGTAAGTGTGGACAAACCTTAACATGGGCAGGGAGTGTGGACAAACTCTTATGTACAAATACCTAGTTACTACAATTCGCCCACAAAATACACAGTTAATTCACTTCACAATATATTCTGTGAAGCTTTGAGACATCTCGAAGACAGGATAAGGCACTATATCAAGTGCAAGGATTATTATTACAATTGACAGTAATTACTATCTGAAGCACTTTGAGATGTTTCGGCGTTGGAGGACAGGTATCCTGTCAAACAATCGCCCAAATAAAATTGGTTACCCATTTCACGGCTGTTTGTGGGACATTACTATGTGCAAATTGGCTGCCAAGTTTGCCCACAAAATACATAAAGTCACAACACTTTACAGTGTATCCTGTAAGGTGCTTTGAGATATCTCAATGACGTGATGAAGAGCTATATCAAATGCAAGGATTGTTATTATTATTATTGTCGTCAAATACAAGGATTAATTATTTATAGCTATCCTGTATGTGATGAGTCTGAGACGTGCCGGGAAGCTGAATAAACCTGTCAGAACATTTCTGTCAAATCTCCAATGTGAAAGCCCTGGAGGAATAAACAATGAAACTCGATATTAGGAAATAAACAATGTTATGGGCAGGGTGGTCGGTCGGTAGCTAACACTCAGACGTTATCAGTACAGTCTGTTCTTCGTGGAGACATGGGACCCTCCAGACTGGCAATAATTTACCCAATTGATGTGAGTCAACACGTGTCTTATTCTTTTCTTATGTGAATGTCATTGTGCAATGAGTAACTCACAGCCAGAATCTTGTTCAGACACTGTTCTCTCCTGTTCGTCACAAATGATGGTCTGAGTCAGATGAGGTTCCTGACTCACTGAATGTGTTGCCTGGGACTGCAGGTAATTGTGTGCTGTGATCAAATCGGCTTCAATCTTGGCTCACACATTTCTCTTGATAACAGGAAGAGCAATACTGAAATGTGTGTTGTTCGCTGTTTACTTTTCACTTACCCCTGTTCTCATTCCTCGATCTCTCACATTCAGACAGATCTGTTTGTTGAGGCCAGAAATTCCACCAAGTCACGCCCGTGAGACCATTTTCTTTTCAAGTGTTGGATTGTGTGTAACTGAAAAATTCTCAAATTCACACTCAATTTGGAAACCAGTTTTCCTCCAAACTTATAACGAAACCAGCTTCCAGATTAAGATTGAACCCGAGCATTTTCTACAATTTCGTGCAACGCTAAATTTTTAAGCCAAATGGTCTTGCGGGCCAAAACGAGATGGAATTTGGGGTAATAAACAAAATAATGATAATAATCCTTGCATTTGGTAAAGGGCCCTTCAGAAGGATGACTCAAAGTGCTTAATAGGATTCACTGTAAAGTGTAGTGACGGGGTATTTTTTAGGCGATCGCCGCAGCCGACCTGCCCACAACAATGTCCTACAGCCAAACATTGAGGGAATGGTCACCTTTTCTATTTCGGGGGACTGTTGGCCAGGACACTGGGAGAAAATCCCATTTCTTTTTGAAGAGTACCACGGAATCTGCCTGGAGCTCTGAGTCGAGAACATTGTTGGTTAAACCACCGTGTCGGGACTTGGAATCACATGGACTAAGATGACACCCTAATGCTGTTGGGGTGTTGCCTTGTCGGAGACCCTGACCTTTGGATAAGGCGTTAAACCGAGGTCCCACCTGCCTGCTCAGGGTGGATATTAAAAATCCCATACCACTATCTGAAAAGTGAAGGGAGTTTCTCCCGGTGTGCTGGATTACAAATCCCCCAAATAAAATTGATGACTCACTCCATGGCTGTTTGTGGGACATTGCTGTGCGCAACTGGCTGCCGCATTTCGCTGACAAAATACACCCATCACTCCACTTTACAGTATATCCTGTGAAGAGCTCTGAGACGTCTCAACGATGTGATAATGTACTATCAACCACCAAGAATTATTACTAATTATTACTAATAACCTCCTTGTCCCCCGAGTCCTCCGCTCCACCCTCGGCGGCCGTGCCTTCAGCCACTATGCCCTGAGGCTCTGGAACTGCCTTCCTCACTCCCTTCGTCTCGCTCCCTCCCTTCCCATTTTCAGATCTCTGCTGAAGACCTTTCTTTTCGACCGCGCCTTTGGTCACCTTCCTCCCCTTCCCCCTGGCTCGGCCCCGGGGTCCGTTACCGTAAAGCCCTTTGAGACGCCGTCCGGCATGGAGGGCGCTATATAAATCCAAGTTGTTAATGTTATTATTAATATTATGTGCACCTGAACAGGCAGGTGGGGCAAAACACAAAGGACTGCAGATGCCGAAAATCTGAAAACGGTTCTGATGAAGGGTCGTGGACCCGAAACTTTGACTCACTTTCCTTTCTCCATAGATTCTGCCTGACCTGCTGAGTGTTCCCAGCGACTTCCGTTTTTGTTCGTGGGCAGATGGGACCTTGGTTTAACATCTCATCTGAAGCACGGCACCTTCAACAAATCACTACACACTCCCAACACTGCATTTAAATATTATTGAGGACCTTGGGACGTCCTTTGGACATGAAAGGTGCAATATAAATGCAAATTTGTCTTGTATTCTATTGTACTGACTGAGATATGCTGAGATCCTGAGGAGGAGGCTCACCAGATCACTGATACAGGTTGTGTCAGCTTAGTTCTAGTCAATAACACTCTGGCCTTCAGATAGTAGTCCTGTTTTGAGCTGATTGTCTGAGCTGACATTCCAGTGCAGGACTGAGGGAAAGCTGTATTGTGGGAGGTGCTGCCTTTGGGACGAGGAAATGGCACAAATACAGGACTGTGGAGTCCTGTAGCTCAGTGGTTAGAGCATTTGTCTCGCAAACGAGAGACCTGTGTTCGATTTCCGTACGAGGTGAAACATTGGGCAAGTTTCCTTACTCCACACGCCTCTGATACCTAGGAGTAGGTAGAAACTCGGTTGTTAGTCGATTAACGGATCGTTTATCCGGGGTTAATAATTCCTTAAAAAAGCAATTGGTCACTCAATCCACGACACTTTGTGGGACACCACTGTGCACAATTGGCTGCCATGTTTCGCCCATAAAATCACAGTCAATTCACTTTACAGTATATTCTGTGAAGCGCTTTGAGACGTCGCGAAGACGTGATAATGCGCTGTATCAAATACAAGGATTATTATTTTCACAAATATACAAAAAGGAAAACAATATAAATGGCTATGGGGAAAGGACAGGGGAGGGAACTAAACAGATAGCTCTTTCAGAGCCAGAAAAACACGTGAATGAATGAGTTGTGCTGTAAAATTTTAGCATCAGGCTCAAGGATGTGCGATGAAAGGTTCACAGGTGCCACAGATAAGGGTGAGCACTAGTGTGTAAATTATGGCTTCAGCCTTCTACGTAAACTAGAATAATCTGTTATTATTTAGAATCCCAGCTGTGATTTCAGGCAGAACATCTCTTTGGTAAACAGCATATTGGGTGAATGCACGTGGGAGCGTTGACTGGTTCCAGAGGGAAGTAAATAGGGGGGGGGTGGTGGTGGAGCAGGGAAAAGTATTCGGAAAACAAGACAAGTTCTTTCACGTCCTTCTAGATTTATGCGAATAAATGAATATTACATTATAGTATTGTGGCGCTCTCTTGAAGTGGTTAATAATAATACATTTGATTTAGTGCATTATCATGTCTTTGAGACACCTCAAAGCCTTTCAAGGAATATACTGTAAAGTAAATAAATACGGCAGTGTTTTCCCACAAACAGTCGTGGATTGAGTGACCAATTTTTTGTTGAAGGGATTATTACCCCCAGAAAAGCGATCCACCAATCGACTAACAACTGGGTTCTTACTTACTGCTGGGTAAACAGAGGCGTGTGGAGTAAGGAAACTTGCCCAACATTTCGCCCTACATTACCTAGGAAATTAACTGTGCTAATTATTAATAATGATAATCCTCGCATTTGATCTAGGACATTATTACGCTGTTGAGTTGAGACGTCTCAAAGCACTTCACAGCTTTTAATATAAAGTGTAGTCATTGTGTATTTGTAGTCAAACACGGCAGCCAATTTGCACATCACAATGTCTAACAAATAGCCTTGAAGTGAACAATCAATTTTATCTGGGGGATTGTATTAAGTCAAGGAATGTATAATGAAATGTCACAAACTTTACCCGGTGAAGGAGTGAGAGTGGTTATATGGAAAATTATCTCATTGTGATAATACAGGACAGCCAATATCTCAGGTCATGTTAAAATGAAGCATAAAAAGCAGCGCGAAAGCTTGGGCAAGTTTCCTTACTCCACACACCTAATAATAATCCCTCCAAAACCAATAATAAATTGGTCATTTTCAATCTACGACTGATTGTGGGACATTGCTGTGCGCAATTGGCTGTCGCGTTCGCCCACAAATATACAGTCAATTCACTTTACAGTGTGTTCTGTGAAACGCTTTGGGACGTCCTCCCGGCGTGAAAAGCGCTATATCAAATGCCAGGATTATTATTGTTATTAAAAAGGGTTGCTGCTGCTGCTGCTGCTACTTGCTCTGAATGGTGATACCCACTTGAAGGGCACTATCCTAAATGCAAGTTGTTATCGTTGTTGTCGCTGCACTCATACACAGGAAGTACAGCTAACGTCACTTCCTGCGCACAGCAACCCCACAGAGAGAAAACTCCCTTCTCTTCGCAAATTATGCTATGGAATCTTTAGCGTGATCTGCCGTGCAGACACGACCTCATCCCATCTCAAGGATGACACCCTCGGCAATGCAGCAAACACACAGCACTGCATTGGAGTATCAGCCTAGACAGTGGGTTCAAGGTCCTGAAGTGGGGCTTGAACTCACGACCTTCTGACTCGGAGGCAGGAGCGCTACCAACTGAGCCGGGCCGACACTCCATGGTCTTGGCCAAGGGAGAAGCTGAAAGAGATCTCGGGGCGTTAGTTGATTGATCGTTCACCATGTCAAACAATGACAGAGCCACTAACATCGTGTGTTGGGCAATGTTGGCAAATCATTTGAGCGTAGATCTCCAAACATCATATTCAATGTGTATATTGCTCTGGTTACGTATTACTTCTGGTTAAGCATTCCGGGATGCTGGCCCGCATGAAGGGCGCTATATAAATGCAAGTTGCCATTGTTGTACCTAGAGGACAGCATTTCAGTTCTGACCACCACGACATATATAGCAGAGCGGAAGAGAGCAATGAAAATGCTGAGTGTTTTGAGCTATGAGTAATGATTAGACAAGATAGGGCTCTTCAATCTTGAGAGAAGACAGCTCCGAAGGAACCTTATGAATGTGTATAAAATTTCAAACGGGAGTGAAAAAGTAAACCCAGAACAATACTTTAGAATACATCAAGACAATAGAAAAAGCAGTTACACATTTAGAGTTGCAAAAGGCCATTTAAAGACAGAAACCAGGAAGGTTTCCTTTAATTAGGGTAACTAAAGTCTCAAACAGGCTGCCAGGAAAGGTGGTAGAAGCCAGGACACTGGACTCATTTAAAAAGGTCCTCCCGCTTGATGCTGTGATTGGAGGATGGTGAATTGGGTGTTCTGGAGGTTTGGGAGTCCTGTGGTTTTGTGGTTAGAGCCTCTCAGCCCCGAGGCTCTGGAACTCCATCCCCCAAAGCCTTCGCCACTTCCTCCTTTTCTTCCTTCAAGGCCGGTCTCAAGACCTTTCTCTTTGACCGAGCCCTCTCGACTCTCTATCCCCTCCTCGCTCCCTCCCTTCCCTCCCCTCACCCTGACCATTTTCCCCTGCTTGGGTCCCGACCCAACTGTCCAGCGCCTTGGGACTTCCTTCTGACGTGAAAGGCGCTCTTGTTGTTGTTGTTGTTGAAGAGCACTCGCCTCGCAAACGAGAAGACCTGGGTTTGATTCCCAGGAGTGACAAAATGTTTCCTTACTCCACACGCCTCTGTTTACCTAACAGTAAGTTAGTCGATTGGCGGATCGCTTTTCCGGGGTGATAACATTCATTTAAAAAAAATAATAATAATAATTTGTTCATTCAATCCATGACTGTTTGTGGGACGCTGCTGTGTGCAATTGGCTGCCGCATTTCGCCCACAAAATATACAGTCAATTTACTTTACAGTCTATTCTGTGAAGTGCTTTGAAACGTCTCGAGGACATGAGAAGGCGCTGTATCAAATGCAAGGATTATTATCATTATAATTATAATGAGATCAGATGGACTGAAGAGCCTTCTTGATCCAAACCAATCTTTCTATTAAACCATACAAATAATATAGAAACCACAAGGGAAAACAACAAGCAGCATTTGTGTAGCAAGAGTCGCACAAAATAAATTCTCAACCGCAGGCTGTGAACAAGTGTTCAGACAGGGACTCTTCACTCTTGAAAAGAAACATCTCAGGCGAACATAATATGCTAAATTGGATTGAAAAAGTAAACCCAGACCAATATTTTCAGATACGCAAAGGCAGGAAACGAGGGCACAGATTCAGGGTTATGAAAAGTAATTTCAGGCAACACCAGGAAGCAAGTGTTTCTTTGCACAGAGAGTAATTAACAGCAGGACAGGTTACCAGCAAGAACGGTCGGTCAGGATTCTAGACTTACTTAAAAATAGGTTTGATGCTGAACTAGAAAGATGGTAGGGTGCATATTCTGGGAGATATGAGATCAAACGGGTCGAAGAGCCGTTTTCATTCATACCTCTCGTGTTCTATTGATCTTTAGCTAAGTCTGACCCCAATAAAAACGACAGCAATAACAGAGGCCGGCCCTACCTCAGTTTATACGCCAACACTCCAGTACTGCCTTTTACAACAACGCAATGCAATTTGTATTTATATAGCCCCTACCCTCCAACCCTCCTGATCCCAACCCCCTGCTCGGGTCCAAATCTCTGAGTGTGCAGCACCTTGGGACGTCCTCCCGCGCTGTGCAAATGTAATTTGTTGTTTCACCTCGGGAGGACGTTTCAAAGTGCTTCACATTGCTGGATCGGCAACCAACATAGTTGCCGAGCTGGGCGCAGTCAAATGAGTATTTGAGTGCTGACTCCAGGCACTATTGGTACAGGAAGGGATGTGGAGTTTCTCCTTGATAGACTCCTTTGTGGAATCCTATAGCTCAGTGGTGAGAGCACTCGCTTTGCAAGCGAAACACCGGGGTTCAATTCCAGGCAGGGCGAAACCTTGGGCAAGTCTCCTTACTCCACACGCCTAATAATAGTCCCTCCAAAACAAAACAATAATAAATTGGTCATTTTCAATCCACAACTGTTTGTGGGACACTGCTGTGCGCAATTGGCTGCCGCGTTCGCCCACAAATATACAGTCAATTCACTTTACAGCATATTATGTGCAGCGCTTTGAGACATCAAGAAGACGTGAAAAGCGCTATATCAAATGCAAGGATTATTATTGAGACAAAGTTCAGATAAATCTGGGGATAAATCTAGAAGAGTAACCGAGGAACTTGTTTGGGGACTGGGGAATAGGATGGTTTATTCAGGGAAAAGCTTACGTCTGAAGCAAGACACCAAAACAAATCTCTGAGTGGATATGAAACATTTAGTTTCCTGTGGAGCTAGCGAGAGGGCTTAAGAGTTACAACAATTACACGGGAACCCTGTGAAGCATTACTCAAAGGTAACAGGAGAATGGGGGTGGGGGGGAAAGGCATTCTGTGTAAAAGATCTGAAGGTAGTAAACTGTGACCAAGCTTTTTGGACCTGAGATGTTTGGGTAAAGCAGCACAGCTTTGTTGAGGCTTGGAGCAATCTTCGGGGAATAATGCTGTTCACACAGCAAGTCCAATCTCACTCCTGAATCCACATTGATAACCCTCAATGGCTAAGCTGCGGAACGGGAAAAATACTCCCACTGTGGGGTGGGGGATGGGAATGAGGTTGCAGTGATTTCTGTGGTGCCTGCACCAGCTCGCAGGTAGATGTTGTTTGTGGAAGGGAATTAGAATTGAGTGGATACAGATACAGATTGGTGTTTTGGATCAATTGGCTTTGGGGATCAGGGAGTCTGAAAGCAGCAGATAGCGTGTCAATAGTCTTTCGTTGACAACCACGATGTTTACCAGCAAAGGCAGCTCCCTGGCCAGGATGCCAGACTAATCTAAGATAGAAACTGTTGTGTTGTGAAGTGAAGACAATAGGGTGGGTATTCTGGAAGTACGACATCTCTCTCCGCCCCAAAAGGCTATGGATGCATTCAAAAACCGTTTAGACTGAGGTGGATAGATTTTTATTAGGTCAGGGTATCAAGAGATATGGGGCAAAGGTGGGTAATTGGACTTGAGGTACAGATCAGCTATGATCTTACAGAATAGCGGGACAGGCTCGAGGGGCTGAATGGTCTACTCCTGTTTCTATGCTCCTATCAAACGGACCAAATGGCCTCTATCTCCCCGATTTTTACAGCTTTTCCGGCTTTTTCCATGAAATTACATCTCATGGATGAAATCCATCGGTTTTTGTGAACAGTTTGGAAGCAGAAAACAAATAGGGTCAAAATTTCAAGGAGAGGATGAGAGACTGAGGGGCGTTCCAGATCTCTCACGTCCACTGAAGGGTCATGTCCAAAAAACATTAACCCTTTCCTGACTCCTGAGACACACACCAGCCCCCTGAGCTGCGGCTTTGGAACTATGACCGATACTTATCCTCTCCAATTCTCTCAGAGTCTGAGCCTTTGGATAATTTGTCCTGAAATTTACGACCAACAACAACAACAGCAGCAACTTGCATTTATATAGCACCGTTCACGCAGGATGGTGTCCTGGAGAGCTTGAGAGTGGCGGAGTCTGACCATGCAGAATGGTTTCTTTTTAAGAACCCACATCCGAGTTGAGGCTGAATTCTCCCTAAATTCAACGCAACCTAAAATTTTAAAGACAAAACGATCTTAAAACTAATACTGTGAGAAATTTGGGATTTGCAGACTCTGTGTTTTTGAGAACTAAATCGAGACAGGGTGGTGTGTGTGTGTGTGTGTGTGAGGGAGTGAGTGAGGGAGTGAGTGAGGGGGGGGGGGGTGCTTGAAACTCTTTGATGTGCACGGTATTTTCAGCAGAGACGAGGAAAGAAGTCAAAGGTGACAATGTACTGGCTGACAAAACCATGCAACAAGGGAGATCAGCCTCGCTCTGCTGGTAGCCCCCCAGCCTGTGGGTCAGCAGGTTGTAAGTTTAAGACCCCAGGATGACGCATGAGTACAGCATTGAGCGAAAGTTACATTGTCAAATAAACCACAGGTCCTGTCTATTCACGTGCAGAGCAAAGATTCTCTGACACTTTTGGAAAGGGAAGAAAGTTTCGCCCAGTGACCTGCCGACAATGTGCCAGGTAATCCAATCATTCACTTCATGGCTATGAGTGGGACCTTGCTGGCAGCTGTGTTTAACTGTACAAATCAGTCGCTACACTTGACATTAAGCACCTTTGGTTTTTAGATGCTACAAGTGCGACATCAAATACAAGGAATAATATTCTACATTGATAACCTGTACAGATTCAGTAAGCACACAGAGGGAGAAGGGAATAGAGCGACGTAGGAGAGGGGATAACAACAACAATAAATTACATTTGTGTGGCTCCTTTCACGTCGGGAAGACGTCCCAAAGCGTCGTGCAGTCAGGGATTTGGACCCGAGCTTGGGGGTTGGGTTCAGGAGGGGTGGAAGGCTGGGAGGATAGGGGTGTAGGAGGGTGAAGAGTGTTGACTCATGTGGAGTATAAACATGGCGCGGATTAGCTGGGCCATAGGTTCATGACCCTAGACCAACGTTCCAGTGCAGTATTGGCCAAACGCTGTGTTCGGTCACGCTCCTACCCCTACCCTCCCTGTCCTCCACCCCCTTCCTGATCTCAACTCCCATCTCGGGTCCAAATCCCTGACTGTCCAGCAGCGCCTTGGGACTTCCTCCTGACATGAAAGGTGCTGTGCAAATGCAATCTCTTGTTGCTGCCAAATGAACAGTGCCCACCCCCCCAAATAAAACAGCTCACTGGCAAAGCTCCACACCAACAGTGTTAAACCCATGCTGCCCCAGAGAACGCACACAAATTGCTTGCCGGTTGCTTCACTATCTTCTGCTGTGGCTATGTTTCCCCTTCCCTATTAACAGTGAATTTAACTCCTTGGTGGACACTCACTCTCAGAGCAGGGATTGAGACATTCATTACTGGAATCCCATCTTGTCAAGTGACAAGGTATGAATTAACCCACAGATGGGACTGAAGATTAATGATGTTTATTGTGCTACATTTGGCGCTGAAAAACAGCTCAAAACGTGCTTTTGTTTTCATTATGTTATGTGAGAATAATCATTTCCTAAGATCTCAACTCACCGTCTCTCTCAATAAATAAACAAAGATTTCTGGCTATGTTAGCAGATCAGTTAAATCAAGATCAGGGTCCGAATTTCCACCGAGTCTTAGCCTATAAAGACAATTTGTCTGAAAACGCAAAGATCTGAATTATGCAAAAATTCGTTAACTTTTTATCTTAATTTGGAAGACCAGCAACTTTTTAATGAACCGAGGGAAAACCGGCTTCCAAATTAAGATGGAATTAAACAAATTTTCTAGATCTCCCTCACTCCAACAATGATCTCCAACTCATCCAAAACTCACCTGCCCCCACCCTCACAAAACTCGATACACCTATCATCCCAGTCCTCCCCAAACTCAGTCTCCCAATGGATCGATTTCAAGGTCCTCATTCTCACCTAGAATTCCTTTCAGGCCCTAGCACTTCCTTATTTTCTCAGACCTTCTATCCTATTCCTCTGGTCACTCCATTTGCTCGGCAAACACAGGCTTGCTGGGCAACCTCCACACCCCCTGCAACACATGTCACCATCAGTAGTTATGCCTTCAGAACCTTCCCCTAACCTCTGGAGCTCTCTCTACCTCTCTGGGCCCACCTCTCTATCTGTCTCTAAGACCTATCTCTCCAAATGTGCCTATGACCCTTTCCTCCCTCTCCCCTCCTTGGCTTATTGTCTGATCCTGTCTTTGTAAAGAACTCTGAGACATTACTCTATGTGAAGGGCACTATATAAATGAAAGTTGTTATTGTTTGGGACACATGGTTTCACAAACAGTGACTCGGTGGAATTTCAGATCATCCACCCCGTACAGTCTGGTAACCACCTATGTTAATTTGACTGGTCTATAGATACCTGATGTCTCCTTTCTTGAACAGAGATGTTACTTCGGATAACCATAGCTTTCATATCCACCCATGTTTGAAAGACTGTGGTCAGTATTTGATTTCTGAATTCCCTCAGTTCTCTAGGATAATAATAAATAATAATTCTTACATTTGATATAGCTCCTTATCATGTCTCCAAAATGTCTCAAAGTGCTTCACAGAACACACTGTAAAGTGAATTGACTGTATATTTGGTGGGCGAAACACGGAAACCAATTGGGCACAGCAGCGTTCCACAAACAGTCGTGGATTGAGTGACCCAATTTTTTAAATTATTTATTTATTTTTCATTTATTTCTTTATTTTAGGATGCATACCAACAAGGCTTGAACCCATAGCCTCCTGACCCAGAGACGAGAGAGAGATAGCGACGATTAACTTTAACACCTTAAAAACACAACAAACCTACCTGCTCCTTCCACAAATAAATTGTCTGACTACCAGCAAGCTCCAATTGATAATTGTCCCCGTAGCTTCTTAACCTTGTATATATTGACGTGCTGTAGAATTGCTACAGCAGGATTAATGTTCCCCTGTAGCTGCTTCATAACTTTAAAGACACTCACGACATGAGATTTAGAAGATCAATGTGTGGCAGATGCTCTGCACTCAATATTTAATTCTTTGTGCTGACTACTGGGGTTTCTTTGAAAGTCAACACGGAGAGAATCAATGGGTCCTTGTTTAGTCTCTCCATCTCAACGTCAATGCTGGGTGTCAGATATCTCAGCTGTTTTCTTTGAGGGGAAACAGAGGAACAGAGTGTGTGTGTGTGTGTGCGATCCCAATCATAGCAAGGGCAAGGTTGTAACTTGGCTTCAACGAAAAATGAAAATGATTTCGGAGCTGCGTTCCAGCACACACACACACGACTTAAGCCTGAATTTGCATTTCAGATTTTGCAACTGCGAAATTAAGTGAATGGTTGCCTGATGCCTCTTCCGTGATACCTAGGGCCTGAAATTCCTCGCAGAATTAAATCGCTCCCTTCAAAGTTAAGACTGCATGGGATTTTGGAAAATTGTTAAACTTAGTCTTGCTTCAGAAGTGTCAGCTTGGCTCAGTTCATAGCACTCTGGAGTGAGAGTGATGTGGGTTCAAGCTTCACTTTGGGAACACTGACTTTGTGCTCCAAAGCTGACCCTCTGGAGAGGTGTGGGGGGGAACACTGCACTGCTGTACTTTCCATCCTTCAGACGAGAGACATTAAACTGAGATTGCACAATCCCAACTTTTTAAAATAAGGCCCTAAGCCCTAAACTATAAGAAATCTCAATACTCAAGTGCCTGCTGGAACAGGAGTAAAAGATCAGCAATAAGAGCGCAGTTTGCTGGTAATCCACCATAACTCAACCAAGCACCCTAAAGAAACAAATCGGCTTAATGCTCAAGGCGAGAATTTTCAGACTTAATTTGGAAGCCGGTTTTCGGCAGTTATTAAAAATTGAAGTCTGAATTGAAGGATTTTCCGCAATTCTGCAGTCTTAAATGTTAAAGCAGAATGCTTTGGGCCCCAGGAATCTGAGGTGAAAATATACAAGACAGCCCAGGCAGATGGAAGTATCCATATCTGGGTAATCTAAGACCCAATCCAGACATCACCTAACCACCAGGTCTTTATCTCATTATTTTCCCCCTGTGTTCATCATTCCCAGAAGCAACGAGAGCCCAAAACTCCTTCTAGTCTTAGCTTTTTATGATCTTAACATTTAAGTTCGTGCAAGAATTCTTAGTCTGTCTTAATTTGGAAACCAGGTTAAAATGAAACCGTCTTCAGATTAAGACTGAATTTTCAGAATTTTCCATAATTCGGATCTTATATTTCAAGACAGAATGATGCTACAGGCTAAGACCAGGTGGAACTGCAGGCCTCAAGAGGTTTCCAGTGCAGAAAGAGGCCATTTGTGTCTGTGCTTCCATTGGCGCTATCTCCTCTAATGGCATTCCCGTGCTCTATTCCTGAAACCCTTTACAACGGCAATTTGCACTTATACAGCATCTTCTCATGAGGATAACATCTCAAAGAGATGCAAAACAAATCTGAGCAAGATGGAACATGGGGGATAAGAAGGAGAAGCCTGAAGGCACAGTCAAAGAGATAGATTTTTTTTAGAAATGGTTTGAAAACAGAAAGGAAAGATTTAATATTATTTTTCTTCAAGTATTTGACTAGCAACATCACTGGCTACCCAATACTCTGTGCAAAGTGCCTTCGATGTCTGTGAGAACGTATATGCCCTGTTCCTGGAGTGATATTTGTCAGCATTAATAACCCTCTGTGAGTCGTCAGCTGTGCTTTATACTCAGCTTTATTACAATAGCAGATTAACAAGGTTGTAGCTTTAACAGTATGTAATACAATTAAGTGATATCGAGCTCCTTTTAATTGTGTCTTCCATCATCCCAGGTTCACGTTAGCGGCTGTGTCTTGATAGATGTGCTTACTTGTAGCCCTTTTCCCCTGAACCTTTTTTCACCAAAGCCACATACATCAATGAACAAACTGAACCTTTGCTCAGAGACACAGTTCAATCACGGTCAGGCTCCAGTCCTGGGTGATGCTCGAGTGCAGTGTCTGGAGAACCCCAATGTGAGAGGTCCCATCCTTCAGGTGAGATGCTAAACCAATGTTCTATCTAACTGAACAGGTAGACGTTGAATGTCTACCATGACACTGTTTGAGAAAGAGAGCGGAGTTTCTCCCAGTGTCCTGGCCAGTAATCCTCTTATTAATTGTTCACTTATCTCTATTTCGAGGGCATTGCCGCCACAAATGATGATCATTTTGTTTAGAAAACAATGACTACATTTAACAGGAATCGCTTATCAAGTTGGCAAGACAGTTGATTAATTCTTCTTCGCTCACTTGCTCGCTCGCTACTTCCCTCCCTCACTCCCTCATTCCCTCCCTCCTCCCTAGTCCTGAGATGGGAAATCACCTAGCAATTGGAAACCCGAGATGATAAATGTCCTCCTGGTTAGTCTAATGGCCTGAGATCCACTTCTACTCCATTTGAAACTTGTTTGCCTGGACTGAATCCAGTGATGCAGTATTAAAGTAATCCCTGGGTGGTGGTTTAAAGGATAGAGGGATTTAGGGATATGGGGATAGGGCGGGTAAATGGAATTAGGTTATAAGAGACCTGTAGCTCAGTGGTTAGAGCACTCGCTTTGCAAGCGAGAGACCTGAGTTCAATTCCAGGCAGAGGGCGAAACCTTGGGCAAGTTTCCTTACTCCACACAGAGCCTAATAATAATCCCTCCAAAACAAAACAATAATAAATTGGTCATTTTCAATCTACGACTGTTTGTGGGACATTGCTGTGCGCAATTGGCTGCCGCGTTCGCCCACAAATATACAGTCAATTCACTTTACAGTATATTCTGTGAAGCGCTTTGAGACATCTTGAGGACATGATAAGGCGCTGTATCAAATGCAAGGATTATTATTATTATTATTAAGATCAGCCATGATCTTATTAAATGGCGGGGCAGGCTCGAGGGGCTGAATGGACTACTCTCCTATGTCTTATGGTCTTAATAAGATTTTTTCAACACTGAGGAAATTTCCTTCTTCCACAGAGATACTGTTGTTTGATAAATATGAATAGTGGCGAATGAAATTAGAAGTGGAACAGTCTGCATACAGAATATTCAAAGTGAACATTCCTGGCTGCTATCATATTGAGACAGGTCATAATAATCATAATAATTATGATTATTATTATGAATAATGGTAATCTTTAGATTTGATATAGCACCTATAATGTCAAAACATTTCATAGCTAGTTTCTCTGAAGTGTAGTGACTGTATAGTTGCATTTATATTTGCAAATGTATCAGCCAGTCTGCACACAGCGAGGTTGCACAACAGCCACAAAGTGAATGATAAATTTATCTGGAGGTTGTTGACCAGGACATTGAGAAAAACGCCTCTTTTCTTCTCAAATATTGTCACGGGTCTTTAATGCCCAGTTGAACAGACAAACGAGACCCTGATTTTGCTACATCCTCTAAAGGACTGCACTTCCAATAATAATAATAATAATCCTTGATATAGTGCCTTATCACGTCATCGAGAGGTCTAAAACTGCTTCCAAGAATATATTGTATAGTGAATTGACTGCATATTTTGTGGGCGAAATATGGCAGTCAATTGTGCGCAGCAGTGTCCCACAAATAGTTGGGGATTTAGTGATCAATTTATTTATTTTTGAAGGGATTTTTATCCCTAGAAAGCAATTCTCTAAGAATTGGTTTCAGGTTTAACTTCTTTGGGAGGTTCAGATGGCTTGTGTATAGTATAATGGCTCCAACTGGGTTCCTACTTACTGCTCGGTAAGCAGAGGCATGTGGTGTAAGGAAACTTGCCTAAGGTTCTGCCCTGCCCGGGAATCAAACCTGGGTCCTCCAACAAGGCGAGTGCTCTACCAACACACTACAGGTCTTCACATACAGCGGTTTCCCCAATAATACACTATGAGCTCAAGATCCAATGTGGATCCAATATGGGACTAGAATCCACAAACGTCTGACATAGAAGTAAAAGTGCTACCAACTGAACCAGACAGATGGAGTTTACCCTGATTTGTCTCACCAATATTCTGGTCCATTCAGCTTACCCACTCAGCACGATTGCTTCCACACATCTCACTCATCATCTAGTAATCCTCAATCCTTTTAATTTCCAGGAACTTTTTGGGTTCCTTTTTGAAACCCTTCATAGTTCCTTGGCCTGTGCTTTGCTCCACAAATCCACTAACCTTTTATAAGAAACATCTGATTCTTCTGCACCTTATTACCAATTATTACAGTCAGTAACAACCAGGCAAAGCTCTAATTCCTTTCCAGGTCTGTTGTCTCTTTCTGACTGACCGCTCCCATTAACCAATTTCTCTATAGAAACTGAAGATTATCTTCAAAGCCAAGCTGTCTCCTCCATGTCCCACTCCATCTTGGGATTTTTTTTTTAATATCTTACTTTGATTTTCTAACTGGGTTTTGCTGCCTCAACCTTTTCCAGTTGTCCAAGGTGTCCAGTTAACAGCACTTGTCATCTATTAATGGCCCATCAGTTGCCTCTCAGTCTATGAAATCATTTTTTAACTTCTTCGTAAAGTCTTGACTTTCTTAGTCTGGTGTGAAATTACTCTTATCTCTCTTACACAAACAAAGCTTCCCAGCGGAACCTGTTTCAGCTCCAAGGAAAGATTGCATTTGAGATGTTAACCTTTCCTTTTTCCCTTCAGATGCAGATCTATCTGCTGTGCTTCCAGCATTGTAATAATCCTTGAAGTTGATGTAACACCTGTAATGTCAAAATAATATTGATTGCTTGCACTTGATACAGAGCCTCTCACATCATATCCAAACTCATCAAAGATTTAAACTGTAACCACTCATGTGGTACTATTATGCTATACACAAGCCATCCGAACCTCTCGAAGAGGTTAAACCTGTCACGAATTCTTGCATTTGAAACAATCAGGAAAATATCTCAAAGTGTTTCACAGGATTCACTGCAAAGTGCAGCGACTATATTATTTTAGGTGAATGTGGCAGCCCATTTGCACACAGCAATGTTTCACAAACAGCCATGAAGTAAATGATTAATTTGTCTCAAAGTTCTTCACAGTGAATTGCTGTTGAGTGTAGTCACTGTGATAAACTTCCCCTGAAACTCCCTTGCTTTTTAAAGTTTTCTGCCATTAATAATGATAATAATAATGATCCTTGCATTTGATACAGCACCTTATCACGTCGTTGAAAGCACTTCACAGAATATACTGTAACGTGAATTGACTGTTTATATATATAATATTGATATATTTACGTTTGAATAGACATTACTTCAGATCTTGAACCTTTCTCGTAAATTCATAACACGTCGCAATTTGTTCCTGTAACCAAATCACTCTGGAGAAGAGAACAGTGATCATGGACGTACAGGTGAATACCAATGGGTTACCCTCACTGCACCTACACACTCAGAGTCTATTTCTTGTAGAATTTCTGCAGATCAAGGCAAAGACAAACAGGCATATAGTTCCAGTTTGCAACAGAGATGTATGCTGTTTGAACAGGAGAGACCCATCCAGTCAATGTGAACCTGGAAAATGCTACCTTCAATTATCGACAGAGGTTTTACTTGAAATCAAAGTGAATAATTTATGTTGTGCTCCACACAATCTTGTGGCCAAACAGCTCTTTGAAGCAGCCAGTCTGCCTACACTGAGGTAAGAATGAAGTTACATTTTTTGACAGTGCCTTATATCCTGCAACGTCTCAAAACCCTTTACCCACCTGTACTTTTTTGCATTGAGTACACAGGATAAGGAATATTTGGGAGAGTGTTACACGGCTACAGCAAAACACTGGCAGCAAAATAAGAAAGGACCTACATTTCTATAGCACTCGATGCATTGAAATGTCAAAGTGCTTCACAGTAATATTTGTCCAGTCTCGTGAGTGCCTAATTGTGGGTGAATACCGCAGTCACTTTGTGCTTAGCAAATCTCACAAAAACATCCACGATGTGAATAATCGATTAATGTGGTGGATTATTGACCAGGAAAAACTCATTTCTCTTTTCAAATAGTGTTATGGGAGCTTTAACAGCTCATTTAAACAGTCTGATTAGATCTCAGTTTAACCTTTCGTCCAAAAGATGGCACCTCTGATAATACAGCATTCTCCCCAGTACTGAGCTGGAATGACAGCACTAAATTATGAGCTCAAGTCCCAAAGTGAGCCTCAAACCCGCAACTCTCTGCCCCAGAGGTTAAAGTGCCTACCGATCAAGCTAAAGTGACCTCAGTACCCAGTAACAGAAGGGAGTCACGGTTTGTTTCGAAGAGAAATCTATGTTAAAGTGAAAGGAACATTTAAACAACCAAATCTCCCTGAGGCTACGTTGGGAAGTTAGCGAAAAACTAGAAGCTGTTTCAGCAAATAGCTAACTCATGGCTGGCACAATCTCACAATAATACACAATAATAATACGAATCTTTGCACTTGATTTCGGGTCTTATCACGTCGTCGAGACGTCTCAAATCCCTTCACAGGATTTCACTGTAAAGTGTCGTGACCGTGTATTTGTAGATGAGTTTGTAAAGTGCCACGGACCGAGCCAAGCTGAACCCTTCACTCTACACTGCATTCAGCGCAAGAGAGTAAAAGATAAACACAGGAACGGTGGAATGGTTAATCAGCATAGCATTGATGGGCCTATCTGTCACAGCAGTGTTAAACACCAACCACCTCACTTAAGACTCTGATCAATGGTGGCTCTATTATTGTTGTTCCTCGCTGTCTGGCTATCGACTGCTGCAGCTGATACTCGGCTGCAGAGATGGAGGATAAAACTACCGCAACGAGTGAAATTGCCAGCACACAGCCGCTCCCACTCCTGAAGCCCTGATATTCACTGCGTCTTAGCCCGGGAAATCGTTCGCCCCCGAAACATATTAAATGGTGCAGAATTGTGGGAAATTCTTAAATTGGAAGCCAGTTTTTTTCACAGTTCCTAAAACGCCACTGCTCCCAAATTTTAGAATTTGTTACAATTCTTCCAATTGTGAATTATAGTTAATATTGTCTTGCAGGTTAAGATTAATTGGCATTTTAAGTCTCCGCGCGCTCTCCCCTTCCCTCGTCCGCTCAAACCCTACACCACTGGTGGCCAACCATGTTACATTTTCTTGACGGGAATATTTCTTGATTTATAATAATAATAATCCTTGCATTTGACATAGCACCTTATCACGTCTTCGAGACGTCTCAAAGCGCTTCACAGAATGTACTGCAAAGTGACTTGACTGTATATTTTATGGGCGAAACGCCGCAGCCAATTGCGCACGTCAGCGTCCCGGAAAACGGTCGAGGATTGAAGTGACCAAATTATTATTATTTATTTACGCCACAAATCCAAAAAAATTCAAGCAAGAAAAAAGTGGAAACAAAATATTGATTTGAAACAGACTCACCAAGACTAACGCAAATGTTTGGCAGGCAAATACATCTCGACTGCCTCGCGAGCCACTCCTGGCCCGGGGGCCATGGGTTGGCCTATCCTACCCAACACCTTTCCAGACTTTTCTTTCTGTGAACTGTCCCCAAAATTCACTCGCAACTCACTTTTAAATCTAATATAATAATAATCCTTGCATTTGATACAGCGCCTTAGCGCGCCTTCGAGACGTCTCAAAGCGCTTCACAGAATATGCTGCAAAGTGAATTGTTCTGCAAACAGTCGTGGATTGAGTGATCAAATTATTTTTATTCATTTTGAAGGGATTATTACCCCTGGAAAAGCGAGTCACCAATCGGCTAACAACCGGGTTTTTACTTACTGCTAGGTAAACAGAGGCGTGTGGAGTACGGAAACTTGCCCAACGTTTCGCCCCCCCGCCCGGGAATCGAACCCAGGTCTCTCGCTTGTGAGGCAAGTGCTCTAACCACTGAGCTACAGGACCCCACTGTATCAACTGTTCACTTCAGCTCGGTTACGCACTTTACAGCCCACCTGGTGAACCGCACTTCCAGCGAGGTAGAGAGAAATCCCATTTTTTAACAAACAAAATTCAAACAAAGCTGCAATTAATTGTGGAATGCTATGGTCTGGGAAACACTCTGAATCGGTGGCACAAAATACAAGGCAGGTTTTCTGTCCGCAATTTCTCTGCTTGACGCCCTGATTTTATACATTAAAGAACACAAAGTAAAAATGGATTTGTCCAATTATTTTGCTGCTTATTTTCCATTGGATTGATTCAATGTGTGTGTGTGTGTGTGTGTGTGTGCATGACCAAGTGGGTTTGTAAATGCTTGTGTATCTTTATACTAATGTGTGTACATACTCTGAATATTCTTAACACGCTGATGGGTTTTTGCATGTGTCAGACACTTGGCTGATCCCGACAAAAAATATGTGTACATATGTGCGTGTATGCATGCTGGTATTTATCTGTGTGCGCATACATGAATGTGTGTTTATGTGGTGTGTATATATGTACAGGTGTGTGTGTATATATACGTGTACAGGTGTGCGTGTGTGTATATGTACAGCTGTGCGTGTGTATATATGTACAGGTGTGTGTGTGCATATATGTACAGGTGTGCATGTATATATGCACAGGTGTGCGTGTATGTATGTACAGGTGTGCGTGTATATATGTACAGGTGTGTATGTACATATGTACAGGTGTGTGTGTATATATGTACAGGTGTGTGTGTATATATGTACAGGTGTGCGCGTATATATGTACAGGTGTGTGTGTATATATGTACAGGTGTGCGTGTATATATGTACAGGTGTGTATGTATATATGTACAGGTGTGCGTGTATATATGTACAGGTGTGCGTGTATATATGTACAGGTGTGTATGTATATATGTACAGGTGTGTGTGTATATGTGTACATGTGTGCGTGTATATATGTACAGGTGGGTGTCTATATATGTACAGGTGTGTGTGTGTATATACGTGCAGGTTTGTGTGTGTATATGTGTGTGTGTGTGTATATATTATCTAACTGTTGCAGTGAGCATTATCCACAGCCCATCAAGCAGACAGTGACAGTGACAGTTCAGTGATTGGCAAAGGGAAGGCGACTTACCCAGTTCGCGGCTCGGTCTCTGACGACAGAACGTGGACCCTGCCCCCGTCCCTGCGCAGCAGCTGAACCGCGTACTCCCCCGAGCGCGAGTCCCGCAGGTAGACGGCCACCTCCAGGCTGCAGTGCTCGCTGCTGCTCTTCAGCCACGGGCTGCGGACGCTGGCCGGCAAGGCTCCCGAGACGTTCAGAAGGAGGAAGTGCCCTGAACGAAACAAAACAAGCCGGGCTCAAGTCACGCTGGTTACACAATCCGTGCCTCGTGTTTCCGCCCACAAAATATACAGTCACTTCACGTTACAGCGCGTTTCCGTGAAGCGCTTTGAGGCGTCTCGAAGACGTGATAAGGCGCTGTATCAAATGCAGGGATTATTATTATTATTATTATCACGACTGTTCGCAGTGACGCAGCTATCTTGCTTGGAAAATACTACCACGACGCAGGGTGGCGTCCCAGAGCGCTTGACGGTGGTGGAGCACGACGACGAGGCAGCGGGGAGAGAGGTGGGAGGTGACCGTAGGCCACGGCGCTAAAACACGACATCCGCAGCTTTCTCCTGTCACCATAAATAATAAGTCAGGTGTCAGGTTTGTCCTCTCCTGAAGTAAACTACCTCGCGCTGTCCTGCAGGAGGGAGCGGATAAAGAAACTACGTGCGGTCAGGAAAGACAGAAAGGAAGCACTTGCATTTTTAATTAGCGCCCGATCATTGTGGAAAACGCTCGGGTCCAAATCCCCGACTGTCCAGCACCTTGGGACGTCCTCCCGATGTGAAGGTCGCTGTACAAGTGTAATATTTTGTATTGTACGAGCCTAGCCAGTAAATGCATGTCGTTGCTGAGCTCCTAAAATATTTTCTAATTACCAAGAGCAACTATTTGTCACCTCAGTGTAACATCACACACTGTGTAACAGGAAACTCAGGAAGGCTTTTAATCAGACGATTTAATTAAGGAGAGTTGACTGGAGTTTAAATAGAAGTGACAGACATTTGGCCTACACTCTGGCAGACGTATCGCACGACAAGAAGCTACGAGCTGGGATTTTACACCTCAGCTTTGGAACTTGGTTCAATGCGTTGAAATTAAAACGCTAAACTCTTTTGATTTGACTTGAACGTTCAAACACTCAGAAGGAGATTAGAACGTAAGGATTTGCTGGTCGAATGGAGACCAAGGTCCATCGAGTTCGCCTTCCACCATCCTGGCAGTCGCTTGACACGTCGCGTCCCAAACTACTGTATTATTCCGAGGTATTATTTTCTCGCAGAAATCAATCTAATTAGTTCTTGAAACAAATGACATTTTCTGCTTCCACTGTCTCTGCAGGGAGCCTGTTCCATAAATTTACCTCTCGCTCACTGAATTAGTGTCTGCTCAGACTTGTTCTGAATTTACCCCCCTTCAATCGCAGTAGGAGATAAAATAGCTTATCATGGTCTCCATTATCTGTTCCCTTCAGAATCTTAAAGACCACAATCATATCACCCCTCAACCTTCTCTTCTCCAGTGATAACTATCATTTCACCATCTGATGGTGCTGGATCTCTGCACAGGCATTAATAGGAGTCCTGTAGCTCAGTGGTTAGAGCACTCGCCTCGCAAGCGAGAGACCTGGGTTTGATTCCCGGCAGGCTGAAACCTTCGGCAACCCTAGAAGATGTGAAAAGCCCTGTATCAAATGCAAGGATTATTATTACTGTATTATACAATAAGACTGGGGGGGGGTTTGATTGGGATCAAATTCCTTGTTCTGTTGGAATATCGCACAGTGCTTCACACACAATCATTTCTACACTTAATCCCTCTGCCTTGCCCCCCTCTCCCCTTTTCAAAGTCCCACCTGATAATCTTCCTTTTCGACCGTGTTTACGATCACCTCTCCCTCCCCACCAGCTCGGAGTCAGGCTCAGCCACTGGTAAGTGCTCTGCGACACTGCCCTGTGTGGAGGGCACTATATAATTGCCAGTTGTCGTTGCTGTTTTTGTTCTATTATACGCCGTGTGCAAATGACATGTGAAAAGAGGTGTCTTTTAACTGGGCAATTAACACCCAATGTAAAGGATTGTCTAATGACATAAGTACTATATCCTTTCATCGGTTGTTAATGTTATACTTAAGGGCATCTATAATTCCCTGGGAGAAACCTTAGGCAAGTTTCCTTACTCCTCACACCCTCTATTTACCAAGCTGTAAATGGGATCCCGGTTGTTAGTCGATTGGGAGATCGCTTTCCAGGGATAATAATCCCTGTGTTCAATCAATCCACGACTGTGTGTGGGACACTGCAGTGCATAATTGGCTGCTGCATTTCGCCCACAAAATATACAGTCAATCTACTTTACAGTATAATCTGAGAAGCACTTTGAGACGTCTGAACAATGCGATAGGGTGCTGTATCAAATGAAATGATTCTTATTATTCCCTCTTTGCACGTGGATTTACACCTGGTTTCCACATGGCGCGTTATACAATTGTTTTCACATAGCTTACACGTGGAGAGTGTCAGCTTGTCTCAGTTGGCTTCTAGCTCCAAATCAGAAGGTTGTCAGTTCAAGTCCCACGATGGCCTTTCTGTTCCCAGTGCAGTATTGGGAAGCACTGCAATGTTGGAGATGCTCAGGCAGACATAAAAGATGTTCTGACGAAAAGTCGTGGACCCGAAACGTTGACTCACTTTCCTTTCTCCATAGATGCTGCCTGACCTGCTGAGGGTTCCCAGCGACTTCTGATAAAAGATCCCATGCCATTATGTGAAAGCAGAAAGGGAGTTTCTCCCGGTGCGTTCCTGGCCAACAATCCTCCAAATACATTAGTCATTGCTGTTCGGGAATCTTATTGTGTGCAAGATAGCTCTTGCGTTTGCCAGCAAAAACACCGTCACTACACTGACCAGCAATTAGCTGTGAATTTTTGACATTATAGGTGACATTGTCAAGTGCAAGAATTATGATTGATAGACTCCAATGAGTTACTTTGTAGTGTAGTGACTTATGCAGGCAGGCTTGGCTGCTAATCTGCATCAGCAATGCCCTACACACAGCAATGAGATGAAGAATCTGTTTCGTTCCCTATGGACGCCTGCTGGAAGCATCCACTTTAACAACATCGGCAAAAGGCCAATTAGCACTAAAGGCCCAGATAATAATAACAATAATAATCCTCGCATTTGATACAGCGCTTTATCACCTCTTCGAGACGTCTCAAAGCACTTCACAGATTATACCGTAAAGTGAATTGACTGAATTTTGTGGGCGAAATTCAGCAGTCAATTGTGTATAGCAGTGTCCCACAAACAGTCGTGGATTGAGTGACCGATTTATTATTATTATTTTTTTGAAGGGATTATTACCCCCGGAAATCTATCCGCCAATCAACTAACAACTTGGTTCCTACTTACTGCTAAGTAAACAGAGGCGTGTGGAGTAAGGAATCTTGCCTAACATTTTGCCTTACCCAGGAATCAATCGCTTGCGAGGCGAGTGCTCTAACCACTAAACTATAGGATTTCACAGATATTAGACAAATGGGCTGTCAGTTCAAATGACAGATAAACAAAGGGTGAACAATCAATGAAAATGTATCGGATAACTTTGGGTACAAATACATAAATAAAAGTGTGGTCCAAAGACAAGAGACAGAGAAACAAATAAAGGACCAGCTCATTGATACAATTCACAGCATGTTCTCCTGAGTCCATTAAAGTTTCTAATATTAATTGTAATTGCAGTGGTTTCAATCAATGTCAGCAGCTTAAATAGCTCCGGTTGTTACTTGGGCAGTTTGTTGTAATGCCCAAATGGTCAAGCGAAAGCTCCTTCCAGATTGTGATTGGTTTCAAGTTCTGATATGCTATTTGTGTAACTTTGTCGAGTGACACAAAGGTGCAGTAAGCTAAGAAGCTGGTGTTTTCTCCGACTGGATTCAGTTCTGACGAGAGACGACAGAGGTTAATATTTCAATCGTGTTAAATTTACAGTGGAACGCTGTCAGCTGATTTATTGTGCGTTACGTGAGCAGAATTCCACTTCCCACTTCTCAATCCTGATTTGTCTAATTCACCAAGTGTGGAAAATTGGTGGACAGGATTGTTTGAAATGTTAAGATGCTACCAACCAGCTGTTTTTATACTGCAATCTTTACTGCATGGAGAGAGACTGCTTGGTGCAGAACAAGGAAGCCTAGAACATCAACATATAACTTGGGGGGAGAGGGAAGTTAGAGCAATGTGATGATTCTATGATATAATAATAATTCTTGCATTTGATATAGCACCTTATCACGTCTTTGAGATGTCTCAAAGCGCTTCACAGAATATACTGTAATGAATTGACTATAGTTTCTGGGTGAAACGCGGCAACCAATTGCGCACCGCAGCGTCCCAGAAACAGTCGGGGAACGAGTGACCGATTTATTCTTTTTTTTGAAGGAATTATTATCCTCGGAAAAACAATCCGCCAATCGACTAACAACTGGGTTCCTACTTACTGCTAAGTAAACAGAAGCGTATGTGTTGAGTAAGGAAACTTGCCCAACGTTTCGCCCTGCCTGGGAATCGAACCCAGGTCTCTCGCTTGCGAGGCGAGTGCTCAACCACTGAGCTGCAGGACAACATAAACCTGGCATCCAATTATTATATACACTGACTTTATTTGTAGGCAAATGCAGTGATCTATTAGTGCACAGTAAGGTCCCATAAATAGTTGGGGGTGGAATGACCAATATCTGTGGAGGATAGTAGGTCCATCAGTCAGTTGTTGCAAATGCTGTCTGGAGTTAGAATGTAGAACTCTTTCATTTAATAGAAATAGTATTGAGAAGGTAATAAATAAATAATTAAATAAATGAATAAATAAATAAGTCTTGTATTTGATTTAATGCCTTATCACATCGTTTCGACATCTCAAAGCACTTCACATGATATACTGTAAATTGTATTTTGACTGTGCATTTTGTGGGCTAAGTAAACTAGAAACAGCAGAATAAAAGGACACAGGTTCAGGGTTGCAAAGGGCAATTTCATGACTGACAATAGGACAATTGGCTGTCACGTTTCGCCCACAAAATATACAGTCACTACACTTTACAGTATATTCTGTGAAGCGTTTTGAGATGTCGCAAAGACGTGATAAGGCGCTAAATCAAATGCAAGGATTACTGCTATTATTATGTTATATCTCTTGATGCAGAGAGCAGTTTGCAACTGGAACAGGTTATCCAAAAGGGTCGAGGCCAGGACACTGGACTCATTTTAAAAAAATACCTTGGTGCTGTTATGGGAGGACACTGGGGTGGGTTGTTCTGAAAGAATGATTTATCAGAAGACTTTCTTCACCCAAACCTCCCTTGTGATCTTGTGATCAAACAAACAGGAGAAGACTGTGCCATCAGTTTATCAGGTTATGGTGGATCGTTTAATCCCATTTCCCTGCCTTTGCTCCCAGATTTTTGAATCTCCGCAATTTAAATGTGGTGCACATCTCCTGTGAAGGAGATGAATAGGCAAAAAATAATCATTCAAAGGAGAGGAAAGTGCAAAATTCCTCCCTGACTTCCCCCAAGAGGGAGGCATGTGGATAGGTCTAACTCTGAGTCTAGCCTTAATCCTTTCCAACACGTTCTTCCTGATCCCTGTAGACAATTTACCTTTGATCTACATTTCTGTGCTTATCCCTGTAACCATATGGGATTTACCAGGTTAATGGACATAACATGAAAGGAGAAGGAGTACAGGGGGAGGAGCTATTTTCTGGGCAAAATGTTTGTCTCGGGGGAGGAGAGTAATCCCCATATTGTCTGTAACCTTTATGGTGTTGTACTTACTTATGGGCTTATGGAGGAAAGCTACTGCACACTTTTGTTCCAGTCATGTTCAGTAGCAGCTTACAGTATAGTCTGTGAAGCGCTTTGAGACGTCTCGAAGACGTGACAAGGTGCTATGTCCAGCGCAAGGATTATTATTATATTATTTTAAATTGTATGATGTTTCAGATCAGCTTGGGCCATCCATGTGGCGTGAAGATCATGGAGCATTATTATTCTCACGCTGTTCTCCCTCCCTCAGCCTGATGGTTATATATTCCACACATTTATAACTGTTCATAAATATTGAATCACACCAGGAACGAAGAATGTATCACACTGACCCCATGGGAGCTCAGCTCTGACCCAATCTATCGCCAGGTTTGTCGGAGCAGAAATCCAGTAGGTCAGCAAAGCACAGATCCAGATTGAATATGCACAATCCCTTGTCACTGCAGAGTCCTGACATCCCACTAGTCTTAGCTTGCATTTTCTTGGTGAAACCCTTTTAAGATCGCAGTGTATTCGGGGAAGTTCTTAAATTCAGTTTTAATTTATGAAACCGGTTTCTTTCGAAGAACTGGTTAAAACATACGGCTTCCAAATCCAGACTGAATTGAAGCATTTCCAGCAAAATTCTCCTTGAACTTGAAGCCAAAACGGTCTTATGGGCTACGACTAGGTGCAATTTGGGACCTTGGCATTGTAGACCCTGAAAGCATCTGTAATAGCCCTTCATTGATATTTCCAATCCCACCTGGAATGGACTTTGCTGGATGGTGTCTTTATATAGCGCAAGAAAAGCTCAGCATTAAAAAAAAATACAATGGGAACTTAATGCTCGATGTTAAGTGGAGAGAGTTTCTCGATTGATGGTTCTCGTCTCTCGGTCAGAAAGCTGTGTGTTCAAACTCCAATCTTTGGATGAGCTGTTAAATTGAGATGCTGAGGTGGATGTTAAAGAGTACAGAGACCTATGAGAGGTCCTGGCCAACAATCACCAAGTCACGTAAGTCGGCCCTTTGCTTTGTGGCTTTTTGCAAAGATTGACAAAGAACGTACAGCACAGAAACAGACCACTCAGTCCGACTTTATGTGCCACATTAGTCCCCAACCGTTCCGTGCTCACCCCCCCCCCCCCCACCCCCTTCCCGGAAGTCTTTTTACGGGACGTTGCTGTGTGCAAATTGGCTGCGCGTTTACCTCCGCGTACTTGCCAGCAATTCCCTGTGAAGCGCTTTGCAATGTTTCAAAATTGTAGGCACTGTCTCAAAATACCGGAGCTTCAGTGAGAGAACTTAGCGAGGCGCTAAATCCCCAAACTAGGCGGCTTTGAAGGGTTCGGTAATTCGTTTAATGTATGAACGTTGCTCTCTGCCGAACCCTGAGGAATAATTCAACAGCCTGCTGCATGTGAATGCTTCGTTTGAGTGACAACGTGCGCATCGCACACCCTTGCTCTGTTTCAAAGCCCAACTCGTTGCTTCCTAATAGCAGCCTGTAATGACCTCTCTGGAGATGCAGGGCTGCTATGCTAATGAGGGAAAGCTTTGTGTAACATCAGACGGAAGCGTACCGAGGAAGGCGACAGCAGGGGAATTTGCGAAGATGAAAGTCAGTCCCATTGTGCAATGTTGTTTTGCCTTTTTTCGACGGGGGTGGCTGTAACGTTTTAACAGCGGTAATATCCCATTCAGGGCCTCAGTTTAATGACACAATATCGCTCTTAAAAGCCTGTAAAGGTTCTCAAAACACTGCAGGAGAGAGAGAAATCAATGCTACAACTCGTCTCGGGAGATAAAGGCCTTTTAACGCCATTACAGGCTTCTTCGCCTTGAGTTTCTGCTCGGAAAGCCGAGATCACTGAGCACGTTCAACGAGGAGGTTGACGATAATGGGGACTCCCCTGATGGTTTAGTGGGTAAAGGTCGTGAGCCTCTCTCCCCTCCTCTGTGACAGTCCGTCAAACCTGGAGGGTTCCCATCTTTACACTGCAATGAATTGAGCTATTCGCAGCTTGGATCAACCTTTGGGCTCACACTCCAGGCGGACACTGCCAGGGCAGCAGACTGGGAGCCCTTAATTGTCAGAGGTCCCAACCTTCAGAGCAGACATCAAGCTGGAGCTCTCGTCCTCCTGAGTTTAAAAATCTCTGGATTTTATTCTTCCAAAAGAAAAGGGAATTTCTCTTGGGAAAATTTTGCCCACAAAATATACAGTCAATTCACTTTACAGTATATTCTGTGAAACGCTGGATCTCTGGCCAACAATCATCCAGAGAAAATGGCCATTTGCTGCATGGAAACAGCCCTCGAGCCTGTTCCGTCATTTTATAAGATCATATCTGCTCTGTACTTCAAGTCCAATTACCAACCCTAGCCCCATATCCCTTACTAACAAATATGCATGATCACCCTCCCCACCCCTCCTCCCCACTCCCCGCTCCCCACCGATACTCAGAATACAGCCATGATCACACGCATATGCTACTGAATCCACAAATCCAGGCCTGAGGCGAGAGTGTTACCAACTGAGCCAAACTGATGCTATGGCACGATCAAAAACAGCGGTCCAGTAAGGAAATGGAGCTATGACTGCAGAGGGCGAATACGTGTGAGCACAGCTTGCCATTAAGTTCCAAATGGTAACAAATTTGTGGCATTCGATGGTATGTTAAGTTTGTTATGTATGATTCAACATGGCAAATGTTACCCCTTCATTTCAAAGCCAGTCAAAGTGATAGCCAAATGTTGCCCAAGATAATAAGGGAAGGGAAGGAGTACAAAATGGTGGAGGAGAGGAGACAATCTTCGTCTCTACATCTACAGCTAAATGTGAGCAATGATATAAACGGCTTTCGAATTGACTCATAAATAAATGACACCACAGTGCTGGCTGTAAAATATTGTTGTGATAGACCGATGATAGTTAGCAAAGGTCTCGCAAATTCAATGACCATACTTCACCGTGCTTGAAGTAAGTAAATTAATTATTGGCTTTCTGTCTTCTGGTTTAGTCTAGCTGTAAAAGCCAGAAGTTTACGAAGAGTCAAAAGATGCAATTTCTCCCGTATCCGTATACATGATTCATCAGAATCCATTTTGCCTTAGTTGCTCAAGGCATAGACTGCGTAGATGTTTGAACAGAGAGGGAGGTATTCAGCTGACTTGACTCCATTGGGAGTTTGGCTGTAATCTCACTTCTCTGCTATTTCTTCCTAAACTGCCCTAAAGTCTGAAATTCCACCCAAATCATTTTCCACCTAGATCAGCCTGTAAGATAATTTTGTCTTAAAATTTAAAGCTTTGTGGATTTGTGGAAAAATGCTCCATTCAGTCTTTTTATTTGCTTACACATACAGATACCCATCACCATGCTTAATGCATCCAAACCAGGCTGAGACTTCCGCACAGAAGTTATAATAATAATACTAATAGCCCTTGCATTTTGATATAACGCCTTTTCATATCTTTGAGACGTCTCAAAGCGTTTCACAGAATATACTGCAAAGTGAATTGACTGTATAATTTGTGGGCAAAATTTTCCCAGCGTCTGGAATGGAACGCCGACACTCTCCCCTTAAGGCCGTACACTGCTATTTCCCTAAATAGGCACCACTATAATCAGTCTATTATTCAACACTTTATAGCGAGGAACAAAGCTCAGAGATTGCAGGCCGTGCATTGAAGAAGTACTGCTGGAAACTAAACAGCTCAGTGTTTAGTCTGGCTAGCTTCCTGATAGTTTTATGAATTTATAATTTTTCATAATTTTGTGGGACCTTAAATTTTAGGACATAATGATCTTACAGGATAACACTCGGTGCAATTTCTGTACTGGCCTTGAGCGATTGTTTTTGAAGTGTTCATCGAAATCTGAAGGATTTAATTAACTAAGTTTCAATAGCCATTTCCTGCCCTACATTCCGTAACCTAATAAAATCCTTTGTGCGAGAAAGTTATTGGAGGAAGATGGAGAACAATGATAAAGACAGCAGCGCAGAATTGTGCCCATTCGATGAGATGTTATCCCAAGCTTCCATCCCCTGTGACATTATTGGAAAAGAGAGTTCCTTTGGTGTCCTAGCCAATAATCCTCCAGATTAATAGGTTATTCACCTCTTAGTTGTTTGTCAGACCTTGTACATGGAAAGTCATTACATGTGACAGTAATTACTGATGAGGTGTTTTGACACAATAATAAAAAATGAGACCTGGGGTATCATTAGTTTGCTTTATGAAAAGGACCAAAGCTTTTCTTCACACAGTTCTTTGTCAAACAGTTTATCTCCTCATTTANTTTTTTCAAAGGATTTCATTTTCCCTTCTATTTTCTCCCTTGCAGAAGACGCCGACTGATTGCTGCTATAAAAATGCAAACTGCTGTTTGGCTCAGGGACTCAGAGCAGTTTACTGGGCAAATGTTAGTACATAAGAAGGATGCTATTCCTCATTTCATTTAGTAAAAGGCTTAAAGACATACGGTCTCACAAACAATCGTGAGGTGAATAGCCAATTCCTGTGGAATCCTGTAGCGCAGTGGTTAGAGCACTTGCCTTGCAGGCAAAAAAGATCCGGGGTCGATTCCCGGCAGGGCGAAATGTTGGACAAGTTACTCCACATGCCTCTGTTTACCAAGGAACCTGGTTGTTAGTCGATTGGCGGATCGCTTTTCCAGGAGGTAATAGCCCAGGCTGTGAACTTAATCTCCCAATTTGGGGTTTAAATCCACAAATATTAATAATAATTTGGTCACTGAATCCAAGACTGTTTGTGAAACACTGCTGTGCACAATTGGCTGCTATGTTTCGCCCACAAATTATACAGTCAATTAACTTGACAGTATATTCTGTGAAGTCTGCCTTGAAGACATGATAAGGTGCTATTATCAAATGCAAGGATTATTCTTATTACTTTCCAACTCAAAGGCAAGAGTGTGATTGACTTAACCAAGTGAGTACATGAACGTTAGCCATTGGATGAAATAATGAAGAGGATTCTAGCTTCAGAAGCATCTAATCCTATCATGGGTGAGTGCTTTCTAGAGAGGATGGGGGGAAAATAGAAGGGAAAAAATATTTTGGAAAAAAATAACTGTTTAACAGAGAAACACTAACAAAAAGCTTCAGGCATTTTCATCACTCAATGAGTGATTCCTCAGGTCTCAATCTTTTAGGAAATTCATGCATCTGTTGATGTCGAATTTGATTAAGTCAATTGCACCCAAGAAGAAGAACTTCATCTGAAGAAAAATAAATAAACATGTAATATTCAACAAATATAAACATCTTGTAACGAAATGAGAGGATTAATTCAATATGGAGCCAGAAGTATCCACTGCATTACGTGAAGTTGATTTAATTGGACACAAAATAACCCTTCAGAAAACAAATTGATGCACAAGAATTGTAAACAGGGCTCTTAATGGGATAATGTTTTCAGAGTAATATTGCAGCAGTGTGTGATGGATGGCTTTGACTTGCTGATGAAACAGTGACTGACCGCTTTGGATCTTCCCAATGAGATCTACCACAGGATGTGGTTTGGTGACCTCCGAGAGCAACTTTATAGCGGCAAATAGAGCTTACTGTGCAATCATTCAGTTCATTAAGCTCATGCTGGGCTTTTTACTGGAGCTGTCCACTCCCATTCCAATTCTCTATTCTTCTTCTGTGTCTGAAAGACACTTCCTCCAACACTGGACACCGCTTTCCTAGCTCGAGAGTGTAAGGCTGGGGATCCGATGCTATTTAATGAGCGAAGTGAAAGCTCTTCTATTAGCGAATTCTATGATCTCAGTCATCAATCCATTTCTAATATCCTTTCGCACAACCTACTGCTGCAGTCACTCCCAAAATCCATTTGTCTATTTCCTTCTCCGCTTCCTAAAGGACCCTATCAATACCCTTGTTTGAGTATTGCATGACTCATAGTCCTTCATTATTCTTTCAATTGCTTGTTACCCTTTAAAATAATCCTTCTTTGCCTTAGGTACATGTCGACCTTCTTGATCTCCTGTGCTTTTAATTGCTCTGTTCTTTTTCTCATGGCGATTCACTTTGTTCTATATCCCTTCACATCTTCAGGCCTGTGCACATTTTATAGCTGTGCCTGGCTATCAAGCTGCACAAGGTTACAATTCTTCAGGAGGCCAAATCCACTGGTGATATTTCAATGATCCTCAGTCTTAAAGGGATAAACTATGAGGGACGTTTGGATAAATTCAGGCTTTTCGTCCTAGAAAAGAGATATCTCAATGGAGTCTCTATAGAGGTTTGTAAGATGTCAAATTGGGATTTAGAGAGTAAACCCAGAACAATACTTTTAGATGCCCTAAGGCAGCAAGACAAGAGGACATGGGTTCAAGGATGTGAACTGCAATTTGAGAACAGACACTAGGATGTATTCCTTATCCAGGAGGATAATTAACAACTGGAACAGGTTATCAGAAAGGGTAGCTGAAGCCGGGATTTGGGGCTCGTTTAAGAAACCTCTTGGTGCTGCAATAGGAAGATGGTAGAGTGAGCAATCTGGAAGGAAGAGATCAAATAATCCAAACCTCTCCTGCAATCTGATCTCCTTTCTTAAAACAATATTCTGCAGATGCTGTTCTATTGCTATGTCCATGGATTGGGCAAAGTTATATACATCGGACAGTTGTTTTAAAGAGGACTTGGGTTTGACTCCCAGGCAGGGCGAAACGTTGGGCACGTTTCCTTACTCTACACACCTCTGTTTACCTAACAGTAAGTAGGAACCTGGTTGTTAGTCGATTGGCGGATCGCTTTTGTTTTGTTTTTCCTCAATTATGATTTACTACAAAGCCGGCCTATTATTGTGGCTAAAATCTATTTATATTATTTCTTCCATGTTTTGTTCGCTATCTTGCCTTTAGGGCACAAGAGCAAACCCCAGGCTTTAATTAGCACCGAGAGAACAGCCAAGCACACATGAAACCAAATAAACAAACCAGCCAGATACTTGATATTTTCCCCTACAATGTTAAAATACCTCAAAGCATCTCACACAGAATTGCTATCAAAAATACCAACTGTTTATTTCTAGACAAATGCAGCACATTTTCCACGCAGTAAGGTACCACCAATAGCCACAAAGTAAATGACCAATTTATAATAATAATAGTAATCCTTGCAGCCAGCCAATTGCGGACAGCAGTGTCTCACAAACAGTCATGGATTGAAGTGACCAGTATATTATTTTTTAAGGAATTAGTACCTCCGGAAAAGCGATAACGCCAATCGACTAACAACCAGGTTCCTACTTACTGCTGGGTAAACAGAGGTGCGTAGAGTAAAGAAACGTGCCCGGGAATCAATCCCAAGTCCGTTCGCTTGCAAGGCGAGTGCTCTAATCCACAGGACTCCATGTGACCAATTTATCTCAATCATGAAGAAAAATGACCTCCTTATCTAGGAGATTTCTGGCCAGGACACCAGGAGAAACTCCCTTCCCTTTCTGAGTAGTGTGAAGTGGGGGGGGAGCCTTTAAAGTCGACCTGAACAGACAGGCAGGACCATGTTTTAGCATCTCCTTTGACGTTAGCATCTCACCTGTGACCTTGCAGTCCCAACATAGGGCTCGGATCACATAACTTTCTGCCCCAAAGGCAAGTACGCTATCAACCAAGCCAAGCCAAGCCGACAGCTGGGCTGCACCTGCTCGAGAGCAAGTAAATCGATCGCCCAGACTCTTTGACTGATGAGAGGTGGAGCAAGTGCAGTCATTCGTCTTAAAGTAGTAACTAACTTGCCCTCAGCAATGCATTGTGGAGGATAAACAAGTCTGTAATGCTGCAGTCGTCTGCACGTTCTGCAATGTCAAACACCCGAGGATATATGGGGTGCAGCAAAAGCAGAGCTGTTCACTTTCATTAAGAACCTAAACATCGGTCATGTTAATGCTTAAATATAAATTGGAAAATACTGAGACTTTGTGCAGTGAGTTTGATTCACAGCCTCCCGGTAATGGCATTCTGGGTGACTAAAGCCTCGGATTTTGATGAAATCGGCACAATAGACTCTATTAGCATATCTGACTCGCAACTCTCAACAATGTGGCTCGTATGTGGGCACCGGGGAAATACTGCCAAGTTTTCACTTAAACTCAAGTTCGACATCATAATATAACATAATAATAATAATCCTTGCCTTCTCACGTCTACGAGAAGTCTCAAAGCGCTTCACAGGATATACTGTAAAGCGAATTGGCTGCATATTTTGCAGTCGATTGCGCACGGCAGCGTCCCACAAACAGTCGTGGATCGAGTGACCAAATGTTTTATTTTTTTGACACGATCATTATCCCCCGGAAAAGCGATCCGCCAATCAACTAACAACCAGGTTTCTACTTACTGCTAGGTAAACAGAGGCGTGTGGAGTAAGGAAACTTGCCCAATCTTTTGCCCGGCCCGGGACTTACTTACCTCCGTTCCTCTGGCTCCAGTCTGCTCCACATCCCCCGCCCCAACCGCCCTACCATCGGTGGCCGGGCCTTCAGCCTCTCAGCCCCGAGGCTCTGGAACTCCATTTCCCCCCTCCTCGCTCCCTCCCTTCCCTCCCCCACCCTGACCATTTCCCCCCTGCTCGGGTCCTGACCCAACTGCTCAGCGCCTTGGGACGTCCTCCCGACGTGAAAGGCGCTCTATAAATGAAATCTTGTTATATAATTATATAGTCATATAATCTAAAATGACACTCCAATACAGTGTGGTGAGTTTGCTGGAGATGCTGTCCTTTGGATGAGACATTGAACCGGGAGCCCCTTCTTCCTGTTTAGGGAGTGTTAAGATCCCATGGTACTATTTGAATAAAGAAAGGAGTTTCTCCTGCTGTTATGGGCTCAGCTTCGTGCTGTTATGCAATCTCCCCAATTGATCATTCTCTTGATGCTTGTGGGACATTGCTGTGTGTAACTGAGCTGTCACCTTTGCCCACAAAACACACAGCCACTCCATTTTACAGTATATCTTGTGAAGCGTTTCCTGAATTGAAAGGCATTATAACAAACGTAAGGATTATTATTATTATTATTAACATTTGTAGTAGTTTTTTATTCCATTCCTCGGGTTAGTTAACACAACGAATGGGTTAAGAAATTCGGTAAATTTCTTCCTAAGTTATCGTTAGTTTCTCAATGAGTATTGATGGGTATCGCTGAACCTTTCCTCGTTCAAAGTGAACCCAGAAGTACTCCAAGTTCTGTCCCTGTGTGTAAATTGTTCCACCGTCAGTGGCTGAGCTTGGCTGAAAACTGAAGAGTGAGTAGCCCTGATGGTTATATAAGCATAACTGCATAGGTAACTTCTTAAAAGGGGACGGATCCTTTAGATATGTTTCCGTGTCTGAAACAAAGAATATCTGTAAGAATATGGAGGTGACTGAATGAGAAAGAATTTGTGGATAGTCTTAAAAATAATAATAATATTAATAATAATAATTGTTGCTTTTGATACTGGGGCTTATCATGTTATGTTCTGTGAAGCATATCAAGGCACTTCGCAGAATATAAATTGTAAAGTGAATTGACTACGTGCTTTGTTTGCGAAATGTGGCAGCCAATTGCCCACAGCAGTGTCCCACAACCTGGCGTGGATTGAATGACTCAAACTTTTTTAAGGCATTATTTGTGCAACAGTTACAACAAATTACATCAAATTAACAAAAAGGAATGGGCTAAGAAACTACAACAACGCAAAGGCCAATTTAAATAATAATAATCCTTGCATTCGGTGTAGCACCCTATCACGTCTTCGAGACACCTCAAATCGCTTCACAGAATAGACCGTAAAGTGAATTCACTGTATATTTTGTTGGCAAAACGCGGCAGCCAATTGCGTGCAGCAGTGTCCCACAAACAGCCGTGGATTGAGTGACCAAATTATTACTTTTTTTTGACAACTGGGTTCCGAGTTACTGCTAGGTAAACAGAGGCAAGCAAGGAATGATTTGCAAGCATAGAATGATTCCATTCAGCCCATCAACCTGCTTCTATCACACAATTTTGGTGTTGACACACAGTGGCCACAGTTCATTACCGATGGGATAGGCAACGATCTGCTCCGTTTGCAATTGCTCTGCAAGTTTTCCCGTGCGAGGCATTGGTACATTACTGGTGTTGGCATTAAAATTAAAGTATAAATTTAATATTGAATTATAGATTTTCAAACATAAGGCTGGGGCTTCCCCACTGGAGTGGACGACATTAGCCCATTCCCCTTGCTCTTTCCCCATATTATTTTCCTTCAAATATTTATCCAATTCCCTTTCAAGTGCTGTTATGGGCTCAGCTTCGTGCTGTTATGCAATTTAAAATCGCATTATTCATTTATCGATACACAGGGGCAAATTAGTAGAATTTACTAAATGGTATGGATTAGTCACCCGGCCCCCAACAATGCAGCACAACATATTTCTGTTATTAACGAACAATCTGTAAAACTAAACAAGAATAGTAGAAAGAAACAAGGTGCCATGTTAAACTCCAGCAGTAACCCAATGCACGCTATGCGGTCCCAAAGGTTTTGGCTCTTACCAACCTTTCACTTAATAGTGATTAAGATGAGCAACGTGCGTCCCTTCAGGGAGAGAGAAATAATAATAATCCTTGCATTTTGATATAGTGCCTTATCACGCCTTCTAGACGTCTCAAAGCGCTTCACAGAATATGCTGTAAAGTGATTTGGCTGTGCATTTTGTGGACGAAACGCGGCAGTCAATTGCACACAGCAGTGTCCCACAAACAATCGTGGATTGAAGTGACCAATTTTATTATCATTATTTTTTGTTGAAGGATTTATTACCCCCAGAAAAGCGATCCACCAATCGACTAATAACCAGATTCCTACTTACTGATGGGCAAACAGACGTGTGTGGAGTAAAGGAAACTTGCTCAAAGTTTCACCCTGCCCGGGCATCGAACCCAGGTCTCTTGCTTGCGAAGCAAATGCTCTAATCACTGAGCTACAGGACTCCACACTTCATAGCAGACAAAGTAGATTTCCATGCATATGTGGAACTCTCAGTGGTTTGGTTCGGATATTCTTAAGCATGGAGATGGGTTTCCGTGTGAGCCAGACCCCCAGTTGGCCCAAACACAGAAACACAGGAGAATAGAAACCTCTGAAAGCATCCCACACAGCTTCTCTTTCCAGTGCTGCCATGTTTCATGCAGTATAGAGAAAGTACAATGATTAATTCTGTCTGGTCCATCCTTCCCTCTCCACCCACAAAGACAGGGCCAGCCTTATGCACTCGCTCAGCCCTCTGCTTGTTTACAAGGCTTCGAGCTGGCACTGTGGGGAATAGATTTTGAAATGAGTGCCAGGCAGAGTAATGACCACATATCCCTGTGCGCAACTGCAGTACATCACTGAAACCTGACAAGGTTAACGTCCTTCCCAGACAGAGCAAACTCTGTGCTGAATCCCGCTGGAAAACTCTCCTGGCACAAGTTGTAAGAGTAAGGCATAAATCAGAAAGCTGAGCGCACTGTACAGCGCAATGTGAGGTTTCGGCAGTTCTTCTCTGTCAGTAGATCAACAATGAGAAGAGTGAGGGGTGGGGATGGGGGAGAGCGCGGAAACAAGAAGTCATTCAAATGCCTGAAATTTCTCATAGTCTTACTATTTAGTATCCACTCAGTATCTACTTGTTGAGTCCTGCAGCAAGCGAGAGGATCCGGGTTTGATTCCCGGCAGGGCGAAACGTTAGGCAAGTTTCCTTCCTCTACCCGCCTCTGTTTACCTCGCAGTGAGTAGGAGCCCGGTTGTTAGTGGTTTGGCAGCTCCCTTTTCTGGTAGGTGATAATCCCTTAAAAAAAAATTAATAATTTGGTCACTCAATCCATGACTGTTTGTGGGACACTGCTGTTGCCTTTACCCACAAGCTATACCGTCAATTCACTTTACAATGTATTCTGTGAAGCGCTTTGAGATGTCTTGAAGACATGATAAGGTGCTATGTTAAATGCACGGATTATTATTATTATTAATTGGTCACTCCATGTTGTTTGTGAGACATTTCTGGCAGCATCAATTCCATGTGGCAACATAAATTGGTTGCCACATTCGCCTACGAAATACAGAGTCACTGCACAGGAACATAGCAACAGGAGTAGGCCATTCAGCCCCTAGAGCCTGTTCCGCCATTTAGATCATGGCTGATCTGCATCTCAACTCCAATTACCCGCCCTTGCCTCATATCCCTTGTTACCCTGACCTAACAAAAATCTATCCACATCCGTCATGAAAATTTGAATGGTTTCAGCATCCCTTCAATTTTTTTTGGAATTTTTGACCTTTTGGGGGAGAGAGAGTTCCAGATTTCCGTTACCCTTTGGGTGAAAAACTGCCTCCTAGTTTCACTCCTAAATGGCCTGGCTCTCATTTTAAGATTATGCCCCCCTTCCCACCCACCCTTTACTGGATTCTCCCACCAGAGGAAATAGTTACTGTGAGAAATCTTCGAGGTTTCTGATGTTCAGGTATTATAGCATTGCGGGGGCAGGGAGGGCAGTGGGGTAGGGGGTTGGTAGGGGGGTAGTGAAGCTTCCGGTGTGTGACAGGGGTCTTCAGAATGCTACTATCGTACCACAGCCAGAGCTAACTGCAGTTGGAGCAATCCCCAAACAAAAACGACACGCAGAAGAGCCAAGTGTCTCTCCCCTCTTTACACGTCCGTAGCATCCGTCTCTCTTAATAGAACAGAAACTACCCTATAATTGGAACGATCTGACGGAAGAACAATCCCCATTTATCTCTGACAGTCGTACAGCTCCGGTTGTAATTTTAATTTGTGTGTCACCCGCAACACTACCTTTCATTTTCCACTTGCTGACTTTGAGGTTACACCAGGGGTATGCAGAATACATAGCCGTGTTTGGTACCGTCGCAGATTGCTAGAGCAGGGGGCACGACAATGTCATCATGTGTTATCTTGAGGGAAATGCTACCTCCTGTTCCCACACTGTCTCACGCCTTTGCAGGCAAGTGTGTAAATCCGCCGAGGCTTGAAATTCCTCTTCACCTTAGCTCCTTAGCTTGCGAGACCGTTTTGTCTTAAAACTTAAGGATTTCACAGAATTGTGGCAAGTTCTTCAACTCGGTCTTAATTTGGAAGCCGTTTTTCCGATTTGCTTCTTCAAAGCGGTAAGAAAATACACACAGTCGCACCACTTTTTCTTCTCATCTCACCAGATTAGGAGACATTTTTTTTTCACACGCGGAGTGTTGTTACGGTCTGGAACTCACTGCCTGAAAGGATGGTGGAATTGGATATGTCCCTGTAAAGGAAAAATTTGCGAGGAGATGGGGCAAGAGCGGGGGAGTGGGATTGAATGAATCGCCATTCCAAAGAGCCGCCACAGGCACGATGGGTCGAATAGCCTCCTTCCGTGCTGTAATATTCTATGATTCACTTTTTAGTGTATCCTAAAAAAGCACTTTGAGCCATCGCGACAATCCAATAAAGTGCTATGTCAAGTGCAAGGATTATTATTATTAATAGGTTATGGGTTCAAGCCTGAAGGGTTTTAAGGTCAAGCCAAATCTCACTCCCCTCCACAGATTTGCTTCTGCAATTCACATTTCTTGACTCAAAAAAGTTTTCCTTCTAAATTAAAAGATTCGCAGTTGAATTTACCAGTGGTCTGACCACCGAAATATTCCAATTCTTCCCTCAGTCCACAATACCGAGGAAGGACCCGAAATAAACATGTCGTTGGATGCCACCGTACTCTTTGCTGGTGAATAATAAGTGGGGGGGGGGGCAAAGAGTGGGTCACACCAACAGCCAGTCTTTAGTTATTGACCAATGTGATAATTAACACCAGTGATAATTAGCACGGCACACGTCGCGATGGTCACCTCCCGTATAAGTGATGAGCTTCTTCGGGAACCATCTGCCAAGCGACAGAAATCCAAAGTACTAAAGCCGGGACAACCCATTGAGGACATCAATCAGTTTGCGTTCATTGAAAATCAACACATATTAGATTGTCGAAGGAAAAAGAAACGTAAATACGGTTCGAAACCACAACACGTGACCTCGCGCGCTATCAGACGCTGTGAAATTGCTTCAGATTCTATTAATCTTTTTATGGCCCAAAGATCGTTCTGTGAGGAGCTGTGAGACATGGCAGCTTGTAAATCTTGATGTGGGCATCTCATCAGAGGCCAGAGTAGCTGCAAATTGACAAGATGGATGGAAAGTCACAGTACACACTGCTATCCGCTGGGTGAAAATATACCAGTCTGTTCCATCGTGCGAGCACACGTCAAATAACAGCATGTCTCCAAACCCGCGAACCCCCACCCCCCAACACACACACAACTTCTCTTGATGTGTACTACTGCCGTTCAGCCTATTTAACGTCAAATCGAATATTGATGTGGAAACCATTTGCGAGCAAGGTGTAGTGTGTGTGTGTCAGGGTTGTTAGCAGAAGAATTGGTCAGCAGTCGTAGGACTTTTCTCACTCGGAGGATTTGTCGGGGTTGCAATTCATTCATTCGCACAAATGGCTACTGAGGCAGGGTCAATAGGATCATTCAAAAGGCAGCAGGATAATCACCTGAGCTGTAACTACACTGAGGGATCTGGGGAGAGTGCAGGGAAGTGGGGTTAATAACGAAGGGCAATAATACAACAAATTATAGCAACAGATTACATTTGTGTAGCGTCCTTCGCGATGGGAGGATGTCCCAAGGCACTGGGCAGTCAGGGATTTGGACCCGAGCAGGGGGTTGGGCTCAGGAGGGGTGGAGGGCAGGGAAGGTAGGGGTAGGAAGGTGGCCGAAGGCACGGTCGAAGAGGAGGGTCTTGTGATGTGCCTCAAAGGAGGCAAGGGATTCCTGTAGCTCAGTGGTTTGAGCACTCTCCTCACAAGCAAGACAATCTGGGTTCCATTCCAGGCCAGGGAGAAACGTTGGGCAAGTTTCCTTACTCTACACGCCTCTGTTTCCCTAGCAGTAAATAGAAACCTGGTTGTTAGTGATTAGCGGATCACTTTTCCGAGGGTAATAATCCCTTCAAAAAAAAATAATAATAATTTGGTCACTCATTCCATAACTGTTGGTGAGACACTGCTGTGTGCAATTGGCTGCCGTGTTTCGTCCACAAATGGGAATGGGATTCGAAGGAGAAAAAGAGTGAAGCTTTATGAGAAACGTATCTTTCCTCTTTTACATCCCGATTGACACATCGCACACTCTCCCACAAAATATATGGTCAATTCACTTTACAGTCTGTTCTGTGAAGCACTTTGAAGCGTCTCAAAGACGTGATAGGGCGCTACATCAAAATGCAAGGATCATTATTATTATTATAAAGACGAGGTGGATATTCAGGCACCTGAAAGTTCACAGGTTTCATTTTATATTTTTTTGACACGGAAATAACACACGAGGGACATATTAAAAATAGGACTCTGCTGGAATGAATTGTAGCGTAAATGATGAACCACCCAAGTGGATTTGATCGTCATCTCTATCTGACGGGACCATTGTTTCTCCAAATGGAAATGACCCCATTCCTGGCACACACCATTCATTCCCAACACTCACCTTCTGATCATCTGCTTGCCTCTCACTCAACACCATCATCCATCAGTGCCGACAGCCAAATGGCTGGAGCTCTCTCCCTTAGGGCCTGACCGCCAAACAGCAATGACAACAATTTATATAGCAACTTTCACTTTGGGCGAAATGCTTTACACAGCACCCAAGTTGGAGTTATCACATTTCCTCCCCATCCTCCACCCGCCACTCACCCTCCTCAGCTCCCACCCCCTGCTCCAGCTCCCTCCAGTATGTCATCTGAGTTAATCAGTGAAGGATTGCCAATGTGCAGTCCCTTTTCCAAGCAGAAACGTCACAGACGCAGAGCATAATCAACATTAGCTGAAGAGCAGCACCAGCTGGAGAATTAAAAGTTCACACTCAAGATTTCTCTCTCTCTCTCTCTCGCTCAGCGAACATCATTATGTCTCACAAATAAGAAGTAATCATACGCTCTGACATTGGGGTCTATTTTGCGAATTGTGTAAACCGCGTGCACCTATGGATGTACTGTACGCCTTGTGCAAACTGTGTGTACAACACGTGTGCAAAGAGTTGCACCTTAATTACACAATAACAACTGATGGAATGGACTACGTATTAACAATATAATTAAGAACATCTGGAATTGCCTCATTTACACATGGTTTACACATGGAGCATATTAATTTGCTACTGCCGCTGGGTTTAGTCCAATTCTGTTGCCAAATCTGCCACCCTCTTGTTCGCTAAGTGGGGTCTCCTTGGAGCTGAGCTGGCTCCAAGGTGACATGCCTGGCAATGGAATGTCGGGATCGAGCCAACGCTCTGTGGAGATCTCTGTAGTTCCCAAAGGTCCATAGTATTCCAGGGCAGTGGTGATGGCAGCACAGCCAGTCTGGCTCATCGGCAGGACCTGGAAGGGCAGACCAGTCACCGGGGGCAAGGAGTCATCCCACTCAGCTCCTGTAAGCCTGCAAGCCAAAGCCCTCACGGTAGCGTGGTCCTAGCTGGACAAGCAGTGGGAAAGCTTGCCAGATATAACAATATCAATGGCAAGCTATGCGGTTTTAGCTGGTTAGGCTCCAGCAATGCCTTAACACACTCTCTGGGGTCCCCAAGCCTTGGCTCTCGCCAACCTGTGCCTAATACTTTCCGGAATTAGGTAAGCAGGATGCGTCCCTCCAGGGAGAGAGTGACCATTCCATTCCAACAATCTATCTCAGGGGTTTCCATGTGTAGGTGAGATGCATGGAATTCTCAGCTTGATTTGGGTACTCTTACGCACGGTGGTGGGTTTACGCTGTGTCAGACACCCGGCTGACAAAAAAAAAACCTAAAAAATCTTGGTAGCCAAAAGAGGAAAATCAGCAAGGCCATTGAAATAATCCAAATAATAATCCTTGCATTCGACATAGCCACTATTACGTCAGAACATCTTCACAGCTCTTCAACAACAACAACAAAATTACATTTGTATAGCGCCCTTCAAGTCGGGAGGACCTCCAAGGCGCTGAACAGGTAGTGACTGCATTTGTAGGTGAACACATTCGGGAATTTGCAACTGCAAGTTCCACGTGAAGGATTGTTGGTCAGGACACCAGGATAAACTACCTTCCCTTTTCTAATCGTGTCGTCAGAGCTCTGATGTCTATCAGAGGAAAGGTAGATGGGGAGCTCAGTTTATCTTCTCATTGGAAGGAAAAGAGAAGGGAGTTTCTCCTGGGCTCATGGCCAACAATCTTCAAGATAAATGAATCATTGGTTGCATGGTTGTTTGTGGGACCTTGCAGGGTGCAAAATAGCTACTACTTTGGCCTAGAAATACACTTGGCAGCTATTACCTGTGATGTGCCTCACGTTAAGGGTTGCATCCTTATGAAAGGATTACTTTATCTGATGAATGGGAGGGGGAAAATCTGAGTTTTGAAAGTAAAATTGCGTTTCAATCTGCAAGAAGAGAGAGGGCTTTCTGCATCCAATAAACACGACGAGGAGATTACTCACATCCCATTACATTACGCTGCCTGAATACGGACATCTGTGCATCATTATGCATGGGCTCCCTAAGGGTGCATTCAAGTGAAACTCCGGCTTTCTTTTTAAATCACAATGAATCTTCAGATTCGGCAATAGGAACCCGGGCTGGGAAAAGAAAGTAATTAAATAGCTTTAAACAGAAATGAGGCAACGCAGAACGGCTGCTAGTTTAGAAAACAAAACCCACTCAAGCGGAGCATGGCTCAGAGCAGACGAGGGGGAGGTGGAGGGTGGGGGGGGGGGACGCTCACTGGCATTTGGAAGAGTGTGAGTGTGAGCAAATCCAGGTGTGAAGCCACATCCACTGGCATTGGGCAGTGGTTGGAATGGGATTCGAAGGAGGAAAAAAAAGGGTGAAGCTTTTTGAGAAATGCATCCTCCCTCTTTTACATCCTGATTGACCCATCGCCCGTTCTCCCGCAGAATATACAGTCGATTCACTTTACAGTATACTCTGTGAAGCACTTTGAGACGTCTCGAAGACGTGATAAGGCGCTGTATCAAATACAAGGATTATTATATTATGGTTACATTCCACCGTCTTTCCTCTTTCCTTTTTGTGTTTCCAACATCCAGCCTTCGCCTACAAATACACAGTCACCACACTTTACACTGAGATCTTTTTGACAATGTAGTAAGTTCAGTATAAAATGCCAGAGAGTGCTATCAATGGCAAGCTATGCAATTTAATCTGGTTGAACTCCAGCAGTTACCCCAACGCACACTCTGGGGTCCCCAAGATCATCTGCGGCCCGTGTCCTCTCTCGCACCAGGCTCCGTGACCCCATCACCACCACCCGCACCCGACACCACTGGCTCCCCATCTCCCAGAGTATAGAGTTCAAAATCCACATTCTCGCCTTCAAGGTCCTCCATGGCCTTCCTCCTTCCTACCTCTGTGACCTGCTAACCCCATATCAATCTGCCCACCCCCTCCGCTCAGCAGGCTCCGGCCTGCTCCACGTCCCCTTCCCGGCCCACCCCACCATCGGCTGTCAGGCTTTCAGCCTCTCTGCTCCCATCCTTTGGAACTCCATCCCACATTCCCTTCACCTCTCTCTTTCCCTTACCTCCTTCAAGGCATGTCTCAAGACCCTCCTCTTTCAACCGCGCCTTCGGTCACTATCCTACCCCTAGCCTCCCTGCCGCACCACGCTCCCTGATCCCAACCCCTTGCTCGGGTCCAGATCCTTGACTGTCCAGTGCCTTGGGACGTCCTCCCATCGCGGAAGACGCTACACAAATGTAATTTTGCATTGTATTGCATCCACCCAGATTGAAAGCGAGTACTCAAGCACCGTACTATCAGCACAGCTCCACTGCAACTCAAATGGGATTTAGTTATAATTTTCAAATTCTTTACATTCAATTATCAACTACAGTGGTTGGCAGGAAAACTGCAGTATTAGTGGTTCCATTCGCTATTATTGTCATTCCAAGAGTGCCTGAGAAATTTGTGACTAGTTTTTAATTTATAATAATAATAATAATCCTTGCATTTGATATAGCGCTTTTCACATCTTCTAGACGTCCCAAAGCGCTTCACAGAATATACTGTAAAGTGAATTGACTGTATATTTGTGGGCGAACGCGGCAGCCAATTGCGCACAGCAGTGTCCCACAAACAGTCATAGATTGAAAATGACCAATTTTTTTTATTATTGTTTTTTTGTTTTGGAGGGATTATTATTAGACTCTGTGTGGAGTAAGGAAACTTGCCCGAGGTTTCGCCCTCTGCCTGGAATTGAACTCAAGTCTCTCGCTTGCAAAACGAGTGCTCTAACCACTGAGCTACAAGACTCTTATAACCTGTGTAGGTCTGTGTGTTTAAGCTTACTGACCAAAACAAAAACACACATACCTACACCCACACACCTACACCCAGATACACACATCTATCTCCACAAACATCCTCACAAGCACATACCTACATATACACAGGAGTGTACGACACCCAGATGCACACTCATCTATACTGTATACACACTAACAGGAATACATGACACAGATATACACACACAGATATATCGTAGCATATATTTATATATCAACATCCACACACACATATACACACAAGTATCTATATGTATGTACACATATATATGAATGTACATACATATCTAGAAACCACACAAGTTCCAGAAATACAATGAATTTGAGAAGAGAATTCCCTTTCTCTTTGCTAAACACTTTGCCGCGTTTCGCCCGCAAACTATACAGTCAATTTACTTTACAGTACATTCCGTGAAGCGCTTTGAGGCGTCTCGAAAATGTGATGAGGCGCTACATCAAGTGCAAGGATTATTATTATTACTATTATTATTATCATCATATAATAACCCACCTGCTGCCAACTCTGATATCAGTGCAGACACATTGGCTGCAAGACCCTCCAAAGAGACTGGTGGCAGTCAGTCCCTTTCTTCCCCCGCCAGTGGAGAGTACGAATTTCAAGAGCGGATTTTGCATCCTCTGCCAAAAAGCACCGATTGATTTTCCATAATATAACAAAAACCTCTACCAGGTAAGCCAGCCCTGTCATTTTAGGCTAAGACTTTGTAGCTTGTTCATAAGTCGAAGTTCTTTGTCACAGTTGATGTAGGATTCCCGAATGTAATCTCTTTACATAGTTCCACTCATTTTCCATTCAATCTCAGGGTAAACTGAATGTCGAAGTGAAACCACGTCCCAATATGACTCACTCGGCTGTGGCAGTGAGGTGAGGCTCACGCCACAGCTCGATGATAAAGCCCCTGAACTGGGACAAACTGAGCTGAGAATGACCCGAGTTTGGTTAACCGTCCCACGGTAAGAGGACTGATCTCCCGGTTGGGAAATTGTACAAACCTGGCATGAGACAGGTGGGGGCAACAATCGCTGTTCAGCCTTGGGTCTCCATTCCTCTCTAAGCGTGATTGTGGCTGTCAGTGGGTGACGTTACACAGCCCATACTGTGGATGAGACATTAACACAAGGTCTCGTCCTCTTTTGCTTCATGTGAATGTTAAAGATACTGTGACACTACTGGGAAGGAGATCCCTTCTCCTGGTGTTCTGGCCCACAACGAGTCATTCACCTTACGTGAGCACAATGGATGCCCAGCTTGTTCACGTAAAACAGTCACTACATTTAACAGTAATCACCGTCAAGTGCCTTCAGACATTTCCGCATGATAAGGCGCTTCATAATAATGCAAGCCCTTTCATGGGCACACATTGGATTAGTAACGAGATTGCATTCCCCAGGTGGCAGTTACAGGTTCTTGTGAACTAAATTATGTTCCAAATCTGATTAAGTAATTTTACATAAGTCAAGTGCAATCCGCCCGCTTCACGTCTGCTCTGCCTTCTACGAATATAATCACCGTGTTCCTGTTTGACTCTGACACTCTATCTTAACCCCCCACCCTCCCCTCCCCAATCACTGTCCCTGTCAGAACCAACCCCACACTGCTCAAAATTCTATTTATTCAATGGCAAACCACACAACAGTTCAGGAATTAACCTTAGGCTAAATGATGGCTATTATGAAACAAAAATGAGTGTCTTTCTCCAAGGATCGAAGAACGTTACAGCACAGAATAATGCCTTGCATCATTAATTTTTTTTCTTTGAAGGGATTTTATATTATATTGTCTTTCTTTCTGCATGAGGTGCCTAGTCTAATCCCACTTTCCTGTTTGTTTTCTGACACCCTCTTACATACTCTCCAGGTGTCAACTTGTCTTAGTTCGTCGTGCTTTTGCCTCTGGATCAGAAGGTTGTAGGTTCAAGCCAAGTTGGGGCTTGAGCTCACAGTTTAGGTTGACACTGGGGGAGTTACCGCCTTGTGAGATGTTTAAACTGTGGTCCTGTTTGTCGTTCAGATAGAAATACGTTGGCACGATTGGAGAAGAGAAGGGAATTTCTCGCAACAATCCTCCAGAATGTTGACTGCCAGGTAGTTTGTGACACTTTGCTGGTGCAAATTGGCCGTGTGTGCTTACAAACACACACAGAGTCAGTAACCTTGACACCGATCCCAGCGAAGAGCTTGAGGTGCCTTGGTGTTATAGTGTGTTATGATGCAAGGCATTATTTAACATTTCTCCCCTTCGAGTCTAATTCCGCTGCTCTCCAAGTCAGGAACCCGAGAATCACCCGGGAAGAACAGGATCATTTGTACAGGAAATTAAAACACTGAAAACTGATTATATTGTCGTGACAACTGGTTGGTTGTTTAAGCACTCGAGTCAATTCCAGAATGTTAGTAACTGGAGAAGAAAGAGCGGGGTGATAAATCAGAATTCTAACAGAGCATGAACCAGCCTCTGTCTTTTCTCCATTACTTTGTGGGACTTAATTTCAACGCATGGAAAGCTCAGCCAATTTCCCACTTCCACTGCGAAACTAATGAATGTTTTGAAGTATTATTTAGTCCGGCTGGAAGTCCTCCAAATGTTTCTACCGTACATCAATGCAGTAATGTGGGCATTCTGTTGCAGAATACCATATCAGCACCAGGCTCGCATGTTAAAAATAGCTTCCTCAAACACCATCACAGGCAGGAAATAATCACAGATGCTTCTCACATAACCTCGCGTTCAAGGACAGCTATCAAACACTGGAAAAAGTCCAGCAACAACAACTCCTGTAGCTCAGCGGTTAGAGCACTCGCCTCGCAAGCGAGGGAGCTGGGTTTGGTTTCAGGCAGGGCGAAACCTTGGACAAGTTTCCTTACTCCACACACACGCCTCTGTTTACCGAGCAGTAAGCAGGAACCCGGTTGGTAGCGAATTGGCAGATCGCTTTTCCGAGGGTAATAATTCCTTGCAAAAAAAAAATAATAAATTGGTCACTTAATCCACGACTGTTTGTGGGACGCTGTTGTGCGCAGTTGGCTGCCGTGTTTCGCCCACAAAATATACAGTCAATACACTTTACAGTATACTCTGTGAAGCGCTTTGAGACGTCTCAAAGACGTGATATATATATCAAATGCAAGGATTATTATTAACAACAACAAATTACATTTGTCTTGCCCCTTTCATGTTGGGAGGACGTCCCAAAGCACTGGTCAGGTTCCTTAATGTCACACATTTACTAACACACATTAATTAATGATTAATAATTAATATCACATGTTTGCTACAGTAGAGCATGGAGGAGCTTTACTCCACTGTGGATTGTGTATTGTGTACACATCACGTCCAGAAACCAAATGAGGATATATACATTAGAGTCTACTTTGCTTAATGTAGTTTTGTGTGGGTGTGTGTGGGTGTACAACCCTGTGATTATGTTATACAAAACCACGATCATATGTAACACAATAACCACAAACACATAAATAGCATAAAACCATGAACATACGTAAGAGCAAAGCTTGCTGAGGATTGGCATGACATGCAGACTTCCTAGCTGAGCTCCTGGTGGGCAGTGAAATGTCACAGCCTCTTCTGTGGTGGGAAGTTTACGGTGGTTTCTAATTAAATGTGCAAAAATGAACTCTGAGGCTAGTTGCATTTTGACAAAATGACTTTCATTTTAATGAAGCTTCTCTCTTTTTTTTACATATCACTTCAAATGCACCACGGAGACAGAGCGAGCAGATTATTATCGTTACTTAATTAATGAATAAATCAGAGAGTGTGAGAGGCACACAAGTAATGAACCCCTGGTGGCTGATTAAAATCCAAAGGTTTACCCATGGCAGCACGATGGAATCAAAGGATCCCAAACTATGTGCACGGAAGAGGAGTTGGTCACTGGCTTAGTTGGTGGTATGATCTGGGTCAGAGGGTTGTGAGTTCAGGATCCGTGTCGAGACTTGAGCCTGACCATCTAACAACACCAACAACTTGTGCCCTTCACGTAGGGTAGTGTCCCAGAGCGCTTGACCGTGGCTGAGTCTGACCCCGTGCCAGGGGAGAGGGTAGTGGGAGGTGACCATAAGCACGATCAAAAAGGAAGGTAATTAGGCAGGATTTGAAGGTGGGGAAGGATGGGGCAAGGTGGAGGGATTGAGGGACAGAGTTCCAGAGTTTTGTGGCGTATAGTGGTAGGGAAGTGCGAGGGCATGAAGGGATTTGAAAACGAGTGAGTGGATCTTGAAATCAATCCGTTCAGTAATTGGGAGCCAGTGGAGCCGGGCAAGGACTGGTGTGAGGGGAGTACTCAGTTTTGTGCGGGTGAGAATTCGGGCGGCGGAGTTCTGAATCAGTTGTGTTTTGTGTATCGTGGAGCTGGGGAGAAACCAGCGAGGAGGGCATTGGATTAGTCCAGCTGGACTATTCAGTGCAGTACTGCCTTCAAATGAAACGTCAAAATCAAGTCCTGTCACCCAGCTCAGGAGAGTATTGAAGATCCCATGACAGTATTCCTAGAGGGAATGGAAATTCTCTGGATGTCCTGGGTAGCAATCCTCCAGGTTAATTGGCCATTCAACCCATGGCCGTTTGTGTGAACAAGCTGGGTTCAACACGCTTGCTGTGTTTGTCTAGAAAAACTATCCCTCCACTTGACAGTAATTGCTGAAAAGCATCTTGAGGTGTTTCGACATGATAAAGGGCTAGAGTAACGCAAGTATTTTCTTTATCACAGCTGGAGTTTCAATTGAACAGAGTGATAGATGGGTTTTTCTGTACAATGGGTCTAACTTCAGATGATATCATCTCTCAAGGGGCACTAACCATAATCTCCTGAGTTTGGATTCAGACAATAATAATAATAATACTTGCATTTGATATCGCGCCTTATCACGTTTTCGAGATGTCTCAAAGCGCTTCACAGAATATATTGTAAATGTGAATTGACTGTATATTTTGTGGACGTCAGCCAATTGCGCACAGCAGAGTCCCCACAAACAGTTGTGGATTGAGTGACAAATTTTTTTTTTTTAATTTTTCTTTTTTTTTCAATGGCTTATTATCCACGGAGAAGCGATCCGCCCAAAGACTAATAACTGGGTTCGTATTTACTGCGAGGTATACAGAGGTGTGTACACTAAGGAAATTTCATGGAATCATAGAATTATACAGCACAGAAGGAGGCCATTTGGCCCATCGTGTCTGTGACAGCTCTTTGAAAAGAGCTACCCAATTCAATCCCATTCCCCGCACTCTCCCCATAGCCCTGAAAACTTGTCCTCCCCAAATAATGATCTACTTCTCTCTTAAAGGTTATTATCGAATCGGCTACCACCACCCTTTCAGGCACTTGCCCTGCATGCAACTTAGGCGTCAGGTTCGACCCCCAATTATCCTTCTTCCCCCACATCTGGTCCCTCACCAGCACCGCTTTCTTCCACCTCCGATGCATCGCCCGTCTCCGCCAATACCTCACTCCAAAAGCCCCTGAAACCCTGGTCCATGCCTTTGTCACCTCTTGGCTGGACTATTCAAACGCCCTCCTCGCCGGTCTCCCATCCACTACCATCCATAAAATCCAGGTCATCCAAAACTCTGCCGCCTGCATTCTTACCCGCACCAAACTCCGCTCCCCGATTACCCCAGTCCTTGCCAGACTGCACTGGCTGCCTGTCCCAGAAAGGATTCATTTCAAGATCCTCACCCTCGTCTTCAAATCCCTCCACTCCTCTGCACCCCCCTACCTCTTTGACCTCCTCTCTCCTCACAACAGTACCCGTTGCCTTCGTTCCAACGGGTCTGGCCTCCTCCTTGTCCACCGAATCCTCCGCTCCAAAATCGGTGGTCGTGCCTTCAGCCATTACGCCCCGAGGCTCTGGAACTCCCTTCCTCGCTCCCTTCGCCTCGCCCCCTTTCTTCCTATTTTCAGTTATCGACTGAAGACCTTTCTTTTCGACCGTGCCTTTAGTCACCTTCCTCCCCCTCCCCCTGGCTCGGCCCCGGGACCGTTACTGTGAAGCGCTCTGAGACGCCGTCCGGCGTGGAGGACGCTATATAAATCCAAGTTGTTGTTGTTATTTTGCCCTGCCCGGGCATCAAACCCAGGTCCTCTCGCTTGTAAGGCGAGTGTTCTGACCACTAAGCAACAGGACTCCTATTTAATACTAACACAGTCAACAATGCGTCATGGTCATGGGTTAAAATAGGCTGTGAAGGCGGTTGACTGAGCTGCGGTGGATTTCAAGCCTCTCTCTGTTTGTTTGTGATTCTCAAGTTTACAACACATCTGTACAGTGACTCAACCACATTCAAAGGATTATACATGCATAAAATCAAATTAGCTCCTGGGTTTAGAAGGACGCAGAAGGTAAATGATGTTTTTTGTGCTCTAAATTGAGTTTATGAGGTGCGTAAGCCAGTATAATCCACAGTGCAAGTAAAATCAAGAACAAATTTAGACTTAATGACACCTAGGAGCTATCAGTCACCTTCAGAAGAATAAAAAGAACTTGAATTTTTACAGTGTTCATCACATTGCAATGTCCTTCATAGTAATTACTGGCAAGTGTATTCATAGGCAAATGTCAGAGCCGTTGTCCGCACAGCAAGATCCCAGAGACAGCCATGATGTGAATCACCAATTTATCTGGAACAGTTCTTGGCCAGGACACTGGGGGAAACGCCCTTCTTTTTATGAATAGTATCACAGGATCTTTAATAACCATCTCAACAAGCAGATGGGACCTTGGTTTAACATCTCATCTGAAGGACGGCAGCTCCAACAATGCAGGGCTCTCTCAGGAATCCACTGCTAAACTATGGGCCAAGTCCCAGAATGGGGCTAATAACCTTATAATTATGATAATAATCCCTGCGTTTGATATAGAGCCTTATCACATCTCCTAGACGTCTCAAAGTGCTTCACAGAATATACTGAGTGAATTGACTGTATATTTTGTGAGCGAAACACAGAAGCCAATGACGCACAGCAGCGTAACACAGTCGTGGATTGAGTGACCAAATCATTACCATTATTATTTTTTTGATAGGATTATTACCGTTTTGATCCGAGGTGACACTGCTAGGTACTAAAGCAGAAGAAAAACGATAGCAAGGTAATTAACCCATCCTCTCCTCTCAAGGAAAGACAATTTTAAAAAGATAACTTCAGTACATCGGGGCAGCTTTCAGCGTAATCAGATCTGATATTTTGCCTTTGGAAAAGCGACAACTCAGATGGGAGTTGATAGAGGTCCAGGAGAAATAATAATAATAAAGAAAATTGCATTTCATATAGCACTTTATCATGTCTTTGAGACGTCTCAAAGCGCTTCACAGAATATACTGTAAAGTGAATTGACTTTATTATATTTTGTGGGCGAAAGTCATTAGCCAATTCGCACAGCAGTGTCCCACAAACAGTCATGGATTGAGTGACCAAAAACTTTTTGTTATACATACACAGATGGGAAAGAAAAAAGCAAACCCAGAACAACGATTTCACATAGAACAAGGCAACGGAACAAGAGGTCATGGGTTCAGGGCGGTGAAAGGCTAACTTAGGTTAGGAAGTTACACCAGGGAGCTTATCTTTGCACAGAGGGTAATTAGTGAATGGAATGGGTTACCAGAGAGGGCCCTGGAGGCTGGTATATGATTTATAACCCCATTCACAAAACAAAGTGCCGCTTCCTGTTCATTTTTCATGAATGAAGTCTGTGTGGAGCAGTTTTGCCAATCACAAATCACTGGCAAAAGGTCTTCCGTGACTCCACGAATGGCACGGAAACAGTTAGGATAATAGTATCGAAAGAAAGGATCAGCGAGTGTTTGTTTCACTACATTATTAAAGAGGCTATATATCTGCTGGCAGTATATAGAGTGAAGGTGACTGGGGGATGGTTGGGAGAGAACCTGTGCCTTTCCTGTCAGCTCCAGGATAATTTTGTTTCGGAGATTCCCAGCTGTTAGGACCAACCCGCATGTGGTTGCTCCGTGCTGTGCCCAGTCAGGACTGTGCCAAAACCAATTTGGGCTGAAGCAGACTTAAAACGCCTACACAGTCTCTCAAACAAACAAAAGCTGCGAATTTCTCATGAGCTGAAGGCAGAGTGGAGATGAGAGATGGCAAGCAGGCAGGGGTGCGGCAGAAGGGACAAGGCATCCTCCCCACAGGTAACGAGAAGAGTTGAACGAGTTATCTCACACATGGCTTCACAGATCACCCGCTATGGTTTATGGTGTGAAATGGTGCTCCAGAAGATGTTTCTATTAGGGCCAGATGGTTGGAGAAGTACTTTGCTCTGAAATTACTGGGAAGCCTGCTATTTGTCAAAGCCCATTTCGTTTCACTAATGCCCTCGCTCTTTCCCTGTCCACATGGATGCCTGGCAGCTTCACACTGCTCAGCATTAGGTCTGGGCAGTGCGCATTACTCTGGCAGACAAATCTCATGCTCTTCTCCCCAACTTGCCCACAGCCACAGATAATAGCCAGATGCCTGAAATTCCACCTAGTCTCAGCCTGTATGTTCACTTTCCCTTAAAATGTAACGTTTCACAAAATTGGAACATAGGAACATAGGAATTAGGAGCAGGAGTAGGCCATTCGGCCCCTCGATCCGACCCCGCCATTCAATAAGATCATGGCTGATCTTCTAACATAACTCCATCTGCCCGCCTTATCCCCATATCCCTTAATCCCTCTATCCTTCAGAAATCAATTAATCTCAATCTTGAATATGTTCAAGAACTGAGCATCTCCAGCCTACCGTAGAAAATGTAGAAAACTCTTAAATCCAGTTTTAATTTGGAATCCGATTAAGGCTGGATTGAAGAGTGTTCCACAGTCCTGCCAATCTTAAATTTTAAGACAAAAATAGTCTTACAAAGACTCCGTGGAATATCTGGCAGCAGAGGCCTGAGAAACATCATCATCGTCTAAGCCTTAAGACTTCTGTCGTAATACTTACAAACATGCAAAATTTTACAAGATTCAAATTCAGTTTCAATTCAAAGTTTTTGAGAAAAAAGATGCTTAAGACCGAACGTAAGAATTTTCAAACATTCAAACACTTTAAGACAGTGGTTTTAAGATTAAGGTATTGTGAAATCTTGGGCTTCAGTCTCACCCAAAGGAAGACATCTCCGACAATACTGTGCTACCCACATCCTGGATTTCGCTCGGACTTCATGGAGATGGGATATGACGCCTCACATTCCCACCCCACCACCCCCCCCAACCATTAGTAGAGAAGCCACAGCACAGAACATCATCGTGAACAGAAAGAACTTGCATTTTTATAATACCTAATAATATAATAATAATAATCCTTGCATTTGATATAGCGTCTTGTCAAGTCTCAGAGACAGCTCAAAGCATTTTGCAGAATATTACTGTAAAGTGAATTGACTATATATATTGTGGGCATTTTGAAGGAATTATTACCCCCTGACAAACAATCCAACAATCGGCTAACAACCGGATTCCTACTTACCGCTTGGTAAACAGAGACATGTGCAGTAAGGAAACTTTCGCCCAAAGTTTAGCCCTGCCCGGGAATCGAACCCAGGTCTCTGGCTTGCAAGGCGAGGGCTGAGCTACAGGACTCCACTTAACACATCAAAAACATCTCAATGCTGTAATTCTAAAGTGTAGTAACTGTTTTTTTTGTAGACAATTGTGGTACCAATTCCACCAGGGTGCCCAGCAAAGTCCCACAAACAGCCAGAACCAATCTGGAGATCGTTTTTGCTCCTGAACCTTTTCTTTCACGTTTTGAAAGCCGGAGGAGTCACAAATGATGTAGCAGACTGGATTGGGGCTGCTGTATTTTAGATCCCATTCTAACTACAGAGTAATGCAGTTTGTCAGAGAGCACAGATAGTGAGTCAGTAGCTCACACACAGTTTTTAGTCCATATTTCAATTGACTTATCAGCTATGGAAGGGTAGACAGCATGCACTGATTAACATTACGGCTCTCAGCTTTATTCTACCCTCACTAATGATTTTGTTTTCAATTACACAGCGCACTTTCAGACTCTGCACACCATTTATCTTTGGGAAATACCTGATTGCCTTCAGTTTATTACATAAAATACAAATCAAAAACAGGTCATTTTTCACACAGACTAACTTTCGTGAACAACTTCCACCAGAAGAATTTGTGGTGTGCTTCCTCTCAGGTGTGAGCTTGGCTCAGACAGTAGCACTGTTGCTTCTGGGTCAGAAGGTTGGGGGCTCAAACCTCATGTTGGGACTTTGAGCTCACAATCCATGCTGACAATCCGATGCAGTGCTATATTATCAATGGTGTCATGGGATCTTTAACATCCAGCTGAACGGACAAACAGAGGAAGTCTTGGTTTAGCATCTCGTTCAAACAGTGACATTGCAGCTCTACCACCACCACTACTACTACTACTACTACGACTTTGCTTTTGATGTATCGTTTTATCACGTCTTCGAGACGTCTCAAAGCGTTTCACAACATATGCTGTGAAGTGAATTGACTGCATATTTTGTGGGCGAAACGCGGCAGCCAATTATGCACAGCAATCAACCAACTACTTATTGCTCGGTAAACAGAGGGGTGTAGAGTAGAGAAACTTGCCTAACATTTCACCCTACTGGGGAATCAAACCCAGGTCCTCTCGCTTGCAAGGCGAGTGGTCTAGAGCATCAATCTAAACTGTGAGCTCAAAGTCCCGACAGGGGGATTTGAACACACAACCTTCGTAACACTGAGTAGAGAGCGCTACTGACTGAGTCAAACTGACATTTAAACATGACTCGCAGTAATTAGAGAGCATGGGTTGGGTGATGCAGAGTGGTTGGGTAGTTAATTGTCTACAGTGCTGTGCGAAATTCTTGGAAGCTGTAATTAATTTTAGGTTCGGTCTGCTTTACGATTCAGAAGAACATAAACTTCCTGCCGTCACCATTTCATACAAACTTGATGAGTCTTTCTTCCTAGTTATCCTGCCTTATATTCTCTCCGTAATCCACATTTACTCCCAAATTCTAAAATAATTGGCTCCTCAGCTCATCGTTGTTTTCCTGGTGGGGATTAACTGCCTCATTTGCCGACATAATAACCTTCGCGTCAATTATATTTTGCAAAGCGCTTCCAAGACATGTAGTTCTATGTGAAAGGCGCTACATAAATGTGAGTTATTATTATTTCAAATCTATTTTAAAAAAAACTTCTGAAGCGAGCTTGCATTATAGTAGCAGACATCGGTCAGGAGGCTGAATGAAGGATTTGGGACCAGCGTGAATATCCTGTAACTGGGACCTCCTACTGTAGAGGGAGCTTTGAAGCTGCTAAGCCCTACACTATAGCTGACTTTGGAATAATTGATGTTGACACTGAGTAAAGGCAACGGACAGCTCTCTATTCTGAGTCTCGATAATATTAATCCTTAATAATCCTTGCAGTTGATACAGCGCCTTATCACGTCTTCTAGATGTCTCAAAGTGAATTGACTGTACGTTTTGTGGGAGAAACACGACAGCCTATTGTGCACAGCAGTGAATGTCTCTGATCCAGCAGCCCAAAGCCTAACACAACAGCAGCAAATATTTAGGTATTGCATTCATCTCGCGTGTGTTTCTTAACCCAGGTGACATGGGTCGTTGGGTTTGTGAAGGCAGAATCCCTCCTTGTGTGGCCGGAACAGTCTATCTGAGGCTGATATCTCATTGAATAACGTGCAAGCGGGTCAATCTTGTTTAATTACCCTGTCGGGGAACGTGGGTTGAGTTGCTTTGCTGGCAAAGGAGAGTTGTTTTGGTGGGAAGATGCACTGAGGCGAGAGCAGGATGCTCACGAGATCTACAGCATGCGGCACAGAGGAATCTCAGAGAAGGACATAATAAGTCAGCAGGCGGCAGGCAATGAATAAAAGCAATCTCAGCACTTTGATTTGCATTGAGATTGCGATGTATTCAAAGGGTCAAGAACCCTCTCCTCATTCCCTGACCCCCACTCCGCCCCCCCCCACCCTAAACAAATATACAAATAGATTACTTGCGCATTATTATAATAATAATAATGTCTGCTTCATTCTAAGCTTACAGCTTTACATCAATCCGAACAGCCTCTAGTGCAGAAAATCAGTTCAGAGCTGTCCCTGTGAAAACAACGGTGCGTGAAATTCATCGACAAAGAGCGAGTGGACTAGGTAGAGATGTTTGTCTCAAGTTCACTTCCCAAGCTTGTCCCTTAGTCAAAATAGGACAATAGTCATCACATTCCCTTGCTCATCAGACAGCCACTTGTGTAAGCATCTTGAAGACGAGTGTGTTTTTAGGAACATAATATTCCTTGCATTTGGTAGAACACGTTTCACTTCTAGCTGTCCTAGGTCTAACGTGAAGATTACGATTTAGAATTGAGTTGGATCGACAGGATCATTCAAAGGGGATCTGGATAAACAACTGGGCAGTAAATTGGGGGATAGGAGGAAAGAGCTGAAAAGTGGGACTGATTACAGGTTATAGGTTGCAGTCGGACGGACCCGATGCTGATGCTGAACGTCAACCTTCTGAGCGGAGCTTTCTATGGGCCATGTCTGCCCATATCCCACTCCTCTAGCTCACCACCTTCACTTAGCTGGCTCAGGTCTTCTGCACGTCCCTCTTCCTTTCCACCCTTAATTGGCAGCTGTCCATTCAGCCACAGTACACCTAATCTCTGGCACTCCCTGCCTCAATCCCTCTGTCATGCCCCCCCCCTCCCCCTCTTTCCCCAGGTTCAAATCACACCTGAAGACTTTCTTCATTGACTGTGCCTTCAGTCACATCCCCTCCCTTCCCGGTTTGGTGTCAAACCGCCCCACTGTTCAGCGCTCCAAGATGCTACCTGCATGAAGGGTGCTATATAAATGCAAATTGTTGTTGTTGGTTTACATCTCCAGCTGTGCTGAACTCATTAACTGCTATATGGCTCCAGGGAACACCTCACACCTCCCCATGTGTGCACTGCGTCCTTTAGAAAACTGAGTCACCGTCATCAGCTAATTCTGTGAGGAGCAATAAAACTAGAACTCTTCATCCACCGGCAAAGTGCTGGTGTCTGGCACTTTTTTTATTGCCTGCCTACAAAACAGTCACGACACCTGACAGCAACTATCTTGAGATATTTCAGGCAAATGTACAAATTATTATTTCATACCGAAGTGCCAGCATTAGGTTGCGGATTTAAGCTTCACATCGGGGACTTATCCAGGTTGGCACTCCAGTCCAGTATCAGGGGAACGAGCACTGCTTTATTAGGAGATGCTGTCTTTTTAGATAACATGTTAAACCGATGTCCCATTTTCAAGTGAACGTTAAATAACCTTTGACATTACTGGAAGCAAGAAGGAAGTTTCTCCTGGTGTCTGAGCGCAAATCCTCTAGATAAATTGGTTATTCATCTCACCACTAGTGGTGGGATGGCTATCGTGTTTACCCACAAAAGCAGCCATTGAACTTGACAATAATTACCCTCAAAGCACTTTGAGATGTTTGGTAGAGTAATAAGGTGATGTGTATCTGTACAAAAAATGTTCTTTCTGCAGAGTATTTTTCCACAAAATAAATACACATAGTTAGTCCATTTCCTGACAGGACCTCTCTGACTGTTTTCTGGGGCCATTTTGTCAACGGATTCTGTAGAAAACCAAGCTGTTGCTTCTTTATTTCTTTGCTTGGTGGAAATCAAATCAGCTGTGGAAGAGTAGAACTTGATTTGCATGATTCATAAGCCATGTGTACGCCAAGTCTTCTCTTGGTGCACTGAGTGTATGAATGTCACCTTTTTTTCTGGGGTGCGAATGAGCGGGTGGGGGGTAGAGGGAGGGAGTTGGGGGGTGGGGGGGGCTGATTACCTTAGAGGAAAAAATTTCACGCACCAACACTCAAAACAACACCCTTTGAACCCAAGAGCACTGGGACACTACCCTGCGTGAGGGGCGCAATATAACTGCAAATTGTTGTTGTTGTTGAACACCAAGTGCTTGGCAGGGGAACATGTAAAAATAACATAGAAACGACAGCACAGAAAGAAGGTCTTTCGGCCCATCGAGTATGTGCTGTTGCTGGCTCCACTTGGGGACCGGTCGACACTGTGGCCAATTCCCTGTGGCTGTTTTGCCTAACAATAATTCTCGCACTTGTGTTCTTGAACCTTGAAAGAGGGAATGGAAGGGAGCGTGTTGGAGGGACTCCAGGACTCCATCTCAGGACCTGTGGGGCACGCAGTTGACCACTCTTACTGGCGGCAGAGTGGCCACAGCTGCAAACAGCTTGGAAGTGCGGCAGCACCAGGCCCCAGTGTATATGACCCTTAAATTAGCAGTTAATTCATTTTTACACTGAGCAATTATTGGAGAGTGAGGGCTCTGCGGGAGCTAATAGCGCTGGTAATTGCATATTGATAACGACATGTGGCTGGGATCTCTCCTTATGCCTTTATGGGCTGAATCCATTGGATATCCTTGCTTTGTTCACCAAAAAGAGCCCTGACAGATGTTCATTAATTGCCAGCCGCTGCCTTGCACCATGATCTCAATTCCCTTTCTCCTCCCACACAATGTAATTGCCAGCTCCTCATTCAGTGACTCCTCATGGATGTGAAGGGGTTAAGTCAACGTGCTGCAGATTTCTATGTAAAAGGGTCACACAATGCTTGCTCACTGATGGCAATATTGCAATTAAAGTTAAATAAATACCAACTGTGGATTGCTGTATGGAGTCTTATTTATAGCGCTACAAATGGATTCCTCAAAGGGCCTTTGGATTAAGATCACTTCTTTATTTCTCACTTTGTTTTTTTTTAATCCATCAATTTTCTTATTCTCCACCCGCCCACATCCGGGTGGAGAATACCACCACCTTTACCTCTTTTAATTCCACGAAGGTGAAATTCCATACGAGCTCTCTGGTACCTTGTCCGTGCAGACTTGACTCAAGAGCTAGTGTTGACACTCTAGTGTCTTGTGTCAAGTCTAGTGTTGACACTCCAGGCTATTCGAAGAGCTTCACAAGTGATTGTCATCAGGGGAACACACCGGCCATCTGTACCAGCATGAGCCCGCAAACAGCCACGCAGTGAATGATCAATTTATCTGGAGGATTGTTATAATAATAATAATAATAATGATAATCATGATAATCATTGCATTTGATACAGCGCCTTATCACGTCTTTGAGACATCTCAAAGCGCTTCACAGAATGTACCATAAAGTGAATTGACTGTATATTTTTGTGGGCACAGCAAATTGCACACAGCAGCGTCCCACAAACAGTCGTGGATTGAGTGACCGTATTATTATTATTGTTACTTTTTTGAAGTGAATATTATCACCTCGGAAATGCGATCCGCCAATCGAGTAACTTAATGTTAGGTAAACAGAGGCGTGTGGAGTAAGGAAACATTTTGTTCTGCCTGTGAATCAAACCCAGGTCTTCTTGCTTGCGAGGTGAGTGCTCTAACCATAAAGCTACAGGACTCCCAAACCTCCAGAACACCCAATTCACCATCCTCTGATCACAGCATCAAGTGAGAGGATCTTTTTAAATGAGTCCGGTGTCCTGGCTTCTACCGCCTAACCTGGCAGCCCGTCGTGGATTGAAGCGACCTTTTTTTTAAAAAAAGGTGTGTGGAGCAAGGAAACTTGCCCAACACAAAGCGCTTCACACAATATACTGGAAAGTGAATTGACTTGGGCAAAACTTTGACCAGGATCTGAGAGAAACTCACTGCTTTTCAAATACAACAGGCAGATGAGACCTTGGTTTTAATGTCTCTCTTAAAAGACAAAACCTATGGCAATGCTTCCACCACCCACCCACCCCCACACACACACACACACACACCACTCACCCAGAAGTCTCTCCCAGTAGAATGAACTGGGAAGGAGGAAAGTGAAGAGTACTTGAAGTCCATGGACAGAGAGTCAGTTTAGAGGAGGGGAAGGTTAGTAAAGAAAAACCTTTTACATGAAGGGTTGCTACAATCCTGTGTCATAAACTATTGTGAAACAGTCAGTTCTTTCAAAAGGGAACTGGATAGATTCTTGGAAGAGGAATAATAAAAGGGATCGGGAACGAACATAGGAGTACAGGAACATAGGTACAAGAGTAGGCCATTCAGCACCTCGAGCCTGTTTTGCCATTCTATAACATCATGGCTGATCTGTACCTCAACTTCAATTATCCGCCCTTGCTCCATACCCTTTGATACCCTGACCTCACATATATCTATCCAAGTGAGCAGGAGAGTGGGTTTAGATTCCTGAGTGCGGAGAAAAACATCAGCGCAGATTCGAGCTTCTTAAGGTGCTTTAACACTCTAATTTCAATAGGCGAAGTTTAATTTCAGCGCAGCGAAAATTCAGGGTGAAGGAAAAACTGAGCGGGAATATGTATTTGACTTTTGGGAGGAACAAGGGACAGACATTCAGAGGAACAATGGGGCAGTTAAGGGCTTCAGTGTGATTTATTTGTTATTAAATTGAAAGGGATAAGGGAATGAATTTTAAAAAATGCGTCCATTGATAATCATGGTAATCGAGAATATCGCTCAACAGAAAACAGCCTTTATTATCAATCTACATTACTGCAATTAACCTGATTAGCAGTCGTCTCTCATTATCATCAGAGGAAAATCAGATCTCAGGATCATTAGCAGTCCACCAAATGACTGTAATTGTACCAATCTGGCTTGGGAAAGATATGCCACTGTGACGCTATTGAAGGAGTGGGGGGAGGGGGATATCAGGCCAAATGAGATTCAGGAGGCAACGGAGCAAAGACAGGCCACTTCCTGCTGGAGGGCCCCAGCCAGCAAGTTGAGCAGATCCAGAGAACAGCAACCGACCTTTGACATCCCCCCTCCGTCTCCCCAATACAATGCGAGGGCACAAGTTCATTCACTGTGAATGATGTTGGCGTGGCTCAGTCGGTAGCTCTCTTGCCTCGGATCCAGAAACGTGTGGATTCCTGACTCATGTTTGTGAGGACTTGTGTTCTCAGCCCAGGGTTGATACTCCAGTTTAGTACTAGGTGCATTGTCTATTGCAGTGTGGTCCAACTTTTTGGCTGCTGAGGGCCGGACGCCCTATTTGAGAAATGTCCGTTGGAAAAGAAAGATTCTCCTAGTGTCCTGGCCTGAACAGCAATGGATTAGGGAGGGGATAATGAAACTGGTTTCCCCTTCCGAACGCACAGTTTAATGTAGACTTAGCCTTGTCTTAAAATGTAAGGTTATGCAGAATTTTGGCTAAATCTTAAAATCTTAATTTTTTCATTTGAAAAAGATGAACAAGTTCTTTTTAACAATTGTGGAAAGCCGACTTGAAATTAAGACTGAACTTGTGAACTTTCCAAAAGCCTGCACGTTTTGAAGAGACTGTCCTTAAGGCTAAGATAATTTTTGCGTCTCAAATTGCAACCCAACTGGTACAAGCAAAGGTCTGAGAGGCAGACACGAGTGTGAAAATATCCCTCAATTGTACCAAATATTGATACAGTCTCCCCAGCTTCATTTCACTAAGAATAATACTTGCATTTGATACAGAGCCTTGTCACGTCTTCAAGACGCCTCGAAGCGCTTCACAGAATATACTGTAAAGTGAATTGACTGTACATTTTGTGGGCGAAATGGAGCAGCCAATTGCGCACAGCAGCGTCCCACAAACAGTCGTGGATTGGGTGACCAAACAAGTAAAAAAAATTTTGAAGCAATTATTACCCCCGGAAAAGCGGTCCACCAATCGGCTAACAACCGGGTTCCTACTCACTGTTCGGTAAATAGAGGGGTATGGAGTAAGGAACTTGCCCAGCGTTTCGCCCTGCCTGGAAATCAAACCCAGGTCGTCTCGCTTTCGAGGTGAGAGTTCTCACCACTGAGCTACAGGACTCCACGATGTAAAAATTTTATCTCCACCCATACAAAACAATGAACCTCGGGGCAGAAAGCGGAGGAGGTACAGAAACAAGCTGCTGAATGGAGAGCAACAACAGGAATATGCTCAAGGTTTCACCCTGCCCGGGGATTGAACCCAAGTCCTCTCGCTTGCGAGGCGAGTGCTCTAAGCACTGAGTTACAGGATTCCACAGCTGCAGTATTATGGGATATGGAGAAAAGGCAAGGAGATTGGATCTGATAAACTTACAGAACAAGCTCAATCACTGGAATAGCTTCCTCCTGCAACTATGTTCATTTGATCTGCAAATAGCTTTGCAGAGTGGGGACTGGAGCAGAGGTCTGAGCCTGCCAGCAGCCCCTACTGTGCAGAAGAGCCTACACTCTTCAGCTGGAGTGACCCTCATCTTTAAATATTCTCTGAGCTGTGATTGATTTTAGAAACACCCAGCGAGGGATTTCCCACTTGAACAACTTGTTAGCGGTGACGGCGGTAATGCATGGCAGTAATTTGGAAACCTCGTTGATCATTTTTTAAAGTCTGACAGTGAGTCACACTGAAATAGTTTGCAGAGAAAGCTGCTTTAGAACCTACATCTGGTATGCTGGCTGTAGCACGAACGTCCATCTAATGCTCCAAGGACCCGAAATTTAATTCAGTCTTACCCTGAAGGATCATTTTTCCTTAAACATAAATGTGGAAAACCTCTAAATTTAGTCTTAATTCGGGAAGTTGGTTCTTCTGCTGCACAAAATGCAAATAAGGGGGAGGTTTAAATTTCTACTTACTGTCAAATTTGTTGCATTTTGGCACCAATACCCCATGATAATATAACGATAAAAATAATTCTTGCATTTGAAACAGCGCCTTATCACATCGTTGAGACGTCCCAAAGAGCTTCACAGGATATATTGTAAAGCGGAGTGACTGTGTATGTTGTGGGCGAAATGCAGCAGCCAATTGTGCACAGCAGTTTCCCACAAACAGTCGTGAATTCCCCGCTTCTCAGTAAATATTCTCAGCCTTGGGATGTCCTCCCAACGTGAAAGGCGCTACACAAGTGTAATTTTGCGTTGTATTGTAATTATGGTAGTATGTGGGACTGCAGAAGTTTGGTAACCCGGAAGCAAGGATGAGCTGTTAAGCCAAGGTCCCATCTGCCAGTTCTGGCGGAGGCTAAGAATCCCACAGTGCTATCTCAAGGCAAGGAATCGTACATCGTACCACTCTTGTGGGAAACTTTGATGAAGGCCGTAGGTTGGAAACAGAGGAGGAAAACTCTGATAAGATTACTAGAGTTACATCTGGTTAGTCCTGGCAACCTGGGTGACAAAAATGATGGGATTACACCTGGATTTGAGCTACAAATTCACATTGACATTCCATGTGACCTTTGATTCACATCGGCCCGAATTATGTTGCTAATCTGGAAAACTGTAAATCCATCTCATCATCACGTTAGACTATTTCCTTCTAAAATTGATGAATTAACTGTACAGAATTGCAGTCTACAGTTGGAAGCCATGTATCTTCACTTATTAAAAAGAAACCCGCCTCCAAATTAAACCTGACTTTAAGGATTTTCTACCATCTTCAGCCATCTCAATGGTTTCATCTCAGCCTTTAAGAAATGGTTTTACAGCCTGAGACCAAATGGAATTGGGAGTCTCAGGTGATAAAGTTGTTGTGATTCACAAGGAAAGGTGCAACAACAAGCGAGGAATGACAGGGAAAAATGAGAGAAAATAATAAGGTATAACTTTACAACACCACGAGCAAATACAATTATCAGCATTTTCACACCAGTCTTCCCTCCTCCTCCACCTACACCATCCCTGAAACATTCTGTTTCCCACATCTCAGGATCTGCCACAAATCATTTTCATAGCCTCAAAAAGTACAGTCTACAATTATTACACTGTCTGTGATAATTCACGTCTTGAACAACTCACACAGAAAATGTACTGAAAAGAAATTGGAGCACTGTAAATAGCGCACAAATCAGCCTTCTTGTTAGTAAGGAACATAAGAAAAAGAACCATTCAGTTCCAGCCCACTCCTTCCCACAGCATGCCCCAGTATTTGAAAAGGAACAAGATAAAGGGAAGAATTGAGGTCAGAAAGCATCTTTTCACGCAGAGACACACAGAGGGTTGAGGGAGTGCGAGACTTGCTAACCCAGAGAGCTACAGAAACAGAATCAAAATGCAACACAACCTATAGTTACATAGCACCCTTCATCCAGGTAGTGTCTCGGAGTGCTGTTTATGTATGTTTAAATGATAGACAGACACTTGGGTTGTGAAGGTATGGTGAAAGGGCCGGGTTAATGGGATTTAAAAGATCTCTCAAGATATAACAATCTGGTGGAACAGGCTCAATGTCCTCCTGCTCTTTTCCTATGTTCCTAGTGAGAAGTTAAGTGTATGGGGTAACAGCATTCCTTAAAATAAGGTGAGGAGCATTTTAGGAAATGCCATAATGTTTATCCCAATAGCTCCAGTGGAGGAGCAAGCACCAACATTGGCTTGGATGGGCTGTAGGTTTTGTAGCACAAAGTGCAATCTGCCATCCCGTGGAGTCTGTGGCAGGAAATTCCTATTAGGCTTCCTTGACCTTTTACCATGAGAAATTTCAGACAAGAACCTACATTGGTGCTCCTCGAAGGTGCTAACCACTGAAATAATAACAACAATAATCCTTGCAATTGATATAGCGCCTTATCACGTCTTCGAGACATCTCAAAGCACTTCACAGAATACACTGCCTGTATATTTTGTGGGTGAAACGTGGCAGCCAACTGCACACAGCAGCGTCTCACAAACAGTCGTGGATTGAGTGACCAAATTATTATTATTATTTTATTATTATACACTTCGCCCCGCCCGGGAATCAAACTGAGGTCCTCTCACTTGCTAGGCGAGTGCTCTAACCACTAAACTACAGGACTCCAGGAATTGGATTGCTGAAGTTTATTTGCTGTCTGGAATCAGAAACAACAGCACAAAGAAAGCAGTTGAACTTCATGATCTAGTGACGCATAAAAGCCAAACCTATAATGTATCGGGCGGAATAATAATAATTATAATAATAATTATAATAATAATAATCCTTGGTTTTGATATTGCCCTATTTACATTAGGAGGACGTCTCAAAGCACTTCACAGGATTTACTGTAAAGTTTAGTGACTGTGATTTTGTAGGTAAATGCCAGAGGGGACCAAGTTTGGGACAATATATGTTTGAAGTGGGGTGCTAGCTATATTGGGACTTTTTGTACTGCAGTGGAAGATACATAGAGAGGTCTTTAGGATTCAGTTGGGATAATGACAAGGTTAACAGGGAAAACCTATTCACTTTAGTTGAGGAATTGGTGAAAAAGGAACAGAGAAACAGCCTTGTTTGCAAAAGCGTCGGAAAGAAAAATATATATATCACAGGTAAGAGGAATTTCTTCACTCAGAGGGTTGTTAAGGTGTGAAAATTCATTACCACAAGTGACTATTGAGGCTGCATTCATAAAATCATTCGTAAGGGAGCTACTGAATATGTCATCTTGTATCAAGCACCCAACCAGTAAAAATAGTAAAGGCTGGAGAGAGAGAGAGAGCTGGAAAGATTAATAACAAAGGGTGGTAATACAGATAGCACAAACACTGTGGGCCAAGTTATTTCCTTCTGAGCTGAATTTGTTTACCTCAGTCGAACTCTAATCCTATGTGACAACCATGTCTTCACAGGTATAAACCAGAGAACGTCCTTGTTAATAAATCAGCCTTCTGATCTGTTCTTCTCCTCAGACTCCCCCACTGTTCCCTGTGTATTTCACTTACCCTCGGGCGATTTCTCAGAGTAGTCTTGCTCCGGTACGGTGGCTGGAGAGAGCACGGGCAGGTCCTTCGGTGACACAACAGCCACCCCTGGCGCCTTGTCTCGACCAGGGAAGTATTCCCACATGCACGGGGCCTCAAAATCGCAGTAGAATTCTGGAATAGTAAACACAAGATGAAACTAATGCACGCTCGAGAAGAAGAAATAAAACGATGCCCCAATGGCAATGTTACTCTGACAAAATGGAGTCCTGTGGAGTCCTGTAGCTCAGTGGTTAGAGCACTCGCTTTGCAAGTGAGAGACCTGGGTTCAATTCCAGGCAGAGGGCGAAACCTTGGGCAAGTTTCCTTACTCCACACAGAGCCTAATAATAATCCCTCCAAAAAAACAAAAAAAAATTGGTCATTTTCAATCTACGGCTGTTTGTGGGACATTGCTGTGCGCAATTGGCTGCGTCGTTCGCCCACAAATATACAGTCAATTCACTTTACAGTGTGTTCTGTGAAGCTCTTTGGGACGTCCTCCCGACGTGAAAAGCGCTATATCAAATGCAAGGATTATTATTATTATTATTATTAAAATGCAAAAGGATTAAAGGGGCAAAAGTCATAGTTGGCGAAAGGTGAGGATATTAAAAGGGGCAATGTTAAAGTAGTAAGTAATAATCATCCTAACATCCTTATGATCCTTGCATTTGATACAGAAACTTATCACGTCTTCGAGACATCTCAAAGCGCTTCACAGCGTATGCTGTAAAGCGAATTGACTGTATATTTTGTGGGCACACCGCGGCAGCCGATTGCGCACAGCAGCGTCCCCACAAACGGTCGTGGTTTGAGCGACCAAATCGTTATTCTTTTTTACTTCCTGCGAATACAACCAGAACTAATAGAACTAATCGCAACTTCCTGGTTGTATTAACAGCTGTCGTTTCACTCTGGGGCTGTTTCTCCGCTGAGGATGAGACCAAGAAATCCATCAAAAAGTCGGATAACAGAACACTGGCCGTAAAATGGCCGAGAGGATCAGAAAGGTTTTGTTCCTTTTTATTCAAAGCGGATTTGGCAGCAAATCCCACAACCTCAGACAACCCAGGCAGAGCGAAGTCTACTCGTGTGTCAGCTTGGTGCAATGGTAGCCTTTGAGTCAGAAAGCTGTGGGTTCAATCCCCACGTCGAAACTTGGAATCTAACTCAAATCTAAGATGTTATTATTATTATTATGCTCCAATGGCAGTGCTGGGCGTGTCGGAGGTGCAGTCCTTCGGATGAGACATTAAACCGAGGTCCAAGCTCCTGTGCAGGTGGATATTAAAGAACCCATGGCACGATTCAAAAAGGGTTTCTCCCGTTGTGTTGCCCAACAATTCCCCAAATAAAATTGGTTCACTCACTCCATGGCTGTGCGCGGGGCATTGCTGCTGTGTTTTGCCCACAAAGATACCCAGCCACTACACTACAGTATATCCTGTGATGGGCTTTGAGACGTCTCGACAGCGTGAAGAGCCGCCATATCGCTTGCAAAGATTATTATTATTACTTTGCGACCCCAGTGGGGCAAATAGCAAGATCAAAAGGCAGGAAAGCAAACACAAAGGACTGCTGTGATATTTGAGGTGGTAATTGGAAATTCTGACAATGAATGTGACAAAAATGCAACGGCGCTTTTCATGTCGGGAGGATGTCTCAACGTGCTTCAAAGAAGCGGCTGGGAGCAAAAAGGACTTAAGCTTTTAAAACATGGTGCTTCTGTGTGTCCCAGTAAGTATTCCGCATAGATTTCCTGTTAATCTCTCAAATGTTGAAGTATGCATGAGCTGAAAAAGTGTGTAACGCAGCATAAATTGACTTATAAATCATAGGACCAAAATTTCACTTGGGCTTACTTAGCCTGTAAAACCTACTTACTGCTAAGTAAACAGAGGCGTGTGGAGTAAGTTTGTGTACATAACAACCTTCACTAACAGTTATATTTGTAAAAGGCTTTGAGACCCATTTTATTACGCATTTGAAAGACGCTGTATAAATAGAAGCTATTTTTATTATTTTATTATTAATAATATTTTGAAAGCTTTCTGGGAACTGCATAAAAAAACAACTTCCGCATTAAGATTTTATTTTAAAAACATTTGCACAATTTTGCACAAAGTTAAATTTTAAGGCTAAGTGGCCTTACGAGCTGAGACAAGGTGGAACTTCCAGCCGTAAATATCCTTAAAATCACAACCATGGCTTGGCGGCTGGGACTCTGGGCTCATTCAATAAACAGCTTGATAGTAATTCTTGCATTTGATGTAGCACCCATAACATTAAAATGTCTCAAAGCACTTCACATGACTGAATTTGGTGGGTAAACCTACTCTTCTCTTTTGGAATTCTGTCATGGGATCCTTAACATCCACTTCAACAAGCAGATAATAATCTCAGTTTAACATCTTATCTGAAGGGTGATCCCTACAGCAAAGCAATGCTCCCTCAGTACTCCTCTGGAGTGGTATAGTTCTGATGTGGGGCTCGAACCTTCTGAGAATAGGCGAGCGAGCATGCGACCAACTGAGCCAGGCTAACACCAACAGGCTGACGGGCCCTGGGTTTATCATCTCATCTGAAGATGGACAATAATAATCCTTGCATTTGATATAGCGCCTTATCACGTCTTCGCGATGTCTCAAAGCGCTTTACAGAATATATTGTGAAGCTGACTGACTGTATATTTTGTGGGAAACATGGCAGCCAATTGCGCACAGCAGCGTCCCGCAAACAGTCGTGGATTGAGTGACCAAATTGTTATTATTTTGTTTTTTTAATTTTGAAGGGATTTATTGCCCCCGGAAAAGTGATCCGCCAATCCACGTAATCACTGGGTTCCTACTTACTGCTGGGTAAACAGAGACGTGTGGAGTAAAGAAACTTGCCCGAGGTTTCGCCCTGCTGGGAATCGAACCCATGTGAGGCGAGCGCTCTCACCACTTAGCTACAAGATTCCATGATATAATAGAAAGGTTAGAAGGTGGGGATTCTGCCTGGATGAGATCAAATGAGCCAAAGGGCTTTCATTATCCATGCGGCTTTTGCGACCTTGTCTTCTAAGGTGAGCTTGTTCCTCTGATAACCGACTGGTTAATATGATAATTACATTAATAAAAAGGAACATGCATTTTTTATAGGCAAGATTCCAAGTTCATGGAAGTAGCAAGGAAATTCCAATAGAATGGTAATTACTTTAACTGAAAAAATTATACATTAAAGTATTGATCCCCTAAAGGGATTAGCACAATCGGTACAATGTTATGTTAACCCAGAGGGTTCAAGATCTTCAACTCGTTCATCTTATCTTAATAGTAGTAATCAATAGAATCATAGAAATCTACTAGATGGAAGGAGGCCACTCAGCCCAGAGTCTGTGCCGGCTCTCAGAGCAGAGGTCCATTCAACCCTTGCAAACGATACAGAACCTTATCACGTCAAAACATCTCAAAACGCTTCACATAGTTTTTCTGCCCTCTGTTCATTGGGCTCCGGTCTGCTCCATGTCTCCCGCTCTACCCGCCCTACCATCGGTGGCCGGGCTTTTAGCCTCTCTGCCCCCACACTCTGGAACTCCATCCCTTCGCCTCGCTTCCTCCCTTGCCTCCTTCAAGGCCGGTCTCAAGACTCTTCTCTTCGACCGTGCCTCCCACCTCCCACCTCCTACCTCTCTGCCTTCCCTCACCCCTACACTACCCCTCCCCCAACCTGGGACCCCGACACCTGACTGTTCAGCTCTTTGGGACGTCCTCCCGACGTGAAAGGTGCTCTATAAATGTAATTTTCTTGCTGTTGTTGTTCTGTAAAGCGTAGTGACTGTGTATTTGGAGGCCAACACGGCTGCTCTCATTCTATCCCTGGATGCTCTCACTCTCACCCATTCCCATTTGATTGTCAGCCCTGAGTATTGTGCCAACGTGTCAAGAGGTTGGAAGAGTGCCACTCACACAGACTAATAACTGCATAGATTGGCACCGTCATGGAGTGGCTCTTGTATAGAATAACGACCGTATAGCGAGGGCTGCACAATATGGCTTGCGGGACAGGATGTGGTTGAACATTAATTGAAAAAACATCTCAAAGAAAGGGTATCTTCCAGAGAGCAGTGAAAGGTACCTTCTCAGCACCGTATGACATGAGGAAACCTTATCTCTGTCTCTCACGAGTTTCTCGCTCTGGAGGAACCGTTGTTGATTTCACAGCTTGGTCGAACCTGTTGTCAAAAGGTGTCCCTGGCAGCGCAAGACTTGAGAGAGCGCACGTAATGTTCCTTGCGCTTTCTTTTAAAAATAGAAATGTGTGTGAAGCACATGGCAGAGTGATTACTGTAGAGTCCTGTAGCTCAGTGGTTAGAGCACTCGCTTTGCAAGCGAGAGACCTGAGTTCAATTCCAGGCAGAGGGCGAAACCAAGTTTCCTTACTCCACACAGAGCCTAATAATAATCCCTCCAAAACCAAAAACAATAATAAATCGGTCATTTTCAATCTACGACTGTTTGTGGGACACTGCTGTGCGCAATTGGCTGCCAGGTTCGCCTACAAATATACAGTCAATTCACTTTACAGTGTGTTCTGTGAAGGCTTTGGGACGTCCTCCCGACGTGAAAAGCGCTATATCAAATGCAAGGATTATTATTATTATTATTATAGGAGGACTCGCAGCAACCCTGCTGAAAATAACTCCTTGAGATTAGAAGGTTGCGGGATGATCTGATTGAGATTTTTCTAACAACAAAAGGGATTCGACAGGGTAGCTACAGAGGAAGTATTTCCTCTGGTGGGGGAATCCAGAACAAGGGCGGGCAGAGTCTTGAAATTAGAATGAGGCCATTACGAGTGAAATCAGGAGGCATTCCATTACCAAAGGGTAATGGAAATCTGGAACTCTCTCCCCTAAAAGGCTGTGGGTGCGGGATCTGTTCACATTTTCAAGACTGAGGTGGGTAGATTTATGTTCGATCAGAGTTTCAAGGGATATGGGGCAAGGGCAGGGAGTTGGAGTTGAGGTACAGATCAGCCATGATCTTATAGAATAACGGAACAGGATTGAGGGGCTGAATGGCCTTCTCTTGTTCCTATAGACCAGTGTCAGGCCCAAACATTGTAAGAAAGTCAACACGGTGTGTGCATGGCTTAACAGTGAAAGTTTGTGAGAGGTCAAACTGCTGTGTGTAAACAACGTGTTAAGATGGTACATCAAATGCAAAGATTATTCCAATCTTCCTCTCGCTGAGCACAAACGCTCTGCTTCTACCTGTGCCGTGTTGCTTACCGTATGGCCTCTGAAAGGTAGAGGAAGGCGTTTCGTCTTTCAGTAGCCAAGTGAAATTCCAATACATCGGGCCACTGTTTCCGGCTGGTCTCCTCCCGGGCAGGTCAGCAGCTGCAAACACAGAGAACGCAGCCAACCATAAGACAACAGAAAAAATGGGCTGCTTCAAAAAACACTGTGTCACTGGATGCTCACACTGTATCACTGGGTGTTCACACTGGCTCACTCGGTGCTCACACTTCATCACTGTGGACTGATGTGGCCTACACCAGCCCTGTGCCCTCAGCAAAGCTACAATCTATACCAAGCTTGTGGCCTGTATTATCCGACACAAAACTAAGCTTGTCACTGGGTGTTTCAGGTGCTATTTAATTCGCAGACCCTCTATCCTCAAGGTTCATCAATTATACATCTTCTTCAAAGACTTTTGAGACCCTGCTTTGCCTCTGCCCGGGATCTGTCATTACTCCCTCGCTTGCTGGTGCATGTACAGCCCCTATAGTCCCAGAGGGATTCGCTGCATTCTACAGCACGCTCCACATTCAGTTATTCTAAAAACGTTCGTGGAATATTAAGCGTGAAGTTTGCATCGAATTTATTTTACCAGCTTATGTTTCTAACCGGCTCGATATACAAATATGGCTGGTCTGCACGTGAGCAAAGTGCTGCTTCCCTGAGATGAGTGTCGAGTCCGGGAGCACGTCAGGGAACGGGGGAAGCAACAGAAATATCGGAGGAGCTAGCATTTAACTGGAAGGAATAGAGAGGTTTTCTCACAGAATTACAGGAGCTACTGGTACAGAAGGAAGCTAATCGGCAATGGCACCTCTGACAATGGAGCGCCCACCCCCTCTCCCCTGCAGACCCCACTCCCCCATCACTGCACTGGAGCCTCCGCCTGAATTTTGACCTCAAATCGTGACCTCGGGCTTGAATTGAACCCACAACTTTTTTTTCCTTTGGGGCAAGAGTGCTACCAACTGAGCCAAGCTGTTAGTGCAAGAGACGAGGAGCCCAACGGCTTGCAGGAGAAAATTGGTGAAGGGAGAGTCGAGAAAATAGATGGAGCCAAAAATATTATTTTAATTAAAAACGGCACCAGCAGCACCCACTGTCAAAATCTGGTATTACAGGATAAAAAAATGACCAGTTTCCAACATGTGCGCACCCTGAGCAGCAGCAACAACAACAAATTACATTTGTATCGCGCCCTTCAAGTCGGGAGGCTGTCCCAAGGAGTCGATATAATACTCCTTGCATTTGATACGACGCCTTATCACGTCTTCGAGACGTCTCAAAGCGCTTCACGGAATGTACTGTAACCGACTGCATATTTTGTGGGCGAAACGCGGCAGCCAATTGGGCACAACAGCGTCCCACAAACAGTCGTGGATTGAGTGACCAAATCTCTCTGTCCTCCACGTTACAGCGCTGGTTGTGAGGCAAAGCTGCTCAGAGGCTTTGTTAAACAGGAAAGTTAGGAATGGTTGTGAGATATCAGCCATGGGCAGCCACATAGAATAATAATAACAACAATAATAATAATAATAACAATCCTTACATTTGGTTTAGCGCCTTATCACGTCTGCAAAAGTCTCAAAGCGCTTCACGGGATATTCCCTAAAGTGCAGTATTTTCTGGGCAAACACGGCAGCCAATTTGCACCCAGCAATGATCTGCGAACAGCCACAAAGTGAACGACCAATTTTTATCTGAGGATTGATAGCACGAACTTGGGAGAAATCTCACCCCTTCTATTTTCAAATAGTGCAATCTTTAACGTCCATGTGAACAGGCAGACGGAATCTCATTTTAACGTCTTGTCCAATGCCTTCAGCTTTCCCCCAGGCTCCTTACTCCTCTGTTCCACTCCATCTGCTTCACAAACCTGGGCTTGTGGCCCATGTATTGCCCTCTCCATTCCACGCTCAGTGGTGGAGCTTTCAGTCATTATACTCCTGTACTTTGGAATTCCTCTTACAATCCTCATTATCTATTTAGCGGTCTATTTCTTATAATAATAATAATAATCCACTTGCATTTTTATTATTATTATAAGAAATAGACCGCCGCTGTGTTTGCCTATAATTACCCCGTCACTACGTTTCATAGTAAATCCTATCAAGTGCTTTAAGATGTGTCAGTGCACTATATCAAATTTAAGGATTATTTTTCTTACCACATTCTGCCAGAACCTTCTCTCTCTTTGTCTCATCAGCCTCTCTCACACACACCCAAACACACACACACACACTCTCTCTCCCTCCTCCCCCCAACCTAGTCAACACATACTTACAAGATAATAATAACAACTTATCACACCTTCGAGCGCTTCACAGAACATACTGTAAAGACTGTATATTTTGTGGGGGAAACACGGCAGCCGATTGGGCACAGGAGTGTCCCACAAACAGTCGCGGATTGAGTGACCACATTTTTATTTATTTGTTTATTTATTTCTTCGAAGGGATTGTTATCCCCGGGAAAGCGATCCGCCAATCGACGAATAACTGGGTTTCTACTTACTGCTAAGTAAACAGAGACGCGTGGAGTCAGGAAACTTGCCGAGTGTTTCGCCCTGCCCGCGAATCGAACGCAGGTCCTCTCGCCTTGCGAGCCGAGCGATCCTACCGCTGAGCTACAGGACTACACAATGTAAAGAAATTTTATCTCCGCAGGTACAAAACAGCAAACCTCAGGGCAGAATGTGGAGGAGGTAGGGGGGAACCAGCTGGTGAATGAAGAGCAACAACAGAAACAATTAAAACCCTACAAATCCTGCCGGTGGCTACTAAATCACTTTAGGATCTGTGCGCTTCCACCAATTCTCATGGCTGCCGTCACCTCACCCTGGTCATGATTGAAATAGTCTGCTGGTTTGCAGAGCTTGCTTTTTTGGCATAGACATGGTTATTTTCTGGCTCCTTCTATTCCGACTGAAGCTCAGACACGAGAAAGGAAGAGAGACGCTCTTATTAAAAAGCCTCAAAGCGATTCACAGGGAATCACTGTGATGTTTACTGACTTTGCAGGCCAACATGGCAGCCGATTTGCGCACAGCAAGTTGCCACAAATAGCTGTAAAAACAATAATTAAGAATAATAACCCTTGCGTTTGATATAGAGCTTTTCGTGTCGGGAGGGCAACGCAAATCGCTGGCTGTAAATTATAGTGATTGGATATCGTAAGTGAACAAATGATCAATTTGTCTCATTGACCATTGACCGAGACAGCAGCAAAAACTCCCTTCTCAAACCTTAATGCCCATCCGAATAGGCAGGACCACAGTTTAATGTCCCGTCTAAAGGAAGGCACCTCCGACATTGTGCATGGAGTTCATCTAGACAGCACGCTCAAAGTCCCAACTTGGGGCTTACGTGTGTGTAAAAAAAAATCATTGGTGAGTTCAATTGTACAAGAGACCTCTGTGAACTCTCTCCCTCTGTGCAGTCCTGCATTACATCCACCCGCTCGCCAAATGGGGGAAATGCTGTCATCTGTTTGCTTTTATGTAACTCATTTGTCATAATCAATGTACAGTCCTTCCGAGCTGCAATCCATAATCTTTTCTGAATTTATGCTTTCAGTGTTTCTCCGCTGCGCGTTCCACCTGCTTCCTTCTCACAATGGGCCACTCCAGCCTCGTTCAGGAACAAGGCCCATCTGTTGCAGTTCTTTTTGACCTTTTCCAGCGGAGGCAGTTTCAGACCCCCAGACAATCACTCTGCCTTCGCTCCGGCCAGAGCTCCGAGTAGCTCGTTACCAGAAGAGACAAGGGAACCGGAGAATGTTCTGACTGGCAGAAGGGAAGAGGAGGCCGAGGGGCTATGTGCAAAATAATGAAAGGATTTGAGAGGAACGTTTCCTGAGGAACGTTTCCTGATCCGAGGATAAGAATTTAAGATTGTAACTAGAACCTTAAGTTTCGCCCACAAGATACACGGTCAATTCACTTTACGGTATATTCTGTAAAGCGCTTTGAGACGTGTCGAAGACGTGATAAGGCGCTATATCAAATGCAAGGATTATTACTATAGAAGCATGGATGGGGAAATCAAGAAGAATTTGTCTCCCCGAGGATTATGAAAATATAGAATGATTTACCAGGGTTGGCCTCTTGGAGCAGAGTCGATTGGGAACTGTTAAGAGCTTGGGAGGACGGAAGGGTATTACCGGGTACGGGCAAAGAATACGGAATTAGGATGGCTTCACTGAAAGACAAATGACAGACACTAATTCTAACTCGATGGCCTCCTCATACAATTCAGATTTCTATTCTTCTTTGGCATCTTATTGAAGCATGGGAGGAATGCATCTTGTGATGTGATAATCATCACTAGTGATTTACGTCAAACAGACAATACATGTGGGCAAAAGCAGTCAAGTGAATGACTGTACCGGTCCCAGTAGCTATCCTGTGGGAAGGGCACTATATAGAGGTAAATCATTATATTTCATGGCAAATGTGACAGCCAATTTGGGCAGAGGCAAGGTCCTACACACAGCCATCATCTATTGAACAAGTGAAAAAAAGGAGAATTCTGGAGCAATTAGATCAGGTTTACAAATTTACGCGAAACCGAGAGGAAATCCATGTCAAACTGTCTCAGTTCCTTGAGACGATGTGTGGAAAAGGAGATTGTTAAGAGAAAAAACAGAGAAATCTTTTAAAATAGCAAAGTTTCCAATTGCTAGTTGCTTTTCCAGAGAGACTCTCAAGATCTGAAATTCCTCAGGGTCTTTGCCAGCCTGTGCCAGTTTCTCTCCAAAAAACATGGAGATGAGTGGTCAGATTCATCTGCGTGATTTGGAGTGAATTTAAACGAGGGAGATACAGTGACGAAAAAAGGGGAGGCTTTCCCAGGACTCCAAATTTCTCACGATCGTTTAGATTAGATTATGCAGAAATTTAGTACATTCTTCAGCGTAGTCTTAATCTGGATGCGGTGTGGTGCAAGGGAGTGACTTGGGAGCCACGTGCAAGCAATGGAACTGAAGTATTCCCAATATTCTCTGACACCCTCAAGAATTGTAACAGTTCCAGGCAAGAAGAGACCATCATCAGCCCACCTTAGCTCCCCGAGGTGTCAGCTTTAGCTCAGTTACCAACAAAAAAACCAACTTGCATTTATATAGTGCTCTACGTGAAGGCTGGAGTTCACGATGCAGACTGACACTATTATGAGAGTGCTCTCTCTATTGCTACCATTCGAAAGAGCCTGTTAAACAGAGGTCACCATCTGTGAACGTTAAAAATCCACAATTTGAAAGGAGAAGGTGCCCTGGTTGAGAATGCTCCAGATAAACATGTCGCAAGTAGTTTCAGCCATTGTGCCTTCCAGCCTGTCTAATCTGAAGAATTGCCTTAATTTACCGAGTTGTTTTATCTAACCATCTAAGTAACAAATGGTATGTAATAGTCTGTCACTTTGGAGTTAATCCCCCCCCCACCCCCCCCACCACCGCTTGTCTGTAAAATACATTTTGCATTCAATAGCTAAACGCTGAGCATCCTCTATTAATTAGACCTCATTTACATATACCAACTCGGTTAATTAGGGAATAGAGTTTCCGCTACAGATCAAAAAACATATTCGTCCTCTTTTCCTTCATGCAACTGGGGTGGGGGAAGATTGGCAGTTGTTATGCCAGTAGGGATATTATATTGATGAATTATTCCAATTAGAATCAACCTGAATAAATAGATCAGATAAATTACAAAAGAGTCACTTCCTCTCTTTCAGAAAATGTGGCATAATAAAACTCAGAGGAAATGGGTAAGGCGACTTCTTGACCCTTTTGGGCTCAGTCTACAGTCATCACTTCAAACACATGTCTTTCAGCCCTGGGCAAACCCAAGATTTTTATATCAAATAACACTTTTGCATCAATTGCATCTTTTTTTTTAATTCCTTACTTTTAATAGTCATTTTCAGTCGAAATAGTTCTTCAGAAATTCATCATCCTTTGCCATTTCCTGTCGAGTAAACTGAGCGATAAATTGAATGAAATCAGCCAGGAATTCTATTCTGCGTGTGAGAAGAGAGAACATGATAGAATGGGGTGGTGTGGTGGGGGTGGTGGTCAGGAGCAAAGGAATATCCTGTAGCTCAGTGGTTAGAGCACTCGCTTTGCAAGCGAGATACCTGGGTTCAATTCCAGGCACAGGGCCAAACCTTGGGCAAGTTTCCTTACTCCACACAGAGCCTAATAATAATCCCTCCAAAAAACCCAAAACAATAATAAATTGGTCATTTTCAATCTACGACTGTTTGTGGGACATTGCTGTGCGCAATTGGCTGCCGCGTTCGCCCACAAATATACAGTCAATTCACTTTACAGTGTGTTCTGTGAAGCGCTTTGGGACGTCCTCCCGACGTGAAAAGCGCTATATCAAATGCAAGGATTATTATTATTATTATTATTATATCAGCCTAGATTATGAGCGCAAAATTCCAATGTGCAACTTGAACCCTTCACCTCAGGCAAGAGTGCTACCGACTGAGCAAGGCTCAGCTCACGGGTTTGGCTGATATTTCAGTGCAGTACTAGGGGAGTGCTGCGTTGTCGAAGGTACTGTCTCTCAGATGAGATGTGAAACAGAGGTCCTGCCTTTGCTTCGCATCTCATTTCAGGTGGACGTTAAAGATCCCATGATACCATTTGCTTAGGGAAAGGAGTTTCTCCCATTGTCATGGCCACCGATTTTACTGTTAGTAAACTAGAGATGTCTGACTAGGTGGTTCAGCAAGCATTGCGAGCATATCACACTGCACTTGGCTTCTTACCCACCAAACGCCACACTTTCCCATCACATTGCACGATACCAGTCTTAATGAGGTAGCACTCATTGCTTCTCAGCCTTGCCACTAGAGGGAGCAGTGTGCCTGGAAGCAAAGTGTTCCCAATCGCTCCAACAGGGAATTGGGAAAGCATTGGGAGATGTCATGGACCCACTAACACTGGCATTTCTCGGTTTGATTGCATCGCTTAAGACACATGCAATAGACAAACTGAAGCACTGCCAATTCCCAATCAGAGGAGGCCACTTGATAGTGAGCAGTCTGCAGGGGGTGGGAAAATACAACAGAAAAAGGTCACTGAGATCTTGGGTATTTATGCCTTGATTGCATTGCCGTTCCCTATTGTGTTTCACTTTAAAAGTCAAGAATTAATTGCACGATTCAACAAAGTTTACCTACAGAATACACAGTCATTACACTTTGCAGTAATTCCCATTAAGCATTTTGGGATATCCCCTGACGTGAAAGGCGCTAAACCAAATGGAAGCTTTGTTATTTTATTGTGTTCCAAAGGAATGCACAACTACTACCTTATAATGATAATAATCCTTACGTTTGGTATAGTGCTTTTCACATTGGAGACCGTCTCAAAGCGCTTCATTTGGGTATACTGTAAAGTAATGACTGTGCATATTTTGTGAGCAAAACACAGCAACCAATTTGCACACAGCAGCGTCCCACAAACAGCCACGAAAGTGAATGATCAATTTCAATTGGGGGATTGTTGGCCAGGACATAAGGTGCAATGCCTTTCTCTTTTCGAATAGCACTCCTCAGTACCATTAGAAAAGAGAAGAAGGTCTATCCTGACGTCCTCGTCAACAATTCTCCAAGTAAATAGGCCGTCCAGTTTTTTACCCGTTTGTGGGACTTTGCCGTGAACAAAATGACTGATGCGCATGCCGATAAAACACACAGTCACTGCATAAAATCATCATAGAATTATACAGCATAGAAGGAGGCCATTCGACCCATCGTGTCTGTGCCGACAATTTTTAAATCAATCCCACTCCCCCGCGCTCTCCCCATAGCCCTGCAAACTTATCCTCCCCAAATAATTATCTACTTCTCTCTTAAAAGTTGTTACCGAATCGGCTTCCACCGCCAATGCATTTCAGGCAATGCATTCCAGATCCAAACAATTCGCTGTGTGAAAACATTACACCTCACCTCCCCTCATGATGTTACTTCCACCCACCAACCTTCGAGGGTTATTTGATGTTATGTTTGCTATGATAATGTAATTTGTTTTATCCCTTTCTAGTAGTTATTCCTTATTATTCTTTATCTAATGAACAATGCATATTGCAAGATTCTACCCATGCCCTGCATCCATGACTGGGTTCGAATGGGGCTGACAAATAAAGGCACCTTGAATGGATTCCCAACAGCACTGCCTAAACAGTAGGCAATTTTTTTTCTTTTTCCTTTTAAAAAAAAGCTAGCTAATTTATTTCATTTAACTTCAGGGATGAAACGTTCTGTCATCATCCAGACTGTCACTCGGAGGTTAGATCTGGCAAGACCTGTCTCTTTTTATCTCTCTCTCACTTAAGTACAAAGCATTCACCAGACCTCGGACAGCAGAGAGCAGGATCCTCGATGAATACCAATGTTTGGTCTGAAGCAAAGTCGTGTTCATTTCTCTCTCGCTGTCTGTCTGTCTCTTTGAAAACTCCCATATTTGTACAACGAGAATTAGTACATTTCATGCAACTGCTACTTATCTTAGAGGGCACTTTCATGCGCCAGAAACTCAACAAATGCATAACTCAGACATAACTAGGTGGCTATCAATGTACATCAAATGCTATTAAAGACACATATCCCGATGGTACGATAAAGTCTATTCGAGATGTACAACTCTAATTCCTTTGTGTCTATTCAATTATTTTCTTCCAATTTCTCCTCTCCATGGGCACCAGCTTGCCCTTCGGCATGTATCCCAGGCAAGCCCGACAGACATGCACTCTCTTTCCAGCAGGTATCATTGTATAGTGATCAGAAATAGGAACTGTTTTGACTTTCACTCACCAACGCTCTCTGAGGATTATTGTATCTGAGGTTTGTGACCTACTAAAACGTTACCAACCCGTCCGCTCCCTCCGCTCGTTGGGCACCGGCCTGCTCCAGTCCCCCGCCTTCAGCCTTCGGGCCTTCAGCCTTTCTCCCCACACCCTCTGGAACTGCCTCCACCTTACCTCCTTCAAGGCCTGCCTCAAAACCTTCCTCTTTGACTGTGCCTTCTGACATCCTTCTAATTCCACTCCCCTTTGCCATTCACCCATCTTGACTTCAAACCCCAGCTCGAGTGCAAACCCTTCAATGTCCAGTGCTTCGGGACATCTTCCAGACTTAAAAGGCACTTTATAAATGCAAATTGTTGTTGATGTAGCAGTCTAATTGCTCCTCTGGAGTGCTACTTTGACTCGGTTGGCAGCATTCTCTTTAAGGCAGAATGTTTTTCCCAAGCCCCAAATCAAGATCTTATCCCTTATATCGGGAGAGAAATTCCACCTGGGTCTAGATTTACTCTATTAATGTAGCAGTGTAGAGTGTCTAGAAGGTCCCATCTGCCTGTTCTTCAGATGGATAAGGGTTTCCGTGGCACAATTTGAAAGGCTAAGGGAGTTTCTCTGTGTCCCAGCCAGCAGGCCACTGGATATATTGATCATTTCCAACTCAAAGCTGCTGTGTACAAAATGCTCACAAAAAGTTACTAAAGTCATTACTTGTGAAATGCTGTGAGAGACATTTCGACATGATGAAGGGCCATAAATATGCAAGCTCTTTCGTTTGTTGAGTAAAATAGACAGACTCCGAATAGATCAAGGGTTGAACCCAGGACCTTTGCCTGCTCAATTCCAGAATGAAGGATGCCTTTACCAACTGAATCATAGAAAGTCAGTCCAATTACCACAGTGCAACCTTCAAATCAATGGGCCTTCAGTTAGAGACATTCAAGTAGAAAGAAAATTAAATCTTTGCAGTAAACTGGAGGCAATAACTCATGCTCTTCCATTTTCTCTCCCTTCTTTCTACATATTCTATAGAAGTCATCCTGGCTCAGTTAGTAACACTCTCACATCAGGGACAAAAAGTTGGGACTTGAATTAATAAGTTCCACAGCAGTACTGGGGGTGCGTTGCATTGCTAAAGGTGTCATCTTTTGGATGAGATGTTGACTGAAACCCCATCTGTATGTTCAGATGGGAGTTAAAGTTCTCATGGGACTATTGGAATTGAAAAGGGAATTTCTCCTGGTGTCCTGCTCAACAACGCTCTAAATAAAAAAATTGGTCAATTGACCTCATTATTGCTTGAGGGACCCACTGCTGTCTGCAAAGTGATTTCTTGCTACATTTCGACTTCAAAGAATACTCATGATACACAACAGAAATGACTGCGAAAAGCTTGGAGATAGTTTGATGTTTAAGTGCAATAAAAATGCTTTCTTTCTCTTCCTGCTTTTTAAAATATATATTTCTCCTTCAATGGATAACTTAATAAATGTGCAGCAATATCCTATTTCCCGTTCTGTGTGGATGTTTTGAACAGGTTTCTATCGTCTTCACATAGAAGGCTGTTTTATTTTATTACTGCCCAACAACCAGCCTGCGATACTGTGGCTGACAACAGCAAAATTAATAATAATAACAATAATAATAATCCTTGCATTTGATATAGCGCCTTATCACGTCTTTGAGATGTCTCAAAGCGCTTCACAGAATATATTGTAAAGTCAACTGACTATATTTTGTGGGCGAAACGCAGCAGCCAATTGCGCAAACAGTGTCCCACAAACAATCGTGGATTGAGTGACCAATTTATTATTACCGCAAGTCGCCTAACCTATCCCTTTCTGGTCTCAGGGCGGTTCTGGTGCTAAGAGCGGAAATGTACAACATGCCCTGGGTTTGCATCTCACACCTAGCTCAACATGAAAAACGCCTTCAAAAAAAAAAGGAACAGTTTTGAGATTAACTTCCTTCCATTGCAAGTTAAACCATCCCCTTTAGAGCTTTCCTTACACTATCATATTTTAGGTGCGCTGCTCAACCCTTCCTTTGGCGTTCCATTCGTCTCTGTCTTTGAAAACAAAAAAAAATGCGGTGTACTGGAAGGAATTGTTAGCCTTTCATTGGAAAATATTCACCAGCTAAACTCGTGTTCCCTCTATGGTTCTTCAGGTGGTGCTGCTAATTAATGCAAATATCAAATACGTTTGCTCACTGGATAAGTTATTAATCGGTGGGTCAAGCCAAACCTGCCTATAATGGAAAAAAATTGTACACTCAGTAAGCCTGCATGTAAACAGTGTTTAATCTTCTTTTCCCCGGTCTCTCTCTCTCTCTCTCTCCGGAGTGATGCTTGCAATGCATTTCGCTGACACCCTGATGGATAGCTCAATCTGTTACTGGGTTTGACACCAATGAAGGGACACACGGCATCTCACCAGGAATGAAAGGTGAGAGTGTTCCCTTCAATGGAAACCTACCTAAACTGCGAGGCTTTTGCTACTTTTTTTTAAAAAACATAAATCCATAAAGAACACTATCTGCCTAAGCAGATGCTTTGCTTTTTCTCTCTCTACGTGAACATGGCAAGGATACCCGCCGGAACGCTTTGTAGCAGTCGTTCACTGCCATGTACTGCAACTATGGTTTGTAGCCTTAATAGGGCCTTTTCCATCCTTTCTATGAGACTTCAGACACCTTGTGTGAGCTCGGTGTCAACTCGGCTCAGTTGATCGCCCTCTCGTCTCTGCATCAAAAGGTTGTGGTTTCAAGCCTCCTTGCTGGGTGTTTGAGCTTGTAGTCCAAAGCTGACAGTCCAGTGCAGGAAGGAGTGAGTACTTCATTGTCGGAGATGTTGTTTTTGACTGAGGCTTTCAACTCACTTGTTCGAGTGAATGTTAAAGATTGCACGGCATTGGAGAAATTAGGTATCTCCCAGTTTCCCGGCCAACAGTCATCCAAACTGGTCATCCAAACTAATCATTCATGTTATTGCTGTTTGTGGGACATTTGCTGATGGCAAATTGGCTGCTGTGTTTGCCTACAAATTCAGTCACATTATCCTTAATACCAGTTGTGAAGTGTTTTAATGTTGTAGGCACTATATCAAATGCAAAGATTATGATATATTTGATTATTTATTTTCTTTGACAGCAATATCAATGGCAAGCTGTGTTGTTTAGCTGGTTAGACTCCAGCAGTTACCCCAATACGCACTCTGGGGTCCCCAAGCCTTGACTCTTGCCAAACTGGGCTTAATACTTTCTGGAATTAGGTAAGCAGAATGCGTCCCTCCAGGGAGAGAGTGCGCAATATGTATATATATTTTCTGTGAGGAGGGAAATTACCAGTGTCTGATACACTGGTTCACGTGATGGTGGGGGACATCATAATTTCATTTCCTCATCCTTTCTTCACTCCCCTAACACCCTCACGTCCCAGGTATTTATATACAGTATCTTCCTTTTTAAGATCCCAATCAATACTGCCTCTTCGCCAATCATTGATTTAAAAAAAAACACAGTTGAGGCATGAGCCTGAAAATTATAAAACAGGTTAGTTTATCATTTGCGTTGGAGAATGCTGGAGAGCTTGTTCTGGGTGGTATCGCCACTTATCAGGAGACCACAGTCGTAGCAAAGTGCTGTCAGTGTGGATTTTGAAGCAATATCTCACCCCCTCACAAAATCTCCCAGGGCTCTCTGAGCAAGCAGAGAGTGAGAGCCATCCTAGTGGATAGAGTACACCTGGATGTTCAGAAGGCGTTTGTTAAAGTTCCACACATAAGACTTGACTGCAAGTAAATGCTCCCCAAATGAGCAGCACGTCAGTTGTCTGGGGTGTGAGAATGGTTCAGTAATACAAAGCAGAAGGTGGTGATGACTACATACAGCGATGCCTGGAGAGGCAGTGGTGACAAGCTTTCTCTTGAGGTAACGTGTTCCCTTTCCTGATTACCCAGCGTGTAAAAGTCTTCCCAAAGTATGTCCCCAACTTTGAAAACTCTACTTTGGTGCAATTAAAAAAGGAACGCCGTGGATTACTTTCTCTAGTTAACTTAACAGGTTTTGCCTGCAGAGTTTATAAAAAGGAAATAAAAAATATTTTTACACAGTTCTGCGTTGTCTTAAATTTTAAAGCCCAAATTAACTCAGATGGAACTGGCTACGTGAGTCTTGAACCCACAATGTTTTTTATCGCGTGCAAAGAAGGGACCTTTCACGCGGTTAATCGTTTGATAAATGGCTCGACACGAGGACTCAGGAGGTAAAGGCAAACTCCATCTGCCCGAGTCTCTGCTTCAAATGCAAACACATGAAAAATGTGTTATGACCTGCTAATGAAGCGCGGGAGAAAAACAATTTTAAAACGCTACTTCTGTGAGTGCTGCAGTAAAATAAAATGCCTGACATCTGTTCCCATTCATTACTTGTAGCAATCTTACGCAGTTCAACTCCACATGGGGCTAAATCTATGCTGCAACTTTTGCCCAGTCAAACACAGCCGTTTGCAACTGAAACTAATGGAAACTGGATTTCATCCATCAGCCCTGACTGACAGATAATATCATGGTCGGGGCATGTTTGATGAATCACTGCTAGGGCATGTTTTTGCACTTGTCCCTTCCTCCCCTCTCCCCCCTCCACCTATTCCTTTACTGTGCAGCGCAATTTGGTAAACTATTGAAAATGTTTGATGCAGAAATGCCTTGAACTGCGCCAAGAATTTAAGCAATAATGGGGAGAAACGAAGGAAATAACAGTACCAGCCTCGGCGGACAAATCTTTCATTACCGTTGGCAAGAGCTTCTGTGATTAATTTTAGCCAAGCAACAAAGAAAACAAAAAGCCCTATGTTATTTCTGACCTTACTGGCTCTAACTCTGCGTGTGTGTTTGTTTCTGGGAGGGCTATTACTTAGAAATGGACAAAAGCAATAATCTTTGCCTTTGATATTACACATGGAACGACCAAATATCTCAAAGCACTTTGCAGGTAATTCCTGCCAAGTGTAGTGACTATGAATTTGTAGGGAAACGCAGCATTTAATTTGTAAACCGCAAGGACCCACAATTGGCCATGAAATGACTATCCTCATCTAAAGGATTGGTAGTCAGGACCCTGCGGAGAATCGCTCTTCTGTTTTTCAACAGTGGTTTCTTTAATGTCAACTTGAACAGGCAAACAAGACGACAATTTTAACATCTCACACAAAGGACAGTACCTCCGACACTGTAAAGATGGGTGTGCCCCACCCCCCACCCACCATGGTACTGGACTGGAGGGGTAGCAGAATTAATAATAATAATAATCCTTGCATTTGATATAGCGCCTTATCACGTCGTTGAGATGTTGTCTCAAAGCGTTTCACAGAATTTCCTGTAAAGTGTATATTTTGTGGGCGAAAAGCGGCAGCCAATTGCACACAGCAGCGTCCCAAAAACAGTCGTGGATTGAGTGAGCAAGTTATTCAGTCAGTTATTTTTTGAAGGGATTATTATCCTCGGAAAAGTGATCCCCCAATCGATTAACAATTGGATTCTTATTTACTGCTGGGATAACAGAGGCTTGTGGAGTAAAGAAACTTGCCCAACATTTCACCCTGCCCGGGAATTGAACCCACGGTCTCTCACTTGCGAAGCAAGTGCTCTACCCAATAGGCTACAAGACTCCATGATTGTAACAGGACTCCATGATTGTAATCCAATCTGTGATGAGTAGTCATTTTTATATATATATACACAAAAAGCACATGTAATTTTAAATAAACCAAGGAATGAAAAATAATTCTTACAATCCGCGTTCCATCCCCACATGGGTCACTGAATAAAATAAGAAGTGGATGCTGGAAATGTAGAGCTCGCAGAGAAGAAATGGTTAATGTTCTGTGTGACCCTTTGTCAAAAACAGCTTCTGCCCAGTCAAACACAATTATTCTGGGGAAGAGGAGCACCAATACATTAACCTCTTTGGTTGGGCAACACAATAAATGCTTCTTGATTAAATATTCCTTGATTGATGCCATCATGAAATTGATGGCATTGATTTATGCATTTATTTATTTGGCCAACCAAAAAGATTGGCCACCACTGCATTAAAGGGAAATTAAGTGCTCTGGGACGCTACCCTGCCTGAGGGGTGCTATACAAATAATAAGCTAATGATAAAAACTTATTATACGTAATAGTAAGTTGTTGTTGTTTTCCTTGAAATAAAGTCAGGAGGGGAGACTTCATCGTCAATGTAACCTCACCACAGGACAGTGAGCGTGTGAGATTACACTGGGCAGTGAGTGTGTAAGACTGTGAAGGAGGGAAGAGAGAGCTGGGGAGCGAAAAAGAGAGAGAGAGAGAGAATTAATCAATGCAGATATTGTGGACAGAGATCAGCGTGGCCTTCTGCATTTCAATCATCACTAATCGTCAGGGTGCTCCTTGCTCTCTGGAGTCAATCTGTGGGCATGGACTGCGTCTAATATTCTGAAGGTGAAAAATGCTGGGAACAAATGGTCCCTTGACAGAGGGGAATAATTATGACAAATGGAGCACTTGTACAAAGGGCCTCCACAGGCCGTGTGAAAGGCCCAATTGGCAGGGAGCGAGTCTGTCTTTTGTCCACTTCCTGGTGTTTCTCATTCGCTCACTCATGGATTGGGTTGACAGATGTTGGTCCCACATCAGTTAGCTAGAAAGTAACAATTGAACCAGTTCCTCTGTAGAAGCACCAGAGCATTAAAAGTCATCGGCACAGGCCCTGGGTTCATAGCAGATCCCGTGGAGCTGAGCAAGAGTTTCGATACCGTTAAGTTCCCCGACCTGAGCTTATGACTCCGCAGTGCAATTTTGACCACTGGGAGATTCCGATTTATTGATGATTCTCATTGGAAACAGCTTGTGTTTTTATCAGGCCCCGAGCGCATCGAATCATCTCAAAGAGCTTCTTCCCAATAATTACTACGACGACAACAACTTTGTCATTCACTCTACGGTTGTTTCTGGGACCTTTCCTGTGTGCAACTGGCTGCCGCGTTTCACTTACAAAATACACAGTCAATCCACTTTGCAGTTTATTCTGTCAAGCGCTTTGGGACGTCTCGATGACATGAAAGATCTCATATCAAATGCAAGGATTATTATTATAACATGCATTGATATAGAGCCCTTTTTACTTAATCTTCGTGGACCTGCCCTTGCCTGGTTCGATTCCTATCTCTCTCATCGTCTCCACTTCGTTGCCTCCAACAGTTTCTCCTCCAGCCCCCGCACTGTCGCATCTGGCGTCCCCCAGGGCTCTGACCTTGGCCCTCTCCTCTTTAATATCTACATGCTCCCGCTTGGTCATATCATCCGCAGACATGGGGTCAACTTCCATATGTATGCGGATGACACTCAACTCTATCTTTCTGCCTCCACCCTCAACTCCAGGACCACTGCTGTCCTGACAGACTGCCTGTCGGGCATCAAGTCCTGGATGATGGCAAATTTCCTACAGTTGAATGGACTGAGGCTCTCCTGATTGGCTCGCGCCAGCGCCTCAGCACCTCGGGCTCTGGCAACATCAACCTCCATGGTTCCACACTACAACTCACCAGCCAGTCAGGAACCTCGGGGTCTTGTTCAACCCTCAACTGTCTTTTCTTCCCCACATCCAAGCCATGACCCGCTCTCCTTCCTTCTTCCCTCACCTCCGTAACATCGCCCGACTCCGCCACTACCTCACCCCTCAGGCTGCTGAAACTCTTGTTCATGCCTTCATTACCTCCAGGCTCGACTATGCAAACGCCCTGCTGGTCGGTCTTCCCAAGTCCTCCCTCAACAGATAATCCAGAACTCTGCAGCCCGTGTCCTCTCTCGTACAAACTCCGTGACCCCATCTCCCCCACTCTCGCCCGACTCCATCGGCTCTCTATCCTTCAAAGGATCCAGTTCAAGATCCTGGTCCTCACCTACAAAGCCCTCCATGGCCTCGCCCCACCCTACCTCTGCGACCTCCTAACCCCCTACCAACCCGCCTGCTCCCTCCGCTCAGCCGGCTCTGGCCTGCTCCATGTCCCCTGACCCACCTGCCCCACCATTGGTGGGAGAGCCTTCAGCCACTCTGCCTCCAACCTCTGGAATTCCATCCCCCAATTCACTCCGCCTCGCCCCCTCCTTAGCCTCCTTCAAGTCCCACATCAAAACCCTCCTCTTTGACCATGCCATCGGCCAACCCCCTTCCCCTCCCCTCCCTTCTCCCCCCACTGACCCCAGCTCGGGTCTGAAATGCTGTACCCTATTCAGTGCCTTGTGACCTCCTCCCGACGTGAAAGGCGCTGTACAAATGTAATCTTATTGTTATTGTTTTGGAGGGTAGCATCTCAGAGCATTTTCGAGTGTAGTGACTGTTTGTTGTGGCTGTCTCTCTTTGGGTCTGTCGCCAACTGACTGTGGGTTTCTCATGGTCTTTCTCAGTGTGGGTTTCACTCAATGGGATCCTTGTCCCTTGCCAATGAGGAGTGATGAAGTTCATAGAGGAGCAGGAATCAGAAATGGACAGTTCAGTTGACCCAATTGATAACTTGATAAGTTGAGATGCAACCCAGCAACGAGCATTTTCCGCCTTTCAGAATGTCAAAAGGAACTTCGCAGCTCTGCCAAGTTTTCACTTAGACACTAGCCTGGGAGGATGAATTGGCAGTTTTAGTGGGTTTTGGTTTCGACTCAGGTTTGGCTGTCATTCAAAGCGAGATGGTTCATTCTTCCTATTCAATAGCACTCATTCCCTGTCAGGCTTGTCTGACTCTACTCACAGCCAAGTACAACATAACAACACACTGCAGCATGCAACTTTGAAAATATGATGAACTCTTTTGTGCATTGAGTTTACAAAGTGTAGGGTAACGAGTATTTAAGGGTGTGTTAAACGCCCAGAATTACATAGAGCGATACGTCAAAGAAACACACCATTTGCCCCAACTCGTCTGTGTCGGTGTTTAAGTTTGTTAGCAAGTTGAACTTTTTTTTTATATAGTACCTTAAACATTGAAATGTTGAAATACTTCAAAATGTTTCACAGTAATTATTGTCAAGTGTTCTTTTGTAGGCAAAACCCAGCAACCAATTAACATGTAGCAAAGCACCACAAACAGCTGAGAGGTGAATCATCAGTTTTTTTCAGGATTGCTGGCCAAAATATTACCATGAGGATAAACCTGCGGCCATTTCTTAACCTTGTGTTAATTAGCACGAGGAGTACCATAAATTTCTTCCCATTATTTAATTAGAATTTACCTGAGTTAAAATTTATTACAATTGTTGAGCCAACTGCCTACATCAAAAAAAAATTGGAATTTTCTGCACAGAGGGAGTCCATTTGGCTAATGATATGTGCGCCACAGCTGACTGTATAAAGTTGGTTTCCTGATTATTTCACGGTAAGCATCCAGCTGACCGGGAAGAGTGGCTCTGGGGAACTGCAGTCCAGGAGCAGAGCACTTTCTGCAGATAAATCTCAATTAAGATGTTTTGGCCACTAGTTAAATAAGAGGAAGACATTTGCATATGTTCAGTAACCCACTTCTTGTGCTAATTAATAATAATAAATAATCCTTGCAGTTCTTATATAGCATCTTATCACGTTGAAACATCTCAAAGCGCTTCACGGGATCTTACTGTGAAGCGTAGTGACTGTGCAGTTATAATAATAATAATAATCCTTGCATTTCATCCTTCACCCCTGTCAATTGAGTGAGGGCTCAATCCATTCCAGGGAGCAGCAATTGAGTTGTCCAGCCTATCGTTTGAGTTGGGATTAACGAAGAGTGATCAACCAATTATTTTTTTTCAATAACTATTTGAGAAGAAATGTTCAACAAGTGCAGGGAGAAACAAGCCCAGCATCGTCTAATTAACACTTCCATGTCACCTCACTGTTACCTTGCCACAATATACAGCCCCACGATTACTACTGAGAACAATCACTTCTGTGCTTAACGATCTTAAATTAGATAATAATGATGCATTTATGACTTTATCTTAAAAAAACCTTTTGCATTTTCATGCTAAATTCTCTACTTCTATCATGTTAGAATTATTTGGAGTCCTGTAGCTTAGTGGTGAGGGCACTCGCCTCGCAAATGAGAGGAATCTGGGTTCGATTCCCGGGCTTAGCGAATCGTTGAGCAAGTTTCCTTACGCCACACGTCTCCGTTTACCTAGCAGTAAGTGGAAAGAAATAATACTAATGATTTGATTCACTCAATCCATGACTGCTTGTGGGACACTGCCGTGTGCAATTGGTTGCTGCGTCACACCCACAAAATATACAATCAATTCACTTTACAGTATGTTCTGTGAAGGGCTTTGAGACATTTCAAAGACTTGATACGGCGCTGCATCAAATGCAAGGATTATTATTAGTATTAAATGGAAGTGGCACTTTGGCTCAGTTGGTAGCATCCCTGCATCTGGGTTAGTACTGGGAGAAAGACTGCATTGTTGGAAGGACTTCACTTTGCATAAGATGTTAAACAGCAGTCTGTCTAACATTGTTTTCAATGATGTTAAAGATCTTGGGGCACTATTTGAAAACAGAAGTGTCCTAGCCAACAATCCATCAGAGAGATTGGTTATTCCTTTGATGGTTGTGTGTAAATGGTTACTGTGTTCTCTTACTAATACACGTTTACTGCACTGTGATGCAAATTGAGACATTACAACCTTATAGATGCTATAGCAAGTGCAAGAATTGCTCGCATAGCAATGCAAGAGCATACTTTGGCTTGTCTCACCCAGTAGTGACTGGGTCAGAAGTTTATCAGATTTAAGCTGGACAGGAGTTTGCGTTCGTAGCCTTGGCCAACATTTTAGTGCAGTACTGCAGAATGCCACAGAATACAAAATACACAGTCATTTTACAGTAAGTCCTGTGAAGCACTTTGAGGTATCCTCCTGTCGTGAAAGGTGCTACATCAGATGTGAGGACTGTTACTACCGTAAATGGTGCCCTCCTTCAGATGAGATGTTCAACCGAGGTCCCACCTGCCTGTTCTTCAGGTGGTGTTGAAGATCCCAACACTAAAATCCACCCATTGGCACTGAACTAATGTATACGGTACTTTATCGTTGAGAGACAGTGCACATAAAGGAACCAGCTGGACCAGCGATCACAATCATATACAAAATATATCGACCCACTAATATGCTACTGAAGTGAGATGGATGAAAACCTCACTCCATCCACTGCCCATTGTTTATCATGTTGAGCATCTCCGCCTGGACACTAATATAATGCAACATAGCACGCGGTTACAACAATCCACATGCTGCACATCTTTCTAAGTGATAGTGCTGTCCGCGGCAGAGAGGACAGTAAATCTGTGGGAGAACAGTAAATCAGTGCTGGAGATGGTGCTGTTTGTCTGAGATCTGCCTCGTCGTGCATTGATTGATTCATTTACCGCGTATCCTAAAGCGTTTGTCTAGCCAGAGACAGAATATGAAAACTACAGTATTCCCTCCCCACAATTGTTTGACACTGAGCAATGCACGGGATCTATTTTCAGTGACTTAAAGTGCAGCGCGAGTAACATTCAGCCTCTGTTGAAACACTTGGAGTCCCCTCAAGACGAGCAGCCTTTGGGGATTAATAATAGTAAAACAATGATACAATAAGAATAATCCTTGCATTTGATATAGCCTCTATCAACATCAAAATGTCTCAATGTGTTTCACAGGGAATTGCTGTCAAGTGCGGTAACTCTATATTTCGTAGACAAACCTGACAGCAAATTTGTACCCAGCTACATCCTGCAAACAACCCTGAAGTGAGCGATCATTTTACCTGAAGGACTGCTGGCCAGAAAACCGGGACAACAGTTAATAACAAAATAATAATTCTTGCATTTGATATAACGCCTTATCACCTCATTGAGATGCCTGAAAGCGCCACACGGGATATACTGTAAAGTGGATTGACTGCGTATTTTGTTGGCAAAAGATGGCAGCCAGTTGCACAGAGCAATGTCCCACAAACAGCCAATTTTATTTGGGGGATTGTTGGCCAGGAAGCTGGGAGAAGTTCCCGTCTCTTTTCCAATGGTGCTATAAATGCCCACAGTCAAACCACTTTACAGCATATCAGGTGAAGCGCTTTGAGACATCTCCACAACATATATCAAATATAAATTTATTTGAGGTACCATTAACAGGTCTGAAGTGAATGACCGATTTATATGGAGGACTGTTGGCCAGGAAACTGGGACAAACTCCTTTCTCTATTCTCAAATAGCGTTATGAGATCTTTAATGTTCTCCAGAACAAATAGGCAGAGCCTCGGTTTAACATCTGATGAGGATGCCACATCTGACAATGCAACACTTCCCCAAGGCTGTGACAGCCTGACCCGTGAGCTTCACTGAGTTCAAGCAAATATTTTGCGCTTTCCCTGGAGTCCTTAAACTAAGACAGTTTCATTAAGATAAAAGCTTTGCATTGTACTCTGAAGTGTATTAATTAAACATAACAATATGCAACGTTTGTGCACAAAGCCCTGAATCATGAGGTTAAGCGATAGTCCAGAAAGTTATCCGTAGGTTTGGAATAATCAGATCGATTATTCATTCCAATTTTTTTTTACTTTTACCTTTTTTAACTTTAATCAACTAAACGATTGTAGTTGATTAAAGTTGCGCCCACCAACCACTTGGGTGAGGAGAAACAGGGGTGAAACTGTTCCTGAAACAGTTGCAGCGCCCTATAGTATTTCTGTAGGCCTGGCGGGTTGTGGGTAAAGAGGCAAAGAGGCAAACCTCCCTCTGAATTCCACCCAGTCTTAGCCTGCAAGACCAATTTAACTTAAGGTTGAACAACAACAACAACAACAAATTACACTTGTATAGCACCCTTCACATTGGAAAGATATCCCAGGGCTCTAGACAGTCAGAGCTTTTTGGACCCGAGCTGGGAGTTGGGGGTCAGGAGGGGTGGAGGGCAGTGGGGGGGGTGGGGGGTGGGGGAGGGTGGCCGAAGGCACGGTTGGAGAAGGAGACAAGACAGGGGGTGAGGCGGAAGGATTGCGGGATAAAGTTCCAGAGCGTGAAGCAGAGATGCTGATTGCCCAACCACCAATGGTGGGACGGGAAGTGAGGGGGACCTGAAGCAAGCCAGGGTCTGCCGAGTGGAGGCAGTGGACAGGTTGATACAGGGTTAGGAGGTCAGAGAGGTAAGGGGGAGCAAGACCATGGAGGGATTTGAAGGTGAGAATGAGTGTTTTGTACTCGATAAGTTGCGAAGAACCTATGAACTTAGAGAGTGACTTGTGGATATGGATAGTGATCTCATCTACTTAAATGCAAATGGCTTGTAGCCCAATAAAGTCTTGGGAAGGGCTTCCCTTAGGAATTCTACTTCTCCCTGATCTGAGCTCTCCATCTTGTTAGGCTCCTACACCAACTGTTGTGTGTAATTGGCTGCCCCATTTTGCCCACAAACCACACAGTCATTACACTTTACAGTGTATCCTGTAAAAACGCTTTGAGACGTCTTAAAGACGTGATAAGACGCTATATCGAATGCAAGGACTATTATTATATACTGAGACAGGAAACCTAACTTATACTTCAAACTAATCCCTATTCCAGAAATAATAATAATCCTTCAGGACTTGGAAGGGCAGATCAGTCACTGGGGCAGGAATTCTTTCCACCTGCAAGTCCTAACGGATTGGGTGGTCCTAGCTGGAAAAGGAGCGGGAAAGCATTTTTAGATAGAAATATCAGTGGCAAACTATGTGGTTTCAGCTGGTTAGACTCCATCAGTACCCTATCGTATACTTTGGGGTCCCCAAGCCATGGCTCTTGCCAACTTATGCCTAATACTTTCATGAATTAGGTAAGCAGGATGTGTCCTTCCAGGGAGAGAGTGCGCATTCCATTCCAATAAACATCTCTGGAATTTCCATGTCTAAGTGGGATACATGGAACTGTGTTTGGTTTGGATACTCTTAACCATGGTAAGGTGTTTCCGCATGTGTCAAACACCCAGCTGACCTCAAAACAATCCTTGCATGTGACAAATGTTAAAATGTTTTGAAGTGCTTCACAGGTAATTGCTTTCAAAATGTTTTGGACCCGTGGAGTCCTGTAGCTCAGTGGTTAGAGCACTCGCCTTGCAAGCGAGAGACCTGAGTTCAATTCCAGGCAGAGGGCGAAACCTTGGGCAAGTTTCCTTACTCCACACAGAGCCTAATAATAATCCCTCCAAAACAAAACAATAATAAATTGATCATTTTCAATCCACGACTGTTTGTGGGACACTGTTGTGCGCAATTGGCTGCCGCGTTCGCCCACAAATATACGGTTAATTCACTTTACAGTCTATTCTGTAAAGCGCTTTGAGACGTTGAGAAAACGTGAAAAGCGCTATATCAAATGCAAGGATTATTATTATTATTATGATGATGATGTGTGTTTTTGTAGGAAAATGTGACATCCATTCTGTGCACAATAGAGTCCCATAGATAATCGTGAAGTGAATGATTGATTTATCTGGAGGTTTGTTGATGTGGAACCCTGGAGGAACTCCCTTCTGTTTTGAAATTGTGCCAGTGGGATCTTGAACATTCACCTCAACCAAGCATACAAGGCCCTAGTTTCAATGTTTCATCTGGAGGACAACACTTCTGACAAAACCAAACACTTCCGACAAAGCCAGCACAGGCACAGTACTCCCCAAGTTCTACACAAGAGTGTCAGCCTGGATATAAAGGTATTGATGCGTGGAATGGAGGTATGATTGGACATCAATTGGAAAGACCAATTGGATATTCAACAGCATGTGGTACAGGGAGATGTCCTACAATGGTCTGACAACGAACAATGAATTCTGAAAGCAAAGGCCGCTTTGTGTGTCCCAATAGCAATAACATTGTAGCAGAACATCTTGTTTTGTTTACATCGGTGAGCAGCACTGCACAATAATACATGGCTGGGAGTGGAGACCCAAGATGTGCGGAGATGCTGCATGTCCAAGACATGTGCCATTGTGCGTGACAACTTCGATATGGCTGAGGAGGTGCAATGATCTGGACAGGTACATTGGGCTTTTGGATGTGTGTTAGAGCATTCACGGAAAGCACCTCCACGCCTCACCCCCGGGTCTAGATTCTGCGGCAGGGCTGCTTTGCCGCCTCACGGCCACTATGGTTGCGACATGAACCAACTTGTGTCTCAATTTGTCTCGAGTGCCTGCCTTCACTGCCTCTCTGGTAAATCCTTTTTTCCACATGTTAATTTGTCATTCGTCTGTTAGATACGCCAGACACTGTGCCGGATTTCTCCATTATACCAACTTGCATTTATTTTGCACCTTTCACATAGGAACAACATCTCAAGGTGTTTCACAAAGACCAATGGGATCATTGAGCAACATATGAAAAAGGTGGGGGGGGGGGGTTGAGAATGTTATCCAAAGGCAAAGACATGGTCAAAGACGTAAAAAAAAATTAAAAAGAGGGTTTTAAAAGTCGAACGAGAAAGTGCAAGGCAAAGGGGTTCGGGGAAAGAGTTGCATTATGGATAAAAATAATAATCTTTGCATTTAATGTAGCATCTGGAAGGTTGATATGTCTCAAAGTGCTTCACACGCAATTGCTATCAAGTGTAGTGCCTGTATATTTTTAAACAAATGCGGTAGTCATTTTGCACACGCAGTGTCCCCAAAACAGCACCAAAGTGAAAGATCAATTTTGAAGTACTTTGAGATGCCTTGATGAGGTGATAAGCTGGTAATATCAAATGCAAGGATTATTACTATTATTTCTGGGTGATTGTTGATCAAGGACACCTCTAGAAACTTGATTCTCTTTTCAATTAGCTTAATGGGATCTTTAATATCCACCTGCACAGGCAGACTGGACTTGCATATTTGTAGCATCTCTCAGTTAAATGATTGACTCAAATTAACAATTTCATATGCGAAGCCAGGAAATTGAGACCCTCCTAAAAAAAACTATGATCAGCAGATCCTTTGATATATTCTCAGCAGTTTTAAAATTTAATAGAAAAGGAAGTTTGCTCGATAAAGGGAGGAGAGACAGATAAATCACACACGTTTTCTGGCAAGTTTTGAAGAACCCTCTTCCCTGCTTCTAAAATGAAAGTGATCGTGTCAATACATAACCATAGGCCGCAGGAAGCCACTCAAAGACATTATTTTAAAGAGGCTACAACTGGAGAATCACCAACACGCAGAAGGAGGCTACTTGAGCCCACCTGTCTCTACTTTCATCAGCTTAAAACACCTAAGTCTTAAAGCATCTAAGGCTCTACAAAGCATTGCTTGCTTGGCTCAATTAGAAACATTCTCCCTTTGGCCAGAGGTTGTGGGTCTGAGATCCACGTCAAGACTTTGAGCTCACAGTCCAGATCGACCCTCCAGTGCAGTATACTAGGGATGCCCTTCACTGTCAGGGCTCAAACCAGCGCTTGTTGGATACCAAACAACCAACTAATGACTATCCTCCTGGGGGGGGGGGGGGCTGTTGGGTAAGTGGGGTCTCCATGGGAGCTAAACTGGCTCCAAGGTGACATGCCTGGCAATGGATGTCAGAATCAAGTCAGCCCTCTGTGACAGTCCTGAGCCAGGCGGGTCCACAGTATTCCAGGGCACAGCCCACCCTGGCTCATCAGCAGGACCTGGAAGGGCACACCAGTCACTGGGGACAGGGATTCTTCCCACTCATCTCCTGTTAACCTCTGCCATGTAGTGACACCAGCCTCTCCTTGAGCTCAGAAACACTGAGGTCAAGCAGCCCAGCTTGTGCACTTCCTACACATGTGTTCGTCCAGGCTACACAAATCATCCTGGAGTTCCCACATGGCATACATTGTGCATGCAACCAGCTCAGCTGCCCTGCCATATTCCCAAACATGTTTTATATTATTTTAATATAAATATCATGTCATTCTGCATATCTTTCCCCCTCTGCACCAAATTCCTTAACATAATTCTCACTCCATGAAGCGCTTTGGGACGTCCTCCCAACGTGAAAAGCGCAATATCAAATGCAAGGTTTATTATTATTAAATGTCAGGTCCAAAATACAGAAAATAATCAAATAGAATATAGAAAGTACAGAGGAGAACTGAAAAAGGAAATAAGAGGGGCAAAGAGATTGTATGAGAAAAGATTAGTGGATAACATAAAAGGGAACCCTAAGGTATTTATAAACATATAAAAAATAAAAGTTAGGGTGGGTCCAATTAGGGACCAAAGAGGAAATCTTCTTGTGGAGGCAGAGGCTATGGCTGACGTACTGAATGAGTACTTTGCATCTGTCTTCACAAAAGAAGAGGAGCAGCCAATGCCACAGTATCAGAGGAGAGAGTAGAGAAATTGGATAAGATAAGAATAAACTGAGAGGCCGTACTAAAAAGGTTGACGGTGCTCAAGGCAGATGAGTCATCCGGTCTGGACGGGATGCATCCTAAGTTACTGAGGGTGGAAATAACGGAGGCTCTGGCCACAATCTTTCAATTCTCCCGGGACACTGTGGAGTCCTGTAGCTCAGTGGTTAGAGCGCTCGCTTTGCAAGCGAAAGACCTGAGTTCAATTCCAGGCAGAGGGCGAAACCTTGGGCAAGTTTCCTTACAGAGCCTAATAATAATCCCTCCAAAAACCAAAAACAATAATTAAATTGGTAATTTTCAATCTACGACTGTTTGTGGGACATTGCTGTGCGCAATTGGCTGCCGCGTTCGCCCACAAATATACAGTCAATTCACTTTACAGTGTGTTCTGTGAAGCGCTTTGGGACGTCCTCCCGACGTGGAAAGCGCTATATCAAATGCAAGGATTATTATTATTATTACTGGGGTGGTGCCAGAGGACTGGAGGGTTGCAAATGTTACTCCCCTATACAAAAAGGGGCAGAGGGATAAACCCGGGAACTACAGGCCAGTCAGCCTAACGTCAGTAGTGGGGAAACTTCTAGATACTATAATCTGGGACAAAATTAAGTTTCACTTTGAAAAATATGGGTTAATAAAGGACAGCCAACACAGATTTGTCATGGGAAGTTATGATGAATCTTTATAAAACAGGTAGAGTACTGTGTTAAGTTCTGGGCACCACACTTTAGGAAGGATGTCAAGGCAGAGAGAGTGCAAAGGAGATGTACCAGGATGGTACCAGGAATGAGGGACTTCAATTATCAGGAGAGGCCAGAGAAACTGGGATTATTCTCCTTGGAGCAGAGAAGGTTAAGAGGAGACTTAATAGAAATTTTCAAAATTATGAGGGGATTCGATAGGGTGACCAAGGAGAAACTATTTCCACTGGTGGGTGGGTCGGTAACCCGAGGGCACTGATTTAAAATAGTTGTTAAAAGAAACGGAGGGGAGGTGAGGAGAAATGTTTTCACACAGCGAGATGTTCGGATTTGGAATGCATTGTCTGAAGGGGCGGTGGAAGCCAATTCGATAACAATTTTTAAGAGCGAAGCAGATAATTATTTGGGATGGACAAGTTTGCAGGGCTATGGGGAGAGAGCGGGGAGTGGGATTGAATTGGACAGCTCTTTTCAAAGAGCCGTCACAGACATGATGGGCCAAATGGCCTCCTTCCGTGCTGTATAATTCTATGATTCTCACAGTCTAGACTGACACTAAATATCAGTCCATCTAACAATGAGAGACGTTGTTCACAGCAAACTTCAGATTTTAGGGACACGTTTCAGTCAGATGAATAAATAATAAAGCATTTACCTCCTCCCCCCGACAGGTCCATTTGTCACTCTTGTTTTTGGCTCCAGTGGTTGTGTACATCAAATGGTTGATAAGTGCATTTTCCCCCTCCCACAACCTCTTAGCATTTTTTTAAGGTTGACAGCTATAAAGGCTGGCGTGCATCAACTCAAACTTTCTCGGCATTAAGCACATTAGTATTTGGGATATTACACTGCATGTTAATCCAGCTGGACTGAGTGACCCTTATTATTTGTACTCAGATTTAATGGAGATATAACACTACCCGATTCCTATCCTCACCCCACTGTGTGCATAAGTAAATACAAAGATTAGTTGCATCAAACCCGATCGTACTGAAATCTTTTCCTAATAATTATTTTACACCTTGTGTACAAGTCATATCGTGAGACAGAGTGAATCCACACACCAGTTGGACTGAGACACAGCGCATTAGTGCACAATAAATATCTGCCATCCTAAAACAATCATTAACGTTTGAAATGGCTGTAATGAATATTCCAGTGTGTATTTAACACTGAATCTGGGCCCTTGAGCTGAAGAGAAGGCTCATCTCTCCACTATCATTACTTTGCTGTCCCCTAATTCAGAGTAAAGCACAGTGGGATGTTCATTATTAGCACATCAACACACAGCTGAATTAAAAAGCAGGTGTCAGGTCAGTGGACCAACAGGTACTTCATTCCTGACTGAGAACTGAAGCCCAAAATTCCATCTAGTCTTGGCCTATAAGACTGTAATTTTGTCTTTAAAATTTTAAAATGGACAGAATTATAATAATAAACCTTGCATCTTCGAGACGTCTCAAAGCGCTTCACAGAATATACCGTAAACTGAATTGACTGTATATTTTGTGGACGAAACGCAGCAGCCAATTGCGCACAGCAGCGTCCCCACAAACAGTCGTGGATTGCGTCACCAGATTACTTTTATTTATTTTGAAGGAATTGTTATTCCTGGAAAAGTGATCCGCCAATCGACGAACAACCGGGATCCCGCTTACTGCTAAGTAAACAGAGGCGTGTGTGTGGAGTAAGGAAACTTGCCCAACATTTTGCCCTGGGAATCGAACCCAGGTCTCTCGCTTGTGAGGCGAGTCCTCTAACCACATGACTCCATTTTAGCCTACAAGACTGTAATTTTGTCTTCAAAATTTAAGAATGAGCAGAATTATAGAAGATTCTTCAATTCAGTCCATAATTTGGAGGCTGTTTTTCCCTAGTTCTTAAAAAGTAATTATTGTCGCATGCAATGACTGTGTGGTTGTAGGTAAATACAGCAGTTGTTTTGCTCACAAGTTCCCACATACAGATATGAGTGATTATAATAATAATAATCGGAACAACAATCCTTGCATTTGATGTACATAAGTGCCTTATCATGTCATTCAAACATCTCAAAGGACTTACTGTAAAGTGCTGGATTTACTGTAAAGTGCAGTGACTGCAGAATTGTAGGCAAACACAGCAGCCAATTTGAGTATCTGGGGTACCATTGACAAGGACACCAGGAGGAAACTATATAATAAGAATAAATAATAATAAGAATAAATCGTTAAGAATAAATCGTTCTTGCATTTGATATATTTATATATATATGCATTTATCACGTTTTCGAGACATCTCCAAGCGCTTCACAGAATATACTGTAAAGTGAATTGCCTGTGTATTTTGTGGGTGAAACGTGGCAGCCAATTGCGCACAGCAGTGTCCCACAAATAGTCGTGGATTGAGTGACCATCAGCCTGGATTGTGTACTTAAACAACCTGTGCGCTCCTTCCACTCGGTGGGCACTGGCCTTCTCCACGTCGTCCTCTGCCCTGCCCGCTCCACCATCGGTGGTCGGGCCTTCAGCCCTTCTGCCCCACTCTCTGGCACTCCAACCTGGAGCCCCTCTGCTTTGCCCCTTCTCAGGTCTCCTTCAAGGACCCACTCAAGACCTTCCTCTTGAACCTGGCCTTCGGTCATCTTCTCACCCCCAACTCCACCCGTCTTGATTCTAACCCCAAGCTCGGGTGCAAACCCTTCACTGTCCAGCACCTTGGGATGTCCTCCCGACGTGAAAGGTGCTGTATAAATCCAATTTGTTGAACGCACAAGTGTCTGAGCCAAACAGTTCAGAGAGGAAGATGGGGTAGACTTGAGGCATTCTGATTTGGAAGCTATGCTACTCCTAAACACACTGATCTCAGCCAAGAACACTGAACTATGTAAATCAACAGATTTTTAAATTATTAATACAGAAGCTGAGGTTAGGTGACGCAGTTATATGTTAATATAAATCACCGGGACTAAAACTATAAAAGCGTCACATTAGCAGTATAAGTAAATTGACTCCTTCAGTCATCCTTACACACAGCCACAAAGTAATTAATGTTCAAAGCTAACGCTTTGATTGGATTTAAGGTGAAAGCTTTATGAGTGGGATTCAGCATTCACCTGCCTCCAGCAATCGGCAATATTCAATGTCAAAAGGAGCAGACAGTAACAACCAAAACAAGGATGGCTGTCTCGTGAATTTGATCTCGGTAGTTCCTGGGAGCTTAGAGGGGCTCGCAGAGAATTTATCCTGGAATATCAACAAGAAAAAGACAGATTCCACAAAATATTAATGCTTCTTGCCTGTAGAAGACTGAATATATACAGTCAATTCACTTTACAGTATATTCTGTGAAGCGCTTTGAGACATCTCGAAGACGTAATGAGGCGCTATATCAAGTGCAAGGATTATTATATTATTTTAAGTGCAGTGTTTATCATTATCCTCCGAGCCAGAGGGTACTGATAAATACTCGCTTCAGCCTTCTACGGGCAAATTGTGGTATTCCTGAACACATTCCTTATTTGAGAAACGTGAGTTGAATTGTGTTTCGAAATGCTATCGTAGGATTATCCTTGCATTTGGTCCAGTGCCTGTAATGTTGAAATGTCTCAAAACACCGCATGAGGAAATGCTCTCAGTGTTCAGTGACTGTATATTTTTGTAAGCAATCACAGCAACTCAGGGCAAAGTTTCACATTAAGCTGTGAAGTGAATGACCAATTTATCTGGAGGATTAGCTCTTGCCCCACGCCCAACTTCTGCATAATGGTAGCATCCAAACTAGGCTGGAAAATCCTGGGTAAACACCAATGAGTTCTTCTTCACAGGAACTTGTTTTTCAGGAGCGATTACAATCTTTCTGTACTTATTGAGGGGACAATGCTGTAGCTAACTTAATCTTCGTCATATGGGAGTATCTTGTGATTAAACCAGAGAGGCTGATTTTTCAGTTTGCACACTCTAATGACTTATTTTTTTGAATTGGCCACTCAACCCCACGACTGTTTGTGGGATACTGCTGTACGCAATTGGCTGCCGCGTTTCGCCCACACATACATTCCATTCACTTTACAGTATATTTTGTGAAGGGCTCGAAAGACGTGATAAGATGTGATATCAAATGCAAGGTTTATTATTATTATTATTATTAAAAGGGACCTTGCTGACTCTCCAGATGCTACATCATTGTAAACAGACTTCCTGATGGTTATTTCTCAAGGAATCATGCCCACACAGTTTGACAAACATAAACCACACTACTGATCCAGCTGGGTGGTGGATGAGAGGGAGAGCAACCCAGTCGTGCTCTACCCAGCTAGAAAACATGGCAATCGAGACACCTAGCACTGCCTCTGGAGGCAAAAATCACCATCTCGTTTGTACTGCAGTGCTGCCTCCAGAAGCAGTGCCCTCAGCTAACTAATAATAATAACCATTTGCATTTGATGCAGCGCCTTTCAGTTCAGGAGGACGTCTCAAAGTGCTTCGCGGGATTCACTGGCGGATTTACTCATCCGAAGGACGGCATCTCCAACAGTGAAGTATTCGGCCAGCACTGTATTGGAGTCAAAGACTGCGAATCTAAAGTCCCAACACGGGGCAAACGGATCAGAAAAGCGCAGTACTGTGGGCAGCAGTGCTGTCAGTGTAACAGAAGGATTAGTCTCATCATTCCGTTCATTTTGACATTTCATTTTAACCTGTTTACTTAGCGACCCGAGTCCATCTGCTCCAAGCAGTGGAATTAATGTGATGAAATTAGATACAGATGGGACATCTATCACTGCAAATCTACGGAATGGGATGGTTAAACTGGATACTAAATCTACAGTACTTGCAAGTGAGGACGGATTTTCCGTGGCCAATTTCATTTAAAATGTCATAACATACACTATCGTGTTAGTTTCCTGACAATTAACCCTCGTTAACGATTCCATAAATTCGCAGTGGTTTTATGAACATTAACCCTTTGCTGTGAACATCGTAGCTACCGAGTGCCAGTCCGGCTCAGCCGGTGGCATTCTTGTTTGCCGGTCTGAGATTCCGGGTTCAAGAAGCATCGCACTGGGACTTTGAGCTCACAAACCAGTCTGATAGTCCAGTGATGGGCTGCATTGTTGGAGGTGCTGTTCCTCAGATGACACGTTAAACTAAGGTCACGTCTGCCTGGTAAGTTGTTAACAATCACGTGACACTAATTAATAATAATAATACTAATAACCTTTGCATTTGATACAGCGCCTTATCACATCTTTGCGACATCTCAAAGCGCTTCACAGAATATACTGTCAAGTGAATTGACTGTGCATTTGAAGAAAAAAAGAGTTTCTCCTGGTTTCTTGGCCACCAATCCTCCAGATTTATAGGACCCTGTGTACAAGTCAGCTAACATGCTGACAGACCAGCACTTCACACTGTGAAGCACTTTGAGATGCTCCTGTCATCTGAGAGGATAAATAAACAGAGGCTAGACGACTATTCCTAACAGCAAGATCCTCATGCATAGAAAAAGAATGCATTAAAACCCAATGAAAGGCTGGGAGGAAAGCTTTGACAAGATAGTCTGTCTTCTCCATGAGAGCAAGTGACACCTGAAACCTGAGCACAGCTTTTAGCTCAAACTCTTGGAAAATTTGCATGACTTCAAGCTAACAAGTAATAATTTACAGGTGTGTGTGTTAGCTATATCAACTATAACTCTCAGGAATGCTTGCCTCGCCAGCCCTTCTTACCATTTGAAGGGACAACATCACTTCAAGCAGAATACTGAATGGTCTGTTTTTGTGAAGGGAGAGCTCAAAGAAATCTCGCTCAACATACATGAATAATATATGTCCGAGTGAGATCCAGGAATTGAATTTAATCACGGAGTGCAAAGGATATCCATAAACTCCTAAAACGTCATCTTCTGATTGAAATCACAAACGGAAAAAAAAAACACAAACAAAAATATTGCAAATCTCATATCCACAACTGGTAAATCCGCACAAAATTATAGGTTAACTTGAACGGCCACGAGATAAGGGAGAGATGGAACAGACTCAAGGTTGCTCGTGGCAACATCGCCGAGATATAATAATCATCCTTGTCCTTGTCCCGATAAAATCAACAACTTTCTGACCCAGAGGCAAGAAATATCATAGCGCCATGTGGAATAATAATAATAATCCTTGCATTTGACATAGCGCCTCATCACGTCTTCGAAATGTCTCAAAGCGCTTTCCTGATACAGAATCATAGGGGAGAAGATTTATCTGAGTGTAGATTGAGTCCGTTCATGTAGTATTTTAGAGCATCCTGAATTTAGAAAATGCTTCAACACAGACTTAATTTTGTAGCTGATGTTTGAGTCTTTCTTTTAAGAATTACAGGGGGAAAAAAAACAGCTTCAAACTTAAGACTAAATTTAACAATTGACCAAATCCCGAATGCTCTGAAATGGCGCACAAACTGAGTAAATCTGGGCCCGGGAGCAGTTTATTTCCGGTGGGCATGAAAGCGAAGAAAAAAAATAAAATCTCGTGAAGTCTTTGGCGACTTCTCAGCAATAAACAATTGCCATAAAAGGGAAACAGTGAATCTTTCTTTTTAATTGGTGTCCTGATTGATGTGCTTGTGGTACTTCCTGTGGAGTTGCTGTGGGTCATTTTCGATTTCATTTATTTATTTTTGTTTGAGATCTCAGCTGCTGCTTTAGAGGAGCAACATTCCAGCTTTTCCCTGGCTGATCCAACCAAGAATTTCCAATAAAACTCTTGCCAGCGTGCGCTTTCATAGTCTGCCTTACATGCCCTCTGGGCAAGTGCTTAGCAGTTTGATGAGGCACGTAGAATATTTGTCTCTGGGAACGCAAAGCATTTTATGAATGTAAAATCCCTATTTTTTTTTCCATCCTGGCAAAGATCCAACATTTCTTCACATTTCTCAACTTTTCCTCCTGGACCATGCCTGTCCTAAAGGAATGAGTTAAGGCAGACAACCCACTCCCTAGCTGACACATTGCAGTTTTTCATGAAACCTAACATTGTTTACCCCAGCGTTGTTTGTTGCGTCTCAACACATTGTGCGAGCATGATAACCCTCCCCAAGAGGGTCATCAATGGCCTAACATCAATGACAAACTGGAGCTAAGTCAGTTGGTTGGATGTGAGATCAGAAAATATTTCTTCACACAGAAGGGGCTGTGAGACTATAGATTGCTCAGCCTGAAAGACTGCAAAGCAAAGCTTGTTGAAATATTTAACAGGAGACAGAAAGATATTTGGCAATTCAGATGTTTAAAACGCTCTGTGACCAATTGTTGGCCAGAACCCCGGCAGTACGTTAGTTGACTACCATGTATTGAAACATCTTAAAGTATAATAGTCTTCTTACAATTTTAGTTCGCCATGTAGGACGTTTATAGCCATTCAACCAAGAATTTGCCGTGTTTTAAACAGTTTTGAGTTGCTCTATCACCTAAACTCTGCTTATTGCTTTATCTCATGCTTTCCTGCTCTTTTCGACCTTGTTGGTGTTCCACATTATGGTCTCCTAGTGAGTGATCCACAGACTGAATTCCGGTATATTTTGCTGCAAAATAGTCACTACACTTTGCAATATATTCTGTGAAACGCTTTGACATGTTTCAACAACATGAGAAGGCACTGTATCAAATGGAAGAATTATTATTATTATCAGAGCCTCATTGACTAGAGATCTCTTTAGATTGAGTTAAGTGACATTTACTAATTGTCACCACATTTTAAGACGAAACTGAACCCTGATAACCCTGATATCAAAATGTTGGAGAAATATTGCCCTAAACCATGGCCCTGATCATCACTGTCTATTATTCTTTCTTATTCTTAAGAATGTACCCAGACAATATTATGTGCTAAGGCAGCATTGGAACGCAGGCTTTGAGACTCTCCATGGACTGAATTCCCAATATTACGCATGGTCCTTCATGGAACATCTGACCTAACCTTGCGGAGCCCTTTAACTTACTGGTTACAGCACTTGTCTCGCAAGCGAGAGGACTGGGTTTGATTGCCGGGCAGAGCGAAATGTTCCTTACTCCACATGCCTCTGTTTACGTAGCAGTAAGTAGGAACCCGGTTGTTAGTTGTTTCGCGAATCGCTTTTCCAGGGGTAATAATCCCTTTCAAAAAAATAATAATGATAATTTGGTCACTCAATCCACGACTGTTTGTGGGAATGCTGCTGTGCCCAATTGGCTGCTATGTTTCGTCCACAAAATATACAGTCAATTCACTTTACAGTATATTCTGTAAAACGCTTAGAAAGCGTGATAATGCGCTCTATCAAATGCAAGGATTATTATTATTTATTATTATTATTAAATTCAAGTTTATTAGATTTTTCCAGATCATCGCGGTGTCAAGCCGTAAATCGGGACTTTGTGCGCGCAGTCCAGGCTGGTTCTCCAGTGCAGTGTTGGGGGCGGGGGGGGGGAGTAATGTTGCATTGAGATGTTAAGCCTGTTCAGGTGGACGTTAAAGATCCCATGACACTGTCTGAAAAAAAAATGTTTCTCCTGGCGACTTGGCTAACAATACTCTGTGCAAGTTGATCAATCAGTTGATCGTGGCTGCTTGTCTACAAATTCACAGTTACTACACTTGACAGCAAATCCTCGTAAAGCACATTGCTGCTGTTTGACATTACAGGGACTTCAGTAAATGCAAGGGTCATCTCATTTTTTGCTTGGCGTGGTGTCAGGAAGGTTTAATAATAATAGTAATAAAGCTTGCATTTGATGTAGCACCTATGAAGCTACCTCGCTTGAAGGGCACGATAGAAGCGCAGTTGTTGTTGTTGTTGTCATAGTCTTCGAACCTGCTCTGAAGTTTTCATTGCCTCACTCTCACAATGCAAAACACATACACGCTCATCCAAAAGGCTCTGGATTTTTTTTTTTTTTCCTCGTCACAATTCAGCAAGCAGTTCGAACACTCCCAGCCAGTGAAGGGTGCGGAGAGTCGAGGGAGTAAAGAGCTGGGAGATAAAGTGTTGCTTTCCTCTCCCTGCTGCTCGCATTCACTTAATGAAACAGATGCACGCTGAATACCCGACTTTAATCCATTTGCTCTTTGCAAATGCAGATTTTATCAAAAAATAATTGCGTTACCTCCTGTTATTCTATATGCAGGTAGAGTTCATTTTTATTATTCAATTTTTTTTAGAAAAAAAGAGCTAGTGGTGTCAGGGGACTTAAAGTGACCGTCTGCTAGGATTGCCTCAGCCTCTAGGTATTACACCGCCAGAAAATCATGACATTCACTCATCATTTGCAAGCTGGTTTCCCGCAGTACTTTTTGAGACTGATCTTAAATAATAATAATAATAATAACCCTTGCATTTGATATAGCGCCTTATCCACGTCTTCGAGACGTCTCAAAGCGCCTCGCAGGATATACTGTAAAGTAAATTGATTGTATATTTTGTGGGCAAAATTTTAAGACCATGGAGCCTCACCTAATCATCTCTGTTCCCACCCCAAAAATTGGTCATTTTCTTCACAGCTGTTCGTGGGACATCAAGTGCGCAAACTGGCTCCCCATTAACCCACACAGTTACTGCACTTTACAGTAAATCCTATAAGGCTGTTTGAGACAACTTCCGACATAAAAACATATGAACAGGAGTAGACCATTCAGCCCCTCGAGCCTATTCCACCATTCTATAAGATCTGTACCTCAACTCCAATTCCCCGCCCTTGCCCTATATCCCTTGATACCCTGACCTAACAAATATTTAGGAGGTTATGCTTGAAGGCTTAGTTGAGGATGGGCAGGAGGAAGCTCATTTGAAGCATAAACAACGGCATAGACCAGTTGTGCTGAATGGCCTGTTTCTGTGCTGTATATTCTAATGTATTCTAATGTATATCTATCCACCTCAGCCTTAAAAATTTGAATGGCTCCAGCATCCACAGCCTTTTGGGGGAGAGCGTTCCAGATTTCCACAACCCTTTCTGTAAAAAAAACTGCCTCCTGATTTCACTCTTAAATGGCCCAGCTCTAATTTTAAGATGATGCCCCTTGCTCTGAATTCCCCCACCAAACACAGGAACCGGAGTAGGCCATTCAGCCCTTCGAGCCTGTTCCACCATTTAATTAGATCATGGCCTATCTGTACCTCGGCTAATCCTTTCAATTCCAATTTCCTGCTTTCTTCCCATATCCCTTAATACCCTGACCTAGCAAAGGAAATAGTTTCTCTGTAGCTACTCTGTCCAATCCCTTTATTGTATTAAAAACCTCAATCACATCACCCCTCAATCTTCTGAACTCAAGAAAATACAGACCAAGTTTATGCAATGTGTCCTAGTAATTTAACCCTTTAAATACAGATATCATTCTGGTCAATCTGGGCTGCACCAGAATATATCCTGAGGTACAGAGCGATAGAGTATCCAAGTCAAACACATGGAAAATCCCAGAGATAGATAGTTGGAATGGAATGCGCACTCTCTCCCTGGAGACACACATCCTGTTTACCCAATTCCGGAAAGTATTAGGCACAGGTTGGCACGAGTCAAGGCTTGGGGGGACCCCGGAGTGAGCGTTGGGGTAACTGCTGGAGTCTAACCAACTAAAACCACAAAGCTTGCTATTTATATCACTGTCTATAGAGTCTCCGAGAATTGGCAGCTAATAATTTTTCAAATTATTTTGCAGCTATTCCTCATCATGATTTTAACTACCCACTTATGAGGCAGAGCACAGAATGACTGGAATGAGTAATTACAGGGAGGAGAATGATCCAGAATTCTAGCCCAAAGACAAGCAGAATCAGTTAGTGGTCTGTTTTACTGCTGGCTTCCTCCAGTCATTACTCCCCATCTTTCAAAACCCAGGCATCAAATGTTGTGAATTATGCACACAATTGAAAGAAATCGTTAAATAAGCCTACAGTAATGTTCCCTTGTTAAAAAAAAATGACTTGTTGATGCGCGAAGCAGTTGAGAAGAAAAAAAACTTGCTTTTCTATAGCTTCCTATCACAAGGAAATGACTCAAGATGCATTGCAATTAACTGTTGCCAAAGGCAGTGGCTGTTTGATAGGCGATTGCGGTAAAGCCAGATACTATTTGGCAGCTGTGCGGAGGGCAACCAATAAGTCTGGACAGACACCCATTTCTTTTCCGATAGCATCAATGGCTCCCTTCAAATCCACCTGAACAAACGGATGGGACCATTTTAACTTCTCGTCCAAAAGATGTCACCTCCCTTAACCCAGCAGTCCCACCAGTGCTGTGCTGGACTGTGAGCTTGAATCTTGAGTCCCACCACCTTCTAATGCAGAGGGCTACCAACTAAGCCACACTGACTCTCCGACTCTACTTAAACGAGTTGCCCAGTAAGTCCTTGGCAACCCTGCAAGCCAAAGCCCTTAACAGTTAAGGCAGGGAAAGGATAACCTTAGCTAGGCAAGTACCATGCTCTAATGCAGGTATCATTTACAAAATTAATCCTTGTGGGGGTTGATGACAGCACAAAAAGATGAGAGGACCTGCCTCCCGACATGAAAAGCGCTCTATACAAATGTAATTTTCTATTGTATTACCCGATGCTTCACCAACAAGAACCATAACACGTACCGTGAAGAATTTGGGTAGCTGTTTGCAGCCCCTAGAGATGAAATGCAGCCCCTAGAGATGAAATGCAGCCTGCTATCGCATTGCCCTACAGTCAACTCCGCTGCTGACTGTAGAACTTCCAAAACAACTAAGAATATTCAATGCACAAAGGAGTTCATTTGTGGGTTGACAAGTTTATCGGTGGCTGCTGATCGTATAGATTTCTCAGTCAAAATAGGTAGATTAGCAGAGAGGCAAGGAAGAGAAATGACAAAACATTTGTCACATCACAAACCCGATTTGATTTCCACGTCAGGTTTCAACACAGAGGTCAGGCTGGGCTGCAATGTCAGGACCATTTCTTAGTCATGGGCATCGAGAGGAGTCCAGGATCATGATTTTAATGGAGCGAGGCTGAACTAGCACTGAACCAGTATTGATGAGGTTGGGATAAAATTCAGGTAAATAAAGATTAGTGAGAGAGAGAGATACACACACACACAGAGAACAAAGAGCAAGAGAAATACATACAAACACACAAGACAGAGAGAGTGAGATAGAAAGATGCACGCCACAGTGAAGCACTTTGAGATGTCATGAAGACGTGTTAAGGTGCTATATCAAATACAAGGATTATTATTAATAAAGAAATCAAGGAGAGAGATGCAAATTGGGATTTATAATAGAGGATGGTAACAGGTAATGGTGGCACAGACATGATTAAAAAAAACTTCTCCTGTGCTGAATATTTTTCTGCCAGTTTTTTTGATATATTGATATATTCTCACGGGTTATTTTGTCTATAATTAATAGCTATTGCCTGTGCAGGATTCTGGTCTTCCTGGCTCTGAGCCTATTGATTTCTAAAAGAAGCACATATGTGGACTGGTTCTAAATCTCATCAGTTAAATAACTCCCTGGACAATTCTGACATGTCAAAACCATTATTAAACTGGTTTGTTTTTCCAAATGGCAGTGTCCTGCTTCCGAAATAAACCGTGGGCATCAATGAAAGACCACAACAACACTCATTATTATAGCAACAAAGAAGAGCTTCATAAAACGGGGTAGTTTACAAGTGAGGCAAGTGGTGTTACGTATGATTGGCGTATGGCAATCAACATGTGTACAGATCCACACAAATTCATGACCTGTCTGATAAGGACAGCACTATTGGGGAAGAAACAGGCATCACTGTGCCCATTTGGTCCACAAAGTACACAGTCAATCCATTTTACACTATATTCTGTGAAGTGCTTTGAGACGTCTTCAAGGGCATCCCTTGAAGGCACCTTATCAAATGCAGGGACTATTATGATTATTATTATTATTGGTCTTGCTCAATCTTGCTTTGAGCAAACTAACTGCCATGTTTGCCTACAAAAAAAGCCGTCGTTACATTTGACAGTAATTTCTCAAGAAGTGTCTTGAGGTGTTTTTCCCTGTTAAGGAGCTACACAAATGCTAAATATAATCTTTTTCCCCGTGTCCTTTTCTTTCCACTCGCAGATTGGGTGGCGAGCTCGGGTCCTAATATTACTGCAGGCTCAGTTACAATAAATAATGGCTGCATGGCCCGCTGTAGATTATTTGCTAGTAGATGGTAGTTTGATTGTATTATACAGTGCATGACCATCTATTGTGATTTGCTATTATGGAAAACTATTGCAAAGATATGCAAATGTAGGGCCGCAAGGCATTAGAGAAAGAGGGCAAGGACAGAGAAAACCACTGAGAATTTCAGAGGCTGATTGACCTTCTGTGTATTTGAAGTATTTTCTGATTTTCTGATTTTCTGACATTCATTCAGATTTTGTTTCAGCTGAGACTCTCTCATGTTGTGTTGGTGCTGCTCAAATGAATACTCTTGTCTGTTTTGTTTCAGCAATGCCCCCTGACAGATTCCACGTGGTGTGCTATCAGTTATCAAACGTCATGGGTTTCCATCTACTCCTGCAGACTGGGGCACTAGTGTGGCTGACTTCAAAGCTCCTCTCATCCCTTTTCTTACCTGAAAACTGGGAGCCTTTGGTTCGCTTGCAAAAACACAGTCACTTCACTTGACTGACTGTAAATATCTGGGAAGCTCTTTGAGACCTTTTGGCTTTATAGGCATTTTCTCAATTTTTCATATTATTATGTAATAGAGGTGTTCAAAGGTATGAGGGGTTTTGATAGAGTAGATAGGGAGAAACTTGTTTCGTTTGGTGGGTGGGTCGGTAACCAGAGGACACAGATTTAAGAGAATTGGCAAAAGAACCAGAGAGGAGACGAGGAGAATTTGTTGATTGAGAGTTGTTATGGTCTGGAAAGCACTGCTTGAAAGGGTGGTGGAAGCAGATTCGACAATAGCTTTCAAAAGGGAATTAGATAGGTACTTGTGGAGCCTTATTATTCAGTGGTTAGAGCACTCGCCTCGAAGCCAGAAATCTGGGTTCAGTTCCCAGCAGGGCAAAGCGTTGGGCAAGTTCTCTTACTCCACGTGCCTCTGTTTACCTAGCAGTAAGTAGGAACCCGGTTGTTAGTTGATTGGTGGATCACTTTTCCGGGGTAATAATCCCTTAAAAAAAAAATAATTTGCTCACTCAATCCACGACTGTTTGTGGGACACTACTGAGCGCAATTGGCTGCCGCGTTTCACCCACAAAATATGCAGTCAATTCACTTTACAGTATATTTCGTGAAGCGCTTTGAGACGTCTCGAAGACGTGATAAGGCTCTATCGCAAATGCAAAGACTATTATTATTCAGCACAGTCCAAGGGCAAGATATGTCTCATGTCTTCATCAAATTGTTTATTCTCTAGCCACATGACTTCTGGTAAAGGGCTTATTTGAGCTAGTTCTGGGACACAGCACTGTTAAACGTTGTCTCACCTCAATGGAGTGAAACATATGGAAGCATCACACGTCTAAATTAGCAGTCCTGTGACCACAGATAATGGCCACAGATTACTTTGTGCTTGCAGGGCAGGGACATTAGGGCCAGCAAACAATGCTGTCCGACTTCAGGCTATATAGCACCAATCAAGCTCTTCCAGATCACACTGTTAGATACAGATAAACGCTCCCTCAGTCCCAGGGTCCTGAGAAGCTGACTTTGAAAATGGGCAATTATAGTATAATAATAACCCTTACATCTGATAATGGCACCTTTCACATCATAATAAAATGATAATAATCCTTGCATTTGATATAATGCTTTTCATGTCTTCTAGACATCTCAAAGGGTGTCACAGAATATACTGTAAAGTGAATTGACTGTATATTTTCTGGGCGAAATGCGGCAGCCAATTGCACACTGCAGCGTCCCACAAACAAATGTGGATTGAGTGACCAAATCATTATTTTTTTAAGGATTATTATCCCCGGAAAGCGATCCGCCAATCAACTAACAACCGGGTTCCTACTTACTGCTAGGTAAACAGAGACGTGCGGAGTAAGGAAACTTGCCTAACATTTCGCCTGAGTGTTTACTATTGCATCACTGGGCATTCCCCACTTCCCACCGGCTTGCGAACAGTCCCTCTGAGTGAGATCGACGGTTCAGTCCTGGATTAAGGGAAGTTTTAGGACGTCCACCTGATGTGAAAGGCGCTACACATACGTAATTTGTTGTTGTTGTTTTACATGGCAAACCCACACTCATTGAGGATTGTTTGAAGCCTCCTCCACACTCATCACACATACAGCACCCACCACTCCCCGCCTGTACACCATATGCCCAACATATAAAGCTGACTTTCAACCCAATACTCTGGGCCGGTTGCAGACCCAGAACCCAGGCGTGAGAGGCTAATGTGTTTGCCTGCTGCGGAGCTCAGCTCTCTCCTTCTCAATGCCTGTAGATGTCTAAGTTTTCATTTGATCACATCTCGTCTGAGTCCAGCTTTCACGTTTCTAACAGAGCAGAAAGCTCATGGGCAGAAAGCCAATGCTCGCATTCATACTCGCGACCAAAACTGTCTTGAAGGTTTTTATGTTAGTTTGTTTGCCAAGCGATGCAATTTAAGAAAATGTTAAGGAAGTTTTTCTCCTGCTTCAGCCTGGTTTATATTCCCCTCTTCACCCAAATTCCCCCACCCCCCCACACAAGTGACCAATCATCTCATTATAGTTTGCGGGATGTTGCTGGTTTGCAGATCAGCTGCCACATTCGCCTGTACAACAACATTCAATTCAAGTCTTATTTTGCAAAGCGCTTCGAGGTGTTTCATTTGCATGAAAGTGCTGCATAAAAAAATAATAAGTCTTTCTGTTAGCGCCGAAAAAGTCAAGACGTCCCGAAGCACATGATGGCAGAATTGCTGTCAGATGGTTCTGCAGACAGTGAGCAACATACAATAAGATCAACAAATGGAAATTAGATCAACAGGTTAGTCCCAAATTAAGGGCAGTTTTGCACGGTGAACCCACTTTCAATGAGGACGGGTTGAAACTGTCCCTGCACTCATTGTACCAAGAAACATAGCACCCACCCTCTCCCCACTCGTATACCATGTCGACCAAAACCTCAGCCTAACCTGACTTCAGAAATGGAATCTAAACTGGAGCCATTGCCAAACCAAATCTCTTTGACAATAATTTGCAAGGAATTTGCAAACGCCACTTAGACAGTGGCCGTGGCACCTGCACAACTCGGCCACATTCTCAGACGTCACATGAACATTAGCAATTAGCAGCTTCCAAGAACATCTGCTATTATTACTGACTGTGGCAATGTAGAAGTCACCGTAATTTCTCACATCAATCAAAAGTTTATTGCATTTGAATTGCGAGGGGATAGGTCAGACGCAGTTGAATAACAGCTGTGCTTTAGATTTGTCATCTTCCCACATTGACTACGGTGCCGGGAGATGGTCAAGGGTCACGGAGCAGAGAAATGTCAGCCGAAAGTGAGAAATTTCTCCCCGTACGCAAGCGGAGAGAGACTAAAAATTTAATCTATTTATTTAAAATAACTCGTAAAACTTTTACTGCAGAGATGGAGGGAGATTTCTTGGAGGGTTGGTAAAATTAGCCGCTGAGCTGCATTGAACGGTGTCAGTCCGGCTCAGTGGTAGCACTCGGGAGTCAGAGGCTTGTGGGTTCAAGCCCCATGTCGGGACTTTGAGCTCATAGTCTTGGCAGAGGCTCCTCCAAGATGTTATGTTACGTGGGAATGCGCTACATCATCAAAGGTATCTTCCTTCAGACGAGGCGTTAAACTAAGGTCCTGTCTGCCTGTTCAGGCGGATGTTGAAGATCCCATCTCACTATTCGAAAATGTAAGGGAATTTTTCCAGGTTAAATTGGTCACTCAGTTCATGGCTATTGTGTGCGCAAATTGGCTGATATAGTTAGGCCTATAAAATACACAGTCCCTATAAATAAATCCTGCGAGGTGCTTTCAGACATCCTCCCGACATGAAAGGTGCTACATCAAATGCAGAGTTTATTATCAACACCAGACGTGTGACTGCAACTCAGCAATCGAGTGATTCACTCCAAGTATCAACAGTACCAGTGCCTTATGTGTCACCAGCACAGGTCAGGGCCACCTAAACAAGGAAATAAATGGGGAAAAACATCCCTGTCTTTAACCTCAAACTGGAAAATTAGTTTTTTTTTAAATTACCTTTTTAAAGGTAATTGCTGTCCATTGTATTCTTTCAGGTCAGCCAGGCGTCCGACACATCTATTGTAGTGTCTGTATGATGTGTTGGCGATTCCGATTTGCACCCAGCAAAGTCCCACACTGAGCCATGAAGAGAATGATGAATTTATATGGAGGATCGTTGGCAGAGACACCAGGAGAAACTTCCTTCTTTCCCAATAGGGTCAGAGACCCAGGCGGCAGGTGGTGAGGGCTATAGGGGGCTCAGTCTGCCCAAATCTATCTCCAGTTCACCTCTTTAAGAGGAGCTGGGAGGGGAAAGCTCTGAGCCCTGAGGAGGACCAGTCCTCCAAGCAGCCCCAAATCCACAGCACCCACTTGTCCCTCTCCCAAACCATTAAAGGTGCCCACTCACTTCTGGTCTGGTGGACTGCTTGTCAACAACAACAACGTGCATTTACACAGTGCCCTCCACGCCAGGCAGAGTCTCAAAGCGCTTAACAATGGCGGAGCCCAAGGCCGAGCCAGGGGGAGAGGGAAGGTGACCATAGTGCAGTCGAAGAGGAGGTCTTCAGGTGTGACCTGAAGATGGGAAGGAGGGGGTGAAGTGTCGATACGGCAGAGAAATCCAGGAGGAATGGGAGGGAGAGGAGGGAGCCCTAGTCACAGATTGAGAGGATACCGTTTGTGACATTCACGAGCGCTGTCTCAACACTGTCTGGTCAGGGAGCACTCGTAGCTTACTCCTGTAGCTCAGTGGTTAGAGCGCTCGCCCCGCAAGCAAAAGGACCTGGGTTCGATTCCCGGGCAGGGTGAAACATTGGGCAAGTTTCCTTACTTCCCAAGCCTCTGTTTACCTAGCAGTCAGTAAGAACCCCGATGTTAGTCAATTGGCAGATCACTTTTCCGTGGTAATAATTCCTGAAGTTTTTTTTAAAAATAATAATAATAATAATCTGGTCACTCAGTCAACGACTATTTATGTGTGGAATTGTCTGCCACGTTTTGCTAACAAAACATGTAGCCAATTCACAGCATATTCTGTGAAGCTCTTTGAGACATCTCAAAGACATGATAAGGCAAACACATGGATTATTATTACTATTATTCATATCTGATCTCATCTCTGGACCTGTCAGTCAAACCAACTTTTCACCTGTCTTAAAGGGGACTAACCATCTAACTTGAGTTTTATTCAGCTCCCACCAAGAATATTTTCATCCACTGCCTCTGGTCACAGGATCTTTAATGTCCAAAACTCCTCGTAGGAATTTGAAGGCAGGTCTGAAAGGAAACAGCACAAGGAATCTTGGATTGAGCTAGTCTTGTAGCTCAGTGGTTAGAGCACTTGCTTTGCAAGCGAGAGACCTGAGTTCAATTCCAGGCAGAGGGCGAAACCTTGGGCAAGTTTCCTTTTTGTTTGTGGGACAGCGCTGTCCACCATTGGCTGTCCACAAATATACAGTCAAGCGCTTTGGGACGTGAAAAGCGCTATATCAAATGCAAGGATTATTATTATTATTATTATTAACGATCAGTCGTAGGCATCCAATCTTGGCCCGGCATCTCCCCTCCCCAATCTTTCCACTCGTTTCGTCTGTAAACCTGTAGCAACAAATATCAAAACCCTGCTCGATCACTTGTGCTGCCCTGTCAGCCTGGCACACAGGCCCTCAAGAAATGAAACCAGCGGCACTTCAAGCATCCTACGCTCAGTGTCTGGCAACACTCACTTCATCTCTGTCGGCAACAAGGAGAGCTATTTTTAAATCCAACTCCAGCGCCTGCTTTCCAAAACGAAAGCTGACTTGCGATGCTGAGAAATGTACTCATGCTGTCGCGAGTCAGAGTAACACAGCAAGTCAATAAAAGCTCTGCACGAGTAACACAGCATGGAAAGGTGGAAAGGTGATACGCTTGCATTTGCATTTGTACAGCGCCCTTCCCGCGAGGCACTGTCTCGGTGTGCTTAACGTTAGCGGAGCTTGACACGATCCAAGAGGAGAGAGCCTTCAGGTGTGATCTGAAGATGGGCAAGGAGGCAGGCAAGGTGGAGAGAGACTGAGGCGGACAGTTTCAGGGTTTTAGGTGCAGTGGCTCGAAGCACGGCTCTCAATCGTGGAGAGGAGGGGACAAAGGACATGAAGGAGGCTGGAGCAGCTGAGCAAAGATGGCAGGTAGAGGAGTGGGGTGTAAGCAGGTGGGAGAGGTAGGGAAGTTCTAGGGAATGATATGATTTGTAAACAAAGATATTGAAATCGATTGATCCGTTCTGTGATACGGAGCCAGTGGAGTCTGGTAAGGACTGGGATGCTGGGAGTTGGTACAAGTCAGGATATGAGCAGCGGTGTTAAATTAATTGGAATTTACGAGCGGTGGATCTGTGGAGACCCGCGAGGAGGGCGCTGAAAAATCTGAAGCGGGAGATGACGAAAGCGCAGCTAAGGATTTCAGCTGCGCTGGGTAGCGGTACAGTTTAGGCAATGTGGTGGAGGTGAAGCAAAGCACGTCATGACCTTTAAACACAACCATGGCAATGCAAATGCCAGTCAGCCTCACTCGGGAGCATTCTCACCCACAAAATATAGTCAATTCGCTTTACAGTAATAATCCGTGAAGCGCTTTGAGACGTTTCGAAGACGTGATAAGGCGCTATATCAAATGCAAGGATTGTTATTATTATTATTATTATTATTGCCTCTACATCAGACAGTTGTGGTTTCATTCTCCACAGCTGAGCTGAGTGTCTCGGCTGACGCTCCAATAATAGTGTTGCGTGACTGGTGTGTTGTCGGAGGTGGTTGTCCTTTGGATGAAATGTTAAACCAAGGTCCCACTGGAAGTTAAAGAGCCCACGGCACTGTTTGAAAAGAGAAGAGTATATTTCTCCGGGTGTCCTGGCCAACAATCCCTCCGGCAAAATCATTAACATCGCGGCTGTTTGGGGGACAGTGGTGAGCGCAAATTGACTGTGATTTTACTGTGGAGTGAAATCAAAAAAGAAATCAAAAAAAAACTCCACGGTCAAATCCTTTGAAGTGCTTCAATACGTTTCAGTCACACGATAAGGCACTACATCAAATTCAAGGATGATTCTATTATATATAGATATATATATATATACACACTATATATAGAATCACCCTGCAATACAGCACCACTTTACAATGCAGCACAATGCAGCAACACAGCACACAATGAGTTGGTACAGTACGGAACAAACAACTGGCTGCGCTGTGGGTAAAGGCTTACGTCACAGTCGCACGACTGAGTCCTGTATCCATGAGGTGCGAGTCGTTACTGATGTGTTTTGCCAGTTCTTTTGGAGGATCTCACCTCTGCAGAGAACGTTAGCGACACGGAGTATTTCTGGCTTCGCGCTCGCTGACATCAGCATCACAAGGTAGAGGAGGCTGCAAACCAGCTCCCCCCCCCCCTTCCCCCTCCGCCGCACCACTCCCTTTCAAAACTTACACAAAGTAGAAAAACAGGATTAAATCAGAGCGGTATAAAAATAATACCGAATGCGTGCCTTAATTTGCAGTTCAAGTCTCTCCAGTCCAGTGATTCCCTTCCTGTCTACCATCAGCGGCCGCACTTTCAGCCACTATACCCCCCAAACTCTTTAACACTCTTCCTCCATCCCTCCGCCTTGCCCCTTCCTTCCCTTTCTTCAGGTCGCGCCTGAAGACCTTCCTCTTTGACCGTGCCTACGGTCATCTTTCCGGCTCCCCCTGGTTAGGTGTCGTGCTCCGCCACTGTCAAGCGCTCTGGGACGCTACCTTGACCTAACAAGTATCTATCTACCTCCGTCTTGAAAATGTGAATGGATTCAGCATCCACTGCCTTTTAGGGGAGAGAGTTCCAGATTTCCACTCCGCTTTGGGTGAGAAACTGCCTCCTAATTTCACTCCTAAATGGCCAGGCTCTAATTTTAGGATGATGCCCCCCTTGTTCTGAATTCCCCCACCAGAGGAAATAGATTCTCTGTATCTACCATATCGAATCCCTTTATTAGTTTAAAAACCCCAATCAGATCACCCCTCGACCTTCTAAGCCCATGGGAATAGAGACCATGTTTACTCAACCTGTCCTCGTAACTTAACCCTTTAAGCCCTGGTATCATTCTGGTGAATCTGCATTGCACTCATTCCTGAACTGCCGTACCCAAAACTGAACGCAGTACTCCAGGCGGGGTTGAGGACCGAATGTGGGATTTAAAACAGTTTTTTTTTGGGGGGGGAGGGGGGGGGGGTCTGACACATGCAGAAACCCATCACCGTAATTAAGAATCTTCAAACCAAACTATTGCGAGTTCCTTCTCTCTGGAGGAATGAGTCAAGCTGGCCGTTCCCACACCAGCAATGCCTTGGGAGTACTACGCACATGCCTGGCTCGGCTATTGGATTACCACGACCACTAGCGCCACTAAGGATCGACTGAATTCCAATCTTTTACTGTCAGGCACATCACGTGGAGCCAGCTCAGCGGCGCACAAACCCTGCTTGCTTCGTTGCATCGATCATCGCTGTCGCTGAGTGAGAACTGCGACAAAGTTGATGTTGCCCCGAAATCGCAAGCTTTGATGCAAAAGTCAGGCGTCTGAGCTTTCGGCAAACACGCAAGAATGCTTGCGCTCGAAGAACACAGCGGTCTCTTTAAATAGCCTGGCCATAAAGCCCAGTTGAGGTTCATTGCGCTCCCTATGGCAACAGAATGTGTCAGAGTTTAGGAGGAAGTTGCCAAGGCAACTTGAAGTTTCTGCCGACTCTCCTTTGCAACCTTAAAGGAGGAGTTAGGCTCAGGACGCCACAACATAAACCCGCGCAGAAATAGCAGAGACAGGGAACACAACGCTGCAGCAGTGAGTGTCTTCACAATGGGACTTTGAAGGGAGCTGAGAAGGTTATCAGACAGATTGCGTTTCGCTGCCCTCCTCCACCCAGACAAGACAACAGGCGGTCAGGCTGATCCATTTATTTTTAAGTCAATGACCAAAGGTCAAACAAATCTCCGGGGATGTCGAGAAGCATATTTTGATGCAAAGGTACCATCAAAGGGTACAGTGCTGGAGGAAATATCTTCACCTATGTCGTCAACTTAATATTCTCCAAGGTGGCTCTTCTGAGATGCTCCTAATAATAATTCTAGCATCTGGTACAGTGTCTATCAAGTGGAAATGTCTCAAAGCACTTCACAGGTAATTGCTTCAAGTGTAGGAACTGCATTTGCAGGCATTTTGGCCACCAGCAGTGTCCCCACAACACCCATGAAGTGAATGCCCAATTTAACGGGGAGATTGTTAGCCAGGGTTCCAAGAGAAACTTCCCTTCTCTTTTCCGATAGTATCAAGGAATCCTCAACCTTTAACCACCTGAACGGACAGACAGCATTCTCGGTTCATTATCTCCTCGTGAGGATGGCACCTCAAACAATGTAACATTCCTCCAGGACTGCACTGAAGTGTCAACCTGCACTAAGAGCTCCATTCCTCAACTTGGGAGGTTGAACCCACAACCTTCTGACTCAGAGGCGAAAGTGCTACCAACCAGATAATTTGCCCATTTCACCTCATCACTGTTCACGAGATCCTGCCGTTTGTAAATTGGCTGTCACTTTTGCCCCCAAAGGAACCATCACCAGCCCTACCAATAATTACCACGAAGCACCTTGAGGTATGTCAACCTAATGTTATGAAAATGTGACTTCTTTGGACTCATAGACAAGCCAGGAATAAAGCTCTGTGGCATTGCACTGATACAGAAATAAACCTTGCATTCATATAGTCGTCATCTAGACCGCAGCCAATTTGCACACAGCGATGTCCCACAAATAGCCTTGAAGTGAGTGACCATACTTGCATTTGGGTCACCTTCAAAGCCCTTCCATGGCCTTGCTCCCTCCTACCTCAGTAACCTCCTAACCCCCTATCAACCTGCCCTCTCCCTCTGCTCAGGTGCTCTGGTCTGCTTCATGTCCCCCGCCTCGCCCGCTCCACCATGGGCAGGGGGCTGGTGGTCAGCTACTCTGCCCCTACCTTCTGGCACTCCATCCTGCAGTCTCTCTGCCTCGCCCCCTCTCTTGCTTCCTTCAAAACCTGTCTCAAGACCCTCCTTTTCGACCGTGCCTTTGATCACCCTCATTCCCCCCCATGCTCTCCACCCTTCCCAATCCCGACCCCCAACTCGGTCCAAAACTCTGATTGTTCAGCGCCTTGGGATGTTGTCCCGACGTGAAAGGTGCTACACAAATGTAATTCCGTTGTTGTTGTTGTTGTTGTTGGGTGATTGTTGGGCTAGGACATCAGGAGAAACTTCCTTTTCTTTGTGAATGGTGTAATGGGACCTGTAACATCCATCTGACCAGGCAGATAGAAAGCTTAGCAAATACAAAAACAAACCATCAACTGCTTCCGTGCATAAAGGTCAACTGTGGTGACATTTGCAAAAATAATAATTATGTGTTTAACGCTCCTTATTCAGGTCTCCTCAACCCAATTAGGTTAAACTTACAAAGACATGAGACACGGAATTTGCAAAACCCACTTAACTCTGAAAAGTGTAATTCCTCTCCCCCACTCTCTCCCTGAACCTGCAACTGATGAGTGGAGATGGACCAGATGATCCCAATATAAAACCTTATAGAAACGAGTCATTAAATTCAACATTCGAAGCAGACCTGCAGCGTAGACAGAGGTGTTTTCAGCCCACTCTCTGTAGTATTTTACTTGAGAAGGTATTTTACTTGAGAAGGTAAGCGTTGACTGGTTTGTTGAAGTCAGTGATCTATAAAACACCACATTGCAGGAGGTGGGGAGAGGGGGGCGGGAGGAACATGTGCCCACAATCTCTGGTGGCAGGGAGGGATTCTGGACATCCATAAAGACTTACAGTACAGGTTCCAGCCAGTCAACTTGATGGGGTATCTGGACAAGATCATGACCTCAGTTCTGGTCACTACCCTTTCCATTCCCACCCTTTTCGGCTCTCACCCTAGCTCGGGCACCAAGTCAGCAATGTCCAGCACTTTGATGTCTCCTCCCAAAGTGAGAGGAGCTACATAAATATAAAAGGTATGTTAAAAAAGGAAAAACATGCCGGGTTATGGGGTAAGAGCTGGGGAGCAGGACGAGTTGAATAGCTTTTCCGAAGAACTGGCACAGGCACGATGGGCCGAATGGTCTCCTTCTGTGCTGTAATGTTCTATGAATTGGACTTGCAACAGAAACTGGGCGCTGGGAAAGAGTGAGAGAGAGAGAGGGGGAGAGAGAGAGAGAGAGAGAGAGAGAGAGAGAAAGAGAGAGACAGAGGCAAGAGAGTGTGAGCGAGTGTGCCCTTTACCAGCATCACACTCTCTACTAGCAATGGGCCACTCTGTGCAGAGAGTCCCACTGTGAAGCACTACCTGCTTTCCAACCCATCTCCCAGGCCGTTACTTCAAAAACAAAACTGATTTTGCGGCTCATAACGTTAGAAATTCCACAAAACGTTGTTCAAATTTTTATTTGCTGTGTTTTTTTTTCCCTCTCCGAATCCGATTTGTTTTGTACGCGGAGGAGATAAAGGGATTTCTTTTGCAATAAACCTGCTGTTTGTCAGCGCCTTGGGACGTCCTCCCGACGTGAAGGGCGCAATACAAATGTAATCTTGTTGTTGTTGTTGCTCTGTCCCCCCCGCCCGCGCGACTCAAATCATTTCGCCCACAAAATAAAAATAATAATCCTTCCACTTGACATAGATCCTCATCACATCTTCCAGATGTCTCAAAGCGCTTCACACAATATACTGTAAAGTGAATCGACTGTAATATTTTGTGGGTGAAACGCGGTAGCCAATTGCACACAGCAGTGCCCCGCAAACAGTCGTGGGTTTGAGTGACCAAATTATTATTATTATTTTTTTTCAAGGGATCGATTCCCTCCGGAGACGCGATCCGCACAGATACACCTTCAATCCACTTTACAATATATCCTGTCAAGCGCTTTGAGACGGCTCGAAGACCTGATAAGGCGCTATATCAAATGCAAGGATTATTATTATTATTTTGATCACATCCCGTGGCCAACTCTCGCTCTCAACAGCAACAGCGAATTCTAGTTAAGTAACACGTGCTTTCCTGTTCCAACCGAGTTGAGAGATGTCAACTCAGATCCCTTCAGGGCTCTTGTTATTTATTCAGTGGTGATTGACAGGCTTGCGTGTGAACCAGCACATAAATAAGAAAGTTACCACTTTATACGGAATCAGCAAACTATCCATTTTTAATGACCGGAGGATCTTAATTGACGATTTTTACGGCTTTGGGGAAATGCAATTGATCTCAGCACAGCTAACAGCAGAGCATTGCCACTCTCCCTTCTTTCACTTTCTTTTCTTTTCTTTTTTTATTTCCCTGCTCTTTCTTTTCGGAGCTGTCCGAAGGTTGTCTTCCATCAGCGGCAGCGCTGGAACCACGTCTGACTGGAAAGGCCAACGGTGTGAAGACGATCATACGTGGTTAAACAGGTTTAAATTCTAGGGAGATTTTCACGCTTTCTAATTCTTAGCATGGTGGCCCCCAATAATAATAATAATAATATTAATCCTTGCATTTGATGTAGCGCTTTTTCATGCCTTCGAGACGTCTCAAAGAGGTTCACGGAATCTACTGTGAAATGAATCGACTGTGTATTCTGTGGGCGAAATGCGGCAGTCAATTGGGCACGGTGGGCGTCCCACAAACAGTCGTGGATTGTTAGACCAAATTCTTCTTATTTTTTCATAATTCTTATTTTTTTTGAAGGAAGAAAAGCGATCCGCCAATTGAATAGCAACCGGGTTCCTACCTACTGCTGGGTAAACAGGGGCGTGTGGAGTAAGGAAACTTGTCGACTGTTTTGCCCTGGCCAGGAATCAAACCCGGGTCCTCTCGCTTGCGAGGTGAGTGCTCTAACCAATACGCTAAATCTACACTAACCTATACGATCTAAGTAAAAGTTAGGTGTTTTGCCTTCATGAGTCGCATGAACAGTTGGAGCCCCCTCAGCGGAGCAGGTATCAGCTTGTCTCAAACAGTAGCACTCTCGCCTCTGCATCAGAAGATCATGGGCTCCAGCCCCACATTGGGACTTGAGGCTGCAGTCTAGGGCTGATGCTCCAGTACAGCACTGGGGGCAGCAATGGATAGTCACAGCGTCAACAATTAAATGACTCATTAAAGCAAGGTCCCAGGTAGATGTTAAAGAGCCTGTGACACTATTGCAAAAGAGAAGGAAATTTCTCCCAGTGCCCTGGCCAAGGACTGCTTGTCATACACACACATCATTAGGGAAACCACAGGTGCATTCAGGATATTGCTGGAATTGAACCAGCTCCAACCATGAGGCCGAGTATACAAGACGCTGGCAAGCTGATCAATGCATGACCAAATAAGACCACCCATCGGGCTGTTGGCTTGCAGAGTTATCAGGAGCTGAGTGGGGAAAACTCGCAAAACTCAAGACATGTCAATGCATCCAAATTCCATTGATCTGCCTACAAAATATACCATCATTATGGTTTACAGTAAATTATGTGATGCATTTTGAGACAACCTCCTGATGCGAAAGGCGCTACATCAACACAAGCTTTTTTTTTATATACACAGTATATATCTAGGCAGGCAGCTCAGCCAGCAATAGTGGCCTGGATCACATAAGGGATTGTGTGGCTCAGGTATTGGATTGCCAACTCCAACATACAGATTCGAGCCAAGTCAGTTACAAGTGAGATCATAAAACATATCTTTACACAAAAAATTGTTTAAAAGGCAACTAGATAAATATTTAACAAGTAAACGTTTCAAGGGCTATGGCAAAAGAGGTGAAAATGTGAATTAAAATCTATGATGTAATAAACTACCAGAGCAGGCTCAACTGGTTTTATGCCTGCTCCTGCGATTATTTCCTATCCAACTCCAATGCTCTAGTACAGTGAAGATCAATGCTTCAAGACCACGGAAGAAGAGTTAACTCAATCTAGCTATAAGCTGGGAACACACAACAACACAAAATTGAACAGTGCTACCACCAAATAAGGGCAACAAAAAAAAACTTCAAAGAAACACAGATCAAAGTTTTAGACATGAAATAAAATCCTGCAGGTAACACTGACAAGTAGAACCGCAAGCAACACTCCTCCTCCTACTCTAAACTAGGGCAAGCCATTGGTAGACTCGTCAACGCACATCTAGGTGTCAACATATCCTCAAGCGAGTCATCTGGGAAATGGGAATGTGAAAGAATCTCTCTCCACCCAAGGAATCTGATAATGATACTGTGTGATGGATGGAAACGTGTTGAAGAAATCAGCCCTGAACATCACTCCGGAGAGCAATAAATCAGAGATGAGACAGACAGAGAGAAAAAAGCTGGTGAGAAAGTCAGAGAAACAGAGAACAAACAGAGGGAAAGGAGACAGTATCAAAAATAAATAAGAGGAAAACAAGGCACACACGAAGATATAGAAGACCAAGAAGAAGAGAGAACGAACAGACATTCATTCACAAAGAGAAAGGACAAAAAATAAATTTAGGGTATAGAGTCACCCACAAAGATAGCAAGAGAATAGAGACAGAAATATGGATGGATGGAAGGATGGAGAGATAAGCTGATGGGATGTAGTATCAATTCATAATAGGAAATATAATGTCCATATGTATGCTTCAAGAGGAATGGTGCAGATCACCCATCGCAAAATAAAGCATCACTTTTCATTTCGGTAGGAAGGGCTGCTCGTGATGTCCTTGCCAAAGTCAGGCCCCGCGCATTTTAGTTGCATCCTAAAATGTACGGTGTGTCATGATCTGGCTTACTTCGTTCAGTCTGGAAAAGTGGGGCAATTACCGGAGATGGGAGCTCTTCACGTGTACAAACACTTGCGATGCTCAGCCTGTCCTTTTGTTTTCTTGCTACGGCCGAGCAATTTCCCCGTGCAGCTCTGTGTGCTCAGTGAAAAGACACCGTGAGCACGAGTGCATTAGCTCTGCCTTGATTGCACAGTGGCATCGTGGAAATGTTCTCTGCCATTAAGAGATCCAGGCAAGAAAGCAAATCGCTATTGAAGTCACTGGCGAGTTACATAGAATCATAGAATTATACAGCACAGGAGGAGGCCATTCGGCCCACCTTTGAAAAGAGCTGTCCAAATCAATCCCACTCCCCCGCTCTCTCCCCATCGCCCTGCAAACTTGTCCTCTCCAAATAATTATCTAAATGTAACCTCTTGCTATCCACTGTGGCAAAAACCATTAACGTTTCCCACATCTGAGCTGTTTATTTTCCTCAATAATACAAGGTGAGCGCGGAGAGGGTGGGGGATGGGGAGAAAGATCTGTAAGGACAAAGTGATTTACAGTATGTTTTGCTTTTGTGACTGAGGTTCTGAAAAATATTTTCCTACTTGAAACGTTCGGTGCTTTGTTTCATCCCGTCTTGTTATATAACAATATACTGATCTTTGGGTTTGATATAGCGCCTTTTCGTGTTGTCAAAAATTCTCAAATTACTTCACAAGATTTACTACAAAGTGTGTTGTCTGTATTTTCAGGAGAACCCAGCAGTCAGTTTGCCGCAGCAATATCCAACAAACAGCCGTGAAATGAATGACCGATTTTCGAGAGGACTGTTAGCCAGGACGCAAAGAGAAACTCCCTTCTCTCTTTAAGGAATGCCGTGGGACCTTTAACCTTCATCTGAACAGGTATATATACAGGACCTTGGTTTAACATCTCATCTGACGGACGGCATTGCCAATAATAATAATAATCCTTGGATTTGACACAGCACTTTTTCACATCTTCTGGACGTTTCGCAGCATATGCGAAAACGTGGCCAAAACGTGGCAACCAATTGCGCACAACGGGGTCTCACAATCATGGATTAAGTGATCAAATTATTATTATTATTTTTTGAAGGGATAATGCCACAGCATTACTTTAAATAATTACTTTCTTAATAGTGGTCAGGAACCCCTGGAAAAACGACCCCCTAATTGACTAACAACCGGGTTCTTACTTACTGCTGGGTAAACAGAGGCAGGTGGAGTAAGGCTTCGCCCCACCCAGGAATCAAACCCGGGTCCTCTTGCTTGTAACCACTAACCTCAGCGCACTAACCACTACGCTATGGGACTCCAGAGGCATGTGGAGTAAGGAAACATGCCCAACATTTCGCCCTGCTGGGAATCGAACCCAGGTCCTCTCGCTTGTGAGGTAAGCGCTCTAAACACTGAACTACAGGACTCCAACGGCACAGCACACCACCAGCAATGTACTGGAGTGTCAGCCTAGACCGTGAGCTCAAAGTTGTACACATGGGTTTTAAGCTTTCTAAACCCACAGGCACGAGCGCTATCCACTGAGTCAGACTGACAGATCGCCGGTGACTTTTAATTTAGTTGGTAAGATCAGCAAATAAAACACTGCAAATCCATTTGGAAGCCAAATAGGTTTTTGACACATTATGAAATGTGCCATTTCATCCAAAGGTCTAAATAGCAGTATGTCTAAATGAGATTCTTTAATAATTAGTTTCTCAATAGCGGTCAGGAACCAGGTGTAAATCTACCTGTTCCAGTGGATGATAAAGAGTTTCTCCCTGTGTCCTGGCCAACAATCCCCCAGATAAAATCGGGCATGTACTTTATGACTGATTTGGGGAAAATTGTTGCGCGCAGATTGGCTGCCACGTTTATCTACAAAATGCACAGCCACCACACGTTACAGTAAATCCCGTGAATTGCGTTGTGATGTCCTCCCAACCTGAAAGGTACTATATCAAGTGCAAGTATGATTATTACTGTATCACGTCGAGGGTAGGAACTCTGCTCCAGATGTCATCACATGGGTGCAGGTCATGTTGCATGTCCCAGCCACCACACGTGACTTGTTGGAGCTGAGGCTCGCTCCAGTCACATCAGCTGTGAGTTCTGAACCCCGGAGTAGCTGAGTGGCTTCAGTGCACCACGTGACATGATACTGAACCTTACAAACCAGGATAGACCCAGGCATCCCGGCATTCAATATAGCGCCTTCTCACGTCGCTTCACAGGATATACTGTAAAGTGGACTGACTGCGTATTTTGTGGGCAAAACCCAGCAGCCAGTTTGCGGGTAGCAATGTTCCACAAACAGCCGTGGAGGGAGTGACCAATTCTTTTTTAAAAATATATATATTTGGGGGGATTGTTGGCCAGGACACCGGGAGAAGCTCCCACCTCTTTTCGAATAGTGCCATGGGATCTTTAACATCCATCTGAACAGGTAGACGGAACTTGGTTTGATGTATCATCCGAAGGACAGCATCTCCGACAATGCAACCCCCAACCCCCAGCACTGCACTGCAGTATCAGCTTAGACCTATGTGATTCCAAACCCCGAAATGGGGCTTGCACCCACAACCTTTTGACTCGGAGGCGAGACTGCTACCACTGAGCCAGGCTGACACACCGGTCAAATCAAGGTTAGGACTGGGATGCAAGAGCACTGCTGTTAGGCTCAGTGTGTCCGGGCTAGAAAGGCTGAGAGTGAGAAATAAAATCATCGAGGGTTCTTTGCTTCTGATTGCTATCACTATAGGTGTTTATTGCCTCCAAATATAGTCACTTCACTCAACAGTAAAGCTTTGAGATGCATCAATGACATAATAAGGCATTTTATCAAATGCAAGGATGATTATCATTACCCTTATATTATTATTACCCTTGTAAAATTATAAGTACAATCCTTGTATTTGATACAGTGACGAGACCATCATCAAGACGTCTCAAAGCACTTCACAGGTAATTGCTGTCAAATGTATTATCTATGTTTTTATAGGCAGATGAAGTGACTAAATTGTGCATGGCAAGGTCTGTGCACAATACGTTTTAAAGTAGACTTTTCTGGATGATTATTGGCCAGGACACCAGGAGAAACACCCTGATCTATTTGAATCGTGTCCTTGGTTTAATGTCTCCAAAGAGAGATCGTCTAACTTGAGCTACTTCAAATTGAAGCATTGAGTGGTTCTCTTGTCATTTTCATCTCTCTCTATACTGCATATACAATCCCAAATTACATTTGTACAGCGCCTTTCACATCAGGAGGACGTCCAAAAGCTGCTGGACAGTCAGGGATGTGGAGCAGGCTGGAACCTGCTGAGTAGAAGGAGCGACCAGGTTGATATATATATATATACACACATAATTTAAAAAACATTTAAAAAACTATTACCATATATCTGCAGTTCCTCTGTGCCTTAATCTTCATACTTCATTTGAGCAATGTCTGAATTAGAAGAATCAAAGGTAGGTGTTTGCATACAAATTACAAAGTATCACACAGCCACTGTGTGAAGCACGACAAAAGCTAAAGGCACATCCCATAATCCAACCCAAACGCACCAGTGTTTATCTCTCTGTGAATCATCGCTCAGCTGGCTAGGCGAAGAGAGTAATATCTTTTTGTTTGGTTTGCAGGTCGACAAATTGCCAGCAGATTCTCCCGGTCTCTTTGTGAAGCCGCTCTCGCTCCTACCTCCCACCTCCACCCACCCTCCCCAATCCGCCGTGAGGATCCTGCTGTGCGGCACACTTACTTACATCCTTACTCTCACTTACTTCTCTGTGATAGTCAAGCACGTGCAACCCATCAGATACCTTCAGCTGTGAGCGTGAGAGCTTCACACAGAGACGGCAATCTGACCAATGCAACAACATCAACTTGCACTTATATCGGCGCCCTTCGCGTGGGGTAACGTCCCGGAGAGCTTCACAGTGGTGGAGTCTGACACCGAGCCAGTGAGAGAGGGATGGGGGAGTGGGGGGGAGGTGACTTTAAACACAACCAAAAAAGATCTTTGGGAAGTTTGATGTTTTCAAGTTACTTTTGAAGAAAAAATCGGCATTTTTTCCACCCGACTGGAGTCTTTCCCTCCAACACGCAACTGCTTTCAGCACAAACCATTGCTGGGTGTCCGTACCAATGAAAGAAAACCAGAGGTTGCAACATGGGCAGCTGAGATGTACTTACAAGACATCTTCAGTGATGGAGTGGGGGGGAGTTTGTTTGCGCCACCTCGTGGTGAAAACCTGGTACAATATTCCCAGCTGCGCCATCTCCTGATACACACCTCTGGGAAGTTCAAAGGCACGAAATAATTGCACAAAATACAAGTGTCACAAGATAGGACTCAGTCGAGACTTTTTCTCGCGAATTGTTTTGTTTCTAAAACAAAGATATACAGCGAACAAGTTAGTAGGGAATTTACAGGACAAGCACAGCAGATAAATTGAGAGAACTGGCAAGTGGGATTCTATTTTTAAACGATGTCGGAAAAACAAGTGCCACAGACCCAACAGCCCAAATGGCACCTCTCTGTGCAGATAATGTCTGTTTCCTTGTATAGTCAGCCAGGCAGCAGGTATAATATAATACAGTAATAATAATTCTTCCATTTGATATAATCCCTCCATTTGATAAATAATAATCCCTCCAAAACAAAGAAAATAATAAATGGGTCATTTTCAATCCACGACTGTCTGTTTTAGACGCTGCTGTGCGTAATTGGCTGCCGCGTTTTTTTGCCCACAAATATACGGTCAATTCACTTTACAGCATATTCTGTGAAGCGTTTTGAGACGTCGAGAAGATGTGAAAAGCGCTATATCAAATGCAAGGATTATTATTATTATATAGTATCAAAACGATTTCCCCACCTAACACTGTTCACTGCACTTACAATATATGCTGTGAAGTGCTTTGGGACATCCATCCGATGTGAAAGGTCCTATGCCAAACATAAGGATTACAATTATTATTATTATCATCAAAGTGCTTCACTGGTAATTGTTGTCAAGTGCGGTGACTGTGTATAGGCAAGATGCTACAAAAAGCCATAAGGTGAATGATCAATTTTATCTGGAGCAATATAGAGAGGGCACAAACACAAGGACTGGGTCCATTCACAGACAATGTCACAATATTAGACAATGAGAAGAACGGTTAAAGGAATCTTTTGTGTTGTTGGAAGTATAGTCTACTCCTGCCTGAACCCGTCACTGCAACCATAACATGCGTGTGTACAGCGCCATTCAAATAAAAGGAGGTCTCAAAGCACTTGACCGCACTTAGTGGTAGATATTGAGGAGGGAAATGAGAGATTTAAGTTGGCTGATCAAAGGCACAGTCTGAGCAATGTGAAGAGGCTTTGGATAAGAAATGAACTGGCTCTCCATCCCCAGAGGATAGAGTTAAAAATCCTCGCCCTCGCCTTCAAAGCCCTCCACGACCTTGCTCCTTCCTATCTCTGTGACCTACTAACGCCATATCGACCTGTCCGCTCGCTCCACTCAGCGGACTCCGACCTGCGACACGGTCCATGTCCCACTCCTGCCCCACCATCGGCATTCGGACCTTGCTCCCTCACTTGCCTCCTGCAAGTCACGTCTTAAGACCCTCCTCTTTGACCGCGCCCTCAGTCCCCCTCCTACCCCTACCCATCTTGCCCTCCACCCCTCCTGATCCCAACTCCCTGCTCGGGATCAAACCCCTGACTGCCCAGCACTTTGGCACATCCTCCAGACGTGAAAGGCGCTACTCAAATATAATTTGTTGTTGTGTTTTTATTGTGCCTTATCACATGGAAATGTTCCAAAGTATTTCATGGGTAATTACTGTCAGACGAACTGAATGTTTTTTGGAAGCAAAACTGGTAGTCATTTTTCTCACAGAAATGTCACGTAATCAGCCATGAGGTGAATGCCCAATGTATCTGAGGAATTGTTAGCCAGGACAAGATGTTTTCGTCACGAATTCTTCAGGTTGGATTCCTGTAGCGTGTTGGTTAGAGCACTAGCCTCGCAAGTGAGAGGACCTGGGTTCGATTCCCCGGCAGAGCGAAAACTTAGGCAAGTTTCCTTTACTCCACACGACTCTGTTTACTTAGCAGTAAGTAGGAACCCGGTTGTTAGTCGATCGGCAGATCACCATTATTAGAGGTAATAATCCCTTCAAAAATAAATAAATAAATAAAAATTTGGTCACTCAATCCACGACTGTTTGTGGGACGCTGCTGTGTGCAATTGGCTGCTGCGTTTCACCCGCAAAAATATACAGTCAATTCACTTTGCAGTATATTCTCTGACGCCCTTTCAGATGTCATGAAGACGTAATAAGGCGCTGGTAATAATGCAAGGATTATTTTATCAGACAAGTGCTCAGGATGCTAAACCACATGAAGGGCACAATATAAATGCAAGTTGTTGTATTATTATAAAGACACAGTTAGAATCTTCCTTCTCTTTTCAAACAGTAGTAGGGATCTTTATACATCCACCTCAAGATCAAGATGTGTTCCAGAGGATGGTTTAATTATTATCAATGATAATTCTTTGCTACTAATAGCAAATAGTTATTATACTGCTCGCTGTGACATATTGACTGATAAAGTCAATATACAGATTATATTCTCTAGTGCTTGGACCACAGGAAGAACATTTGAAAGTGTGTCATAAACTCATTTTCTCATTCAGTAGATAAGTGAATTTTATTTATTTTTACATAAGTGTAATAAGGAATAATAATCAGAAACAGGCAGGGAGTTTTTCTGTCTACACTACCTTGTCCTTATTCCCCAAAGATATGTATCCATCCACTTTAGATCCATCAAATCTCACTTATTTCCAGCCAGAATCGTTGCTTTCTGTGAAATGTTGGCATTTCTTTCTGTATTTTGCATATCATGCATTAATAAAACCTTACACAAACACATTATCTCAGACCTGTCAAGTCTTTTCAATCTCTCCGTAAACTAAATTCCCTTGTTTTCCTCTGGTTTTCAGTCGCCTGAAAACTGGGCAATAATCCCCCAAGTGAATTGTTCATTCACCCCACGATTATTGCTGTCTGCAAATAGACTGCGGCATTTGCCGACAAATATACAGTCACTACGCTTTGGCAGCATTTCCATGGGAAGTACTTTGAGAGGTTTTGATGCTACAGGCACTATATCATCAACAACTACAATTGTACATTGATATAGCGCCCTTCACATCGGGCAGACATCTCAAGTGCTTCACAGAGCCCACTGGGACCCTGAGCTGGGGCGAGGTGAGGAGAACAAAAGAAAGGTGATCAAATGCATGGAGTGTTTTATTTATTAATGCAGGAAATACAATATCCCTGACCCAATGCATAGTCAACGAACCTTCTTCTAATGTCTCCATCTCTGAAACCGCAGCTGGGATATGGACAGTGCAAGTTAAAGGGGGTCTCGCTTCCTGTTCAACCCCCTCTCTGCAGGATGTATTAACGAAGGTGGAATCGTGAAATCCGTGTTAGCAGGAGACTCTTGTCCCTGCGAGCCACAATGGGTCAATGGCTGAAGAAACGATTCAGCTACCAAACTCATCGGTGAAGCTGTAAAAATTTCAGGAAGATTGGGCCATCGGTTCGTCTCGCCTACTTGTTCAATTATATTGGAACACAGGAAGCTTTCTGGTTCACACTTGAAGGCTCACATTGTAAGAACGGGAATTGTATTTTTATAAATAACTACACATGCTCTCTTCATAGAAATCTACTACACAGTAGGAGGTTATTCGACCCATTGTAACAGTGTTTGCTGCTTCAATAAAGCCATCTATCCTAATACCAATTCCCTGCACTTCTCTCGTATCCCTTCGTGCACAAAATGCCTCTACAATATGATATACCTCTTCCATCCCTGTACCTCTTACGATGCCATGAATTCAATCCATGTTCTCCCACATTAATGTACCGCTGGATTTGCAAGCAGTATTTTGGGTTCAATACTAACAATCCTTACATTTGGTGTAGCGCCATTCACATCAGGAAGATGCCTCAAAGCGCTTCACATGATATACGGTTAAGTGTATTTTGTGGGCGAACGAAGCAGCCAATTTGCACACAACAACGTCCACACCAACAGCCAGGATGTGAATGGCAATTTTATTTGGGCGGATTGTTGACCAGGACACCAGGAGAAAGCCGCTCCTCTTGTCAAATGGTATCATGGGATCCTTAGCGTCCACCTGAACAGGTAAGACAGGGCCTCAGTTTAAAGTCTCATCCAAAAGACGGCACCTCTAGTAAAGAGGGCTTCCCTCCAGCACTGCACTGGAGTATCTACTTAGTTCCAAGTCCCGACATGGGGGTTGGACCTCGGAGGTGAGACTGGTGCCAGCTGAGCCAGACTGACACACAGCCACAAGACGGAGTTATATGAAAAACTTCACAACAGAAATGCGCACAAATCAGAAAATGCTGCGGGGAGGAGAAACAGGCGGAACCGAGTTTGTGATCTGGTTTACGGTTTAAGTAATCACATTGAGAGGCTGCTTGGAATAGATCAAGGTATTTAGCGCAGAGGGTCACAGATAACATATGCCACTTTGAGAGGCCCTAAGAGAGACGCTATGATTAATTTCAGCGATCTGGAGTTGAACCTGGAGCCGGGGTTGACATTCACTGTCAAAGCTCACACGTGAAGAGCAGAGGGATTATGGACGCAGAGCGTCATAGAACTCGGCAAAAGAGCCAACAGCCCTTGGAGGGGAAGGAAAGGGAGGAAGGGAACGGGAGGGAGAGAGAACGGAAAGACTCTCATGTGATGTTTCTATGTGTGGCACAGTCGTGCTCCCAAATTGCAAGGAAAAATAGTGTCCCGAGTTAGACGCTACTTTCACGTAAAAGCGTTCCGCCCACACAATATACAGTCAATTCACTTTACAGTTTATTCTGTGAAGCGCTTTGAGACGTCTCGAAGATGTGATGAGGCGCTGTATCAAATGCAAAGGATTATTATTATTATAATAAGTGGAGCAGAGTTGAATTGCAACAACTGTTTTTGTTTATTAGACACTTAAAGTTATTAAAAAAAACAAACGTGCTCCCTCTCGCCACTCTCTCTGCCCCTCGCATTTAGGATAACTTACTTTTAGAAAGTGCTTGTTAATCGACAGTGTATTAATGTGATTTATGATCGATCGTCAAGAGAAAAATTATGCATTCAATATTGTGTGTATTATTGCTTTTCACCATGACGTGTTTTAACAGGCTATTTATCTTACAAAAGACAGACCGAGCTAACTCCGCCACAGTACTGGCACGCTTCACAAATCAAATCAAACCCTCGGTAAATCACACAGATACACTTAATAACAACACCGGAAAAATCGCATAACAAGAAATGCAGAGGGTGGGGGTGGGAAACAGGGAGGATCTTAGCAGTTCTTAACGTTCTCCAACTCTCTGCTGGAGAGATAAAAGTACAGTACGTGTCTGGAAGTAATTCACAACCGCCGTGATCAGCACGTTCCAGCCATTTGCCCATCAATTCCTCTCATGAACATGTCATATTACTGATGCAGCACACACGCGGAAAATTCCCTTTCATTATGGTCTGATATATATATATGTTTTAAAATATTTAAAAGATCGTTCGCCTTGAAGGTCTTCGTGAAGATTCCCCGGGGACTAATGACTTTCCCCACTACGTGCACCCTCTCTCTCGCTCTCTCTCGCTCTCGCTCAGTCCCGCTCACATGAGCACCTGGTCAATATAATCCACTCAAATTTTATCTTCACACATCAGTATGCAGCAGCCTGTGCTTTGTGTTACAAACCCCATTCGGTGAGTACTGAGAAGTGTACGTCAGGAAACTCTCTCAATTATTGAACTTCCTCGTTTTGCCACTTGAACACACATTTTCAAATCATATTCCTCGATCTTTCCTCCTCTTATTTGCATTTGATGATACCTCCCTCCCTCCCTCCCTCCCTCCCTCCCTCCTCTCTCTCTCTCTCTCTTTCCCGTCCCTCTCCCTCCTCCCTCCCTCTCCTTTTTTTTTCCATCCCTTCCACCCCTTATTAAAATCTCAGTCTGGTTTTATTTCCTGCCTCGCACCACTTTGATGGGCATCTCGTTCTTCAATCTCTCCAATTCATCTTACGCTCTATCTCGTAGCTTCCATACACCACTCTCATCTCATTACCTTCATTCTTCTCCATCAGTTTCTGAGCCTCGTTCCATTATTTGTGTATCTTTCACTCCCTCCAGCTCTTTTTATTAAAATCATTTAATTTCCCCTCCTTCAATCTCCGTCCCTTATTCTCTACACCTGACTCCCTCATTCTCTATCTTCTTTATCTCGGCTTCGAGACGTCTCAAAGCGCTTCACAGAATACACTGTAAAGTGAATTGACTGTATATTTTGCGGCGAAATGAGGAATTTTATCTTTTTATATCCCTCATTCGCTCTATCTCACTGCCTAATTTTCTCTATCTCCCTCCTTCAATTTCTGTCTATCCCTCCATCACCATCTATCTTCCTTCCTCTGTCTCTCTACATTTCCATCCTCAGTTTCCAACTTCTTCCTCTATCATCTTCTCATTTATTTTCTCTTTGTTCGACCAATTCCCTCCACCTCTCCCTCATTCTCTTCTTCCACCCCCATCCCCACCAAATCTCCAGCTCCCTTTCATATCGTTTCTGCACTTACCAGTTAGAATTTCCTCAGTCTTTTGTTCCTCCCCTGCAATCTCTCACACTTCCATGTTCTCCTCACCCAATGGGTAGTAAATCGCACCTGGGTCTAGCTCTAGATTTACTTTATTTTCTTGACATTTCAGAGCATCCAGGAACTGGCAAATTCTGAAATGCAACCCTTAATTTCGAAGCTGGCGTTCTGTTAAGGTCTTTGAAGAACAGCAACAAAACAACCTCAAAGTTAAGTCAGAATTCAACAATTTGCCAAATTCTACATGATCTGAAATGCTACGTAAATAGTCCACCTCGACTCAGGTGGAATTTCTCCCCTTCCCCGAAACGCACTTTGATTTCACATTATCCATTTTTCTGCCTAAATTGAGTTCGTTCGGACTCTGATTATCTCCTCGCTTGCCTCTGCAGCTTATGCTTTACACTCTATTTCTCGTGTTCTCACCATCTCTCAATCTCAATTTGTGCTTTGCCCACAAAATATACAGTCAGTTTCACTTTACAGAATATTCTGTGATGTGCTTGGAGACATCTCGAGGACGTGATAAGGTGTTATATCAAATGCAAGGATTATTATTGTATATTATTATAATTTCTATGTCTCTTTTAGGTGTTTCCCTCACTCACTCATTCCCTGTGTCATTTTTTTTGGTGATGTATCCCTCACTAGCTCAGGAACTCTTTCTCCATCTTCCTGCTTTGTATCTCTTCCTCTCTCTCTCTCTCTCTCTCTCTCTTTGTATCTCTTTCCCTCCATCCCCTCACCTGTTCGGAATAAAGTTCCTTCCTTTACCCTCCTGCTCCTTTTTCATCTGCCTCTCATTGTCATCGTGTTTACCCTTTCCCTCGGTCCGACTTTCCCCGCAAAATATAGACGATTGGCTTTACAGTATATTCCGCGAAGCGCTTTGGGACGTCTCAACGACGTGATAAGGTGCTACATCAAGCGCAGGAATTATTATTAACTCATTGTCTATGTCCGTTCTGGTCATTTTCAGAATCTCCCTCCCATCTCTCTCATTCTTGCTCACTTTGTAACTCAACGCGTCTCATTTGCTTCTGCGTATAGTATTTCCCCCCCTTTTCATCCTTTGTAATAGGCTTCCCCAGCCTTGTTCCTAAGACCTCGTCTTAGACTCGAAGACCATTTTGTCTCGAAAACAAAGTACACTTACGAAGTGCCTTTCACGTCGGGAGGACGTCCCAAGGCCCTGGACAGTCAGGGATTTGGACCCGAGCTGGCGGTGGGGGAGTGGGGGGGGGTGGGTTGAGATCAGGAGGGGTGGAGAGCAGGTAGGGTAGGGGTAGGATGATGACCGAAGGCCCAGTCAAAAGCGGAAGGTCTTGAGACTTCATAGAGTTATGGAACATTTAAGATGGCATCAAATTATGCAAAATGCTTCTGGTTTTTTCGCCTTTGGTTTGGAAGCTGACTATTAAACAGCACATTGGCGACGATAACATCGCCTTTATCACGAAGGCTGAATTTAAGATGTTCTTCACAATTCTGTGCATCTTAAACACAAGTGGAATTTCACACCCCATTAAATATCTCTTTCGCTCACTGTTTCTGTCTATCTGTCTCACTATCCCTCTCTCTCTCTCTTTCTCTCTCTTCCTCTAACACACTCACTCTCTCTCTCTCCTCACTCTCTCTCTCTCCATCTCCTATTTTGTTCCTCTCACTAGCTCTTCTCTCACATTCAGTCTCTCTTTTTAGAAACATAGTAAAAAAGCATTTTTAGTGCTCACTCGAGCACTGGTCTACCTCTTTCATCTTCTCCCTATCTCTCTCTCCCTATCTCTCTCTCTCTCTTTCTCCCATTCTGCCTTTCTCGAGATCTCTCTCTCTCTCCCTCTCTGTGTGTTTCACACAGGTCAGTTACAGCCTCCCAACTTTTTATTGCAAGATTTCTAGTTTGCATTATACATTTTAAAACTCTTTCTATATCTCTTTCTGTGCATTTCTCTCTCTCCTTCTCTCTCTCTCTCTCTCTCTCTCGTATTATATAACATGTTCTCTGGTTTGCTCTTCACCTTTTCTCACCTCCTCTCCACCTGTACCTCTCTCTCTGTGGCTGTGTCTTTAACATTCTGCATCTCTCTCTCTCTCTTTCTCATACTTTCTCTCTCTCTCTCTCTCTCTCTCTCTCCATCTGTGTCTCTCTCTACCTGTCTGCAATCTTCTCTCTATATCTTTCTGTGCATCTCTCTCTCTCTCTCTCTCTCTCTCTCTCTCTCTTTCTGTCTGGCTCTTTTAATATCACCCTCACTCGTTTGCTCTGTGTTTTATTCTCTGTCTCCCACAAAAAAACTATGTCTCTCTCATACACTCTTCCCCTCTCCTTATGTCTCACACTTTCTCTCTCTCTCTCTCTCTCTTCATGTGTCTCTCATAACAAAACTCTCTCTCTCTCTCTCTCTATACCTCAGTCAGTCCCCTCTACACCTCTCTCTCTTTCTCTCTCTCTCTCTATATATACATTTCTCTCTATATATATCTCTGTATAATAATGGCAAATACTCACCCACTCTCACTGTCTTTCTGTTTGTATCTCACACACTCACTCACTCTTTCTCTCTCTGTTTGTATCTCAAACACTCTAATCTCTCTCTGTTTGTACCTCAAACACTCACTCTCTCTATGTTTGTATCACTCTCTCTCTCTGTTTGTACCTCAAACACTCACTCTCTCTCTCTCTGTTTGTACCTCAAACTCTCTCTCTCTCTCTCTGTTTGTATCACTCTCTCTCTCTCTGTTTGTATCACTCTCTCTCTCTGTTTGTATCACTGTGTTTGTATCACTCTCTCTCTCTCTGTTTGTATCACTCTCTCTCTCTCTCTGTTTGTATCACTCTCTCTCTCTCTCTCTCTGTTTGTATCTCAAACTCTCTCTGTGTGTGTGTGTGTGTGTGTATATATATGTGAAGCACTCTCCCCCCTCTCCCTCTCCCCCCTCCCTCCCCCTCTCCCCACTCCCCTCCTCACCTGTCACTGAGAGCCAGAGCCAGACTCGGGGTTGGGAGCCTCTGATCGCCTCGGAAGCCGCGGTGTCTCTGGTCGGGATGGACTCCCTCTGTGCTCTCCTCTCGGGGATCAGTCTGATCCTCAGTCTCCCTTCGTCCGAACCCGACCACCACAGGAACACCTCAGTCAGGTTAAACTCCAGCAGCTGCATCCCTCCCCCATCCCTCCCTCCCTCTCCATCCCTCCCTCCCTCTGCATCCCTCTCTCCCTCTGCATCCCTCCCTCCCTCTCCATCCCTCTCTCCCTCTCCATCCCTCTCTCCCTCTCCATCCCTCCCTCCCTCTCCATCCCTCCCTCCCTCTCCATCCCTCCCTCCCTCTGTATCCCTCTCTCCCTCTCCATCCCTCTCTCCCTCTCCATCCCTCTCTCCCTCTCCATCCCTCCCTCCCTCTGCATCCCTCTGTCTCTTTGCATCCCTCTCTCCCTTTGCACCCCTCTCTCCCCCTCCATCCCTCTCTCCCTTTGCATCCCTCTGTCTCTTTGCATCCCTCTCTCCCTCTCCATCCCTCCCTCCCTCTCCATCCCTCCCTCCCTCTCCATCCCTCTCTCCCTCTGCACCCCAGCGCCCGGCACAGCGGGAGGCTTCTCCTGCTCCGATCTCCAGCACCACTTGGCTGGATGGCTTCCTGCTCCTCTTCCTGGGGAGTTGAGCTGTGGCTGTGGCTGTGGGGGCTGTGGTGGGGGCTGTGGGGGCTGTGGGGGGGGCCGCTCCGGGCCAGACTGCCCTCAGTGCCCGGCAGTCCAGGAGGAGTCTGCACTCGGCATCTCTCAGTCTCCCGAAGAATTGTAACAGGTAGTTGCGAAACAGCGGCGAGAAGGTGAAGTCCACCGCCAAACCCTTCCTCCTCAGCCTCGACAGGAAGGTCTGCTCCGCTTTACCCCGACTGCGGCTCCGGGTCCGGGTCCGGGTCCGGGTCCTCCCGAGCGGGGCTCCGGCATCAGCTCCAGCATCAGGACCACCGGCTCCAGCATCAGGACCACCGGCTCCAGCATCAGGACCACCAGCTCCAGCATCAGGACCACCGGCTCCAGCTCCACCAGCAGCTCCAGCATCAGGACCACCAGCATCAGGACCACCGGCTCCAGCATCAGGACCATCAGGTCCAGCTCCACCAGCAGCTCCAGCATCAGGACCACCAGCATCAGGACCACCAGCAGCTCCATCACCAGCAGCTCCATCAGCTGCAGCCCAGGGACTGGCGGCGGCTCCGGGTTGGAGGGGATCCCGGACAGTGAGCAGCGACACAGCAGCCAACAACACCCAGACTGCCCTCATCGTCCCGTGTCTGTCTGTCTGTCTGTCTGTCTGTGTCTGTGTCTGTCTGTCTGTGTGTCTGTGTGTGAGTGCTGAGCTAAGCCCAGGGAGGATGGGGTGGGGGTGATACAGTGAGAGAGAGAGAGAGAGGGGGGGGGGTAGGGGGTAGGGGGTGGGGGGAAGGAGGGGAGGGGGTGAAAGGGGGAGAGAGAGGGGGAGAGGGGGAGAGAGGGAGAGACGATTGTGTTTACATTTTAAAAAAAAAGCACAATTCCGATCTTTCCTCTCCAAAAAAATGTTTTTACCCAAAAATTCCAAAAAAAAATGTTTTTACAAAAAAATTCAACCCAAAAAAAACCTAAAATCGCCCTCTTTCTATCTCTCTCTCTCTCTCTCTCTCTCTCTCTCTATCTCTCTCTCCTCTCCACAGTCACTCCAGGGCAAAGTACTGTACCAGTGATGTCCTCTCTCTCTCTCTCTCTCTCTTGTTTCCCCCTTCTCTCTCTCTCTCTCTCTCTCTCTCTTTCCCCCCTCTCTCTCTCTCTCTTTTTTCTCTCCCTCTTTCTCTCCACTTCCCCCAATGTATGTGCCAACCAAACCGATCCTCTCTTTCAAACAGAGCAGCAGCTTCCTCTGCAAAATGTTCTCAAACATCCACCTCTCCTCGCTTGTTCCATTGCAAAGTGCACGTTAATGCAGCTGTTTTTCATCCCCTCCCTCTCTCCTTCTCTCTCTCTCTCTCTCCCTCTCTCCCTTTTCTCCTCCTCCTCCTCCTCTTCTCCCACCCTCCTCCAGAAAAGAGCTTTATTGCTTTGTCTCTTCCTGCTCCTTCTCCAGGAACAAGTTAGAATCTGCCTCTTGCTGGTGTGCAGGATTTTGTTGGTGTGTGTGTGTGTGTTGTGTGGGGAGAGAGAGAGAGAGAGAGAGAGAGGGAGGGAGGGAGGGAGGGAGAGAGGAAAGCAAGATACAGAGAGAGAGAGAGAGAGAGAAAAAAAAGATAGTTAGTTGAGATATTTTTCCCATGTTAAATCCATGCCTGTCCAGTGCTGTGAGACTCTGACACACACACACACAACATACACAGTCTCCCTCACTTGCTCCTCACAGGTGTATGTGAGTGTGTGTGTGAGTGTGTGTATGTGTGTGTCAGCTTTGTGGTGTCTGGTGTATATATATATAAAAAAAATCCTGTACCTTAAAGATTGGTTGGCACCTCAGAACCTCCCCATATATATATATATACACTCACACACACACACACACACCTCAACCCCAGACACAGGGGTGAGTCAGACACACACACACACACACTCACTTCAACCCCACTCACAGGGGTGAGTCAGACACATGCACACGCACATACTCATACACTCACTCTCCAGCAGAGCAGTGGAATCACCCCTCAAGGAATAAATAATCTCTTGAAGTGTTCCCTTGTCCGGTTATTCGAAGTGAGACTTAACTCATTTCATTTTGGGTTTTGTTTTTTTAAAAAAAATACAGCAAAGCAAACCACTGGATCACGAAACTTCTTTCATCGTTTGGCGCTTCACTCTGAAAAACGATAGTCGCTAATTACTTGCAAGATTTTTTTTTTCTTGTTTCATCGTTTTGGTTCGAAAATCTCACTGTTGGCGTCTCACCCACTCACGGTGATTGTCCGACATGTCTCTGGGCAATGTACTTAGCATCCTTGTTCGGGCAGTGTGAGGCAATGATAAACAAGACAAGACGCTGCCCTGCATTGCCAAATCAGTTGAGTTCAGACTCCCACACCCCCCCCCCACCCCGCCTCTCTCCCACCACCACCCCCTGAAAAATTTGCAAGGTTATAGAGGTAAGAGCGGGGAGTGGCACTCACTGGATAGCTCTTTCAGAGAGCTGACACAGACACGATGAGCCGAATGGCCACCTTCGGTGCTGTAAAATTCTACAATTCATGGACTCCTGCAGCTTACTGGTTAGAGCACTCGCCTCGCACGCTGGGATCCTGGTTTGATTCCCCGGCAGGGCGAAACGTTGGGCAAGTTTCCTTACTCCACACACACACACACCTCTGTTTATCTAACAGTAAGTAGAACCCGGTTGTTAGTCGATTGGCAGAACGCTTTTTCGGGAGCAACACCTTAAAAAAAAACTCACTTGCTCCACAGCTGTTTGTGGGACACTGCTGTGCGCAATTGACTGCTGCGTTTCGCCCACAAAACAGTCAATTCACTTTGTGGTGTATTCTGTGAAGCGCCTTGAGACGTCTTGAAGACGTGATAAGGCACTAGATCTAATGCAAGGATTATTATTATTATTATGATGATGATGAGGATGCTCCTATATCTAGAGTTGCGTGTAACAGTTCTCGTCACCACAACATAAAAGGGGTTACCTTGACTCTGAAATCAGAGGCTTATCCCCATTGTTAGAAGGATTTAATGGGCTATTAGCTAAGCTAGGGTTCTTCAGCCTTCAATAGAGACATCTTACAGAGTACCTTTTAGAGGTATACAAGTTGATAAATGACTTAGAGAGAGTACACATGAAACACTACTCTCAACTATGTCAAAATACAGCAGGAGTCAAGAGGTTACAGGTTCAGGGTTGTGAAGGGCAACTTTAGAACAGGCACCAGGAAAGTTATTTGCACAGAGGGCAATCAAAGAAATCACCTTGCATTTCTACAACAACTTATCACATCAAAACACCTCCAAGAATTTCAAGGGCAAATACAGTCAAATATAATGGCTGTTTTCGTAGCCAATGAGCAAGGTCCCGCAAATAGCTACAAGGTGAATATCCAATTAATTCTGGAAGATGCTGAGAGAAACTCCGTGCTCTTGTTAAACAGTGCCATGGAATATTCAACCTGGATGGGCAGAAAGGACCATGGCTTAACATCTCATTGAATGCCGGCAGCTCTGACAATACACTGTTCCACCCGCATTATGAGCCCTAAGATGGGGTGTGAACCCACGCACATTTTTCCTCATCGCATTAATCAGCGCCACGTAAATTGCATTTTTCACCCCCAATATCATTAAAAAACGAGTTGACGCACAGTGAGTTCCTGGCCTGGAGTTTACCAGACCAGGAACATTCCAGGTTCAACTCCCAGTCTGCGCTGAGTTGGCTGGGATGGCAGTAGGAGTTGTCCTGAGTATTCTTATCCCCAAATACACCCATCGCTCTAAAATCCTTCAACTAATTTCCCAGCTGTGTCCTTCTGCATCAATGCCTTCCACACTCTGAATACTCTCTGCAAGCAGAAACTCTTCCTCATCTCGGTCCAAGTCCATTTTGTCCTACTTTTAAGGTCATGTCCTCTGGTAACTGATGGCCTCAGTCGGGGAAAGGTTTTTAGCTTTGAGAAGGACGGAATCAGCCATTAATCCCCCCCCCCCGCCCCCGCCTCCCTCTCACAACCCCTCCACTGGAAAGAGCAGGTCTGCGGAAGTTACGCACAGTCGAGAACAACTGGACTGGATCCCTCACCACGGTCTATCAGCTCGCTGGTGCTCACTCTCCAGGCTCACACATGAAGAGCAGCCTCTTTGAATGTCCTGAGGGCCACAGACACCCCTATGGCCATCGATTCTCCAGTAGGGGTTTTTGAGCGCTCCCTCACAAATGTGCAGTTTCGGGGCGCAAGATCATTTTTAAAAAAAAAAAAATCTAAAACACAAGAGCTTTCATTAACTTTAAAATTACGAGATTTCAGAAAGGTTAGCAGGCTTGAAATGTCATACAGCAGAGTTCACAAGCACAGATGGTGCATATTCATTAAATCGAGGGACATGTTTGCCTCTGTTAATGTCGGAGACGTTAACTCTTTCGCACTCTGCAGTCAAGAGCTTAGTGGTTAGAGCGCTCGCCTCACAAGCCTAGGTCTGATTCCCAGACGGGCTGAAGTATTGGGCAAGTTTCCTTACTCCACACATCTCTGTTTACCTAGCAGTAATTAGGAACCTGGTTGTTAGTCGATTGACAGATCGCTTTTCCTGGGGAATAATAATCCCTTCAACACAAATAATCATAATAATTTGCTGACTCAAACCATGACCGTTTGCGGGACGCTGCGGTGCGCAATTGGCTGCCGCATTTCGCCCACAAAGTATACAGTCAATTCACTTTACACTATATTCTGTGAAACGCTTTGAGACGTCTCGAAGAAGCGATAAGGCGCTGTATCAAATGCAAAGATTATTATAAGAGCTTCACAAATGGTCACCAATATAACACAATAAACACGATCTTTTGGAGGCAAGGAGAACCATGGTTGTTTTAAAGATAACCTTGTTCATTAGGAATCAGCCCAGTTGCAAACCCATCAATAAGTTTATGTTCTAAGACCTGTTTGGACTTCACTTGAGACTGATACCATGAACATAATAGGCCTGAAATTCGCATGGTTCTAAAATCCTAAAATTTAAAATTTAAATCTTAAATTTTAATCCTAAAACCATTCATTGCCTTAAAATTTAAGATTGTGCAGAATTTTAGAAAAATCTTAAAATCTTAATTTGGAAGCTGGTTTCTTTTTTAACAACTGCAGAAAAAACACCTTCCAATTACCAATTATCATCTATACAATTTTAAAATAATAGCATCAAGAACAACACCATGAAAAATCTTGTGCCTTCAACGAATACAAGTGATGAATAACAATGGCTATTGACAACTGATTTGGTTGCAAAATTACAGAGAAGCAGCAATGTTAAAGGGGGTACTTCAAACTGAAGGGATCTGCTCGATAAAGCACTTGACAACTTGTTTCATCCATTTGCAAACATCGGGCGTGATAATATAAACTGCATCAAGATGCATTGTCATACAGTGCGCTCGCAATTGTCATAGTGACCAGAAGACACACAGAAATTTTCAGTACAGAATGAGGGGCCATATGGCTCATCATACCTATGTCACTGCTGTCTGTTTTTCTCAGTCGCTCTTTATAGTCAAACCTACCTTGCGGCTGTTTCTTCGCATCACTGATACTGTGCTCTCTCTCTCTCTCTCTCTCTCTCTCATCTTTTCAAAGAATCTGACAAAAAGAGTCTGCAAATACTATTTGAAGGTGGTGTCCTTTTTAAAAGGGATTATCATCCGGGTAAAGCCTTCCTATACGCCTTCCCTTCCACCTAATACATCATCGTGTTGTGAATTATATCATAGTTGACATTGGGAGTGAGTGCATGGTTTTTCACGTGCATTTTTATTACATTGCCTAGATAGAGCACTAGGGTTCATGATACAGGAGATAAAAAAATTAATAATAATAATCCTTGCATTGACGTAGCACCTTTCATGTTGGGAGGATCTGTCAAAGCACTTCACAGAATATACAGTAATATATAGTGACTGTATTTTGAAGGTGAATGTGGATTTACTGTAAAGTGTAGTGACAGTGCATCTTGTAAGTGAATCCACAGACAAGCGGTGCTGAGTAATGTCCCACAAACTGCCACAAAATGAACGACCAATTTTTTTTAAAAAAAGATAAAATAAGATAGATCGAGTAGTGATTGCGTGATAGATTTCGAAGATGGGAATCCAAATGTAAAAGGGAGGGATTCTTCAACGTTAAGGTGCTGGAGAAACAAAGATAATATTAATAATCCTTGCATTTGATACAGTGCCTTTTGGAGTCCTGTAGCTCTCAAGGACGTGATAAGCGCTATACCAAATGCAAGGATTATTATTATCACGTCTTCGAGACGTCTCAAAACGCTTCACAGAATATACTGTAAAGTGAATTGACTATATTTTGTGGGCGAAACGCGGCAGCCAATTGCGCACAGCAGCGTCCCACAAACAGTCGTGGATTGAGTGACCAAATTATGAATATTATTTTAAAAATTTTATTTTTGAAGGGATTATTACCACCGCATGAGGGAATGAGCCAATTGGCTAACAACCAAGTTCCTACTTACTGCGAGGTAAACAGAAGCGTGTGGAGTAAGGAAACTTGCCTAAGGTTTCACCGCACCTGGTAATTGAACCCAGGTCCTCTTGCTTGTGAGGCGAGCACTTTAACCGACATGCTACAAGACTCCACAGTGAATTATTTAGAAGACAGAGCAGTGATTTTGATTTCAATGCAGGGAGAAGGAGGAGGAGAGTGCAGGACTTCGGAATGGAACTTAGATGGAGCAAGAGAGCAAAGATCAGAGGAGGAATGATGGTAAAAGAGCAGATAACATTTAGAAAGACCTGAGAGGTTGTGACAGACGGGGGGTGTTGGGATTGAGGGGAATGGAAACTAGAGTTGAGAGAAGGGTGACTTACAACAATACAGGTCCATAGGAGAAAAAATCTATATGAGTTTCCCCAGATACGTGCGCAGAAGTCAAGTCTTGAACATTAGCGTTAAATAACACTACTATTCCCGTTGTTTGATATACAGTAGCGCCTTTAATGGCAAAATGTCTGATAATGATTCATAGATAAATATTGCCAAATATAGTGACTGTATTTGTAAGCAAACACATCAGTCTACCAGGCAAGATTCATGGAGAGCCGGGTGCTGATGAGGGGAATATAAACTTTATGATCAGTTATTGAACGACAGCAGATAAATAGCTCCTAATCCAACAGTTGAAGTGCATCTGGAGCTACAGTCACAGTGGTGTCTGCAACACTGTCGATCAAGGACGAAACCGAGCTCATCCAAAGCTACAATACAGTCCAGTCCGATATCAGTGCCCCTTAGGAACAAGTTTCAATTGAGTCCTGTAGCTCAGTGGTTAGAGAACTCGACTCGCAAGCGAGAGACCTGGGTTCTATTCTTGGGCAGTGCGAAACGTTGGGCAAGTTTCCTTACTCCACACACCTCTGTTTACCTAGCACTAAGTAGGAAGCCAGTTGTTAGTCGATTGGTGGATCGCTCTTCTGGGGATAATAAACCTTCAAAAACATTTTTTTTTAAATGATAATTATTTGGTCACTCCATCCATGACTGTTTGTGGGATGCTGCTGTGCGCAATTGGCTGCCGCATTTCGCCCACAAATACACAGTCAATTCATTTTATGGTATATTCTGTGAAGCTCTTTGAGACGTCTCGAAGATGTGAAAAGTCCTCTATCAAAATGCAAGGATTAATTACAGTAGTTTCAAAACAGAAATTAGTACAAGTTAGTAATATTGGGATCTGATTTGCAAAATTCTTTAATCCTATTAGAATTCCACCTGACCAGTATTTCTCTCAGGAATAAGATTGTGTTGGAGCGGAATATCACATGAGGCGTTGAGGTAGACTGTTTACTACCTGACTTGGATTTTTTGTTAAGGAATCCCATTAAGAAATGCTGCACACTAAACTCCAACAAGTCTGTGACATGCCAACCTTTCATTTCAGGTCCCAAATAAAGAAACTCTGTAGCTCGCACAAGAAAAACAACCTCCAGATTTGTTTTTGGTACCTTTCATTACGTTTGCAATCTGTCTCACACTTGCAGCCATGAAATTTCACTCTTCACAAAGGTAGGGTTTAGTGTTCATACAAGGTAAGTACAGACACACTACATTAACTGTGCTCCCTAGGAAGTGGTTACCCTTGAGCACACTGTGGTGCAGGACTCAAAACGGATGATCAAACACCCAAGTGATATTCATGTGGCTCAACTGGTAGAACACGTGCCTTGAAGATTGTAAGTTCGAATCAGGACTTGAGCTCACAGTCGAGGCTAACACTTCAGTGCAGTCCTGGGGGGAGGTGGGTAGAAGGCACTGCATTGTCAGAGGTGCCGTTCTTAAATTGGTTGTTAAACCAGGTCCCTTTACTGTTCTTAGGTTAAAAGCCCAATGGAAATTTTCACAAAGAAAAGCCTCCGGCCAACAATCATCCAAATAAATTGGTCAATGCTTTCCTTTCCTATAATTTGTGGGGCTTTGCTGTGGGACAAAACAGCTGCCAAATTTGCCAGCAAAAGCACTGCACTTGGGACTAATAATCATTGTTAAGTGTTTAAGTATTTCAAGGCAAGCTGGTAGTAGATCCAATAGAGAGTTTAGGAGCAATTTCTTCACACGGAGGGTGATGAGAATGTGTGGAAGTTCAAAGGCGCTGCTGGAAGGTGTGATTCAAGCAAAGAGCATCAGTGTATTTAAAAACTTGATGCCTACATGAGGGAGAAGAGAGTAGAGGGGTGTAGCAGAGAATAGAAAGGGTGGGTTTCAGACCTCTGGATTCCTTAACAATGCTGGGACATCTGTCTGCACTTTGCACCACAGTTCAATGCATTTGACAGATTAGCTGGACAGACAGGGGGCACACCTACATATTTTATTTGAAAGGTGTTTGCGCCAGGGTTGTCCATCATGTCAGCTACCTTCATACCAGGGGTCTTGCCACTGTCCAGTGCCTGAACCACGCACATCTAATAATCATCTGAAAGATCTGCAGGGATCAGACCCTGTTAATACAATACCTGTCAGGGTCCTCGTGTCTTTCTTTCCTTATAACATTGCCAAGCCACTCAAAGTGAAAGAGAGAAAATAGAAGTTGCACTTTCATGGTACCTTATCATATCGAAACATTTCATTGTGCTTCAAAGACGTGACATTCTGTAGCTCAGCGGTTAGAGCCACGACTCTTTGTGGAGACGCTGCTGTGCGCAATTGGCTGCCGCGTTTCGCCCACAAATTGTACAGTCAATTCACTTTACAGCGTATTTTCAGCGAGGCACTTTGAGGCGTCTAGGAGACGTGAAAAGCGCTATTATCAAATGCAAGGATTACTATAGAGCAGTGAGCGAGAGGACTTGGGTTCAATTCTCAGCAGGGCGAAACGTTGAGCAAGTTTTTTTACTCCACATGCCTCTGTGTATTTTGTGAACAAACGTAAAGCGATTTCTTCCAACCTACCCTTTTATCTTTCCTGGTGATAATCCTCATGCATTGCTCGTTTTTCACTGACTCAATAGTTTCCTTCTATTTACCATGTCATAACATGCTCTTTTTTGAAGATCTTAATCCACCTTGTCTTAGCCTGTAAGACTATTTCATCTTAAAGACTGAGCGGAATAGTGGAAAATTCTTACATTTAGTATTCATTTGGAGGCTGGTTCTTTATAATACCTGCAGAAAAAACGGCTTCTGAATAAAAACACTACGTTTGCGCAATTTACCCATTCTCCTGAAAAAGGTGAATATCAATAGGAAAAACTTTTAATATAAAATGCTGCGAAATTTGTCCTTGATCCTCAAAGGTACCCAGCTATCTTTACCGTTTATATTAATTGACTTTCACAGGTTAAAAGGATCGCTGTAGACTGAAATGATCAAACACTCTTCAGTGTTTCCAGCCTCGTTCAGATCAAGAGAATCTCTCCTGTTGTTTGCAGCCGGTGAAAGTCAAATAATGTCAGTCCTAGAGCTGTGGCAGCACTCTTGCCTACGAGTCAGAAGAATGTAATTTAAATCCCAGGTCAGGACTTGGAATCACATTGTCTAATGCAGTGCTGGGGATGTGCTGCATTGTCAAAGGTGCCATCCTTTGGATGAGATATTAAACCGAGGTCCCGTCTGCCTGATCAGGTGGATGATAAAGATGCCATGGCCCTATTCAAAAAGAGAAGGGAGTTTCTCCCGGTGTCCTGGCCAACAGTCCCACAAATAAAATTGGTCACTCACTCCATGACTGTTTGCGGGACATTGCAGTACAGTATATCCCGTGAAGCACAGATGTCTCGACGTCATAAGGCTCTATATCAAATGCAAGGATTATTATTATATAAATGGTAAAGGTAGTTTGGTCAGTTTTTAAGGTAAAAAGATCTCAAATATGGACAAGTTAGTTAGAAGCAAGCAATATATGTAGATTATCACCTGGAAGGATAAAAATGAAAGGTTGGAAGAAATCTCTTTACATAGATGGTTGTTTGACATGGTATAATGTGGTATAAAATATCTTTGATTATAATGTAGAACGTAAACCTATGCTACAGAACATCAACACAAGTAAAAAACAAATTGTGCAATTATTTTTGGAGCAAATTAATCTTAACTTGAATGGTGCTAAACAATCCCTGTCATTTACATCATACTACGCTGCATGCAAATAAATAACACACTGTCAACAAGAACTATTCGCAGCAGATTAAGAGATAACAAAGCAGCTTTTTTTAAAAAAAAATTATTCCAGGCTCCACTGAGAAAATTATTCTCAGTGCTGTTGAACAAGTTCACAAGGCATTGAATTCAGACCCTGGGGGAGAAAAAATAGCTGAGGGGATGTGAGATGTAGTGTCAGAAGCTGAATATTTGGCTTCAAAGCCACAAGAAGTGAAGAAGTCTCTTGAAGCTCTGACAAAAATAATACTTCAATTTGATATAACACCTTATCACATCTTTGAGACTTCTCAAAGTGCTTCACAGAATATACTGTAAAGTAAATCGACTGTATATTTTGTGGGCGAAACACGGCAGCCAATTGCGCACAGCAGTGTCCCACAAACAGTCGTGAATTTGAGTGACTAAACTTTATTTGTATTATTTCTTGAAGGGATTATTACACCCAGAAAAACAATCTACCAATCATCTAACAACCAGGTTCCGACTTACTGCTAGGTAAACTGAGATGTGGTGTAAGAAAACTTACCTAAAGTTTTGCACCGCCCGGGAATCGAACTTAGGTTCTCTCAATTGTAAGGCGAGTGCTTTAACCGCAAGCCTCTAATAAGTTTATATCCACTAACTGGCAGTCTCTGCAAGTGCTAGGTATCAGCTTCCCTCAGTTGGTAGCACTCTCGCCTCTATGTCAGGACAACGTGCATTTACATAGCGTCCCATAGCGCTTGAAGGGTTATAGGTTCAAGCCCTTAATTCAGTGTTGGCCAACCTTTGTGTTCGGCCAACAAATAAATGGAAACACTACCAGGTATCATTCTCAAAAGGGAATAAACCCTGACCAATACCTTCCCAAGACCAGACTAGAGTCCTCCAGATGGTGTCTGACCAAAGTCTCATCTTGCTTGATTTGTGCTCTATAACCTCGGACCTTATTAACCTTTATTTGTTTCCCACACCAAGTACAGTATTTGTTAAAGTTCTGAGATTTAGCATTCCTTTGTATTATCCGTGCCACTTCACCATGATATAACGATACAGTATGTTATTGCCCATTATAAAACTACAAAAGAAAACACCAAACTTGGAATAAAACCCACTCGACAAACTTCATCTGTAAGGAATATGCAGAACAATGCAGCTGAGAATTGTGTTTCAAGGCTGCAATACATTGCAGGCTTCAGATAGTGTAGAATATCACTTAATCTTGCTCGCTTGTCCAATGTAATCTCTATCCCTATTCTCCTGCCTGTACCCTCCACTTCTCCAATTAATTCTCTTCCAATGCTTGTCCCTCACTCCCTCCATCCTGCTATTATAGGTTAAGCTTCCAGCTAGTATGTTCCTGCCCATTGAAACTCTTGTGCAAAACCTCTCTGCTTCACATTCTCTGTCTGTCTTCAAACCCTTCTTAAAAACAATGCTACAAGGCAAATTTACATAGCGCCTTTTTACATCGGGAGGACTTTCCTAAGGGGTTTGGCAGCTGAGGGGAGGGGAAAGATGTGCAAGCGTTCAATCAAACAGGAAGGTCTTGAGGCAGACCTTGAAAGAGGTAAGAATCAGAGTAGGATGTCATATAATTCCAGGAAATAAAATAGCATATACTGTAGAAACAAGAGTAGGCTATTCAGCATCTTGAGCCTGTTCCGCCATTCTATAAAACCATGGCTGATCTGTACCACAAGTCCAGTTACCCGCCTTTGCCCCATAACCTTTGATACCGTTACCTAACAAATATCTATTTACTTCTGTCTTGAAAATGTGAATGGATCCAGCATCCACACCCTTTTGGGGGAGAGTTCCAGATTTCCACGACCTTTTGGGTGCAAAAAAATACTGCCTCCTAATTTCACTCCTAAATGGGCTAGCTCTAATTTGAAGATTATGCCCTTTTTTAATCATTTTAAGATATCTTCTCAATCCCTCTGCCTTGTCCTCATCCTTGCTCATCTTCAAATCACACTCGAAAACCTTCCTCTTTGAGTGGGCCTATGGTCACCTCCCCTCTTTCTCGCGGCTCGGCATCAAACTCCGCCACTGTTACGCGCTCCAAGATATTACTCGCTGGACAGGTGGTGTATAAATGCAAGTTGTGTTATACTTTATAACATGCCATACATTGTGTGAAACATTTGCAGTGTACACTGCATAGCACATTTTCTTTTCTTGCAGAATATCATAGCATTCACACTGGCCTTCACAATCGATTTCTGCAGAGCAACAGGTTATTTCAGTGCTTGTTATGTGATGGATTTGGGTCAGTTCGGATCAAAGCAAACTAACTATCCAAGCTGTCAAATGCATTACAACTCACTGGAAAAAACCACAGTCATTTGCCATTATTGTATTCAAGCCATCAAAGACTGGGCATATTTATTGACGGCTCAGTTTGCTCACGATATCATTATAGCCATACAATGTTGTTCTAATTAATTAACTGGCTGACTACTTTCTGATCCTGTTGAGGCTTCCAGATTCTTCACTAATACATATCAAACCATCTTAGATTTCTAATTTGTTCTTTGCAGCATTTCTTATTTCCTTCTGACCTTGTGGAAAAAAAATCATCATTCCATTCCTCGTTCATTCATCATTAAATTTGGAAGCTAAGAAATACTTTTTCACACGTTCACATTTATTATATACATATATTGCATGTACATCTGCCTAATGTATTACTGTGAACACAATTTTCCCCCCAATCCACATTGGGCACGGCAAGATATCAGAGAGCATCATTGCTCATTTTGATGCAATGGGAATACCTTTGCCACCGTACGTAATACATTATCAGATTTGCCTTGTTTGTAGGCAATGAAATGTTCTTAAAGAGGGAATAATTCACGTTGATATGAATTTTCTTTGATATAATCGTGGTCCCATTTGGTATAGTTACTGTATCTATTTGGCTGTGTCGAATAGAATGCAAACTCTCTTCCTGGAGGGATGCATCTTATTCTGGAGAGTATTAAGTACATGTTGGTGAGAGCCAAGGTTGGGGATCACAGAGTGTATGTTGGGGTATTATTGTTCGAGTAAAATCAGCAAGAACCGCAAAGCTTGCCATGATCAACACTGCCTAGCAGGTTTCCCATTGCTTGTCCTATTCAGACCACCTTTAGTTAGGGCTTTGGCTTGCAGGGTTAATAATAATAATCCTTGCATTTGATATAGTGCCTTATCATGTTTTTGAGACGTGTCTAAGCGCTTCACTGAATATACTGTAAAGTGAATTGACTGTATATTTTGTGGGCAAAATGTGACAGACAATCAATGGTAACTGAGCGAGAAGAATCCCTGCTCTAGTGGCCAATCTGTACCTCCAAGTCCTGCCAACAAGTCAGGTTGGCTGGTTCATCATCAGTAGCGTTTTGAAGTACTCAAAACTATGCCCCGAGGCTCTGGAACTGCCTTCCTCACTCCCTCCGTCTCGCTCCCTCCCTTCCCATTTTCAGGTCTCTGCTGAAGACCTTTCTTTTCAACTGCGCCTTTGGTCACCTTCCTCCCCCTCCCCCTGGCTCGGCCCCGGGATCCGTTACTGTAAAGCGCTCTGTGACGCCTTCCAGTGCAGAGGGTGCTATATAAATCCAAATTGTTGTTGTTGTTGTACTCTCCCAGGCGAATGAACCCACCTCACATCCCACAGATTCTAAACCAACACAAATGAATGTGAAGTGAAATAAACAAATCTGTATCTTTAAAGAGCTAAGGATCTTTCTCTCTCTTTCATAAGTCCACGAAACCATGTCTTGATTAATAGCAAAAGTAAGTGCAGTTGATGAAACCTTTAGAGTCTGACGATGCTCATTAAAAATAGCAATTAATTCAAGCCAACTGACTGGACGAATTTTTAAAAAAAATTGCCACAGCTTTTTTTTAATCAAATATTCCTTATGAACCTTTGAAATGCTTCAACTTTCAGTAATGTATGAAAACGATGATGATTTTTAACTCTTTAATAACTACTCTGCAACATACAGTTACAGCACTTATATTGTGTGGATCACTAATAGTTTTTGGCCTTTCTTCCCCAGTAGGTTGGTGTTCTTTATTTTTCTCTGTATAATTTCCAACTTTTAATTGCATTCAACCCTTTGCCCTGTAAAATGTAAATTTATTTTCCCTTACAACATAAATATGATATTTTATTCCCTTTGTCATACAACACATGCTGTTCTGTATAAACAAACAATTGTCAGATAGTGTTGGAACAGAGGAACGAGAAGAGGCCATTCAGCCCATTGACTCTGTTCCATCAGTTTATTAGATCAAGTCAGATCTTTTAATCCCATTGCAAGCCCTAACCTGAAGGGTAAGGAGTGAGCTGGTGGAAGGCCAGGTAAAGATATAGGATGTCAAGGGTCAAAATTCCTTCATACAAAAGTCATTGCCGTAAATTTGAGAGGGAGGGTGTGAAGTGGAGGGACTTAGGAAGAGAGTTCCTAAGAGCAGGGGCAGAGCGACTGAAATCTCACCCACCAATGGTGGGGAGGAGGGTGGAGGGGACATGAAGCAGGAAAGAGTGAGCAAAGTATAGGGAGCAGGTGAGACACTAGGCTTGTAAGAAATCACAGAGGTAGAATGGAGCAAGGGCATGGAGGCATTTGAAGTTGAGAACACGGATGTTAAAGCATTTCACCAGGAACCAGTGGAGCCATACGAATATGGAGTATCCCAAACATCTACCTTCAAATCGATTCCACTTCTACAATCTCTGAGGCAGAAAACTCTCATGACTCAGTTTGAAGAAATGTTTTCTGATTTCATTTCTAACAGTCTTAGCCATGGGCATGTTGCTATCCACATAGGTCTATCCTATTAAAACATGGTAGAGTATATTGTTCCCGTCAAAATACATTATGAATTGTTAATAATCCTTGCATTTGATATCACGTCATTGAGATGTCTCCAAGCACTTCACTGAATATACTGTAAATGAATTGACTGTATATTCCTTTGGTGAAACCCGGCAGCCAATTGCGCACAGCAGCGTCTCACAAACAGGAGTGGATCAAGTGACCACATTATTTATTTATCGAAGGGATTATTACCCCTGGAAATGTGATCCACCAACCAACTAACAACCAGGTCCTACTTTTTGCTAGATAAACAGAGACGTGTGGAGTTAGGAAACTTGACTGACCCGGGAATCGAACTCCATGCTCCCATATAATATATACAGGGTCCCCTGCGATATATTCGCACTCCATTCCCTGTACATTCAACATACAAATCATGTGATACAATGCAAATCTAACACATGGTACTCATAACAGGAAGTCACAAGTGCCTAGTCCTGGCAGGCACTGGGTGAACATCATGTTGAACATAACGTAACATAACATGTAGGAGCAGGAGTAGGCCATTTGGCCCTTCGAGCCTGCCCCGCCATTCAATCATGGCTGATCTTCTAATCTAACTCCAGCTAATAGCCTGACCCTGCGTTATCCCATATCCCTTAATCCCTTTTGCAATAAGAAATCTATCTATCTCAGTCTTGAATATGTTCAAGGACTGAACGTCAACAGCCCTTTGGGATAGCAAGTTCCATACATTCACCACCCTTTGAGTGAAGAAGTTCTTCCTCAACTCAGTGCGAAAGGGCTGCCTCTGATTTTAAGGTTGTGACCCCTGGTTTGACTTGCAGGAACTCCTCTCCCATCTACCTCTGGGGTTTAGTGTGACCCATACCCCTATTGGCATTATTCACTGTCTTACGTCCCTTTACAAATATCACGTTTTAGTTCCTAATTGTGTCTTCAGTTCAAATCAGCAGATGATTGAATCACATTAGGTGCCATTTGCTGCTGTCTGCCATGAGGTTTGTTGCCACTGGAGACAAATTTCCAGCTGTACTTGCTATGCAGAGTTGCACCGTCTGAAGCATGTGTCCAGCATAATTTGGAGCCGAGTTAATGTTCATAAACCATTACTGCTTTATCATCCATTTAATATGCAGGTAAACCTTAAATGTGTTCGCGCCCTGTAACACATTCTAGCTATCTTTTAAAGAGCACAATCCAGGTTTTCTGCCATCCTGCTGTAGCCTGTGTTCCATCTCTTAAAAAACACAGTCCAGGCATTCTGCTCTTCTGCATGACAGAGGCTACAGCCTACATTTCATACCTTATACACATGATCCATCCTGAGTGCTACACTCCGTGTAACATATTCAACTCCACTCTACGTGTTACCCAGACATACCCAACTGCAGTCTACGTGTTATGCTGCATTAACCCACTCTACTCTGCATGCTAATTCTATATTAAGCAACTCCAGACTGTGTGCTGCTTACCACACATACTAGTTTGCATTATCCCACATCTTCTTCATATAAAATATGAAATTATCAAACATCTGACGCAGCAACAAATTACATTTGTATAACGTTTTTCACGTCAGGAGGACATCCTGAGGCACTGGACAGTCAGAGATTTGGACTTAAGTAGGGGGTTGGGAACCGGGGGGTGGAGGAGGAAGGGTGGAGGGCAGGGGTTGGAGAGGTTGGAGGGTGGCTGAATGTGCGGTCGAAGAGGAGGGTCTTCAGATGAGCTTTGAAGGAGACAAGGGAGGGAGCAAGGCGAAGCGATTGGGAGATGGAGTTTCAAAGAATGGAGGCAGTGAGGCTGAAGGCCTGACCGCCGATGGTGGGGCGAACCGTGTCGGAACATGGAGCAGGATGGAGCAGACACTTTGATAGGGGGTTAGCAGGTCACAGAGGTGGAAAGAAGCAAGGCTGTGGAGAGCCTTGAAGGAGAGGACTTTGAACTCTATCCTCTGAAGGTTGGGAAGCCAGTGGAGCCAGGCGAGTGTCAGGATGATATGATCATGGAGCCTGATACAGGAGAGGACACGCGCTGTAGATTTCTGGATGATCTGTAGCTTGTGGAGGGAAGAGTTGGGAAGGCCGACAAGCAGGGAGTTGGTGTAATTGAGCCTAGACTGAATGCTGGTTTCAGCAGCCTGAGCGTAGATGTAGTGGCAGAGCCGGGCGATGTTGCAGAGGTGGGGGGAGGCCGAGCGGGTTATGGCACGAATATGGTGTAGAAAGGACAGTTGAGGGTCAAACAAGGTTCTGGCTTAGTAAGGTGGAGTGCGCATTCTAGGATGGTGATGCTGTCAGCGCCTGAGGTGTGGAGGCGCTGACGGGAGCATATCAGGAGAGCCTCGGTCTTGTTGACGTTCAACTGAAGAAAGTTTGCTCTCATCCAGTACTTGATATCTGACAGACATTCTGTCAGGACAGCAGTGGTCCTGGAGTCAAGGGTGGAGGCAGAGAGATAGAGGTGGGTGTCATCCACATACATGTGGAAGTTGACCCCATGTCTGCAGATGATGTCACCATCAACATCAACTTTGCATTCATGTTTTAGGAATTCATTAATACAGTCTGCAACACATTCGATGATTTAGAAAGATGATTAGGAATATTTGAAAATATTCTCATTTCTTGTCAAGAAAGCTGTAAAGAAATAGCACAAATAAGATCAAACAATTATCTGACATACAACAGAAGTTGGAGAACAGAGAGAACATTGCACACAAATTCCCTCTATTTCATAGCTTGATGTTAGAACAGGTACAGGTCTACTTTGTTGGTAGCACTCTTGCCTCTAGCTCAGAAGATTGTGGGTTCAAGTCCTACTTTGGGACTTTTGAGCTAAAGTTCTAGGCTGCCACTCCAATGTACTGTTGGACATGTCATCCTTTGGAAGAGATGAAAAACACACATACCGTCTCCCTGTTCAGGTAGACATGAAAAATCCAATTGCATTACTTGAAGGGAGAAGAAAGATTGTCTGAGTGTCCTGGCCAACATTCCTCCAGCTAACTCCATGGCTGTTTGTTGGACATAGCTGCCTGCAAGTCACCTGCCTTATCTGCCTACCAATAAATGGCCAACAATTTCCTGTGAAGTGTTTTGCTAAATTTGAATGTTATAGGTCCTATAACAAATGCAAGAATTATCATCATCAAGAGAATAATAGTTGGCTACATTATTGAGTTTTGTACGTCAGTTGCAGGAAACTATGGCTTGGTAATTAGCTGGTGAGACATATTATTGCAATATTTCCATTTCCNTTTTTTCTAATTTTGTTCTGCATTTACAGAAATCAGACAGAGTCCTGGGAGCCCATATAAGCAAATGCTCTGTGGCTAGTTTGGCTGTTATCTATTCACAAGTTTCAAGTTATGCCTACAAAATCCAATTACGTACATTTAATCATTATTTGCATCTCGAGTTTCTTTTGCATTAGGATCCTACTGATCTGAATTGCTCAAGACAGGAAGATTCTTCCATGAATTGACACTGCCCGTTTACTCAAAGCCATTTTAATCTTTCAGTAATAATAATCCTTTCATTTGATATAGCGCCTTATCACATCTTTGAGACGTCTCAAAGCACTTCACAGAATATACTATAAAGTGAATTTTGCAAAGTATATTTTGTGGGCGAAACCCGGCAACCAATTGCGCACAGCAGTCACCCACAAACAGTCATGGATTGAGTGACCAAATTAATTATTTTTTATTTTAAATTTTCTTAAGGGACTAGTACCCTTGGAAAAGCAGTCCCCCAATCAACTAATAACCGAGACCCTATTTACTGCTAGGTAAACAGAGGCGTGTGGAGTAAACATTGCCCAATGTTTCGCCCTGTCCGGGAATCGAACCTCTAGGTTGCGAGGCGAGTGCTCTAACCACTTAGCTACAGGATTCCAATTGCACATTTTAAGACAGTGTTCTTAAACGTAAGAACGTGAGAAATATTGAGCCTCAAGATCAGTGCAAACAGCAACCCCAAACCTGCACAAATGCCAACCATTTCAACATGCCTTGGCAGCGATCGGATCTCATGTCAGTAATTCTCTTGTCGCTTTACTTTAGTAGAGATTAAATGAGCTATTCTCACATTTGTGAAGGGGTTGCTATCAGGGAATTGACCTGAACAAAAATTCCATTATCTGGTTTTGGAGTAGGATCGAGTGTCGCGAGGATAAGCATATAGATAAAGATGATGAAAAAGATGTGAGAATTACCAAAGGGAATCGCTGCTTCACGATTCTGTGTTATTACGTTTTTTGACAAAAGAAAAATCCTCATATTGGTTATCTGCTATCCATTGTAGAACATATAAATATATAAAACAGTTTTAATATCAAAAAAGGAATGAGGACAAATCTCCAAAGATTGGAGCAAAAGTGATTTCACATTCTGTTGTGTGGTTTGGAATGGGATTGGTGATTGTATTGATAAACGCAGAGAGAGAGAGAGATGATCAAAAGCAATGTGGAACATGATGTTTCACACGCTGTTGGGACTGTCAGATTATGCCGAGGAAATCAACCAGTCAAACATGAATCACTGTCAGAGATTGCAAGAAGTTGGCCTGTTTCATCTCATCTTCTCAGAATACCCAATGAGTTCAACCCCCCCCCTACTTAGTAACCTGTCCTGTAGGTTAATTACCCTCTGTATACAGAAACACTTCCTGGTGTCTGATCTAAATTTGCTCCTTACAACGAAGGGACCCTTAGACAGACGAGTTAGTGAACTTAACAAGACCATGACAGCAAGTAACCAATTTATCCTCTTAGTCCCAAGGCCACTTATGAATCCCCTCCCACCCATGTCACTCTCCCACACAATAGCCCTGAACAGAAGAAGAAACTCCAGAAACAGTCCATAAATTGGCTGTGGGGTAAATAAAGCTTTGTTACCTGATGTCGGCCAGAGGAGAGAAGCTCCTAAATATCGTGGGTATTTCCATTGGTGAACAGCAGGCTAACCACAATCGGTGTAGCCATCAGCCTAAGACAACATAGTTCATCCCTCCCCAGGAGTTCTGTATGAATAGAGAGGTTGTCTCTAACAGATGCTGATGGTCACCACAGTCTTTCCCAAGTCCAAAGTCGTTCAACTGTGAAGGTGGCTGTTACTCCAACAGATGAGACGATAGCCACTCCGGCGAGGGAGTCACTTCAGCTAGTTTGTGTTCTTCAGTCTGTAGTTAGCATCAGTAAGGCAGAGAAGGACCATTTCTCCTCACCTCAGCCAGGCAGGCTGTGTTGCACATCACAGTTTGCTTGATGCGGTCTGGAGCCATCCCACTTGCAGCCTACTGTTCCCCTGCCACTTCGACGGAAGACTGCGCATTTTGAATGCTATGGTTCAAAGCGGCCATCTGTCCCTTGTAGTTGGGAAAAGCTTCCCTCGGAGGTCTGGTTCGTTACCACAAGACTATTTGTGGGGACGCCGAGCACCATGGGTGTTGCAGATATCCCAAGAAGGAGGCGGTGGGGTGGTCCAGGGGGGCGGGGGGAGGGGGGAGAGGGAGAGAACGCGTCCCAGGATCAGCCCCAAATCAAGTTAACACATGCCCAATAATGGTAGGTAGACTTTCCCAATAATGGAATATATTCCTAATGATGGGAAAATTAGTAGGACAGCCTTAGATAGGAGAGTGAAGCTCTTCCTTTGTTGTGTCTTGGCCTACCCCCTTGTCCACTTCAGATAAATCTTTCTTATCCTGTCCCTCATTCTAATAATACATTCGCGTCAGAACCCAAATACTGTTGCAGTTACAATCCTCTCTGATCTCTGTTGAGTTAGGAGGAAGTACCATGCGTTAACAACAACAACTTGCATTCATATAGCGCCCCTCAGGCAGGGTAGCATCCCAGAGCACTTGACAGTGGCGGAGCACCACACAGAGCCAGGGGGAGGTGGAGGTGACTGTAGGCACGCGGTCAGAAGGAAGGGGAAGGAAGGGGTAAGGTGGAGGGATAGAGGAAGAGTGTTCTAGAGTTTTAGGGCATAGTCGCTGAAGATGCGGCCACCGATGGTGGAAGGGAGGACACGAGGGACATGCAGGAGGCTGGAGCTAGTCGTGCGGAGGTAGTGGGTAGGGGAGTAAGCAGGTCGGAGAGGTAGGGAGGTGCCATGGCATGAAGGGATTTGAAAACGGGTGGGGGGGATCTTGAAATCGATCCATAGGTGTGTTACAATTGGTCTCAGATTTCCTGGGCTGGAGAGGGGGAAATTTCAGCCAGGGCGTGTTCCTGATTGATAGCCAGTCACACTCCTGCGGGAACTTTGGGTGAGGACTTCATTGTGATGCCTTTCCCCCTTGCATGAGTAGCCGATTGACATTCATTGGGGTCTTTGACTTACCTGAATGTTTGCATCTTTTTTGCTACTTGTTTATAATGATATAACGAGGCCTAAGTTGCTTTATCACAACAGGAGTTTCAAACAGTGACTTGTATTGGTAACCGAAAATACGTTAATGTTATTAAATTTGGAAGCTGGTTCTTTTTCAGCACTGCGGAAAACCGAATCCCAATTATTGACTGAAATTAAGGAATTCTCCACAATACTAAAATCAACATTTGAAACTTTTTGGGCCGGACACTGGGAGAAACTCCCTTCTCGTTCCAAATAGTACCATGGGATCGTTTAAGTCCACCTAAACAGGCAGATGAGACCTGGATTTAATTTTTCATTCAAAGGACAACACCCTTCAATGCAGTACACCCCTGGTATTGGGCAGTGCATTGGACTGTCAGCCAAGAGCTCAACAACAAATTATATTGGTATAGCACCTTTCACATCAGGAGGACATCCCAAGGCGCTGGATGATCAGGGATTTGGACATGAGACAGGTTTGGGATCTGGGGAGGTGGAGGGCAGGTAGGGTAGAAGTAGGAGGGCAGTCAAAGAGGAGGGACTCAAGACGTGCCTTGACGGAGCTAAGGATGGGAGCAAGGGCAAGGGAATAGGGGGTGGAGTTCCAAAGTGTCAACATGTAGGGGTCTTATCTTGTCCTGCTTATTAAAGTCAATGAAAGAATTTGTATACATTAAGAAGTGCAGATTATATTGATTTTTTCTGATTTCACAGTAAACTAACTGTGCACGGTATAATAATATATTATACAATATATGCCTCTGTTTAGTTAGCAGTAAGTAGGAACCCGGTTGCTAGTCGATTGGTGGATCACTTTACCGAGGGTAATAATTCCTTCAAAAAAAAATTGGTCGCTCAACCCACGACTGTTTGTGGGGACACTGCTGTGCGCAATTGGCTGCCGCCTGTCGCCCACAAAATATATAGACAATTCACTTCACAGTATATTCTGTGAAGCGCTTTGAGACATCTCAAAGACATGATAAGGCACTATATCAAATGCTAGGATTACTATTTATTATTATTAAAGTCCTCAAAACCCCACAGTAGAATTTTAAGGCTAAGGAATGTCAGCTTTTCTGATACAAGTTGCTGTTTTTGCATTGTTCGATCCTTTTCCAACTGTTGAGCTCCTTGGCTCAAATCATCTTGTGCTCAATATGTTTGACAGCCCAATTTTTGTTAAAAAAATATTTTCAGTCTTATACTGAGTTATAACAGATTTTTACTTGATGGGAATTAAAACCCATTGTGCACATTCCTGACGTAGATCTCTACAAAGCTCAGTTTGTTGCTATTGCACTCTCCAATTCTACGTGAGTTTCTGTTAGGGGAATCATTTGAGTCAATTAATTACCATCAGGGAAAAATTATCCCAGATCCATTTTTCACCCTATTGAACTCACTTCCCTTAAACTGAATCATTTTCATTGCTCATTGCTGGTTTGCGATTTCCCCAGACCCTACATTTGACTGAGTTTGCACACAGAGTGAGTGTTCTTTATGGATAATGAGTGGGATGAAATCTGCCATCGCAACAACCTGTCCCAGTAGGAGCAGCTCAAAGGTAATAAAAGCAGACAAAGAAAAATGTACAATTACTATCTGGCAAATGTTTCATTAAAGTCACAAGCACGTTAGAAATGTTCAATAAGAGAGAAAGCCTTACCAATGTCTCACCACAATTTCCTGGACTATGCCCATTTTAGCACTGCAGAAACCAGGATTGCGTCATTTATACAATCATATCAATTTTACAGCACAGTCCATCATGTCTGCTGGCTCTTTTAAAGAGCAATCGTTTAATTCCCATTTACCTGCCTTTCCCCCATCCCCCATACCCACATAGTCCATTCATTTTAATCCTGTTTAGTTATCTATCTAAGTCCCTTTTGAAAGCATGTCAGACTCCGCCATTGTCAAGAGCTCTGAGGCTCTAACCCGCATGAAGGGCGCTATGTAAATGCAAGCTGCTGTTAAAAACTAATATGTTTTTTGCCTCAGCCACTGCTCCCAAGAAGGCATTCCATATCCGAACTACACTGTGCTTGAAAAACAAATCTCCTAACCTCCCACATGGTGCATTCTAGTCACCCACTCACCAATCAAAGAAATAATTCCTCCCGATCGACTCCATCAAAACTCCTCGTCATTGTAAGGACATTGATCGGTTCATTCCCCAACCTCTTTGCTCAATGGAGCTGAAAACACAGTATTTGCGAAAAGGAATCATCAAAATGGCAACTATTGCTGGTAAACAGATGCACCTTATGAAGTGGATTGCTTCAGTCAAACCAGACCAGGAGTTCAACGTATGTATGCCACCTACACATGGAAATTTCCCTGTGTCTGGAATTGTGTGCACTCTCGCCCTAGAGGGATGTCTGCACTCTGCTTACCTAATTCTAGAGAGTACTGAGCGCACAGATTGTAGACTACAGGTTGGCGAGAGCCAAGGTTTGGGACCATCAGAGTGTCTGTTGGGTACTGCTGGAGTTGAACCAGCTAAACCTGCATAGCTTGCCATCGAAAGCACTACGAGGACCATGCTACCTATTGGGGCTTGGGTTTGCAGGGTTAACAGCAATCGCTGCCCCTAATCTGCTCATTCGAGTCCTGCTATCTAGCCAGACTGGCTGGTCTGTCATTAGCGGTGCACTGCAATAATGCTGACTCGCCTTGGCTTAGGTACCGGAAATCTGAGACTGCCACACATTCCATTGGAGCCACCTTAGCACCAAGGAGTCCTGTAGCTTAGAGGTGAAGGGCACTCGCCCCACAGACGAGAGGACCCAGGTGGGGCGTGTGGCGAAACTCTTGGGTGGGGCGAAACATTGAGCAAGTTTCCTTACTCCACACCCCTCCCTTTACCTAGCAGTAAGTAGGAACTCGGCTGTTAATTGATTGATGAATCACTTTTCTGGGGGTAATAATCTCTTCAAAATATATAAGTAATAATTTAGTCACTCAATCCACGACTGTTTGTGGGACACAGCTGTGCACAATTGGCTGCCGCGTTTTACCCACAAGATTTACATTGTACAATGTAGATTTACAAGTACATTCTGTGAAGCGCTTTAAGAAATCTCGAAGACGTGATAAGGTGCTAGATCAAATGCAAGGATTATTATTACTTACCATACCCCAAGATGGATAGATACCAGTGGTCACTAGTGCTGAGGGACAGGTCAGTGTAGACTGGAGCTCTCCCTCCATGCAGCTGCTCAGCTTTTTACCACTGGCACTATATCTGTGACTCCTTGTTGCAAAGCCCAGCTGTTTAAGACCACTGACTTTATTGGAATGCATCGAAGCTCAAGCGACCGTTCCACAAGCTGTGCCAAAGAGGTAACATGTCAGAAAGTGATCGGTTGGTTGATTGCAAAGTTTGCAATGGAATTGATGAGAAGGGCAGTTAGCAATGATACTGACTGGCCTTCTAAGAACATAAGAACATAAGAATTAGGAGTAGGAGTAGGCCATTTGGCCCCTCTAGCCTGCCCCGCCATTCAATAAGATCATGGCTGATCTATTCTAACTCCACCTAGCCGCCTTATCCCCATATCACTTATTCCCTTTATCCACAAGAAATCTCCTCCCCGACTTGGCTAATTTTTAAAGCAATTGTCCATTTGCAACCCCTCCCTCCATAGAGAACTTGGGCTCTGTTCCGTTGTGTTGTTGATTCTACAGTGGCTGTCATTCCTCCCTTTCAGTCTAACATTCTAGCCTATGGGTCAGAAGGTTGTGGGTTCAAGTCTTAGAGTGTCAGGGCAAAAGAGAGAGAAACAAAAAATCATTCTAAATCCCAAGCACTTGATTCATACTCAATCACTCTCCTGCAGGGTGGAGTGCTGTATTGTCACAAGTACCATCCTTCACACAACGTTAAACCCAGGTCCTGTCTGTCTGTTTACGTTGATGTTAAACTATATTCAGAAAAACTCTCATAAGTCTTTATAAATTGTATAATCGCCTAAGTCATGCATCCACCCAAGTCCCATTCAGTTTCTTATCAAATCCACTTAGATTCCTTTCCGATAAACATATTATTATTGGAGTCCTGTAGCTCAGTGGTTAGAGCACTTGCCTCAGAAGCGAGAGACCTGGGTTCGATTCCCGGCAGGGCGAAACGTTTTACAAGTTTCCACACACTTCTGTTTACCCAGCAGTAAGTAGGAACCTGGTTGTTAGTCGATTAGGGGATTGCTTTTCCAGGGTTAAAAGTTCCTTAAAAAAATTGGTCACTCAATCCACAAACTGTTTGTGGGACACTACAGTGCACAATTGGCTGCTGCCTTTCACCCACAAAATATACGGTCAATTCACTTTACGGTATATTCTGTGAAGTCCTTTGAGATGTCTCAAAGATGTAATAAGACGCTTCATCAAATGGAAGGATTATTATAACCTCCTAACTTGTAACGCTGCTCCCCTATCCTTCATTACTCCCACACTTACCGGCTGCATTGAATCACAGGAAACAGTCTTGAGCTGTCACCACATGCGCACTTACTGGCTGTATTGAATTATGCATGCGCAGTGTAGATTATTGATTAAACCGGATTTTATACGATTTATACAAGTTTGCATACAATTCAGTCGTATTAAATGTTATGGCACCAAGCGTTTTACTGTAATAACAATCCTTTGATTTGATATACCTCCTTAACACGTTGTCAAAACATCCCAAAGAGTTTCACAGGATACACTGTGTGACTGGGTGTAATTTGTGGGCAAACTATTAACACCATTCAAAGCGAGAATGGAGCTTCGAGCCTTCAGATTAAATTGTTCACCTCAGGGCTATTTGCAGGTTGTTTAATGTACTTTGCTGTGTCTAAAATGGTTGTTGTGCTTGCCTGCCAAAGTACTTACTATGCTTAAAGTAAATTCCCTTTAAGACATTTGGATGTAATAAAGCACCATAAGCAATGCAAGTTCTTTCTTAACTGGGTTCAAGTCTGGTGCCACAGAGGTGATCTGATGTCTTATATAAGGCTTCTGTCACTAGTGTACCACTGTAGCATTGTGAGCACATATCTGGTCCTATTCTCTGCCCTTCTATCCACTGAAAATGCTAACATTTTTGAATGTGTTGAAAGGATAGACAGTGAAACATTAGTATTATTAATCATAACTAATTCAGTTTTTTAATGCAACAAAACATTGCAAATTGCCGCACAGGGAATTGCTTTCAAGTGTAAGAAACAAGTGCTCTGGGACGTTCCCCCCATGAAGGGCACTAATATCAATGCAAGTTGGTGTTGTAGTGACTGTATTTCTAGGCAAATTCAGCAGCTAATTCCAACAGAATTCCATCATGCAAAAGCTCCTTCTCTTACGAAATGGTGTCATGGCATATTTAACATTTACCTGAACAAGCAGATGGGGAGTTCGGTTTGAATGTCCCATCTGGTACATTATTTCCGTCGGCTGGTAAATCGGTCAAGGGCATATCTCCAGATTGTCGATGAAAGATTTAAGTCAGAGGTTAGAAGAAATGATTTCACGCAGAGGGTTATAGGTTTATTAGCATAGCAAATGCTTTGTCACGAAGCTTTTGAAAGCAGAATCCTTAATAGCTTAGATACAGATTGGAATAGGAAAATCAAACCGGGTTAAACAAGGAACCAGGGGAGAGGACTTACAGAGATTCAGCACAATAATCTCAAAATTACCTCCTGTACTGTGAACTTCTACAGCGATTCTACCAGAGGCTGTTGAAGCTGAGACAACAACAGTGTTTCAAAGGAAATTGGGTACATTTCTGAAGAGGAAGACTCCAAAAAAGAAGGCAGTGGAATTAGGGATCAGTGAGCAGGGATTGGCATTTGAGTAGCTATGGAGGAGCCAGCACCAGCTTAATAAACGTTCTAAACTGTAATATTAATTCTTGCATTTGATATAGCACCTTATCGCATCATTGAGACATCTGAAAGAGCTTCACAAAATATTCTAAAGTGGATTGACTGTATTTTGTATTTTGTAGTATTTTGTAGGCAAAATACGGCGGTCAATCGCGCACAGCAGGGCCCCACAAACAATCGTGCATTGAGAGTAGGTGGGCGGAGGGTGGCCGAAAGTATGATCAAAGAGGAAAGTATGATCAAAGAGGAAAGTCTTGAGACAGGCCTTGAAGGAGGCAAGAGAGCGGGCGAGGCAGTGAGATTCCAAGATGGAGTTCCGGGGAATGAGAATACTGCATTGTCGAATAATGGACGTTTAATTTCCATGATTCTACAATATTGAGCAATCACTGGCTTCAAGAAAGGTCACAGAGGTTTTACAGACTATGGGAACAGGCTTGACATGTTTGCTGAACAGCGAGTTAATAAGAAATCAAAAATCTAATGGATATCCATAGTTTAAGGATTCTGCGTCTAATCTCACTGGTGCCATCCAGTGATCATATTATCGAAGTGGTATTATTGACTGTGATAAAATATCTTAAGTGAAACTGCTGAATTGGTTTGATTTGAAGTCGTTGAACGTTATTTGTGTCATTGCCACCAATGCAATAGCAAAGCAGAGACCAAGAATTACAAGAACAGTGGGGGTCAGGGATGTGTAGTAAGTGATATGATTATCACCACAATGGAGAACAGTTGCCTCATAACCTAGTCCCTTAAGATCTGGAAGCATGCTTTTATCATTAATTTTTGAGCCCTTTCTAATGCATCGGAGTCCTCTTTAAAGTGAGGTAACTCAAAGGGCACATCTTACCCTGGACAGAATGTGGCTCAACAGTAATCTCAACAGCGTTAACAACAACTGTACATTTATATACAGTAGCACCTTCCACATTGAGATGATGGCCCAAGGATCTGGAGAGTCCAGGCTTTGCACCCAAGCTGGGGGTTCGGATGATGACCAAAGGGTGTGCTCAAAGAGGGAGATCTTGTGGTGGACCTTGAAAGAGATGAGGGAAACAGCAAATCACAGGGAGTCCAGGATGGAGCCCAACTGACAATAGTAAAGCTGGTAGGGTGGCGTAGTTGAAGCAACGCAGTGCCAGCTGAACAGAAGGAGCTGGTGGGTATGTAAGGTGTGAGAAGGTCTCAGAGGTCGGGTGGGCCAAGACTGCGGAGGGATTTAAAGATTAAGGACAAGGATCTTGAACTCGATCCGCAGGTGATGGGGAGCCAGTGTAGCCAAGCAATGATGAAGGATGGGAGGCATAGGCTTGCAGAATCTAGTTGTTTTGCCTTGTAAACAAGTGCTCTGTAAATGCTTCCTAGTAATTGATGAGCTACTTTCAAAGATTTCATCAATTGATCATATCCATTGATCATGACCATTGAACACGCCTGAAACTATACCACATCTGCTAACCAACAGCCTTTCACGGTTCCAATTTCCTACATTCTGGTTTCCATCTCACACACAGCACCAAAACTGTCCTGGTCAAGGTCGGCAATAGAATTCCCTCCCTCTGTGACCAGGTCTCTCTCTGCTTCATCTTTCTCCTTTACTAATGCTGCTCTGACTGATTGCAGACATTAAGTTCTGGATGAGCTCCAACTTTCTTCAGTTGAATGTGAACAAGACTGAGGCTTTCCTGCTTGGTTTCTATCAGAGCCTTCTCACCTCAAGTACTGAGACTGCATTGACCTGCATAAATGCTCTCTCCACCTCGTCCAGCAAGGAACCTTTGTGTCTTGTTTGATCCCAAACTCTCTTTGAAGCCTTGCATCAGTGCTCTCACTCACTCAGCTTTCCCTCACCTCCACCACTCCCTCCAGGCTGCCAGGCCCCTCATTCATGCCTTCATCATGTCCAAGCTCGATTATTCCAATGCCCCGCTCGCCAGAATTCAGATCCTCCAAACGCAAGCTGTAGACCATCCAGAACTGTAAACTTGTGTTCTCTCTGCCACATCACGTTCTGTGGAACTATCACCACTGTCATCATTCTGCTCTGATGTGAACGTTGCTTTCTGGAGGGTGACCAAAAAAGTTGTGATACCATTCCAATGTCTAATAAGTCTTAAAGAAATTATGATTTTTTTTAGATAATAGGATAGTTATATCATAACTTTTTGGTCACCCTGTAAATGCAATTTGTTGTTGTTGCTCCACTCCCGATGCACCGGTGGATCAAATTCAAGAACCTCGTTCTCACATTCGAATCCCCTCCGCAGCCTCACCCCAACCCATTTCTGAGACCTCCTGCAACCTTACTGACCTTGGCTGCTGCACAAACTCAACAAAGACCAGCTTGCGTCCAATCCCCCACCATGGCCATGCTACCCCATTCTCTGGAACACCATTGAGGAATCCTTTCCTCTTTCCCTTTCCCTCCCTACTTTTAACCCCCTCCTGAAGACTTCTCTCTCCACCCACACTTTCAGTCGTCTCTCTGCTCCCCCCACCTTCCTCGGCTTCCCCCCCATAGCTCGAGAGTCAAGTCTGTTGTGTGAAGCACTTTGAGACGACCTCCCTATGTGAAAGATGCTATATCAGTGTAAGTTGTATTGTACTGTAACCTGCTCCGTATTATTCAGGAATAATAGGAACAGCAGGGAAGCTATACTGGTTCACTGCCTCCCAGGCAAGCAGTTGTGGTTTATCAAGACTCTCAGTCTCTTTTTGCAAAGCAATTTTCAACCCAGCTGGATAATATATCATCATTCCATGTGCCTTAAGCTTCTTAAAGCGCCTTGCATGGGAAACTTTGTTCAAACTGCTGAGAATCAAAGTAAACTAGATTGAATGAAAATCTGTTATCCATGAATCAATGTATCTCTGGTAGATTTACAGTAGGATTGCGAGAGATGACCTACTGTTCCTAAATCACACTGACTGCTCCTGGTATCCAAACTGTTGGATAGCCATTGAAGGCAGTCTAACTCATTATCACATCACTATGTGCAGAGTTAGTTAAGAAAAACAATTGGAGAACCATTAATTTCCTCCTTCAGTCCCTTGATGCTTCTAGGAAGTATCCCATCTGTTCCAGGTGCCTTGTAGACAATTAATCCTTCAAATTTCAGCATAACAAAATGCTTTACTAACTCCTACATATGTTATAGGTTCCTTACACATGTTAATTGTATCTGGGAGGAACCGAAAATCTTTCTTGGGCAGACCAAAGGGAGCAATTTATTTAATGCATCTGGCAAATCTTCCAGGATAGGTCTATTTAAATTAATTTCTTAATAAACTTATTCTTTAAAATGACCACTATTCGGACAAAACTGCATTATCATCCCTTCATACGAGATGTTAAAACTATACAGTCACTACACATGGCAGCAATTACCTGAAGCGCTTTAATACATTTCAACATTAAACTAGGGTTGAAATTCCACCTAGTTTTAGCCCGCAACACTACTTTGTTATAAAATTTAAGATTGCTCAAAATTGGGGAAAATTCCTAAATTCAATTTTGATTTGGAAGTTGGTCCAAAATCATTATCATAATAAATCTTTGCATTTTATATAGTGCCTTATCATGTCTTCCAGACATTTCAAAGCACTTCACAGAATATACTTTAAAGTGAATTGACTGTATATTTTGTGGGAGTTCTTTGAGGACTGCAGAAAACTGGCTTCCAAATTATGATTGAATTGAAGAATTCTCCAAAATTGATCTTAAATTTTAAATCAAAATGATCTTACTAGAAAGATCTTAAAACCAGGTGAAATTTCATATCTATAGGTTTGATCTATCATCATTATTATAGCAGCAAAGTCTTAGTTGTTATCTGCAATTTGTCACTCTATTGCTATTCCATCTTTCCTAGTATTTTTTTCCCATACCAATCGATTTTTGAGTGAATCGTCTAAAGTATTTAAGCTTTTCAGCTCCCTCTGACCTTTTTTATTCAACCACTGAGGTCTGTGAGTTGTGGACTGAGTCCTGCCCTGCACAGACAAGAGTATGAATAAATGCACAGCCAGGAAAAGCAAAGGACGTGGAATTTGTGACTGTACACAGGAAATCATAAGCACAATAAGACATTCAAAAGACAGCTCTATTTCCCAATGCGAAAACACAAAGTGAAGCTCAGAAACAGTGGGGTTAATTTAACAGGGCATTCAACATCTATCACATCAAATCAAATGAGTGTTTTGAGAGGCTAGAGACTCTCCAAAGAGTAGTAAATCGCTAAGAAGTGGAGCATAAGCTCAGGATTGTCAGTGGAAGAATTTAATAGGAGGTTGGAAAAAAACATTTCACATAAAGGGTCATTGGAACATGGTATATCTGAGACAATAATATATCGTAGACAATAATATGCTATCGAATGGAATTGGAAAACATTAGAAGCATAGGAACAGGCCCTTCGAGCCTATTCCGCCATTTAATTAGATCATGGCTGATCCATACCTCAACTAATCCTTTCAATTCGAATTTCACACTTTCTCCCCATATCCCTTAATCACCTGATTTACCAAAAATCTATCAACCTCACTCTTGAAGGTGTGGATGGATCCAGCATCCACGGCCTTTTGGGGGAGAGAATTCCAGATTTCTACCACCCTTTGAGTGAAAAAATGCTTTCTGATTTCACTCTTAAATGGCCTGGGTTTAATTTTAAGACTATGCCCCTTGTTTTGGATTTCCCCTCCAGAGGAAGTAGCTTCTCAGTATCTACTCTATCGAATCCTTTTATCATCTTAAATACCTCAATCAAATCACCCCTCAACCTTCTAAGCTCAATCCAATCCAAGTTTATGCAGCCTTTCCTCATAACTTAACCCGTTTAGGCCTGGTAACATTCTGGTGAACCCCTCGAAAGTCCAATATATTTTTCTGGAGGTGCGGTGAACGCAGTCTCCAGATAGGGTTTGACTAACGCTCTATACAGCTGAAGCGTCATTTCTTTCCCTTTGTATTCCAGGCCCCTTGAGATAAAGGCCATCATTCCATTCACCAATTTGATTCGTTTTTGTACCTGGGAACAAGTTTTTAGTGATATGGACACCCAACTATCTTTGCTCTTCCACAGTTCTTAATTTCTCTACATTAAGAAAATATTCTGCTTTATAGTTGGTCGGTCCATAGTGGATGACCTTGCACTTCCCTACATTGAATTCCATCTGCCACAACTTTGCCCACTCACTTAATCTGTCTAAATCCCTTTGTGACTTCTTACTCCCATCTATACAAGTTACGGAGCTACAGCTTTGGCTTGAGAAATCAAATGGCTTAACAGCTAGAATGTAATGTCTATAACTATTATTATTATTTCTCAGTAGTGCAATGCCATCTGTGCCTACGAGTGTTTCAGCAGTCACAATAAAAGAAAAATGTAACATGGTCCACAATATAGTTTCTCTCTGGGCTAAGAGCCACAGTCACACACTCAGTGCTGTCAGAATGTGGGACACTGCTGTGCGCAGTTAGCTTTACAGTATATTCTGTGAGGCCCTTTGAGACGTCTCAACGACGTGATAAGGCACTATATCAAATGCAAGGATTATTATTATTTTGCCATGGTGAAAAGCTCTGCGAGCAAGTTCCTCAAACACATCGTGTTGTTCACTCTGGTAATGAAAGTACATTGTTAGAAGCGATTCATAACATTTCCCTATGGCTGGAGGCTGAGTAAAGTAAGCAGAATAGGTAAGTAAATAGAGTGTGAAATTAAGTCTCTCAGAAACAGTCGTGCAACAGACACCACTGCAAACCATCAGGCAGCTAAAGTGGGAACAGAAAATTACTGGAACTTCAGATTTCAACTCCGGTCAATCATTTCTAAAACTCTAATAACTCCTATACCATACAGTGGAGTCACTGGATATAATATAATCTGAGAAGCGCTTGGTTCATTGCAGGTTGTGTGTTTCTGACCACATCTTTCTCGACTCGAGACCGTTTCAGCTAATGGCAAGGAAATGCATTTGTTCCGAGTGAACATGATGTTGATGTACAGGGGGTCAGCAAAGTCTGGGAATCGCTGAGGTGAGGTTTGTGGCATTCCATGAACTAAAGGACAACATAAAATGTGACCAGCTTTCCCCCCATAGAACGTTACAGCTTGGAGACAAGCCAATCAACCCATCAAGTCTGTGCCGGTGTTTTTCTCCACACTAGCCACTGTCCTACTAATCTCATTTTTCTCACTCCTACGACCATAAATATTTCTCCTATTCAAGAAGCTATCTATCCACTTCCCTTTTAGGTAAATTGATGGACACTGTCTCTGCTATCCTTTCGTGGCAGAGAATTCTACACTTTTCTACACATAGGGTGTGTAAAAAAAAAGTTTTTTTTCTCTAATCTTTCCAACCATTGTCTTTAATGTCAGTAGAAATAATCAATTAGGCTTTACCATATAGTAACCATTTTTAATCCTGAAGACATTCTTTAAGCACTATTAACCTTCACAGCTTTAGTAACAAAAAAAGCTCTAATGTCTTAAGCCACTCTTTGTAACTCACATCCCTCATCCCTGGTAATATCTTAGCAAACCTACTCTGCACCTTTTCCTCTGCTTTTAGATCCTTCTTAAAATGAGATACCCAAAGTTATCCACAAGACCCCAGCTGTAGCTTAGCCAAGGTCTTGTGCACGTTTCTTGCATTTGTATTCTACGCCTGTTTATATAAATCCAGGATTCTCTGAGGGTTTTCTTTCCTAAGACAGCTTTATTGTTAACTATCATGGTGGCAGCCCAGCCATGGCTAAATCTGACCACAAGTGACTGCTCGAGCAAACAAGGAGTGGGCTATGCAGTGGGTTTCTACACAGGCTGTCACCTGAGCAAACTGGGTTCAAATCAAGCTCAGACTGATGACGTGACATTCTCCTATGTATTTCACTCTGTTTGCTGTAAGCTTTCTTTGTGAAATGCGTGTGTGCAGTCTCAACACAGTTTCAAGTGTACATGGACTCATGGAACAACAGTCTTGTTTTATCTCCAATGAATTGACAATTTTGGATTTGGTGAAATGTCAGGGTAATAATAATAATAATAATAATCCTTGCATTTGATATAGCGCTTTTCACGTCGGGAGGACGTCCCAAAGCGCTTCACAGAACATACTGCAAAGTGAATTGACTGTATATTTGTGGGCGAACGCGGCAGCCAATTGCGCACAGCAATGTCCCACAAACAGTCGTAGATTGAAAATGACCAATTAATTATTGTTTTGGGTTTTTGAAGGGATTATTATTAGGCTCTGTGTGGAGTAAGGAAACTTGCCCAAGGTTTCGCCCTCTGCCTGGAATTGAACTCAGGTCTCTCACTTGCAAAGCGAGTGCTCTAACCACTGAGCTAGGTTAGGACTGTAGGAGAGCATGGATCACACCCAGAAAATAATACTTACACAACAGTTTTAAATATACTTAAAAGAAGCAAGTTTATTTTGAAAGGGAAATACTTTCTTACTTTTTTTTACACACATCTATCTTCTCCAGACTTACCCTACATCTTACTAGCACCAGCTTTATTCTGGTGCTCATTAGGTCCCCAATTATCACTCAGCCCTCAGTAGCTCTCTTGATTGGAAGCTCCATCTTATCAAGTCCCACACACAAAAAATATGCTCCTTTACATGGAGGTTGAGACCCAATAACCATTTGTCCCAGTTTGTCCCCCTGTGCTCTTTGAGGTTCCGGTACATCAAAATAAATAAAAAGAATTTGGTCACTTAATCTACCACTGTTTGTGGGACATTGTTGTGCCCAATTGGCTGGCACGTTTTGCCCACACAATATAAAGTCAATTCACTTTACAGTCTATTCTGTGAAGCGCTTTGAGACGTCTAGAAGACGTGAAAAACTCTATATCAAATGCAAGGATTATTATTATTATGATCAGGAGCAAGGCAGAGGGTCCATCTGCATCCAACTCTGCCAGACGGAGTCTTGGAGTAGTTTGTGCTAAGTACCCAAGTGGGAAAGTTGCCAGTACCGATCTCCCTCATCTCGCTAAGCACATAAATTCCCCATTACAAAAAAGAACAGTATAATATACATTCTCATAAAGGGTGTACTAATAGGAGCATTAGCAGAAGAAAGCATTCCTGTTTAAAATTTATTGAATTAAATTTTATATTATGATGTGCGCTAATACTGAGCAAGAGCCCCAGTCTCCAATTTGAAATATTTATGGAATATTTAAAAATTTTCCAGTGTCCATGTGGTGACCTGTTCCTGTTTGTGATAGACCAGAAATCTGTTCCTATAGCGTCACCTCTGGCCAATCAGTCACCTGCAGCAGCAGAGAATCTTTTGGTCCGTTCAATACAATACAATACAAAATTATATTTGTGCAGCGCCTTTCACTTCGGGAGGACGTCTCAAGGCGCCTGGCGATGTTGCGGAGGTGGGGGAAGGCAGAGCGGGTCATAGCACGGATGTGGAGTAGAAAGGATAGTTGAGGATCAAACAACATGCCAAGAGTCTGGTCTGGCTAGTGAGGTGGAGTGTGCATTCTTGGATGGTGATGTTGTCAGCGCCTGAGGTGCGGAGGCGCTGACCGGAGCCAATCGGGAGGGCCTTGGTCCTGTTGACGTTTAACTGGAGAAAGTTATCACTCATCCAGGACTTCTCTTGTTGCCTTTCCTTCAAGGCTGCAGCTGATTGACGTGTTGTTGAAAGATTTGTTGATTATTTAATTAATTAATTTATTTATTTATTAGGGACTATTCCATTCCTCAATTAAGGAACATCGTTAATTAAGGAATGGAACAGTTTAGAAATACCAAATGCCATTCCTCGTTAATTTTAAAGTATCTCAAATGTCAGATGTCCTTTTTTTTGCCAACAAATACAGTCACGAGATTTGACATTAATTATAACTGTGAAGCTCTTTGAGGCCAGATCAAATGCAAGGATTCTTTATTTATTTTCGATGGCACAAGTTTCCAGATCCACTGCTCCCACTGCTGCCAACACAGAAACATAGCGATTTATCAGCATTGAACAACTCAACCTATCGAATGCTACTTTTTTTTAATGTAATTCAATTTATTAAATCCCACTTTTCAGCTCTTTCAACAAATCCCTTAATCCTTTTAGTTCTCAGGTGCTAATCCTCTTTCCTATTCATTCGGTCTCAAAATAGCTTTGAGTGGCACACAGGTGTGTGTTTCGGAGATTTCTCGTGCTAGAATTCTCAGCTTTTACGAAATCCCAAAATGCAGGGCATTCTAGGAAAGAAGCAGAAAGTCTGTACTTACATGCGTTTCACCCACAAAATATACAGTCAATTCACTTTAAAGTATATTCTGTGAAGGGCGTGAAGATGTGATAAGGCGCTATATCAAATGCAAGGATTATTATTATGTATACAGAGCCTTTCACATAGGAAAATGGCTCAAAGAGATACACATAGATGGAGTGGAAGACAGGTTGGGAGATATGCGAGTAGGAAGGAGATAGTTTTTTAGGCGGCTTTTGTAAGCCAAGAGGGAGGATGTGGGACAGAGGTAAAGAAAAAGTTCCAGAGACAACAACAAGTTGCATTTATATACTGTAGCAGCTTTCACGTCGGGAGGAGGTTCCAAGGCATTGGAAGATAGTGGGGGAAAAGTGGCTGAAATCTCACCCACCACTACCTTTGGACAAAAACCAAAATACTCCAAATGCTGGAAATCTGAAATAAAAAACAGAAGTGGCTGGGAACACTCAGCAGGTCAGGCAGCATCTACGGAGAGAGGAGAGTGAGTTAATGTTTCCGGTCGATGACCTTGCGTCAGGACAACATTTGGACTTGTTTTCATTGAACTGAGAGCAGCTTCTTTACAGTGTATCAATTGTTTTTCGGTCAGCGCGGTTTGTTATCCATAACGAATCCATACAAAAGCACAAAAACACCATGAATTACCGTATTCAGCATGTCTCCATAGTTTCTGCTCCAGCAGTTTCAAGCAACATTTTTGATAGGCGAGACTGCCCTCTAGTGCTGGTTGACATTGTTCTTTATGTGTTCGGTTCGGTTAACTCCTGCTGGAAGGAGTTTTAAGTCATTTGAATTTTGGCTGGTAATGATGACCCATTATGCACATAGTTTCCATATCCACACTGGGGCTGATCCCAGTTAGTGCAGATAACAAGCTCTCCAATTGATACCTCATTGCTTCTCATAAGTCCAGCTAGAATGAGCAAAAGCCATCACCTTTGCTCCCTCCACGATATATACAATCACAGACCTCGCTCTCCCATTTCTATCGCTTGGGGAAGGTTCTGCTTGAACACTGAGGTCCATCGCACAGAATCTCTACCATATAAAAAGACGACCAAACTTGAATTTTCTACAGCACTTTATCACATGGAAATGTGTCAAAGCACTAAATAGTAGTTATTCAGTAGTAATATTGAACTGCTGTCTTTCCACTATTCATATCTGACATTCTTTCTCTTCTGTCAGAGCAATAAGGCTGATCCCAGTTTTAGTGGCGATGAGCAATGTAAGCTAGGAATCTTCACTTGACTGTATATTTTGTTTGGCCCACACAATATACAGTCAATTCACTTTGCAGTATATTCTGTGAAGCGTTTTGAGACGTCTCAAAGACTTGATAAGGCGCTATATCAAATGCAAGGATTATTATTATTCAATCTCAAAGAGAGACTTCTCCAAAGAGGTTGTATTTTTATATGTATATAAATAATATATAATATAATATATATAACATATGTGTATATATGTTGTATGTAGGATGCTAAACCGGATTGAGAAAATAAATCCAGAAGAATACTTTGCCACACACTAAAGCAACAGGACAAGACCATCCAGAACCCGGGCTTTATTTCTTTAAACAGAATGAGTTACCAGCAATTGACTGGAAATTCCACCTAGTCTACATAAGACCATTTTGTTTTATAACTTGAGGTCACACAGAATTAAGGAAAAGTCAGAAATCTGGCTTCCGAGCTTTGAGTCAATTCAAGACTTTTCTACATTTCTGTGTGGTCATAAATTGTAAAACAAAATGATTTTACAATGTGTTGGGCCTGAAGGTAGTTGATGCCAGGTCACTGGACTCACTTAAGAAGGAAGTTGCTGATGATAGGAACACATTAGTACAGGTAAATTGCTATGTATGGTTCCCATTCTATGGACAATTCACCCTTTGACCATTTGCAGTGGTTTCAAACCTGGTGCACTGCAGTTGTGTGAAACAGAGCAGGTAGAAATGCAGATGTTCTTATAGGAGCTCTGTAACCTGATACCACTGATCCAGGATCTCTTCCAATCCATGAGATCCCCTCTGGAGCCCCTATCGACCTGGCTGTTCCGATTGCTCAGCAAACACCACCCTGCTTCACGTCATGAAGTCCTGTAGCTTACTTGCCTCACAAGTGAGAGGACCTAGGTTCGCTTCCCGGGCAGGGCGAAACACTGGGCAAGTTTCCTTACTCCACAGCCTCTGTTTACCAAGCAGTAAGTAGGAACCGAGTTGTTAGTCGATTGGAGGATCTCTTTTCCTGGGGTAATAAACCCTTCCCCCCCAAAAAAGTAATTTGGTCACTCAATCCATGAGTGTTTGTGTGTTTGTGGGACGCTGCTGTGCGCAATTGGCTGCCACGTTTCGCCCACAAATATACAGTCAATTCACTTTACAGTATATCCTATGAAGCGCTTTGAGACATCTGGAAAACGTGATAAGGCACTATATCAAATGCAAGGATTATTATTATTATCAAATACAAAGATAATAATAATAATAATAATTATTATTATTATTATTATTATTATTATGTCCCCCACTCTATCCACCCTATTATTGATGGACAGGCTTTCATCCATCCTGCTCTCCCACTCTCTGGTACTCTGTCCTGGAGTTCTTCCAACTCGCTCCCTCCCTCACCACCATATTCAAACTCCATCTCAAGACATTCCTCTTTGATTACGTTTTCGGTCACCTTTCTCTCTTCTCCAGTCCTTTCAGCTCCCACCCTCAGCTGAGGCGGTGCCCAACCAAGAGTGTTAGCTGCTTTGATACAGTGAAAGGCGCTAATTAAATGTAAATTGTATTACACAGTATTTGTGGTGTATTGTGGAAGCAGTACATGTGAGAGACAGCTGTTATATTCAATTGCTGCATTCATTTATAAAGGCAATGCCTTCGATCCTCTCCTTCTGTAGGAATGCTGTAACTACTGTGGAACCTTGCTACCCAGGACTCACTCTCGCCGCTTCTCTTCTCGCACATTCTCTGCATTGCGTAAGATTAGCTCAGGAATGAAAAGTCCATCGTGCGATTTGTTCAGCACTAGAGGGCAGCACACTGTAGCTTTCTGCACGGCTGTTTGAATTGCGAGACCGCTCTCTGGTTTTGATTGATGCATATTTGAGCGACTGAGTCATTTTATGGATTGTTTTCTCTCTTTGAGAGCCAGGGAAGCGCTGCCATTTCCCACTCTCTGTAAAACATGCAAAACGCTTTCAATTCAGCCAAGTGAAAGCTTGGCTTGAACACCCGCACAAAATCATTCCTAATCAGTGTGAGAAAGCTATTTTCACCAAGCCCGGCAATTGTACTGACCAGGGCAGCATGCGTAATGTGCTCCTTCCCTCCAAGATACTCTAAGCGCTCTGGGACGCTAACTTGCTTGAGGGACGATGAATAAATGCAAGTTGTTGTTACAGATGTTTGGTGAATCATCCTCCTTGAATCTTCAGTGGGAATAATGCCATGTTTCATCATAACAGATAACAGATCCAATGCAGTAGTACACCAACAAACCTGTTAAGAGGTATCAGATTTTCAGGTGATATTTATCGAGAGTTTTGGGTGGGAACAGTTCCCACACCACTAACCTGCACCCCCCTACCCCCACCCCCCACTCCCCCACACACACACACACACACACAGCCCCAACTTTAGCAGAAAAGATCTGAAGCCACCTGAAAAACCTGACACACAATATCTCAGTCTGGGAGATGACCGTAACCATGGTCGGACAGGGAGGTTTTCAGGCGGGACTTGAAAAAGTGACTCCCGCCACTGTGAAGCTCTCCAGCCTGGACCCCACCCAGCGTGAAGGACACTATATCAATGCGAGTCGTCGGTGTTCATTGTCAGGACGGACGATCAGAGCCTCCCTCGACCACCACGGTCGGGGGAGGGGAGGGAGGGAGGAGAGTTAGCGGGTGTGGGGGAACCAAGGACAAACACGGAGGAGCTCCTTCTTTCCACAGTGAGAAATTTCTCTATGGCCTTCATCACCCGCTCCTCACCCAACCTCTGCTATCTCCCAATCCATCCGTTCCCTTGACCCAGCAAACAGCTGCTTGCTTCATGTCCGCACAGAAACACACACACACATACAGAAACACAGATACACATACAGAAACACAGATACACATACAGAAACACACAAACACAAATTGAGTCATTTTCTGGACTTTGGAGCATTTATTTTTTCAACTAAATCAATTTCAGACACATGCACAACTATACACTATGGTACAAAAGACAGCCAACCATACTCATGCATGCGTTTAAAAATTAATTAGAAATCTTTCACCAATACAATAAGTATTTTAAAAGCACTTTGTTCAAATAAATGATGCATGATTTAAAATATTTGGAAGTTTTGTAAAATAAAACCGGTGAAGTGCACCATCTTCTATGAATTATATCATTTTTAAAAAGATATGGATATTGAACACTATACATTTGTGCAAAGTTTGTTAGAAATAGGTAAACTTTGGCTTGAAACCTCATATTTAATATATATTCATGTTAATAATTTTATGTTTCACTATATATTAAACATGCAACTTTTTATTATTTCCCAACCAAAAATATGATCTTCCTTATAATAGTGTCCAGCATGTTTGTTGAGCAGTTTGTTTATCTAGTTTGATGGGACTGTGTGGATCTCTGTTAAAGAGTTTTAGGTTTGACATAACATAGGCACTGTCTTGACCACCCCTCTGCACAATTGCTTTGGTACAACTCAACCCAGCAGAGTATCTTCACACAACCATAAGGAAGACAGACAAAAAACACGAGCCGATTTACACCGGGCCGTGACAGGAATAGCAAAGAGGCTTCTGTTGTTTTCAGTGGAGCTGGAAGGGAAGGTTTACTGAATAGCACAGCTGCCTGGTCTGGATGTCCCGTATGCCCTTTAATACTGCACCGCCTTCTGTAGCACTTTCTGCTAAAATGAAGCCTTGCATTATTTTTCTTGATAACGCTGTATGCACACTGCAAAATTTCAGTGACCGAGGCATCGTTCACCAGCCCATGGAGTACACAAAGGTTTCAATTGCAAAGAAAACTGAATTGAATAGCTGGAATGTTTATGTATATTCATTGCAGAGTATATAGTTTAGAATCCAATAGCTCGTGTACTATATAGACACGTTGTGTTAAGCAGAGCATAACATTTGATTGCATTTTGTCTATCCCCTGCCCTTTCACCCTTTAAGCAAACCAAAACATGACGAGGTTTACAATGCTATGAAAACTATTTCGTTCGTGTGTTCACCTGCCTTACATGTTGCAACCCCCTAGACGGTGTCAATCTACGTTAACCTTAACATTGAGCCGCAACACTGCAAGTTGTTTCTCCCACAAAATACGAAGTCAATTCACTTTACAGTATATTCTGCGAAGCGCTTTGAGGCGTCTTGAAGACGTGATAAGGCGCTGTATCAAATGCAAGGATTATTATTATTACGTATCAAAAATAGGTCTACACACATGCACTGATCGTTAGAGGAATATTTAGCGTTTTATGCCAACCGTGCTCCAGGACGTCATGTAACAATTCATCGCTTTTTTTGGGGGGGGGTGGAAAAAAGAAATAAAATAAAATCCCTTTACTTTTCAGGGATTTTGGTGCTTCCTGCCTCCTTTTTGGCTCGTTTTGGCACGAGAGAAAGAAAACCTTACTGGCTTTGCAAAAGGCAGTGGCTTCAAGGAGTGAGGTATTGGCAGTTCTTTGATGCTCCCGGGGAATCTGGATGGAGGGAGGCATTTGAAGATGCACTGCATAGCCAACATGGATAGGGTGGCAGGCACTCTCCCGCTAAGGTAGTTGTATTGCTCCTCTCCGAGGAGCTCCTTCCACTCCGTCGCATTCTCCTCCAGGGCTCTCTTCATCTTAAACTGCAGCGTGGACATGAAGAGCAACAGGTGATTGGCGCACAACTTTTTGGGCTCGGAGTTGGTCTTGGACACCCAGATCTGCTGCAGGATGATGTCCAGCGGTGTTAACCCTTGGCTGTCCGCGATCCTGGCCGAAGCCCCGCTGCCCAGCAGCATCAGCACGGTCTCGGCTCTGGTCAGCTCGCAGGCCAGGTGCAGGGGCGTCTTGCCGTCCTCCACGTGGAAGCAGCCCTTCCTGTCGATGTAGGACTTCAAGCCGGGCAGCCGGTTGACGATCTTTAGGATGAGTCCCAGGATGTCCTCCCGATCGTACCTGACCGCCATGGTCAGGTGAGGGGCCGAGGACGGACAACAGCAGAAGCGGTCGCCAGGCACCTCCAGCGCCTCGAGGGGGTAGCGAGAGAGCAGGTATTGGGCGTAAGGCAGGTGGTCATGGACCACTGCGTACAGCAGGGCTTCCGAGGGCGAGTAAGCTCGGAGGCTGGCATTCTCCTCCCAGTAGAAGCACTCCATAGTCCTCATGTCCTCCAGCATCCACACCGGCGTGCGGTCCCTCACTGCCTGGTAGAACATGTAGGACAGGAACTTGCATTGCCTTTGATGGTCCCGGTTGGAAACAGGGTGGCTACACATAGTCCACACAAAACCACGGTCAGGTTGGCCACTCACTCACCCACTCACTCCTTCCCTCCCTCCCTCCTTCCTTGTGGCTGTGTTGTGTTGTTTTAGAGGATGCTGTGGTTTCTGTGCTCTCCAGATTTATCCTTTGCTTTTCTTGTCCTCCTCCTGTGTGTGTGTGTGTGTTTTTTTTTGCTTGATGTCGATTGCTATTTAAATAAACACAATCCCGAAGGTCAAACCTACCCCATGCATCTGCATTGGCATGTTCACTGCTCTGTGTCTGTGTCACACACTCTGTATGTGTGCCTGTATCTCTGTGTCACACACTCTGTGTGTGTGTGTGTGTGTGTCTGTCTCTCTCTCTGGTCTATCGATTGGTCTCAAAACCTCCTCCTTTCGTTGAGTCAGTCAGTCAGTCAAGTGTTGAGGCTTCTCAGAGAACGTCCTTGGCTAGCGATGGCTGGTGATGGCTAGCGATGGCTGGTGATGGCTAGTGATGGCTGGTGATGGGCGAATCGAGTGGTCCTTACACTATCTTCTTCCTGGTTGACTGGGACCACCACCGATTTCTTCCCAAACTGAAAAATCCCGCAGTTGTCGGCAAGACACATTGAAAATGAACACAAGGCTAATATTTCTTCCTCTTTCTCTTCTCTCTCTCTCTCTCGCTCTCTTTCAGTTATTGCTCTTGCCAGCAATTGGAAGTGGGGGGGTCAACACACACAACACACACACACACACCATCAAGCTCATCTGCTGCATCGATCGCCTCCTTGCAATGTGTAGAGAGAGAGAGAGAGCTCTCTATCTCTCTAACACGCACTCTCACACTCAGTCGCTCTCTCTCCCTCTCTCCTCCCTTGCGACCTTGTCAGTTTCAGTGTTAAAAAAGCTGTGGAGGGCGGAGAGAGAGAGAGAGAGAGACTCGCGAACGAAAAAGGGGGAGGAAATATTGCAGATGATAGCAGACCAGAGATGCGAGGAAATAATAAGGGAAAGGGATGTAAAAGGAGGAGGAAAAAGAGGACACACGAAAAATATCAGAGGATGGTTGTGTGTTTGTGGAGGGGGGGGGGGGGTTCAAACAAAAAAAGGGAGAGAGAAAAATGTAGAAAAGAGAAGAGAGTGGGAGGAGAGAGAGAAAATAGACAAAATCCCAGCCAATGGATAAATGGGGGGAGAAAAAATAAATTGGAGGAGAAGGGGAGAGAGGAGAAGGAGGGAAAGGAAGAGTGGGGGGGAGAGGATGAGAAAAAAAGGGGATTAAAGGAATGGTTAAAATGCAGAGAGAGAAAGAGAGATTGCAGAGAGAGGGAGAGACACACACACACACACACACACACAGAGACAACACACATGAATTACAAGGGGAAAATCCTCTAGTAAATTAAATTAAATGTAAGTGATGACATGATGTAACAAAGGTCATGACAAGAGCTGGTGCAAATCCCCCCCCCCCCACCCCACTACCACCACACTCCCCCTTGTTAACATGAATTGAATCTGACTTGCTCAGTTGTACAGTCATATTTCGATCAGGGATGTGCAGAAATACTAATGGAAATGAATCCCCTTTTACCATTGGTGTTGGCTCATTGATCTCTTCCCCAACCCCCACCTCCCTCCTCCGCCCCTACACCTTTCGGTCCAGCACGCACATCCCTACACCAGCAGGTTGGGGGTTTGAGCCCCACCTTATGGGATGGTAAGTGTAATGTTGGCAGCTGGCAATACTACAACAACAACAACAACTTGCTTTGATATAGCGCCCTTCGCGAGGATCGCTTCACAGTGGCGGAGTCTGATACCGAGCCGGGGGAGAGGGTGGGTGAGGAGGCGATCGTAAGCACGATCAAAGAGGAAGGTCTTTTTGGGCGGGATTTGAAAATGGGGAGGGAGGGGGCAAGGCAGAGGGATTGAGGGAGAGAGTTCCAGAGTTACGGGTGTGGTGGCTGAGGTCAAGAGGTTTGGCAGGAGACCAGGAGAGAGATACCACTTAGCCTTAAATTAGAGATTTCATGCTTTACTGCCAATACACTAAGCGCAAAGCAGACCCAACTTATTAACAGTAACTATGCAATATTAAAATGCATTCATTGCAGATGTGGCCAGCAATAAACCCAGGTATTATACTCAACATACATAAACAAAATGTTGTTGGTGCAGTTCACATCGGTAAGAGCGCAACACAAATTATCTTCTGAATTGAAAATGCTAAAGGAGATACTTAAGATATTAAATCTGTACAAGCTAAAGTGACCGTCTATCTCTTTGATATGGGACTGGTTGAATAATGTGTCCAGATGGTTCAGCTGTTGTCTTTGGTTCCCTCCTGTGACTGAGAGAAGTGGATGTATTCATTCTTTCTATGTGCTGATAGTCCAGTATCTTCAACTGCATAGTATTCCTGTGCAGATACCTGTGACATTTGAGTTTGTCGTTTGTCAATCGTGCATACATTTGAACATGATTGCAATGTGTGTGTGTTTGTATCTGTAGGTTTGAGCCTCACATTGGTCTTTGAACTCATATAGTCTAGACTGACACTCTAGTACAATGCTGAGGGAGTCCTCAATTGTTGGAGGTGCCGTCCTTCGGGTGAGACATTAATCCAAGGTCCAGTCGGCCTATTCAAAGACATTAAGGATCCCATGGCACTGTTCAAACAGTGAGGAGAAGGAAGTTCCTCCCTGTGTCCCGGCCAATAATCACCTAAATAAAATTGTTCCATAGCTGTTTGTGGGACATTGCTGTGGTGCATATTGGCTGCTGCATTCGCCCACAAAATACACACAGCTTTATACTTTACAATATATCCTGTGAAGTCCTTTGAGATACCTCGACAACATGATAAGGTGCTTTGCCTGAAGCAAGGATTATTATTATCATTCACTTCATGCCTGTTGGATGTGGCAGCCATATCTGCCTACGAAATACACAGTCACTACACTTTATAATGTATCCTGTGAGATGCTTTGAGATGTCCTCCCAGTATGAAAGCCCTGTATCAAATGCTAGGATTATTATAAATGCAGAGAAAATATGATAAAGTTCCCAATGCTGGGCTGAGACCAAAAAAAGATACTGTATAATTACGGTATATTCTGTGAGGCGCTTTAAGATTCTCAAAGACGTAATAAGGCGCTATATCAAATGCAAGGATTATGAGTATTATTTACTATTGTTATCACGAGCAATGTAGCAGAGTCACACCTGTGAGCGTGTCGCTCACTTTTCTGAGACGTTCCAGCTAACAATTCGGTTCAAACATTACCTCAATATTGAGAACCCTGGTTGAAGTCGGAAAGAAAAATAAATCTGTAGGTTGGTATAATCCCTCACATGTTTGGTAGTCCTTCAATATCCCTTCACTAAGTGGCTTAAGAGCTTCCAAGTCAGGTGCAGTTAAGTCACCTGGTACAATGCATACAAATCTGTCCACTCCCTTCACTCCGCTTGGCCTGCTCCATGTCCCAGTGGTCCGGCCTTTCAGCCTCTCTGCCTCCACCACCCCCCCCAAACAGCTCGGGTCCAAATCCCTGACTATTCAGCGCCTTGGGATGTCCTCCCGACGTGAAAGGCCCTAATACAAATGTAATTTTGCATTGCAGTTTGTATAGAATACAGCTAATGAGTCGCACGTTCATAGAAAATCACTATCACTTATCACTGCCATCAAATGACACTTCAGTAATTAAACACATTTTTTCATTGCTTCACCCTTTATTATTCTGCATGAATATAGATGTCAAAAATCTCACCCGATTAATAACTAATCAATGCCTAATGGGTCGTGTGTGACTATCGACGTCTGGGTAAGAACGACAGATATAAAAGCTGTTGAAAAACAGATGCCTATGCAATTTTTCCCTCTGACTGACGGAAGATTGCCTCCTGTATCAATCCCAGCAGCGGCTACATATATCCTGTATAGGTCTTAATTGTAGCAGTTGAGTCCCGTTGCGGTTAGTGCGCTCGCCTTGTTGTGCGCAATTGGCTGCTGCCTTTCGCCCACAAAGTACACAGTCACTAGACTTTACCGTATATTCTGTGAAGCGCTTTGAAACGTCTCAACGACATGATAAGGTGCTATATCAAATGCAAGGATTATTATTATTATTATTATTATTATTATAACCCGCAGGACCATTTTGTCTCAAACTATAAAATTGTGCGGAATTGTAGGAAATTGTTTAATTCAGTTCTCAATTTGGACGCTGATTCTGTAAAGCAGCAGAATGAGATTCATTTTTTTTTATCCATAATTCCAAACAATCTTAAATTTGAATACAAAATGGTCTTTCAGAGTAAGACTAGATGGAATCCTAAGGCTTACATGATTTCCTGTTTGTATGAATAAAGGTGATTTGGAGACTTAAACGCAAATGAAGCACAAAATCAAGTTTTAGTAATATTCTGTGAAGCGCTTTGAGATGACTCGAAGACGTGATAAGGCGCTATATCAAATGCAAGGATTATTTGTATTCGGACAAAAGGGAGCCAGTCTGTCATCAATTCTCCACCAGCTCTCAGAGCAAGGTGTTCATTCATTCAGTCCCACTACCCTACCTTATCCTCATATCCTTCAAGCCTCTATTTTGCTTCTTTTGAAGTGCTTATCCAATTATCTTTTTAAATGTGGTTTTGATTCCAGCTTTAGTCGCCACTTGTGGCAGAGCTTTTCTGTTTTTTAACAACCCCACTGTGCGAAATTCACTTCTAACCTCTCTTTTGCCTCTTCCATTGACAGCCCTCAGCTAATCCCCCTGTTACCAATTTACTAAACAACAGGAATAATCCTTTACTATCTATCCTCTCAAAGCCTTTCAGAATTTTGAAGATTTCTCTTACATCCCCTCTTAACCTTTTATGTCACAGTAGAAACAGACCCAATTATTCAAACCTTTCCTAAAATACATTAAACTTTCATCCCTGATATCACCTTTGTAAACCTTTACTACACTCTTTAAATGGTTCGATGGCTTACAAGTACAAAATTACATTTGTACAGCGCCTTTCTTGTTGGGAGGACATCCCAAGGCGCTGGATAGACAGGGATTTGGACCCGAGCTGGGGTTTGGGATCAGGAATAGTGGAGGGCAAGGGACGGTGGGAGGGTGGCCAAAGGCTCGGTCAAAGAGACGCGCCTAGAAGGAGTCAAGAGAGGGAGTGAGGTGAAGGGAATGTGGGACGGTTTTCCAAGGGTGGGGGCAGATAGGCTGAAGGCCTGACCACGGGCCGGGCCGGGCGGGAGATGTGGAGCAGGCTGGAGCCTGCTGAGAAGAGGGAATGGACAGGTTGATATGAGGTCAGCAGGTCGCAGAGGTAGGAGGGCCTTGAAGGCAAGGACGAGGATTTTGAATTCTATCCTCTTTGGGATGGGGAGCCAGTGGAGCCGCGTGGGCGTGATGGGGTCGTGGAGCCTAGAGTGGGAGAGAAAACGAGCTGTAGAGTTCTGGAAAATATGCGGCTTGTGGAGGGATGATTTGCAAAGCCTGGCAAGCAGGGCATTGGCATAATCGAGCCTAGATATGATGAATGAATGGATGAGGGTTTCAGCGGCCTAAGGGGTGAGGCAGTGGCAGAGCCGGGCAATGTTGCGGAGGTGGGGGAAGACAGAGTGGGTTACGGCATGGATGCGGTGTAGAAAGGATAGTTGAGGGTCAAACAAAATGCCAAGGTTCCAGAATGGCTAAGTAAGGTGTGCAACCATGGATGGTGATGCTTTCAGCACCTGAGGTATGGAGGCGCTGATGGGAGCCAATCAGGAGAGCCTCGGTCTTGTTGACATTCAACTAAAGAAAGTTATCTCTCATCCAGGACTTGATGTCTGACAAACAATGTCCTTCTGTCAGGACAGCAGTGGTCCTGGAGTCGAGGGTGGAGGCAGAGAGGTAGAGTTGAGTGTCATCTGCATACATGTGGAAGTTGACCCCAGTCTGTCACCAAGAGGGAACACGTAGATATTGAAGAGGATGTCAACATTTACATATCCTCAATAATAGAGCATTTATCCCCGAAAAAGCGGGGTCTCTTTGTGGGCTATCGGAAATTCTCTTCTCACCTTCCTTGACTCCACGGTGATGTACTTGGCAATGAAAAGTAAGAATCGAATCAACCCTCTGTGGTGTGTTTGTAGTCCAATTTCTGAGCCTTGGAGTTTCTCCAGTTCTCCAGGGCACTGCTGATGACCGCACAGACAGCCTGGCTCATTGGCAGACCACGGAGAGGCAGACCAGTCACTGGGAGTAGGGAATCTTCCCACTCAGCTCCTTTTAACCTTACAATCCAAAGCCCCAATGGGCTGGTAGTCCTACCTGTTCAAGCAGCAGGAAGTGTGGCAGATAGCGCTCACAATGGCAAGTTATGTGATTTTAACAGTTTAATCTCAAGCAGCATCCCAATGGTTACTGAGGGATCCCCGACCTTTGCTACTCACACCATCTGCACCTTATTCTTTCTGAAATTAGGTAAACAGGGGGCACTTTCTTCTGTACTGAAAAAGTACTACGATTCTGGGATTCTAATCAATTACTCGTTTTATCGCAGTCCGGAGGCTCAGAAGAACTGCCGTGTTCACCAATACAAGAGATTTCAAAATACCTCACCATGTGAAGGGTTTTACAACTCGGTGAGGCGCTGCATCAAGTGCACGTAGTATTATCTCAACACGGCATTAACGTGCTGCTTAAACAAGAGCCGCGAGTGCTCTACGTGGCTGGTGTGACCACAGGGTTAAGAAACTGCTCTTAACTGCTCTCTCAGCCTCATCCCTTGTGACGTTTGAGGGTACATTTCCTAAGTGTGCTATGATTTCCAATGTTATTCAGTAAAATTTCCCCCCTCACGCCTGTAAAAAAAATTCTTCTCTCCCTAATAAGACTCGACAATGACAACAACTTGGATTATACAGCACCCTTCATGTAGGATAACATCTTGGAATGCTGTGCCTTTCAACCCTTATATCCCGACTCACATAGAGAGTTCAGTACCTACAACAAGAAACAACCCACTTTACTTTAATTGGCCCCATTAATTAACACACCGTGGCCTCCCTTAGGACACAGAGGAGAAGTGACTGGCCAAAGCCTGATTAAGATGATGCGCTTAAGCTCTTATATTTTTTTATCTATTCGGGCATCTGTCGAGATAGAAAGGAGGTGGATAAACCCTCTTAATCCACAGCCTGCCACAGCTTCGAGCGAGCGACTGGAAACAAATAATGCAGCGTTTTTGAGTGGAAAAATAGGTGGAAATTTGAGTGAGCAAATGCGTCAAAATCAATTTTTCTTTCCGAGGGTGTGACAGTGGATGTTCTGAAGTGTAACAGTTTTCAGCGCATCGAAGCCTTTGAAAGCAAAAGGGGTTGGTTTGAGTCAAGGACAATTGTTGATGGAAAGCATCTGGCAATGGCAGGTGGATAAAACAGCGCTCAGCCTCTCTGGTGCTTTACTTTAAAAGGGTTTTTCCAAAGGTACAGGAGGAAGGAGTGATAATATGGGGTGTACACCATCTCAAAGCGGGATAATCCAGCACATCACCAGAACTACCTTGAAGCCGCTGAAGAAAACTAAATCTTTGATGCCCCCGGAGGAGATTCCCAGTGAGAATTTTACCCGATCACTCGAGGAAGGTTCCAGTAACTGTACCTCAGACAGTGAGTCCAACCTCGGGGAAGAAGAGATCTGTCACAAAGTGGGCCTGAGAGGGAAGAGAGAGGGAGACTCCAAGTCACTGGGCTGCTCAGATCCGTCTCCTCGGCAGGGATCAGCCGGGCAGCTGGAACTCAACAACCAAGGCAAGAAGGCAGAGAAGCTGGCCGCTGAGACAGAGGTAGCTAAATCTGAGCAGATCATTTTGGAAAAGTATGTAACTTCGAAGAGAGGGGTTGTTGAAGCGCATTCCTCGAGGCTGGCAGAGGAGATCCAGCAGAACCGTGAAGGGAAGCCAGTCCCACAACAGCACAAGAAAACCAAGAAGCCAAAGGGGCTTCAGTCAGTCAAGCAGACCAAGAACATCAAGACCAGAGCCAAGAGCGAAGACAAGGTTGAGTTCCCTGATGTGTTGGTTCAAAGCCACCAGGCGGCCTATGCTTTTCTCAACCCGAGTCTCTCCAAGTATGAAACCATCTTGACCTTAACCGAGCAAGCCACCCAGACCCAACTCATCCTCCAGCAGATGGTCAGCTTCTTGGCGTTTCGTTTTGAAGAGGTCAACCAAGCCCTGGAGGAAATAGTCATAGGCGGCGAGAAGCTGGTCAAGAGGGTTGGGGACAATCTGACCTGGCCAACCGAGCAAGGGGTTCTGAAGGATCAGCCCGACCTACTGCAGCAGCTCTTGCAGTACACGGTCAACAAGATGCAGGCGGTGAACGGGACGGTGGCTCTGGTGACTGGTGGGGCCCTGCAAGAGACTTGTGGTTATCTGCAGTCGGCCACGGATATTTTCCAAGAGAAGCTGAAGACAAAACAGCAGATGGACGACCGGCTCCAGAGGCTGATCGCTCACTTGGAGGCACGAGCCACACAGCGCTCTCACAGTGCCCCAGACATGACCCTTTACTCCGAGGACAGCGGCATTGGTGCTGACAACGATTCCCTCAAGGAATATTGCATACTGGACAAGTACGGGAGGCGGGTGAGTTGTGACGTCAACGCGTACCCTTTGTGCACCCATTCCCATCAGAGTGGCTGCCCAACACAGTCGTGTGTTTCCAATGCACCGACCTGCTCCTCAAAGTCCCACGACTGTGCCGTTGAACGGCGATTCAAAGACATATTCTATGCCTCAAATGCACCTCGATCTTCGCTGATGAAGATGGGCAACTCATTTGACTCCAACGCAACTACGGATGCTGAGAGCCTAAAAGGCGCAGAATCGATGGACCTTGGCTCGTTGGACGAAGAGGACACCAATGAGAGCGACACGGAGACAATTGCCGATGGGACGGTGCCTCGAAGGCCAAGTTCAACCCCAATAGAAATTGGGTCCCTGAGGTCTGGCCCGAAGAGAATCGATAACCCAGAGAACGAAGAGATGACTATCAAGCTTAAAGATGCTATCAGTGGCAGGATCCAGTTTGTCCCAATCGCTTCCGGGACCAACACATGGTCCGATGAAGAGAGCAAACCCTATCCCGTGAGACCCAGCACCGCAAATATCTGTAAAACTACCATCGCCAAACAGAAGAGGTCCAGGTCGGCTGAGTCACTGAGAAGTAAAGCCGAGGATCCAACCCTCTTGGAGCTTCAAAGAACCCAGAAGAATCTCAGCAAACGTCTGGACAAGATGTTCCAAGCGAAAGAGAATAACAAAGCGATACCCGAGAAGAAGAAGGCCACACGGCCCAGGATTGCAGCCAACACGCAGAGCACAGATCAGGCCACTCCCAACAGCAAGCTCAAAGCATCCCTCAATAAAAACTTTAGCATTCTGCCCAACCCAGACCGGGTGCTGCTTAAGAAGAACGACCAGGGGAATGGCAGGCAACAGGAAGACAGGAAAAGTCGCAAGAGCCCCGTCAAGGCAGTGCCCGCGAAACACAACTCAGCCAATGCCAAGGAAAGCCAGACGCCCAAGACCAGTGGGGGGAAAACTGCCAAGAACCCCCACCACAAATCAGTCAAGAAACTGATCGATACTTTCAGCCAAGGGAACGACAACGACAAATCTGAGAATCCAAAGGCTCCAGTTGGAATGAAACGGGCAAAACAGTTGGGGGTTCTTATCCTTCCCCATGTTGCTATGGGATCCAGAGACCGAGTATCTCAGAGGCACGTGTTTCCTGCCATTGAAGATCTCAGCGATCAGCAGGAACCAGTTTCATCCAGCGAGACACTTCTTCCTCCTGTGCCAACCAGTGAGTGTCAAGAGGGCTTTGCACAGGACGAAGAGGAGATGGAGAGCTTCCCACCACCGCCGTCCAATGTTTCGTTGGAGAGCCTGTCGGATGTACCAAGGGCTTCAGGGATCACAGCAGCCACACCGACAAACCCCTCAGAAACAGCAGACAAGCGAGCTGCAAAGGTCAATTTTATTGTTCCCAAAAAGACGTTAGTGGCGCAGAAGCTGAGGGCGTCGCTGAACTCAGTGGACGTTCTGCCAAGTAGAAACAGGCGCGTTGGGGCCTTCAGGATGCAGAAAAGACCAGAGCAAGAGATGTCTCTCAGCAACTCATCCTTGGACATGAGCCAACAGGAACACATGGAGACACAGCGCAGACTGTGCGGGAGGAGCAGTCACTACCCCCAATCCTACAAGATCATAAACCTAAAAAACACAACGGCTTCAAGCTCAATGGAAGATTTGGAATCTGAAACGATACAGTTTCCAGATGCGCAGACAAGTCAAGTCCAAGATAAAAGGGAAAGTGAGCGAGACTATGGGGGAGAAATGCTGCTGAAAGAGACCAACGGGTTCTTATCACCTACAGAGAGCCAATTGCAGAACTCTTGTGACTCCATGGCAAATGCCAGCACTGGCAATGGTCAAAGGGATTCTGCGTACAGATGCACAGCTCTCTCACCCCCTATAGACAAACAAATCCAATTCTCTTCCATTTCAGACATGAGAGGTGATGACACCCCTATCATTGTCCGGAGATCGACTCCAAGCAGATATAGAAGCCCATCCCCGCCTCCCGAGAGGAAGCTTCCAAGCCCCCCGTTACAGCCCAGGAATCTTTTCCAGACCATGAGATGTACATTTCCCTCACCCCCTACAGAGAGGAAGCTCCAGAGCCCACCTACACAACCCAGGCGCCCTTTTCAAGCACTTACTTACATTCCATCTTCACCTCCATCAGAGAATAGACTGACCAGCCCACCCGTGCAGCCCAAGTATCTCTTTCTGTCCATGAGTAACAAGCAGGCTAGCCCGCCCACCCTCCGTAGGCAGATGAGCCCTCCGGTCAGTGCAAAGATGCCAAGCCCTCCTACCCAGAAGAAACAAGCCAGCCCACCAACCCAAAGCAAGATCCCCAGCCCACCTTCGCAGCGGAAGCAGACGAACCTCCTTTCACACAGTAAGTTCCCAAGCCCGACGACTGGCCGGAGAGAGGTGGGCCCAGGTCCGTATCCCACCAGCAGCTCTCCCCCCATTTCACCCAGGATGCTGCATAGAGGATTCCGACACAGCTTAAACGTCGGCGAGGAGCCTCAGGCCTCCATGCGAATTGCATCCAATGTTTCATCCATCTTTTGCCCATCATCAGATTCCATGTTCGAGGCCAAATCATCTTCTCCACCCACCTGCTTTGATCCAGTGAATGCTACAGGTCACTCCCAAGTCTGTATTCTAGGGGACGGTAGCCCTATGACCTCCAGGTCAGTGTGGAGGAACAGCTTCATGTTCAGGCAGTATGGAGACCAGCAGAGAAGGTCCACATTGAGTGGTGTCTACCCTCAGCCTTTTGTTAAAAGAAACTTTGCTTCAGATTGCAGGGCTGCATTTCCGCTTCAACTCCCGGTCTCAATCTCGGCTTCTGCTGGGAGTGAGCCAACACTTTGCAGAACTGGGTAAGTCTTCCTCAGGTGTCCTTCTCATAAACTTGTGTGTTTTTGGAGGCGATTAATAAATCCTTCACAAATACAGCTTCACATTTATTATTCATACATGGAATAAGAATCCTTGCATTTGGAACAGTGCCTATGAGGTTGAAACGTCTCAATGTGATTGTGTGTTTACAATAATAATCCTTGCATTTGATATAGCACCTCATCACGCCTTATCCTCTTTGACCACCATTCGGTCACCCTCCTACCCCTACCCTCCCTGCCCTCCACCCTCCCTGATCCCAACCCCACCCACCCACCCAGCCTGCTTGGGTCCAAATCCCTGACCGTCCAGTGCCTTGGGATGTCCTCCCGAGATGAAATGCACTTTACAAATGTAATTTGTTCTTGTTGTGGAGACAAAGGGCTTCACAGAATATACTGTAAATAATATTAATAATAATAATCCTTGCATTTGATATAGCGCTTTTCACGTCGGGAGGATGTCCCAAAGCGCTTCACAGAACACACTGTAAAGTGAATTGACTGTATATTTGTGGGCGAACGCGGCAGCCAATTGCGCACAGCAGTGTCCCACAAACAGGCATCTCTGGAGGATTGTAGCTCAGACCCAGTGGGAGAATTTCCCTTCTGGTTTTGAATAATGTCATGGGATCTTTAATGGCTACCTGAACCGGCAGAAGAAACCTCTTCAGTCTAACGTTTCATGGAAAGGATTATTTATCTGGGTGAAAAATGCAAGACGTGATATGTTAATTTTTACCAGTGAGAAATATCAGATCAACTAACATTTTGCATCCAAGCCAGCCAATAATTAGCAAGTAACACAATGGGCGGGACATGGGGAGCCATAGTACTTACCTTGCCTTTTCATAAGTTGATGAGTGTAAAGAGCAGCCTAGAGAACCCTTAGGAACCTGCGTTCAGTTGCAGTTTAGTGGGATGGAAATTGGAGAGAAACAATGGGATCAGAATGTGAATTCACAATAGGATTCACAAATATCAAGTTCTAGAAAGAAACTGGATATACAGTACATCACATTAAGCCCCAGGAACTGCATCCTGACACACTCAGACAATTTGTGTTTGTGTCCATCGATGTGATGCACATTTGGTTACCTGCAGAATTAGAGTACTTTGATTGGAGTGCAATGCTTCAGTTGGGTATCTAGCCGCCCAAGTATAGATCTGATGGACAGAATATTCACTAATCTGTGCTGTTATTTCTATACTTCTCTGGAGTTTGCTGGCCGAAGCAGTACTCTTGGTAGAAAGGTGTCTGACTCCAGTGATGTTTATTTTACCTGCTCGTTGCAGACTTTTCGTTTGTCTCATGGACAGGTTCTGATGCTTGTGTGGAACTTGCGATGATTCTGAGCCAACCTCATGGTGGGACATGAGCTCACACACAGTCTAGGTGCAACGCTTAGTTGGGTGTAGGGGAGGGAATCACAGCACTGTCAGAGATGCTGTACTTAAGTGAGATATTAAATTAAATTGTCTGCTGTTTAGGTGGACTTCAAAGATTCCATGACAGTATTTGAAAAGAGAAGGACAATCCTCTTGTTATCCTGGACAACGACTCTCCAAATAAAGTGGTTATTCACCTCAAGGCTGTTTGTGGGACTTTACTGTGTTTGCCTACAAACACAATCGTTGCACAACTGCCTTGAGATGTGTTGACACTACCATATGCACTGTATCAAATGCATGGGATTGTTCTTGTCGTGTTGTGAATTAATGCCCTTTCAACACATTATACAATGACGTTTTCCTTTTGTATCAATTCAATACAGATTCCAGTTCATGTAATCCCCAGACTAACTGATTTAAGTGACAACTATTGATGAATTATTTCCTAACGACCAGATACTCGTTGTAAATCATAATTGTTTAAAAATAATACTCACTGTCCCACTTGCCTGACCGATCGACTATATTCCAGGGTGAAGTGTCATGCATAGAGTCTGTGAGAGTTATGAGGACACAAATGCCCTACCAGAAACAAAGCAGAATCTAGATTAATCTCTGAAAAAAGAAGCATTTATAAACATTTGGAGTGTGGGTAGGGGAGTAAAATTAAACAGATAGCTTAGCCGGAGAGCTGACAGAGGCACACAGTTTTGTGCTACAGTATTATTGTATTGTATCAAAGAACCATACAAATATACAACACAGCAGACGGTCATTGAGCCTATCGTACCTGTGCTGGCTCTTTTAAGAACAATCCTTTCAGTCCCATTTATTTGCTGTTTTCCCATATCCTGTAGTTTACAAATCAGTGTCCTGTTAGATGCTGGACAACATCAAACTGCACCATGCTCTTACTGGAAATGATCTTGTTAAAGCAGCTTCAATGAAATAATTTCAGCTGGCAAATTGTTCAGAGTGCAATTTTGATGTTGGTGCCTGTCTTCAAGCTATGTTACTATAGGAGAGATGCAACCCACTGTGTTTCAACCCTTTTTACAGAACGCATTGATTTCCAGTAGTTTATTATATTATGTATATTGTATTAAGATTATATGGATGAAAAAAATCACGTGTGATGTGGTAATTATCACATCGCCACATATTGCTCCCCTGAATTGGCCTTGCAAACACAGAGAAGCAAAGCGTGCTAAAAATATTAAGTAGGGCTGCCTTGGATGGTATTTATAAAGTGCCTGCAGAAGGGCAGATGGTAACGCTAGTTCAGAGCTTAAGTTTGGAGTTTTATTTGAAGGGGAACAGCTGCAGAGGAAGTGCATTAGGAGCATGCTGCACAAAAGCATTGGTGCAGTGGCATTGGTATTTTAGTAGACACAGGAAGACAATTGCAACCAACTAATGTGGTGACTACCTGCTTAGGGTGGAGGTCGGTGGGTATTGAGTCAATCCTCTATGTCAGTCTTAGTAGTTCAGTTCCCTGAGCCAGGCAGGGGCCCATAATACTCAAGGTACGGCTGATGACAGACCAGCCAGCTTGGACTTGGAGGGACAGACCCTCTTCACACTGAGAATTCAGACTGGGGCAGGGATTCTTCCCGGATTCGGCTCCTATTAGTTTTTCAAGACAAATCCTGATCCTATCTGGACAAAGAGCAGGACGCTTGCCAGGCAGTGTTTGCGATGGCAAGCTATTTGGTTTTTTTGTTAAACTCGAGTGACACTCCAACACACTGCAATCCATTGCAGGCATTTTCCATTTACAGGTGACATGCACATATGGTTTGGATACACTTGAGTACAATGATGGGTTTCTGCACGTGGCAAAAAAGACTGTTATTACCAATATAGGAGCATACTATCTGGGCCCTCCAAGTTTGTATTTAGTATGAACAATTTACCCATTTACGTTTAGATTATTACTAACGATGCCTATCACACAGCTTGTCTTTTTACTCCTTCTTTGACTTGCTGCCCCCCCTATCATACGTTAGTTAGCATGCTTCCCCTTCAGTTTCTGGGCCCTGGGTTTGAATGCGATTCAGGCTAAGATGAACAGTTCCCCTCAGCACTGGCCGAAGGGTGCTTTGTGCAATGTTAGTCTCTGTTAATCTCACTGTGTACTGAGTCACATCACAACATTAACCACATTTCACTCCAAAGCAGCACTACATTGGCAGCATAGGCAGTGAACATGTGTCAGCCATAGCTCAGTTGGTAGCAAACTTCCCTCTAGCTCAGACATTTGTAGGGTCAATCGCTACATCAGGACTTGTGCTCATAGTTCAGGGTGACACTTCAGTGCAGTACTGAGCCGAAGTGTGGACAGTGCTGTCCTTCTGACAATAATCTTCACACTTGATGCAGTATCCGTAAAATCAAAACATTTCACAGGTCATTTTGTTTGGCTGTTTGTGGGACGCTGCTGTGCACAATTGACTGTCGCGTTTCACCTACAAAATACAGTCAATTCACTTTACAGTATATCCTGTGAAGCGCTTTGAGACGTCTCGAAGACGCAATAAGGTGCTATATCGAATGCAAGGATTATTATTATTATTTGCTGTCAAGGGCAGTGACTTTGTATTTGTTGGCAAACGCAGCAGACGATTTGCACACAGCAATATCCCACAAACAGTCAGTCGTGAGGTGATTGATCAATCTGAAGTCTCCGCACTACTACAGTACTCCACACAACAGTCGGTGGTGAAGTAGTTAATTCACTCCAGTGGGATTTGTGATGCCATTATCTGTTTCTAATCCCAGCGAACTACATTCCTCTCTCTCTTTCTCTTTCTCAACAGCTTTGACGAGAATTCATCAAATGAAGGCGATGTTTGGAAGAGTCAATACACTTCTGATTTGAGAGGGTCGAACAGATCAACCTCCCACCCTGAACTCTGTGTTGTTGGTCAGGGGCTGCAGAAAGACTGATACCATCAGCGCCCAAGCCCCTGTTACTCTTGCGTCTTGTTTGCCAAGAACCAGGGCAGGACAAACCCAGCTTATCTGAATTCATAATAGCTCTGCAAAGTAATCCTTTAATGAGATGACCTACAAAAATATGATGTGCAAGGCATAATGAAACAGCTAAGATGAAATGAAAAGCATATTTTAATATATATACTGCGTATAGATTTTATATGCACAAGCTTTATTTTTTTTTCCAAATTGGTCCGGGTGAGAAAGTATGTTTTTCAAAGGTTATCCCATCCCCTCTACGGGAATTTCATGGGCACTGAATGGGAAGATAGGATTAAACTCTCCTGTCAGTCAGTCAAGCTCATCATCAGCAAATAAGAACAAAGGTCTGGCAGATATTTCGAGTTAAAAGCACAAAACAATCATCCTTGTGAGTGTGAAGTGCCAGAAAATGTAATGTAAGACTTGAGAAAACAGAGGTTTGAAATTAATTGAGGTAATTGTGTCTTAAAATGACCATCTTCAGGTCACGCTTGAAGACCTTCCTCTTCGACCGTGCCTACGGTCACCTTCCCCTTACCCCCCCCCCCCCCCCCCACTGTCAAGCGCTCTGAGACGCTATCCTGAGATCCTGAGTGAGGAGTGTTATATGTTGGTGCTAAAATACAAGATCACCTATAATTATGAAAAATTCTTAAATTCAGTCGTAATTTGCAGCAAACCAGATTCCAAATTAAGACTGCGTTTAAAAATATTGCGCAAACCTGAGCAAACTTAAATTGCAAGTCAAAATGATTTTACAAACTACAACTAGATGTTATTTCAGAAAATATTAAACATTCCTCATCGTGCTTGCCATAAAGCTATCAAGGAGTTAAATTAAAAGTAGACCCTGACATCTCCAAACTATCTCTGAGTCCCCATGGGGCTATTTCAATAGCTTGTCATTCATTTAGTTAACTTTCAATATATTAAACCCATTCCTTCTCCAATTGCTAAAATAACTCCACTATGGGAAGGCTGGAGGGTGGAATGGATGAGATGGGCAAAGTGCCTTCTTCACCCAAACCTCTTTCGTGATTTTGTGATAATGATTCCCTGCCTCATGCAGATGCCATCGTCAATTTTGCTGGACACAGTCAGTAATTGAAAGTGAGTGGCTCTGGGATGGCAATCCTCTGGAATGAGATTATTTTCTCTCAAGGACCACCTGCAGTGTCCATAGTGATGCTGTAACATTGCTTCAGGTACTATGCTATCTTTAAAATAATAGATTGTGACAGATCTTATCCCCCACGCAGCAAAATCTTGTCCTCCCATTGATCCCTGAAGAAAAAAAAACAGGTCTCCCCATGTAAGTAGGTCCTGGGTTTGAAACCCAGCTCTGCATTTAAGTCAGAGTGTCATATACGCCACAGCTGAGTTAGTGGACAATCTGACACTCTCATGAGGGAATAGGGTTAGTAGCTATTTCCACTGTTAAAGGGGAATCACTTGAGAATTTTAAGATAATTATTAGAAAAAAATTAAGGAACATTTTATAATAATAATAATTGCATTTGATATATTTTAGGATTTTTAAAAATATTTTTACACCTGGAGGGCAATTAGGACACGGAATAAAGCAATGGTTGAAGCAGAATCCGTAATAGTTTTTAAAAGGGAATTAGACTAATACAATATTTGAAAAGGAAAAGTATTGAAGGGAATGAGAGAAAAGGGCACTCACGTGGAGTATGAACACGAGCCGGGCAGGATAGGCCAAATGGCTGTTTCCGAGCTGTATCTGCTATGAATCTAATGCAGGGAAATGGGCCACGAAAATAACTCTTACATAGAGCCACTGCTGTAAAATTATATCATTCTAGGATTCGAAATTGGCAGAAATCGCCCGGATTTACATTTAGACAGGAATTAACTAAAGGCCACCTCACAAGATTATAAACCAAAGGTGAGGAAGGGTGAAATAGATTTTTTTTTGGAAAAAAAAACATTTTATTCCTGACAACCATTTGGAAAATCATTGGTATATGTGAAGTATGATTTGAGCGTAAACGTTTCAGATATTGGGAGTAGGGGGAAGGGGAGCAAATTCTGTATTTCAGGTCAATTATGCTAACTTTGAACAAATTTCATGAGTTGCCTGTAATTTACAATAATTCAAAGCCAATGCTGTAACCAAACATTAATGGATACATCGCTAAAAGTGCTCCAGTACCACATTCTGTACTGAAATGGCCCTTAAACTTAACTTGTATTAAATACTAGAACATGAGTGAATAGCTGCGAGTGGCCATGGATAAAATTCGCTAGGTTTTAAATGTTAATTGTAGATATATTTATCGAGTTACAATTAAAGTTGTTGCCTTTGATACCGGCACCAATTAAGTGAAATATGTTTTTTGCAAACAAGTATTAGATTGTCACACACCAAAATAATAAAATGGTTACTGTGTCCAGTCATTCGGGTCCTTTCACAGTTATTCTACTGTGAATCCTACAGATCCTACCCAAAACGATTAGTAAGTACACCAAAGACAAGGACATGACAAGCAAATATTAGCCTCACTGTTTTTAATAATCGATTCTTCATTCTGTCACTTGCAAAGGTAAAAGTAAAAGGATATTCGTTCAATTAGAGCCAGGACGGTTAGAAGTGAGATCAGAAAACATTTCTTCACACCGAGCATTGTGAACCTGTGCAATAGTAGACGCAAAACAATCAGAAGATGGATAGATTCTTGGACTATAAGGATACTGTATTCAGATATTTATGGCGGAAAGGCAGGAAAATAGGATTTACAAATCTGCTGGAATCTAATAAACTGACGGTTGATTAGGTGAATGGTCGATTCTAAGACATTTAGTTCCAGTGCCTTTTTTCTGTAAGTGTGTAAGGAATTTCTGAGTTGCACTCCTATGTAACCCAGTGCTCACAAATGAATAGATAGGATAGGACAGGGAGAGCATTTGATTATTTAAATCAAACCTGTGAGCAAGGTGATGAAAGGGACAATAGCATCCGGAAATGTCCTGGAAGATGCTTCTATGCTGCTGTGCCCATAGCTGCTGCCCAGCACTCCACTTTATAGTGATGCACATAGCTCATCTATGTCCGTAACCTCAGTGTTCCTCATTTGCTTGTGGTGCCAGGGGTCCCTGTGAGGGCTAAGGAAATCCAGTGCAGGGACACAGAGTACAGGAGCAACGGGCACTGAATACAAAGGCATTAAGAAGCCCTGCTAATTCTGTAATCAAATGAAAAGATTTTATCCAAGGTTTCAAGAAATCTTAGATATCTGAAGGCCTGATAGAGAGCAGAGTCGGACACACGGCGAGGTGTGTGAACCGAGCGAGTGGGAAAATCAGGCCCTCACTCTGTACACTGAGTAACAGAGGGGCATGTTTGATCCCCTGTTATAGATCAGAGAGGCATGTGGGTGTAAAACGGAGTCATGTTGAACTAGAAAAGCTCAGGTTCGTTCTCCTGTCTGTGCTATGTTAGCTGGTGTGGCAGCATGAGTGTGTGTGAGAAGTGTTTGCTATAGCTAAGTAAGAAAGGATGGTTATTCTTTGTGAATTTCCTTGAACTCCAGCACCAACTTTCTGGAGTTACAGTTTGAATGCTGTATTTTGCACACACAAGATGAATTACCTCAGCACAGCCCTAATAACTACATCATGTTAATGAGATTTTAATATTAATCTCTCCTCTCTAGAAAAAATGATTCAGGCTATATAAACTTCATATTGTGAATATATAAAGTGCATCATCTACAGAGAGAAAACCAGGCGAGGTTTCAGAATATGTTCCCTGGGGTAATTACTGTATCACATTTCGCCCACAAAATATGCAGTCAATTCGCGTTAATAATAATCCTTGCACTTGATAGAGCGCTTTTCATATCTTCTAGACGTCCTAAAGCGCTTCATAGAATATACTTTAAAGTGAATTGACTGTATATTTGTGGGCGAAATACGGCAGCCAATTGCGCACAGCAATGACCCCCAAACAGTTGTGGATTGAAGTGACCAATCTTATTATTGTTTTTTTTTCCTTCAGGGACTATTATCAGGTGTGTGGAGTAAGGAAATTTAGATACCTGCCGGGAATCAAAACCAGGTCTCGCACTTGTGAGGCGAGAGCTCTAACCACTGAGTTACAGGGACTCCCACCATATAGTATATTCTGTGAAGTGCTTTGAGAGAGTCTCGAAGACGTGATAAGGTGCTTATTATTATAAAACAACATAAACTCCACCCCCAACATATGTATATTTATGTTAAACATAAAACGTGAGTTGGCAGACGAAATAAGTCATCAACTGTTGCGTTACATATTTAAAAGAACTTTACGAACAATACGTGTATTTTTTGGGGAGTTCATGGATTTCCGCAGTGGCTGACATGATGCAGCCTTCGATCAAAGCTCCTTGGCTAGAAGGTCCAGCAGTGTTTTGGTGACGTGAGCTGGCTGGCTGGCAGCGTACTCCAGGAGGCTACCTCCCATCTGCTGGTGGAGGTTGCTGGCGAGCTTGCCCGTCACCGCTCGGACATTGCCGCCCCCACCTCTGATGACGCCACTTCCCATCATGTTGCTCAGCAGGTACCAGAGGGCGGGTAGGACGTGACGTTCAACAGCCTGAGGCTTACGCTGATACACCGCTGGGACCAGGCCTAGGGGAGGGGAGAAGAGGGAATCAGTTAGAGAGCTCGTCTACGCCCTGTGCCAGCATAATCGTGCCTTAGGCAAGTGACACTCCAGCCTTTTAGTCAGATATTTCAGGTCCATAAGATCATCACGTGGAGTCCTGTTGCTCGGTGGTTACAGCACTCGCCTCACAAGCAAGTGGACCTGGGTTCGATTCCAGGGCAGGGTGACACGTTGGGCAAGTTTCCTTCCTCCACCTGCCTCTGTTTACCTAGCAGTAAGTATGAACCCGGTTGTTAGTGGATTGGTGGATCCCTTTCCCGGGGCAATAATTCCTTCAAAAAAATAATAATGTGGTCACTCAATCCACGACTGTTTCTGGGATCACTTCTGTATGCAATTGGCTGCAGCGTTTTGCCCACAAAATACAGTCACTACACTTTACAGTATAATCTGTGACTCGTTTTAAACAACTCGAAGACATAAGGGATTAGCATTATTATTAAGCACAAAACCAATGAAGCGCAACCCAATTTCCACACAGCAATGTCCCACCGATAATAATGAAGTGAATGACCAATTGAACTGGTCAGATTGTTGACCAGGACACTGGGAGAAACTCCCTTTTCTCTTTTTGAATAATTATCACAAGATCTTTAACAGAGAGGTGGGAACTCAGTTGAACATCTCATCTGAAAGCCAAGACTTCAGAGTCAATCTAGTTGACGAGGCAGGGTTTATAAAACTCCTTATTTGATTTTGAATTAGTGGCATTGGAAGGCAAGTCACTCTCGGTGCTAAAGGAATTTAGTAACGGACTGCAGTTTACACAGTTCATCGATTGAATCAAACCATATTGATGGACGCAGAATGCCTCCTCATAACACGAGTGCAAGTGGCTGTTGTTGATCTCACCTGCCAGTCTCTCCGTGACATCCTGCAAGGCCTGGCCACTAACAAACTGCACTCTGCTCGCAAAGGGTTGAAGGAGCAGCAGGTTATCTTGAAAGAGAAAACAAAGAGTGGCTCATCACTGACGCAAGGAATGCACAACTACCAACCGCGATTAGGTCTCCCACGACACCACCTCTTAGGCTTAAGAACCAACATCTTAAAATTTAACATCACAAATGTTTGCACCACAAATGGACCCAATGGTTTACAGTATCTCTTCTCATGCTCCAGCCAATTGGAACCATTTCTAATCTGGTGTTAATGAGCCAGGCAGAGCCTCACCTACGTTACTGATCAGCCCGTCCAGCACCTGGACAGCCGCAGAGTAAATGGCTGCGTTCTTGGAGTTCAGGTTGTCGGCCACGATGGTGACGGTGGAATGAAGGACCCGGTGCAGGTTGTCCTTCAGCACCATGACCATGGTAGCCATGGACCTCAGTGCCAGCTGGTTCACCTTCTTATTGGAGTCCTGGAGCCGCGGGGTGAAGGCATCGAAAATCTGCCAACGTCAAAAGGCACAAAATACAAGCGGTCAGTGAGCTCAAGAAGGAAGGAAGGAAGGAAGGAAGGAAGGAGATGAAAGAACGAACAAAAGATGCATTTTTACATTGCGTCTCAAAGTGCTTCACAGGCAATTAATATCAAGTGTAGTAACAATAAACCTTATATTTGATGTAGCATATATGACATCAAAGTGTTTCACAATTAATTGGTTTTGTAGGCAAATATTTTGTGGGTAAGCGTGGCGGGCCTATTGAGAAGAGAAAGGTCCCACATAAACAGCCATGCACTGAATGGCTAATTGTCCTTAGAGGACTTGGGAGAAACTCGCTTCTCTTTCCCAAAAGTGGCAATGGGATCTTTAACATCCACAGGCAGACAAGACCTCAGTTTAGTGTCTCCACAAGAGTTACCATTGTCTTTCTTCACAACCACCATGCGTTTCCCCAGTGCTCACGTCCGTCTTCAACCCTGCCCCCAGGCAACGAAGTAGGAATTGAGCTTACGTTTACAAGGTTGGCGGTTACGAAGCCAGGGTTGGCCTCGCAGTGTTGCAGCAGCAGATTGATGCCTCGCATCCTCTCCTGAAAGTCCTTGGCACACAGCAGTTTGCTCAGCTCCTTCACCTGCTCCACTGATTCCATAATGCGGACAGTCGGCCTGCGAATCATCGGCTGCTTCTGTGCCATCGTGTCCGACTCCCCACTAGAGAGAAAGGACCATTTATAATAATTCTTGTATTTGATATAGCGCCTTATCACGTCTTCGAGACCTCTGAAAGCGCTTCACAGAATGTACTGTAAAACAAATTGACTGTATATTTTGTGGGCGAAACACAGCAGCCAATTGCGCACAGCAGTGTCCCACAAACAGCCGTGGATTGAGTGACCAATTTTTTTTAATGAAGGAATTATTATGGTAAATTTTGTGAAGTGCTTTGAGAAGAATCGAGACATGATGAGGCACTATATCAAATGTCAGGATTAAAATAACATCCAACCATCCTAATGCTTTTCACAGGTAATTACTGTCTAATGCAGTGACTGTGAATTTCTAGGCTAATGGAGGGTCCAGAACCTGATCCAAATCCAGGTTTAAAAACATATTCGCAATGCAATAGTTCAATGAGTACAAAACGTAACAATATATCTGAGAAGCTGGAAGTAGATTGAGGACTTCCAGTGAGCCAGCCCTGAAGCTTTGCTGATTACTGATAAGATTCCACATTAGCGACTCAGTTGCTGTTAGTGAACACACTGCAAACCACTTGCTTTTTCACCTCCAACACCCCCCCCCAATCATTATATCCGGCACGTTATAATTCACCTCACAACAGTGCAAATGTTTTCCTGAGAGTTTGAGGAGCTGTTGGCTCTGGACCTCCAATCCCTGGAAAGGACGAGATCCGAAGAAGCATCTCCCAGGCTCTAAATGAAGAGGAGAAAGAAAACACTCTTTAAAAATAAAAGACTTGAGCAATCACACTAAAACTAGATCATTTTGCACATCGCCTACGAATAAGGCAGCAGGAGAAGCCGGTATGAAGAACAGTTTTTTTACAGACACCAGGAAACACGATATCAGAAAGTGTGTTTGAGGCAAAGATAACGGACTTGTGTATGAAACAGCAATGTATGTACTCACATACAAACACACACAGAGAGCAGAGGATATGCTGCATCGCAATGAAATGGTTCATTTGGCCTTATTCTAACCCAACTCTGCTGAGACCAACAGTAGTTCAGACACGAGGGTCCTGGCTGAGATCAGTTCGAAGCACTCTGAGATGCCGCCAGGCGTGGAGGGCGCTATATAAATCCAAGATGATGTCATTGTGGCTAACGGCTCAGATTGAGGACCCAAACATGGGACATCCAGGGCCATATGGGTTAGTTCCACACCATCAATTCACCAAGTGAGCCATTGCGAGCAAGACCTTCAGACCTGCTACCTACGGAGCCTCCAATTCAACGAACATCTATATTTCACTGCCATACATGGATACCTCTCCCCAGCTCAAAGCCTGGCACCAATTAGTGCAGTAACAGCAAGGCACGTGGTAAATGGGAAGACTCACTCTCTGCTTAGCAGCTGTGATGACGTGTTGCAGATCGTGGGACAGAAGCAAGCGGCCCAAACATTGGTCGAATTCTGGATGAGACATGAGAACGTTCAGCATCTTCCGACCGTAAAACCTGACCAGGACAACGGGAAAGAGACATTAAACCAGGCAGACGTCAAACCCACAGGTACAGAGGAAGGCAACCGGCAGAGGTAGGATATAGGCAAGCTTCAGAGGTTACACTTCCCTTGCGATCCAGATCCCAATTTAAAAAGTACTTTAGCCAGAAGTGCTTCCAGCTGACCTTCAGTTCATTGACACATTCTCAGTGTAGTAATAATAATCCTTGCATTTCATATAGCATCTTATCACGTCTTTGAGACGCTTCACAGAATACACTGTAAAGTGAATTGACTGTATATTTTGTGGGCGAAAGACAGCAGCTAATTGCGCACAACAGCGTCCCACAAGCAGTCGTGGATGGAGTGACCGAATTATTATTTATTTGTTTATTAAATTATTTGAAGGGAGTATTACCCCCAGAAAAGCGATCCGCCAATCGACTAACATCTGGATTCCTACTTACTCTAATATCATTCCCCATTCTTAAACCAACTTCTGCAACCTCTCCACTAAGCCCCAAAACTCTGGAACACTCTTCCTATGTCCCTCCGTCTTGCCCCTTCCTTCCCCATCTTCAGGTCGCTCCTGAAGACCTTCACTTCGACTGTGCCTACGGTCACCTCCCCCGGCTCTGTGTCGTGCTCCGCCACTGTCAAGCACTCTGGGACGCTAACCTTCGTGAGGGGCGCTATATAAATGCAAGTTGTTGTTATATCTCAGTGAGCTGAATCCCATCACGCCACATATGTCAACGCCACTTTGGTTAGCGCTGCTGCAGAGACACACGGACCTGGTTTCCGAATTGCCATCCTGGGAAAACTTCCCCACGGCCCGGACTATCTGCTCTGTGCTCTCCTTCGGCCCCGACAGCACTCTCTCGGGCCCGAGGTGCTGCACAACACGGAGCAGATTCTCGGCAGCGCACTTCCGAACAATGCTATTTCGATGACTAGACAAGAAGAGAGGCAAAGAAAGTCATTGAACAGGCAACGCGTTCAGCCAACCAACGTTTAGCTCCAAGGAGGAGGACAAAACCAGAAAGAAGTTAGGCATCAGTCCTGAGAGAGAGATAGGGACCTGTCAATACCGAACCACCAACCCCACCATGTCGACCACAAGAGTGATCTGGATGAAGGAGGCCCATTTGATCTCATCTTCCAAAATACCACCCATGGAGGGACGGAGCTAGCGAGTGACTGGATGTGTTTTATGGCTTGGAACATCCTCCCGACATGAAAAGCGCTATATAAATGCAATTTATTGTTTCTTGTTGCTGTACATACAATTTCAGGACAGACCATCAAGAAATATTTCTTTACCCAGAGGGTAATTAATAACTGGAACAGGTTAACGGAAGGGTGGTTGGAGCCAGTTTGCAGGGACGCATTGAACAAATAGCTGTAATGGGGGGACGGTTTGGTGGGTATTTCAGAATCATGACACTTTTAGACGCGCTTTCAGTCACCAATCCCCGAAACTCTGGAATGCTTGTCCTCTCTCCCTCCGCCTTGCACCTACCTTCCCCATCTTCAGATCGGGTCTGAAGACCTTCCTCTTTGATTGTGCCTATGGTCACCTCTCCCCCCCACCCCCGCGTTGGTGTCGGGCTCCGACACTGTCAAGCGCTCTGGGACCCTACCCTGCGTGAGGGGGCGCTTATATAAATACAAGTTGTAGTTGTTGTGGTTGACATCACATGAGATGAAGGGCCTTCTTCACCCTCACCCCTCTCGTGATTACATGTTAAGAATTTCCCGCAATTCTGCGCCAACTTAAACGTTAAGAGATGATCTTTGCGGGCCAGAGGCCAGGTGTGATTTCAGTCCTTGGTACAAGGTGCGAGTGCCTTAGACGGACAACAATCCCGCCCTGCGCTGACCAACGCAACATGGTCGACGCTGCCTGTGTCGCTCACTTCACTCCTCCCGCCACCAGAGCAGCCAGAGCCCGCCAGGGGCTCACACTCTCTGCCATGACGGCCAGGGCCTTGCCCGCCTCCTCCCGGATGAACTCGTTGGAGTCGCCCGTCTTGTGGAGCAGGATTCGAGTCACTTCGTCCACCTCCTGGTCCAGGTTTCTCCTCAGGTGCGAGAAGAGGCCACTCAGAGACAGGATTGCCGAGCGAGCCACCTTGGAACGCAGATTGCTGACCTGGGGAGAAAGCACAGCGATGATTACCTGGGGTGGGGTGGGGGAGGGTGGAGGAGGGTGGGGGTGGGGGGGTCAAGGATTCATTCCCTTTCGATCCTGTTAACCATGCTTTTTCCTCTCTACACTCATCGTCTTACTCTCTCACTCCCCTCTCTGGACTCAAACCGGGCTCTTTTTTGCCACTTGGGAAGCTCCCCGTTGCTTGTGTAGGTAGGATTACTCCTAAACCCTAAGGGCTTTGGCTTGCAGGGTTAATAGGAACCAAGTGGGACGAATCCCTACCCGAATCCCTATCTCAAACAGGACTGACTCCTCAATCCACCGTCGATGCTGTTTCACAACGTGCAGAGACACAGTAACAAGAGGAAAGGGTGCCATTTGCCAACAAGATCATGAGCAATTTCAGCGCATCAATTACTTCACTCTGTGCTTATATTTCGAAATTTGCTACACTTAATGCCCCCTCCCTCCCTTCCAACCCACACACTCAGCTAAAATCTAGTGTGTATCCAGCCAGCCACACTCATTTTTAATTAACATTATTGATATAAATATCTTCAACCTATTGCATCCTCGGTACAATCACCTACAAACAAATTCACATGATCAAGAATCCTCTCTTCTCCCCCTACCCAAGAGCAGCCCTCAACCCCCAAACTCCCCCCCCTCACCTCCCGAGGCACTGATTTCAAACCCTCATTCCAACCCCTCGCCCCCATTCCCCCAACCACCTCCTTCTCAAGGGGCAAGTCTCACGCCTTTCAAGTCGGGAGGACGTCCAAAGGATAGGAGAAGCAAAGGAACTTGTGGTGTCAACATAAGTGCCAAACATTTACACTGTTGTGTCTATCATTGTATGAGATGAGACAAGAAACAAGGGAAATGCTAATGACAAAGTAATAATAATAATCCTTGCATTTGATATAGTGCTTTTTACACCCTTTTGATGTCTCAAAGCGCTTCACAGAATATACTGCAAAGTGAATTGATTGTATATTTGTGGGCGAAACGCGGCAGCCAATTACACACAGCAGCAACCCCACAAACAGTGGTGGATTGAGTGACTAGATTATTATTTTTTTGTTTGTTTTATTCTCCTTGAGGGATTATTATCAGTCGTGTGGAATAAGGAACTTGACCAAGGTTTTGTCCTGCCGGGAATCAAACCCAGGTCTCTCACTAACCACTGAGCTACAGGACTCCTCTTTATAAAGTGAGTGGGAGCCCGAGCGGGGAGGCAGACAGCACTTATTGACTGACGGGACTTGGAGTCTGGCAGAAGAGACTGCAACATGGAATTGAAGGTGGAGGCAGAATGAGTTATCACGTCTTCTAGACGTCTTCAAGCGCTTCACAGAATATACCATAAAGTGAATTGACTGTATATTTTGTGGGTAAAACGTCTACAATCGGCAGGGCCTGGGCATAGGAGAGACCTCTGAGAGTCTCAGTCATCGGCTGGGGTTAAATGTGCTGAGACAGGACAAGTCAATGGTGCCTCACCCACCTCCTTGGTCACCGCCAAGCAGACGTCGTGAAGCCTCGCCTGGAGAGTCTCGGAGTGAAACCGGGCCAGCCGTCGAACACTGCGCAGCCCTTTCTGCTTCATCTCCCTGAAAAGAGGCCACAAAATAGGGCATCAACACTCGCCATCGCTGCTTCACATCAGGCAACGGGCAACCGCCAAACATCCAACCACAACACGAACACAAGTTCACAAAAGCCTCATTAAGCTCAACCCTCCACCACTAGGATTAGAGATAAACGCAATACAATAATAACAACATTGACGTGCTGTCTCTAACATCGAGGGGACATCTCAAAACCCTGGTAAAAGTCCAAAATCGTCTCAAGGCTGAGGCTGTGAGAAATTTTGGACTTTGCGTGTATAAAAGAATAAAACTACGACAATCGTGTGAGAACAACTGCAAGTTACATACTCGATTTATTCTCTCTTTCTCTTCCACTCCATTTTCCCTCTATATTTATCGCCTTTCTCTCCTGCGCTCTTTTTCCACTTTACACTTATTGTCTTTTTCCTCTCTCATTCCATTCCCTCTCTCTACTCATCATCTGTCTCTCTCACCCTTGGTTCTCCCTCTCTCTCTTTATATATATACTTATTGCCTTTTCTTCACCCTGCTTCACAGTTCGGTGCTGTCTGTGAGTTGTTGGTTGTTAAATAATCAGGCTTCAAAAATCTGCAAAGCTTTCTGACCAGTCGCTGTTAGCCAGGAGTTTCAACGCCTCCGTCAATCCCTGTTCCTGGCGGGAGAAGGGCTTCATCTCCAGGGATTCCTCCTCATCCGAGTCCCTGTCCCTTCCGTTGGAATTCAGGGGAAATCCAGGTAAGGAATGAGCTGCAGAAAGGCAGGAGAATAATAATAATTATAATTCTCGAATTTGATATAGCGCATTATCACGTCTTCGAGACGTCTCAAAGCGTTTCTCAGAATATACTGTAAAGCGAATTGACTGGATACTTTGTGGACGAAAGACGGCAGCCAATTGTGCACAGCAGCGTCTCAGCAACAGTCGTGGATTGAGTGACCACATTTTTTTTTGAGGAGGGATTATTATCCCTGGAAATGCAATCCGCCAATTGACTGACAACTAGGTTCCTATTTACTGCTGGGGCGAACAGAGGCGCGTGGAGCAAGGAAACTTGTCCAACATTTCACCCTGCCCGGAATCGAACCCAGGTTGCGAGTTGATTGCTCTAACCACTAAGCTACAGGACTCCGTAGGGAGAATGGGGAGGTTACACTGTAACTGGGTTTACTGAATTGTCTTGGAGTCTCCAGGAATTAAAGGTTAGTCTCCACTGGTGCGAGAGCAACCCGGGAGAAACATTATAGGGAATTCTCAGGGCTTAGGGACATCATAGTGACTTTACAATCCTTTACAACACTACTATGAAGTCATTGCTGTCTCATTGCTGCCTCCTGGAATAATAATAATAACATCCCTCGTATTATCTCAAAACACTTCACAGAATACATACTGTAAATTGAATTTACTGTGTATTTTGTGGGCGAAACGCAGCAGCCAATTGCGCACAGCAGCGTCCAACAGTCATGGATTGAAGTGCCCAATTTTTTTTTAAGCAAGTATTACCCCCCAGAAAAGCGATCCGCCGATCAACTAATAATAATAATGATAATAATATAATCCTTGCATTTAATATAGCGCCTTATCACGTTGTTGAGATGTTTCAAAGCGCTTCACAGAAAATATGGTACGTCCACACAGAGTTGGGAGCCTATACTGGACAGACTTGGATGTCCCATACAGACATCGTAGTAACAATTGTGAAATGTATTCAATGGAGCAGAATCATTCTTAGGCAGTATTAACGAACGTCCTCCCGACATGAAAGGCGCTATACAAATGTAATTTGTTGTTGTTGTTATCTAACACTGTATTTTCCATTAAATCCATGAGGTGGGCTTCATGCCAACCACATCCGCACTCTTCCTCTCTCGTCCTCATCATTCCTTACCAGAAAAGTGCCGTGACTCATGGTACATTTGGCTGATGTTGGGGATGTTGGGCAGAGAAGTTCTGTTGATGCGTTGACGGAGCGAGGTGTCGTTACTGATCCGGCCCAGGTTGGGAGAGCGGGTTTCCTGAGTGCTCAACAACTCTTCATCTGGGTCACAAAAAAAAGCACAGAGACGTGGCAGGGTGCACGTGGCTTGGGTTGATTGGGGTGAAATTTGAAGCGATTCATAACCAATTGGATGTGATAAATTAGCTCTCTGCTAACACCTATCTGGTTAGCTCTCTGCTAACACACATCCTACGCTCTCACAATAATGAAATGCAATACTATACAAATTTACAATTATATAGCGTCTTGCACATCGGAAGGATGTCCCTAGGCGCTTAACAGCTCTGGATTGACACTGGAACTGGGGTTGAGAGCCAAACCTCATGCCAGGATAGAGTCTAAAACCCAATAATCAAACAACAGATATCTGTTAAATGTAACTTCCTTTTGCAATGACGGATATCATTTTGCTTTCTGGCACATTTTCCTTTATGTGCAAGAAACGACACAAATTTCCAGCTGTTCCAAAGTATTCTCGAGCAACAAACCCTCCTGACTTCCCACTTTAAGGATCTGAGACACTGCAGCATTATCGATAATAATTCATGTATTTGACATAGCGTCCAAAAACCCGGGTCCAAAACCCCCCGACTGTCCAGCTTCCTGGGACGTCTTTCTGACATGAAGGGCGCTATCCAAGTGCAAATTGTTGTTGTTGTCATAACATAAAATGTCATAACGTCTCAAAACACTTCACAGGTAATTGCTGTAAAGTGTAGTGACTGTGTATTTGTAGTGCAAACACAACAGTCAATTTGTGCACAGCCCGGTCCCACAAACAGTGAATAACCAATTTATCTGGACAACTGTTGACCAGGACACCAGGAGAAACTTCCTTCTCTATTTGAGTAGCATCACAGGATCTTACAATCTGAACAGACACGTGGTACCTCGGTATAACATCTCATCCGAAGGACCTGCACTCGAACCACGCTGTGCTCCCTCAGCACTGAAATTGAACATCAACTTAGACGATGAGCTCAAAGTCCCTAACCCATGACCTTCAAACCCAGAGGGGGCGATGAGTGCTACTGACTGAGCCAAACTGGCACCTAATGGACAGAGAGAGAGACATCTGATTTAGTTACATAGGAATTTGCTGGGGCGAAAGAAGACCAAGGTCCATCGAGGTCGCCTTCCACCATCCTGGCAGTCGCTTGACATATCGTGTCCCAAACTATGCACTGTACTCTGAGATATTTTCAGCGTATCAATTGTTGTCAGGTCAGCAATATGCACACCAGCCGTAGCTCACAAACAGCGATAGGTTGAATGCCCATTTCAGAAGGATTTTCAGTGAACTTGGTTTGAGGGAGGAATGTTTGCCAGGCTGTTGGCACTGCCCAGTCTGTGTGTATGTGTGTGTGTGTATGTGTGTGTGTGTGTGTGGTATGTGGCCAGTTACCTGGCAGAGAGACTGTATTCTGCATTCTCTCTCTCGGGGGCTGTGTCAGCTCGTTCCTGGTTTCCATTTGCAGCCGTCGCTGTTCCATCTCTTCACGTCGCTTCTGATGCATTTTATCCTGAGCTGACTTTGAGATGGTCACGTGGCATAGCTGCTGCAAACCAAATGGGGGCGGCGGAGGGTGGAGAGGGAAGGGAATAATGAGGCTTACGATATTACATCAAGAAAAAAAAAGCACAGTCAAAAGCAGTCAATATTATGATGATGCTCAGTGCCAGTCCCACTTACCCTCTTCTCGTTCTGCGTCTCATCGTCCTCCACTGAGCGGCGTCCGTTTGCTCCCCTGGTCAAGACTGCGCTGAACCTTGAGGGTACCAGTGTGCTGGCGCCTGGCGAGTTCTGCTCCTCGACTCGCTCCACTGGCAACTCTGCGGCCTCCAGGACACAGCCTCCTACTGAGCCAATGCACGGGACGTTACCTACAACCACACGCATTTACGTAGCGCCCTTCACATGGGGTAGCTTCAAAGTGGCGGAGTCTGACAAATAGCCAGGGCCTAAGGGAGGGGGGGTTGGGGGGGGCAGGTGACTGTAAGTACGATCATCTACACTCCAGATGCAAATAAAGTGCTCAAACTGGAAGTAATAATAATACTGCTTGCATTTGATACAGCGCCTATCAAGCCTTCGAGACGTCTCAAAGCGCTTCGCAGGAAACGCAGCGAGGTGGATTGACTGTGTATTTTGTGGATGAAAGGTGGCAGCCAGTTTTGAGACACGGTTTCAGTGGCAGCTCCCGTCGAACACAGCGGGACTCCTGGGGGGGGGGGTTGGGGAGCTCAACGCTCATCCCACCAACCCCGTGAGACCAGCTCCGAGGCGAGCTCGAGCTCAGAGCCGGGTTCTCAGCCATGTAACGCGAGGCTTCCCGACAGAAAACGGCGTCACTCGGCCTCTCGAGGGCTTTTCTCCAGCACGAGGTGAGATTTAAGCTGCCGTTCCCTCGGCGAGGACTCTGCCAGCCAACCACTTTGTCCAATTTTCACACACATACAGAAATGGAAACTTCTTAAACGCCTGCCAGTGAGCTAGGCCCGTGTGACACCAATTCGCGGGTTGAATAGAGTACGTCAGATCCCTTAGCAACCCTCTTTATAGAGCCAGTGCCACTCAGGGCTTGTTGTCAGCCCGGGGAAACAGGACAACCACATAACAAGTGCGTCCTGTGCTGTACTTCTATACAAAGACAGGAGGATAACCAACCCGGGCGTTCATTGCCACATTGCTATATATTTCACGAGGAAGGATTAGATTGAAAAAGGCTTTTTGAATATTTGATCTCTTGTTTTCTTGTGCTCCAGTGTGTACGTGGGGTGTGTTGTGTGTGTGGTGGTGTGTGTGTGTGTGTGATTAGTCTGTGATGCTAGGTTAATCCCATTCCTTTCAGTTCTTGTAGGTATTCCTAAGTAGTAATAAGTAGCGATAAGGCGCTATATCAAATGCAAGGATTATTTTATTGTTATTCTACTGTTCATTTTTGTGGAGTCCTGTAACTTAGCAGTTAGCTTAGCAAGCGAGAGGACCTGGTTTAGACTGTTTACTTAGCAATAAGTAGGAACCCGGCTGTTTAGTTGATTGGCAGATCACTTTTCCAGGGGCAATAGTCTCTTCCAAACAAAAATAAATTTTAAATAATAATAATAATTTGATCACTCAATCCACGACTGTTTGTGGGACGCTGCTGTGCGCAATTGGCTGCCGCGTTTCACCCACAATATACACAGTCAATTCACTTTACGGTATATTCCGTGAAGCACTTTGAGACGTCTCAAAGACGTGATAAGGCGCTATATCAGCTGCAAGGATAATTATTATTATTACATCCGCGAGATCGGGAGAAGGATTTTATGCCAGGACGGAAAAAGAGCCATATTTCCAGAAATGGGTCTTGGAAAGTTGAGGTATTGGGAAAGACTGATACTTTATTGCAGTACCTCCCTGGAAACCGCACAGAAGTGACAGTCACTTTCGCAAGGAAATAGACACAGCAAGGAAGGGGGAAAGAAATTCTTGCCTGTAACCCGAGCCTCTCTCTCTTCAGTGTGTTTGTGGGCAGCACGAGGGTTCCCTCCCGTCTCACGAGATGCCCTGAAAAAGAACCAAGATTTTTTTCGAGAAAAATAGGAACATAGTCCAATTCTATACATAGGGCCTAATAATTACCCTTGGCTGTTGGTGGGATCTTGATTTGCATAAGTCGGGCTGTATTCGCCTACAAAAAGAGTTACTGCACTTGATAGCGATTTTCTGTGAAGTGGTTTGAGGCATCTCGACCTACATCAAATGCAAGGATTATTATTAACCATGGGGAACGCACGAAGGGCAACTGTAACTCCACTGCTACTGTTAGGGCTGAGATCAGGGCAGAGTCGGGATCACCGTTGGGATCCGTAGAGTCGCACAGTTGGCATTTCCACAATCGATTTCAAGATGCTCGCACTCGTTTTCAAATCCCTTCCTGCCCTGGCACCTCCCTACCTCTCCGACCTGCTTACTCCCCAACTCACAACCTGCTGCTCCCACTCGACTGGCTCCGGCCTCCCGCTTGTCCCTCGTGCCCTCCGTTCCACCATCGGTGGCCGCACTTTACAGCCACTACGCCCCGAAACTCTGGAACACAATCCCTCAGCCTTGCCCCTTCCTCCCCATCTTCAGGTCATGCCTGAAGAGCTTCCTATTCGACCGTGCCTATGATCACATCCCCCCAGCTCGGTGTCGTGCTCAGCCACTGTCAAACGTTCTGGGACGCTACCCTGAATGAGGGGTTGTTGCTGTCCATTACCGTACGAGCTGAAGCATCTGTGTCACCGTCTGTTGCTCTCTGGCAGGCACTGAATGGATACTGTCCAATGCTGAGTTTGGAGATTTGGAAGTGGACTGAGATAAGCTGGCCCCCAGCAACTTCCGCTTCCTCTCAGCACTGCTGCGCAGGTGCAGAAGCGAGTTCCTTACCTGAAGAAGAAGGAATACAATATGTGTCTAGCAATGATCCAATGGGACTCGAACAGCACTCATCTCTAGGTTGTTGACTGACACCAACCCAGCTCAGTGGGTAAAGGCACTGCCTGGTGGATGTAATGATTCCTATCTGGTCACTCCTGGCTGGGAACAGCAGGAGAGCAAGAGATTCACCACTGGGTCTCATGGAGTTACAATATCAACAGCAAAATCTTTCACAAACTTTGTACACGGCTGCTTTTCGTTTCTACTCACTGGTATAGCCAATAAAGGCACCTCACTGAAGGACACACCATAGAGAGCTCTTCCCACTACTCATCACAGGCGCAGATGATGACTTTCACTGAATGGGCTGGGCTAGAATGACTATGAAGCAGTGCCCCTACCTCCTCTGGGATAGTTGCAGTTCCAATGGGCTTTGCTTCAGCTCCCTCCCCTGGGAGCCATAATCCTGGGCCTTCAGGCGCTCCATCGTTTTTGCTCTCAGAGGACTGCTCCTCACTGCTGACACCTCTGTTCCCTTGTGGGCTGGCACTCCGCTCGATGGGTGGGACGGGTCTGGGGGCATTTAGCAGCCGCTGTGTGGTGGATCGAGCCAGAGCAGGTTTCAGTGGAACAACAGTCTCCCCTGCACTTGGAAGAGAGCGACACAGTTACAACCAACAACAACTTGGATTTATACAGCACCTTTCATTGGGAGGGCATCCCAATGCGCCGGACAGTCAAGGGTTTGTTCGTGAGCAGGGGGTTGGATTCAAGAGGGGTGGGGGCCAAGGGTGTTAAGAGTGGGAAGTTGACCGAAGGCACGATCACAGAGAAAAGTCTTGAGACGGAACTTGAAGGAGGTGAGGGAAAGGGGTGAGGCAAAGGGATCTCCAGGATGGAGTTCCAGAGGGAGCGGGCAAGACCAGTACAAGCGAAGAAGCACCTTCGACCAATTTGATCTCAACTTTCCAGAATATCCACTCCTTGAGGCTTCCCATCTCGTAGCTTATTTGAATGTACTGTTCTGAGTTAACACTCTCTATCTCTTTTGGCGTCTGTGCCCGTTTGATGCATTTACAGTTAAAAAAAAATCAGAATTTTTCCACACTTTCAGAAACATGATTTTGGGAGTGAATGTTCTCTCGGGATAACAGACACTTCACATTCAATCTCCTTCAGCCTGACCTTTCCAGTGCTGAGGAGTGGGTGAAATGTATGTACAATGTCCCTCATACCGCTGGGTACGTTATAGAGCTTCAAGATGACACATGTGCCACAAACACCTCTTTGTAGAGGTCAGGTGGACACAGCAGCATTGATTTCTCTCTCCTCCCTCTAAAACCACGAAATAAAAAGAGTTGCAAATGCTTCAAACTGCCTCAGTTCAGCAACTCTCTGCTTGGCTCATTTGGGTAGCACTGTCACCTCAGGGGCAGAAGGTTGTGGGTTCAAGCCCCACGTCTCCAGGACTTTAAGCTCACAGTCCAGGCTGACACTACAAAGCAGTACTTGGGAAATGCTCCATTGACAGGTTGCACGGTTGCACAGTGGAATAATGCTGAGTTTGCTTCAAAAAGCATCACTACTTGACACTTTGACGCATTAAATAATCGCAATAATAAGACTTGTATTGGATATATTGCATTATCACGTCGTTCAGACGTCTGAACGTGCTTCACAGAATATACTATAAAGTAGATTGACTGTAATTTGTGGGCGAAACGCAGCAGCCAATTGATGTCACGAGAAAGCAAAGCGATTTCTCAAAAATAGCAGCCAGCTGGAGGTTTAACGCATGGCTTCCCTCCCGACTTCCTCTCTAACGCGTGTCCTCTGGTGCTTAACCCTCATCAACATTGCAAACAATTTGCCAGCTCTCAGCACAATCTTCGGTCAGTGGAAAACCAACCCACCCACCCGCCGAGGCATTCCATTCCCTGCATTACATGGTAGGAGCAAAGCCCACACCCCCACATCTTTGTGATTGATGTTGCTGTGGGATGCATTGAAATCTCAGCTTGGTTTGGATACTCTTAAGCATGGTGATGGATTTTCGCACGTGGAGCTTAGTAGTTAGAGCGCTTGCCTTGCAAGCAAGAGACCTGGGTTCGATTCCCAGGCAGAGTGAAACATTGGGCAAGTTGCCTTACTCCACACGCCTTTGTTTAGTTAGCAGTAGGTAGGAACCCGGTTGATAGTCGATTGGCGGATCGCTTTTCCGGGGATAATATACCCCTAAAAAAAAAATAATTTGGGCACTTTAATCTGCAAGAAGACTGCCATGGCCCAGGGCAGCATTGTCACCGAGATGCCCACTAGGCATCTCTGGAACCCACCTCCCCATCCCCAGTTTCCCCCAGAAAACACGACCAAACAAGAGCTCTGCACTGGCAGTGATCACAGGTCCCTTCAGCCGTCCGCTACACGCTGCCAGCATGGACTCCAGCCAGGCGCCTGGTCACTGGAGCACTGCAGCCCTGCCGCCTGGTCCAAGTTATTCTCATTGAAGCCATTGTGATCGTCTCAGAACAAAGAGAGAGAGGCCATTGTGTGGCTGAACAAAGGGGAAAATCACAGCTGGAACCGAGCAGGTCCTGTTCCTTCCACATGCAAGATGGCTCAGTGCTGCCTGGGTTTGTGGTCGCGAGAGGGAGAGAAACCCAAGGCACCCACACCTCGCACTTCTACTCTGCCTGTCTTTACGGGGATTTCAACACAAGTCCCTCTGGTCTGGGCGTGATTCTAGACAAGGGGTCTGTGTAGAAAAGAGCACGACAGCTGGATATTTGGCAACGTGCTATGTATTCTCAGTACTTGACAGTAGTTATTGACACACATGGAAACCCATCACCCTGCTTAAGAGTATCCAAACCAGACTGAGAATTTCATATATGCCACCTGCGCACCTATGACAATTTTGCCATATCCATAATGGAATGCACACTCTCCCCCTGGAGGGATGCACCATGTTTACCTATTTCCGGAGAGTATTAATAATAACAATAATAATCCCTGGATTTGGTGTCCGCTTTTTACACCAGAAGGACATCTCAAAGCGCTTCACAGCATTTTTACTGCAAAGTTTAGTCACCGTGTATTTTGTAGGCGAAGACGCAGGTTGGTGAGAGCCAAGGCTTGGGGACCCATGAGTGTGGGTTGGGTACTGCTAGAGTTGAAAAGCTGGCTATCGTGAGCACTGTCTGGCAAGCTTTCCTGGCTGTTTCTCCAGCTAGGTCCACCCAACCCATGAGAGACAGAGAGAGAGAGAGAGAGAGACACAGAGACAGAGAGTGAGACGGAGTAAGGAACAAAGAGAGTGACAGATTGAGGAAGGAGCGATTGAGAGTAAGATTTGTGCGTGAGCTTAAGTTACAGATTTGATGGTACTGACCCCTCCGTGGCAGGTTTTCTGACATTTGTCTCTTGAGTTTATTTTTGAGTTGAAGGGTCTCGAGAAAAGGCTCCTTCACTTCTCCCTGGCTCCAGTCCAGGCTCAGGCTGTAGCCGCGTGTGTGGGAGGGAGACTTGGGTCCATCTCCGTCCAACAAACGATAGAGGTCGCTCCTCTCCAACACCCAACCTCCCGTCCCCTCTCCACTTCGCACAAAGCAGGTTTTCTTCAGCGGAGGATTCACACTAGAGTGAAGAAATGCTACAAGAGAAGGAGAGTAGTGGTTCAGCTTTACATTAATAATAATCCTTGCATTTGATATAGCCCATTATTACGCCTTCAAGACATCTCAACGCGATTCACAGAATATACTGTGAAGTGAATCGACTGCATATTTTGTGGGAGCTACACAACAGCCAATTGCGCACAGCAGTGTCCCACAAACAGTCGTGGATTGAGGACCAAATTATTATTATTATTTAAAATTGATTTTTTCAAGGGATTATTAGCGGCGGAAAAGCAATCCGCCGATCGACTAACAACCGGGTTCCTACTTACTGCTAGATAAACAGAGGCGTGTGTGTGGAATAAGGAAACTTGCCCAACGTTTCACCCTGCCGGGGAATCAAACCCAGTTGTTCTCGCTGGTGAGGCGAGTGCTCTATACGGTCAACTCACTTGATAGTATATTCTGTGAAGCGCTTTGAGAAGTCTCAATGAGATGATAAGGTGCTACAAATGCAAGGATTATTTTATATTTATATCACACTGGGGGAACCCCACCACCCACACCCAAACACCCACGCACACACACACACACAGATCTCTCTGTAAGAGGAAACACTGTAGATCAAGTCCCTTTTTCTTAAAGAATTTTACAGCACCCAATAAGCTCAGCAGTCCTTTCTGCTAACTATTCCTTGTCGAGGTTTGGGCAATGATCTTAAACTTATACCTTCTAGTTGTCATCTAACTGACAGATAGAAACAGTTTCTCCCCATTCGCCTTGTCAAAATCCCTTCACATAGACACTGACCCCTTTCAGACTCACTCCACATACCACACTGATCCCTCTCAGAACACTGGCCACTCTCAGACTCATCCGCAATCACGCTCAATTTCACAAGAGGATTTTAAAGCCTCAAAGTAGCACAAATTGTTTCGGTGCTTTCAGCTGACAGTAACAATGCACTGAGTGAGATTCCTCGTAAATAATTGGATGTCATCAGTTTGCAACCAGCAGAAGGAAACTTTCACCCCATCGCCCTGAGCTGAATCCAGGCTGGGGTCGAGCTCAGGACCCAAAGGGTTGTCAAGAGGCAGTGAGCTAAAGCTCTGCACGACAGCTATTTCTCAGTGTCACACCTTTATCCCGCGATGCCCATCCGTTGGCTTGTAAATGCAGATTAGAATCCACACTCTTGCTGTGCACAGGCTTGAATCCTGGATCAGGTCCACAGTATACACTTACCGGAGCCCTGTAGTTAACTGGGTTAGGAGAATAGGCAGAGGAAAAAAAAGTGGCAGTGAAAATGGGATAGTAAAATGTCAAAGTATTTCTCAATTGTACCAAGAGCAGACCAGAGCTACAATAGGATAATAATAATAATAATAATCATCTTTTCATTTGATATAGCACCTTATTACATCATTGAGACGTCTCAAAGCGCTTCAAAAAATATACTGTAAAGTGAATCGACTGTGTATTTGGTGAGCGAAACGAGGCAGCTAATCCCAAAACGGCCACACACAGTTTTTGCACAGGGTCCATACAAACAGCCATAAAGGGAATCACTAATTTACCTGGTGGATTCTTCAATAGCATCAGCGAATCTTTAGATCTTTGACAGATTGTCCCGCATTTGAAATCTCATTCAAATGATAGCAACTCAGCAAATGAAGCGCTCCCCCCAACACTGCACTGGAGTGTCAGCTTTCACCTTGGTTTCCAGAAACAACTGCTTTGGGGGATACCCATAGAAGGAAACCGATTGCAGTGGTGGGGGTTTGGGGGGACAACTAGAGGGAGAGAGGATGGGGGGAGATACAAAAGGATGATGGTGAAAGGGAACCTTTGCTAAGGATTACGTTTTTTGGGTGAATGCGGACCAGGAAGTACCATTTACTATTTAATGTAAGGGATTATTGGTGCGGATTAGGGTTTACTCCAATCAGTGAGCACTTTCTTACCTCCTGTGATTTCCCCACCGGGGTCCATGACCTGTCGTCTGCTGTCACCGTTCTCAATGGTTGGATGATTCTGGACCTCACTGTGCCACTGCTCTGAGGTTGTCTCCTCTCCAAACACATCAGAAGACTTGGGAGATGGGAGGACGGACACATGAGTAGAGAATAACACGAAAACAAGAAAAGACCTTGTGGTTCATCAGGTCCACTTTGCTCCACATGCCCGGTTGGACGTAAGGGGCTGACAGCTGTTGCTATTGCAAAGATATGTGTAGTGTGCTTTAGCAACATCCGATCCAATCATCCCCCCACTCAGTCTCTTCCTCTCTCTTCCCATCACCCAAGTCCTCAGTGCTGAGAAAGCTTGGGATGTGAAAGGAGAACTCCAACCAGCAGCCTCCTATGTTAATAATAATAATAATCCTGGCATTGACATAGCACCTTATCACATCTTCGGTGCGTCTCAAAGCGCTTCACAGAATATACTGTAAAGTGAATTGACTGAATATTTTGTTGTTGATTTCGTAATCTGCCAATTGACTGTCAACCGGGTTCCTACTTGCTGCGAGGAAAACAGAGGCGTGTGGAGTAAGGAAACTTGCCTAATGTTTCGCCCTGCCCGGGAATCGAACCCAGGTCCTCTCCCTTGCGAGGCTTTAACCGCTAAGCTACAGCACTACCTACGTTGGCACAAAGTGTCAGCTCCCCATGTGCAGTATCAACTTGCTGTCTGGCCCATGACATTTCCTGGATAAATGACCATCTGATGGTTCAGTGTGGGGTAGCATTACCGAATATTTACTGCCCATTGTGGTGTGTGAGCGCAGAGGTGAAATGCCTCTCCCAGTAATTATTACTGTCCCTCATTGTACTAATACTGGCACTGAGCCCAGGCCTGTAGTGAACTGTAAAATCATAAAACGTTTCAGATTGGAAATCAAGCGCTGGGGCTTGAGTAGAGCCGTTGTCACAGAGGCTGCAACGGAGCAGATTTTAAACAGCTCAATATACACGATCAGCATCATTCTCATCTCTGTTTCAGAAAATTGTAGTTCAAGCACATCGGCACTGTAAGCTCACAAGTTCGAGGTTGACACTCCAGTACAGTGCAAGGGAGGAAAGGGGGAACACTGCATTTTCAGAGGTGCTGCCTTTCGAACGAGACATTTAACAGAGTTTTGCGGGACCTTGCTGTGCACAGAATGTGCATTGAGCTACAAATGTATAGTCAACTACACTTAATAATAATCCTTGCTTTTGATATAGAGCCTTATCGCGGGTCTTCGAGACGTCTCAAAGCGATTCACCGAATATAGTGTGAAGTGAATTGACTGTTATTTTGCGGGCGAAACGCGGCAGCCAATTGCGCACGGCAGATTTGACAGCGATCCCTGCTTTCAGACATAAACGCTGAACCAAATGCAAACCAAAGCGCTGAGTGGAATTCTATCGAGTCGACCAAGCTCATCTGGGAATGTGCGGGATTCAATACTTACAAAGGGGTGACAGCGATAATAACTTGCAATTACCTAACGACTCTCATGTAAAAATAGACTGCTCCAAGCAGTTTATAATATATAATCGATCAAAAACAGAGGGAATAAGAACATAAGGATTTGCTGGCGAGAGAAGACCAAGGTCTATCCAGTTTGCCTTCCACCATCCTGGCAGTCGCTGACATGTCGTGACCCAAACTATATATTGTATCCCGAGATATTACTCTCTAACAGAAATCGATCTAATTTGTTCTTGAAACAATCTGCACTCTCTGCTTCCACCGTCTCTTATTGTTACAATAGTTATTAATAATTGAACGTTGTTACACAGGCAAACCTGGCAGCCAAGTCTGTGCCAGAAACATCCCGGGAACAATGGGATGAGCAGACAACTCATTAGAAGGTTTGAGAGTAAATTTGGATCAGGAGGGGAATATAAACCAGGGGAGAAGGGTGGATAGCTCCTCATATCTTTGAAATAGCACTGGCAGAGGACTCCAAAGGCATGGGTTCGATTCCCAGGCTGGGGGAAACACTGGCCAAGTTTCCTTACTCCACACGCCTCTGTTTACCTTGCAGGAAGTAGGAACCCGGTTGTTAGTCGATTGACGAATCGATTCTCTGGGGGTAATAATCCCTTCACAACATTTTTTTAAAACAATCATAATTAGGTCACTCAATCCACGACCGTTTGTAGGACACTGCTGTGCGTAATTGCCGCGTTTCGTCCACAAACTATACAGTCAATTCGCTTGCGGTGGATCCCGTGAAGCGCTTTGAGACGTCTCGAAGAACGCGATGAGGCGCTGTACCAAACAAGGTGCAAGGACTATGTAGGCCATGTGGTAGCCTGTGCTCCCAAACACTCCCAAACACTTTTGACGGTTCAATGGCTGAACGGATGAGGACGGTGCTTCCTGCCTCTGTGGCTTCCCAGGTTGCTGTGTAGCAGAGAGAGAGAGAGAGAGTGTGGAGCAGCCCTGATCGGTGATCTCAAGCTTAGCTGCACCTTCTGACCACAAGTGATGAAACAAATCATGGTTTACGGCCTGTCAGAACCAGACTTGACGACTCGTTCATTTCCAGGGCCCGAATAAATCCGTACTTTACACACCAAAAGCTCACGTCACTTAATTTTTTTTTAAACTGCATTGGAAATGTTTCCTTACAAGGAGTTATTTTCTGGGGGTTTCTTTGTTCGATCCTTAAGCACGTTCGTGGAGGCACAAATATCCCTGCGCGCGCACGATTCGGGTGTCTTTGTGATGCGCAGCTACTTCGCATCGTGCATGGGTGCGTGTACGCGTTCCTCGTCAAGTACGTGGACGCATTTACGCACACGTCCATGGATGTAGCAGCTACGTATATTAATATGTGAATGACTCTGCCCACACTGTGAACCATTCCCACGTGTGGAGCAATGTATCTGCGCAGTAGACACTTGTCCCACTACAGCTGGTGCAGACTGAAATCATTATCTTGCTTATTTTTAAATACACAACGTGTTATCGCCTGTTAAATACATCGTCAAGTACAAAAAAAAAGAGCTTGTGTTTTATTAACAGCTTGTCACATCTCCACGGCCACAAGCACTTCACGAGCAATCACCGCCAAGCGAAGCCACTGTTTTTTTTCCCCCCACAAACATTTCAGCAATTTTGCACAACCCCATGTACAACAACCCCCAAATGAAATTGGTTTCTCACTCCATGGCTGTTTGTGGGACGCTGCTGAGCGCAAAACGGTCCATCCACTTTACATTACAGTATGTCCTGTGAAGCGCTTTGAGATGTCCTGACAAGCGCAAGGAATATTTATTAGTATCTGTTTACAGCCCAATCATTGACTGGTTGGAATTCAAACTGACCTCTCCGATTCGCTTGCTCCCGGATCGCTCCTCCGGGGGTGGCTTCCAAACCCGGCCTCTCTCACACCCGGAGTTCAACCATGTCGCTAACAGGACAGGGGCAGGATGTGTGCACGAACCTGCTCACATTGGCTGCCGTGCTCGCAAGCACAGAGGGCACTTGTTAACCCAGGTGGTCAGCAAAAGGTAAAGTAAACAGGAACGACTGCAGAGCACACAGCGTCGCATAGCAACCGCGAGTCAATGAAGGCTCCAAGAATGCCGTTGGGATTAGGCATAAAAGGATGACGGGGCTCGTAATTATTTAACAAAGAGAGTTAACAGTCTGTGTACCTGATCACCGCTGAGCTACACTGATAAGGTCACCCTTTGTTCCACTAGCATTTAAGCGCTCTAGGACGCTGTGTGAGGATGCTATATAAACGCAAGTTGTTGTTGAGATGGTTTCACACACACACAGATATATATGACTATTGACTGTCGTCCAGGTGGTAGAGGGGTGGGGTGGGGGTGGTAGAGTCAAGCAGGATCTCCTTTTAGCTGAGCTGCCTGCAAGATGACGTGACATAATGGGATGTCGGGGTCTAATCAACCCTCTGTTGTGGTCTCTGGGACTCTCAGGCTACTTCTGATGAGCTTGGCTCACCGTCAGGACTTGGAGGGACAGATTGATCAACTCCAGGAACACCACAACAACAACAAAAAGATTCCATTTATATAGGATTCCATTGTGGAGTCCTGTAGCTCAGTGGTTAGAGCACTCGCTTTGCAAGCGAGAGACCTGAGTTCAATTCCAGGCAGAGGGCGAAACCTTGGCAAGTTTCCTTATTCCACACAGAGCCTAATAATAATCCCTCCAAAACAAAACAATAATAAATTGGTCATTTTCAATCCACGACTGTTTGTGGGACATTGCTGTGCGCAATTGGCTGCCGCGTTCGCCCACAAATATACAGTCAATTCACTTTACAGTATATTCTGTGAAGCGCTTTGGGACGTCCTTCCGATGTGAAAAGCGCTATATCAAATGCAAGGATTATTATTATTATAGAGCGCCTTTCACGTCGGGAGGACGTGCCAAGGCGCTGGACAGTTGGGTCAGGACAACACACTCTCTGGGGTCCCTCAAGCCTTGGCTCTCGCCATCCCACGCCTAATATCTGAATTTCAGCTACCAGAGGGCGTCCCTCTGGCGAGAGAGAGTTCGCATTCAATTCCAGACATGGGAAAATTTCTATGTGTGGCTGGTACACATGGAACTCTCAGTCTGGTTTGGATGAATTTCTGCATGTATCAGATGCTCGACTGACCCAAAAAAGCAACTATACTCACAAATAAACAGCCCTCCCCACACTTACAGGCAGAGCCACCCCTGTCCCATAAAGGACACAAGCCTACACTCTCCCACACCCACCCATCCACCCACACGCACCTGCTCCACAAAGGTAGCAATTGGGAGATCTTCTCTACTGCGGACTTTGGGGGAAAGTCAACAAACCCTCTCAAGGTAGTAATAATAATAAATTGGTCATTTTAATCCACGACTGTTTGTGGGACACTGCTGTGCGCAATTGGCTGCCGCGTTTCACCCACAAATAAACAGTCAATTCACTTTACCGCCTATTCTGTGAAGCGTTTTGAGACGTCGAGAGGACATGAAAAGCGCTATATCAAATGCAAGGATTATTATTAGTCAGAGCAAGTGCTGGAAATTTACTGCCAGTGATTAAACGTGGTCCTCAGGGCAGTCTCCCCAGGCCGGTCGGCAGTCACTTATTGGAAATTGCTTTTGACCAAAACGCCATTCATTAACCAGCTGAGAGCAGTCACTCACCCAGATAACGGCAGTCTGGCTGCCAATACAACAGGCTCAGTGGGAGGCTTTGCATTGAGTTACACAGGAATTTGTTTCACATATTTTCCCCCCACCCACACCCCGCCCCACACACACTTAAACACACCAACGCAAAGTGGAGTTACTGCATTGTAGAAATATGCCCATCATAGATTGCTAAGTACGTCATTCCAGTTCTGAACCATGTTTATTAACAATGAATGACTGACCCCTTCTCCTCACAACCCCTGCAATTCATCTCCTCTTTTCTCCGCGAGGATACGAGTGCACGTTCCCACCAAAGCTATCAGCCTGATCCCAATGGCCATTTTCTGTGCAGACCTGGACACGAGTGTCAGTCAGATACTTAGCCTCAAAGGGCAATGATTACCCCTCCGCACATACAGGCAGTACCACCACCTGTCCCACAACAGACACAACCCTACACTCTCCTACACATAAGTGCTCTGGAACACTACCCTGCGTGAGGAGTGCTATAAAAAATGCAAATTATTGTTGCCATTGGGTGGAAACCAGGCCTGATCCTAACCTTGGATATCAGGATCAGTTTGGCTCAAACAGCCTCCTGACATTTATTATAAAAGCTCCCACATGAACGATAGTGACATGGGCTGGATACCACAACAACAACAAGATTCCATTTATTGAGCGCCTTTCACGTCGGGAGGACGTCCCAAGGCGCTGTACAGTTGGGTCAGGACCCGAGCATTGGGGGAAATGGTCAGGGTGAGGGGAGGGAAGGGAGGGAGCGAGGAGGGGGGGAAATGGTCAGGGTGGGGGGAGGGAAGGGAGGGGGCGAGGAGGGGGTAGAGAGTCGAGAGGGGAGCTGAAGGCTCGGTCAAAGAGAAAGGTCTTGAGACCGGCCTTGAAGGAGGAAAGGGAGGAGGCGGCGAAGGCACTGGGGGATAGAGTTCCAGAGCCTCGGGGCTGAGAGGCTGAAGGCCCGGCCACCGATGGTAGGGCGGTTGGGGCGGGGGATGTAGAGCAGACCGGAGCCAGAGGAACGGAGGGTACGGGCAGGAAGGTAGGGGGATAGTAGGTCGGAGAGGTAGGAGGGAGCGAGGCCGTGAAAGGCCTTGTAGGTAAGGATGAGGATCTTGAATTCGATCCTCTGGGGGATGGGGAGCCAGTGGAGGCGAGCGAGGGTGGGAGTGATGTGGTCGCGGTGTCTGGTGCGGGACAGTACACGAGCTGCAGAGTTCTGAATGACCTGCAGTGTGGAGGGAGGGCCGGGAAGGCCGGCGAGGAGAGAGTCCCATAGTCCAGCCTTGAGGTGATAAAGGCGTGGACCAGGGTTTCAGCAGTGTGAGGGGTGAGGTAGTGCCGTAGTCTGGCGACATTCCGGAAGTGATGGAAGGCGGTGCCAGTTGTGGTGCGGATGTGAGGGAGAAAGGACAGCTCAGGGTCGAACAGAACCCGAGGTTCCTGACGGCTTTGAGAGGTGGAGAGTGCAGCCTTGGATGCTGATACTGTCAGCGCCTGAGGTGCGGAGGCGCTGACGTGAGCCAATCAGGAGGGTCTCATTTTTGCGCACGTTGAGCTGAAGAAAGTTATCTCTCGTCCAGGACTCGATGTCGGACAGACAGCTGTCAGGACATCGGTGGTCGTGGAGTTGAGGGTAGAGGAGGAAAGGTAGAGTTGGGTGTCATCCGCATACATGTGGAAGTTAACCCCATGTCTGCGGATGATGTCACCGAGGGGGAGCATATAGAGGGTGAAGAGGAGGGGACCGAGGACAGAGCCTTGAGGGACACCACACGAGACAGTGCGGGGGCTGGAGGAAAAAACATTTGTGGAGACAAAGTGAAGACGTTGGGAGAGGTACGACCTAAACCACTCAAGGACAGGGCCTTGAAGGTTGAGGTGGGAGGACAAGCGGTGGAGTAGGATAGCGTGGTCGACCATATCGAATGCTGCCGATAGGTCGAGGAGGACGAGGAGGCAGAGGGAGCCCTGGTCACAGATGGTCAGGATGTCATTGGTGACCTTGACCAGGGCGGTTTCTGTGCTATGGGCAGCACGGAAACCCGACTGAAGGGGTTCGAATAGTGAGTGGTTGGAGACGAAAGAGCGCAGCTGGGAGGCGACAACTCGTTCCAGGACCTTGGACAGGAAGGGGAGGTTGGAGACCTCATCATCCTGGGCGACTTCAACCTGCACTTCACCCCCTCCTGCTCCATCTCCTCGGACTTCTCTTCCCTGCTCTCCTCGCTCAACCTCTCCCTCCACATCAACTCCACCACTCACAGTCACGGCCACCCACTCGACTTGGTGATCACCCGGGGCCTCAGTGTCTTGGATGTCAGGATTACCGACAAGGCCGTCTCCGATCACCACTTCATCTCCTTCACCACCTCCACCCCCCTCCCCACCTCCATCAGACCCACCACCATCTTCTACCGCCCCTGGAAGAAGTTACCCCCACAATCCCTAACCGCTGCCTTGGAGTCCTCTGAACTCCTCTCCTTCTAGACTTCAACCCTAACTGACCCCCTCTTCTCCTCTCACCCTCCTCCACAACACCCTCTCCTCCACACCTCCCGTACTGTCTCCTACTTTCGCTCCTCCCCCTGGTTCACCGCCCACCTCCGCTCACTGAAGAGCCAGGTGCGGGCCGCTGAACGCACCTGCCTCAAATCTGGCCTAACAGTCCACCGACAAATCTGGCTGGACCTCCTCAAAATCTACCGCTCCACTCTAGCCTCGGCCAAGTCGTCCTTCTACTCCAGGATAATCCTGGAGGCAAAGAACAACCCCAGGCTTCTGTTCTCTACCACATCCCGACTCCTCCGTCCCCCCGCCACCCCGCGCAGGTCATCTCCTCCAACCTTCACTGTGAGGAGATGCTGGATTTCTTTGAATCCAAAATCAAGGGAATCCGCTCCGCGGTCACACCCCCTCCAACTTCCACCCACCCCCCCACCCCTCCCTCCCACAATCCGACTCCTACCCATCCTCCCCTACACACCTTCGAACCCGTTTCCCCACCCTCTGTCACCAACCTCATCCTATCCCTGAAACCCACCACCTGCTCACTTGACCCCATCCCTACTCCACTCCTTATCTCTCAGCTCCACCTCCTTGCCCCACTTCTCACAGACATCATCAACCTGTCCCTCTCCTCTGGCTCTGTTCCCATTCCCCTAAAAACTGCCACCATCACTCCCACCTTGAAAAAACCATGCGTCGCAGCTATCAAGCTACCGGCCCATCTCCAACCTCCCCTTCCTGTCCAAGGTCCTTGAACGAGTTGTCGCCTCCCAGCCTCGCTCTTTCCTCTCCACCCATGCATTATTCAAACCCCTTCAGTCGTGTTTCCGTGCTGCCCATAGCACAGGCACTGCCCTGGTCAAGGTCACCAATGACATCCTGACCATCTGCGACCAGGGCTCCCTCTGCCTCCTCGACCTATCGGCAGCATTCGATACGGTCAACCACGCTATCCTCCTTCACCGCTTGTCCTCCCACCTCAACCTTCAACGCTCTGTCCTTGAGTGGTTTAGGTCATACCTCTCCCAACGTCTTCATTTTGTTTCCACAAATGGCTTCTCCTCCACCCCCCGCACTGTCTCGTGTGGTGTCCCTCAGGGCTCTGTCCTCGGTCCCCTCCTCTTCACCCTCTATATGCTCCCCCTCGGTGACATCATCCGCAGACATGGGGTTAACTTCCACATGTATGCGGATGACACCCAACTCTACCTTTCCTCCTCTACCCTCAACTCCACGACCACCGATGTCCTGACAGCTGCCTGTCCGACATCGAGTCCTGGACGAGAGACAACTTTCTTCAGCTCAACGTGCGCAAAACTGAGGCCCTCCTGATTGGCTCACGTCAGCGCCTCCGCACCTCAGGCGCTGACACCATCAGCATCCAAGGCTGCACTCTCCACCTCTCAAAGCCATCAGGAACCTCGGTGTTCTGTTCGACCCTGAGCTGTCCTTTCTCCCTCATATCCGCACCACAACTGGCACCGCCTTCCATCACCTCCGGAACATCGCCAGACTACGGCACTACCTCACCCCTCACGCGGCTGAAACCCTGGTCCACGCCTTTATCACCTCAAGGCTGGACTATGGGAACTCTCTCCTCGCCGGCCTTCCCGCCACCTCCCTCCACAACCTGCAGGTCATTCAGAACTCTGCAGCTCGTGTCCTGTCCCGCACCAGACACCGCGACCACATCACTCCCACCCTCGCTCGCCTCCACTGGCTCCCCATCCCCCAGAGGATAATTCAAGATCCTCATCCTCACCTACAAGGCCATTCACGGCCTCGCTCCCTCCTACCTCTCCGACCTACTATCCCCCTACCTACCTGCCCGTACCCTCCGTTCCTCTGGCTCCGGTCTGCTCCACATCCCCCGTCCCAACCGCCCTACCATCGGTGGCCGGGCCTTCAGCCTCTCAGCCCCGAGGCTCTGGAACTCCATCCCCCAGTGCCTTCGCCGCTTCCTCCCTTTCCTCCTTCAAGGCCGGTCTCAAGACCTTTCTCTTTGACCGTGCCTTCAGCTCCCCTCTCGACTCTCTATCCCCTCCTCGCTCCCTCCCTTCCCTCCCCTCACCCTGACCATTTCCCCCCTCCTCGCTCCCTCCCTTCCCTCCCCTCACCCTGACCAATTCCCCCCTCCTCGCTCCCTCCCTTCCCTCCCCTCACCCTGACCATTCCCCCCCTCCTCGCTCCCTCCCTTCCCTCCCCTCACCCTGACCATTTCGCCCCTCCTCGCTCCTTCCCTTCCCTCCCCTCACCGTGACCATTTCCCCCCTGCTCGGGTCCTGACCCAACTGTCCAGCGCTTTGGGACGTCCTCCTGACATGAAAGGCGCTTTATAAATGGAATCTTGTTGTTGTTGTAAGTAATTCATTCCAGTTCTGAACCATTCCGAGCCAGTGTGTAACCCTCATGTTTTGGTCAATGCTCACTCTCTTTCAAACCCTTTGGAACTCCATCCCACGTTCCCTTCGCCTCGCTCCCTCTCTTACCTCCTTCAAGGCACATCTCAAGACCCTCCTCTTCGACCGCACCTTCAGCCACCCATCTATCCTCCCTGCACTCCACCCCTCCTAATCCCAACCACCCCCTTCTCGGGTCCGAATCCCTGACTGTCCAGCATCTTGGGATGTCCTCCCGACGTGAAAGGCATTATACAAATGTAATTTTGTTGTTGTTGTATTACGGGGTCTGGAGAAATTGTATTAAAACATCTGCAATAATACTAATCCTTGCATTATCACGGCTTCGAGCCGTCGCAAAGCCCTTCACAGAATATACTGTAAAGTGAATTGACTGTATATTTTGTGGGGGAAACAAAGCAGCCAATTTCGCACAGCTGTGTCCCACAAACAGTTGTGGATTGAGTGACCAATTTTTTTTTGAAGGGATTATTACTCCTGGAAAAGCAATGATCCAGTAAACTGTTGGAACAGGGTTGATGAACCGAACAGCCTCCTCCTATCCCTATATTTTGATTACCTCCATGAAATGCCTGCGTTTTCTGTACTTTGGTCGCTGTTCTGTTCACTTTATCTCCGAGACAGTGAAAGTCCCACGCGATTGCAGGGGTGGCTGATGTGACCAGTGATACAGAAAGTCCTACTCCATCACATAGCGTGTCTGCAGGGAAACAACCTGAGGGGAAGAAAGGAAAATCTTATAAATCACACTAGAGCCTCCAGCTCTCGGTACGGATCATGTATAAAAGAAAAGAACCTGCATTTTTATTGCTCCATATGTCAAAATATCTCAAACAGTTTTGCAGTAATTGCTGTCAAGTGTAGTGACTAATCTTCCAGCCAAACCCAGCAAGAATTTTGCCTACAGTAAAACATTGCCTGTCTCAGGAGTCCTGGTCAACGCTCATCCAGATTAAGTGATCATTCACCCCGAACGATCAATGTAATAATAAGCCCTTTTTTGTACTTCTCGAAAAGAGAAGGGAGTTTTTGCAGATTAATTCTTGTGAAGTGCTTTGAGACGTCTCGATGATGTGATAAAGCACGATATGTCAAGTGCAAGGATTAGTAGTATGTATTGTTTGGATTAATATAATAATAAGTCCCAATGTAAGGCTTGAACCCAAAACAGGGGAATCCCTCCATCTCCCATTGTGAAAATTGTGAAGTTTACCTCGAGTCTAGACCCCCGCATCATGCCACTTAACACAGCAGGAAAATGCCGATAGAGATCTGATCACGCGTTTCATTCCGATAGAGAACTTTTCCGCATTCCTCAGGTCCTTATTAAAAGCCGCTGCTTGTGTATCATTTACACTGGGAGCTGCAAAACACTGGAGGCGTAATCTCTCATGTATTCTCCTACAAAGAAGAACTGAATAGCAGAACTAAGAAAAAACAAAGCCTCTTTCCTCGTCTCAAAAAAGTTATCGCTGCTTAAAAAAAAAACCCTGGCGTTTTCACCACACAATGGTTAAAGCCTCCAGGAACAGGATAATGTATCTGCTGGTTTTCAGCAGCATCTGAGCCACCGTGTCTGGACTTAAGTCTAAGCCTGTGCAATACTTGAGAAGCCTTGAAGGGGGAAGAAATCATGTAGTACTGAAGGGGAGAGGGGGAAGGAACCTTGTATTCGTAGTGCTGCTCTTCAACTAAAACATTAACCCGAGATCCCATCTGCTTGTTCTTCAGATTACCAACAATCCTCCAGATAACACTGGTCACTCACATGGCTCGTTGTGGGACGTTGCTGTGTGCAAATTGGCCTCCGCGTTTGCCTACTATAAACTTTGTAGTAAACCCTGCCGGATTGTTCCTGACCAACAATCCTCCAGGTAACACCGGTCATCCACTTCACGGCTGTTCGTCGGCTCGGGGTGTGTGCAAGATGGCTTACTAATTTTTCCCCATAAAAACAGTCACGACACTCAACAGAGTATTGTGAGCCCCGGATGTTTGACGTACAATAAAACATGTTCCTGTACCCATAAAATGGAAGTTCCTCCCGTCTTTTAAAAACACAAAACAGCGAGGATAGTGTTGCTCATCTCCCAGTCATTTGTACTCCAGGCCCCGAGCCCAGCTGTTTGTGTGACATGGTTTGCCAGGGCACGGGACATGACACTTTGCTTAAACGCAGCTTTAAAAACAATGCCCTTCGAGAATGGTCATGTTTTCAGCCTGAGCTTTGACTTCCACTGTGTCAGTTCACAACCATGGAGACGAGATATACTGGCGCCCTGCAACTAACAACCCATCGTCTCAGCGTTTAGTGAACAGAAATTTAAAGAGGGAGAGAAACGGAGAGAGAGAAATGGGGTCCTGCTGCAGTAGGGGCAGCTAAGGGAGGTGAAGGGGGCAAGAGGAGAAAAACACCAGCAAACACTGCACCCGTAATTTACAACTTGTCTTGAGAACACAATGAACCCAAAGTTTTAAGAGATCCAGTTCAGTGACAGGTCAGTAAAATGTCTCCGAAATGAGGGAAACAAAAATAACTAACAAAAAGGAATAAGAGATCCAGTTTCCAATAGTCACTTTGACCTGACCTTTGCGGGGGAGATAGGGGAGGGGACGGGGGTGGGGGGGAGGGAGTGGGATCAGGAAGAGCCTGGGATTTCCCATTGATAATACATCTCGGAGCGCCACTCCTGGCTCTCATGCCAACCTCCCCCCCCCCCCGAGTATACATGGGAAACATCCCAATGAGCAGCCCTGCCTGTTGTTGACGTGATTGTTTACTTGCAGTGCAGTGGGTGGGAACTCCACTCTGAGGAGCCAAACTTATTCCTTTTGTTAGTTGTTCTCGTTTCCCTCATTTCAGAGACATGTTACTGACCTGTCACACACCCAGAGGCACGTTACCGCTTTGTTACAACAACAACAGCTTGCATTTATATTGCGCCCCACTTGCAGGGTAACATCCCAGAGCGCTTGAACAGTGGCGGAACCCGATGCCAAGCCGGGGGGAGGTGACCGTAGGCAATGACCAAGAGGGAGGTCTTCAGGCGCCGTTACACACCCAGGGGTACGTTACTGACCGGGTACACAGCTAAAGCCATTATTACTGAACTGTTACACAACCAGAGGTACGTTAGCACCCCTGTTACACACCAAAGACACATGACTGACCTATTACACTGCCAGAGGCACATTACTACCCAAGAGGTAAATTAACCCTAGAGGTAGCGACAACTCCTTTGTTACCATCCAATTACGTGGGCCGGAGTCACACAAGGAGGGTACAAATACACACCAGCAAGTCCCGTAGATCAAAATCACACCCAGTTCTAACTGCGGACTCGGTGTGAACTATTCCCTTCACCAACACTGACATTTTAAGACAAAAAAATCACAAGAATCTCTCAGCGTTCGTTAACTGCAACTCAAGGAGGAAAACCAGCAAAATCAATAAACCTAAGTAACCCTTGTGTGTGTGTGTGTGTGTGTGTATGTTCAACAAAGCTGTTACTGGGCTCAACCCCACCAACAGTCACGGATAGACAAACACTTTAAGCAAAGGCTGAGGTGCTTGAGTGCGTGTGAGAGAATATTCCGGCAATACTCACGGTGAACTCTGCAAAGGTGCGAGCCTCGGTCAGTCACACACCGACACCGAGAGTGGGTCCTGGTGTTCCAGGTCCTGCCTGAGGCACAGACGCTGCAACGAGGAGGAGGGACTGCTCAGGGAGGAGGTCAGGTGAGATTTACGGCGCAGCTTAAGCACAGGCTTGGCACCCTCGGCAAATTGGACAGACACCAACAAGGGTAAGATTACTCGTGGCAGACGTCACTCAACCGAGGGCCTTTGTTGTCTGGCAGGTGCCACGATACTTAATCCTGAGTTGCATTGCCCTCACTCGGGAACATTTTAGCACTGAGTGCATTGTACGCAGTGCCAGGATTTTTAACCTGAATGGAATTTTCCATTGTGATCTTGGAGAAGTGAAATATAAACTAGACAAGGGTTGGGCAGCAACAATGCATAGAGTGTCGGTGCAAGGAACAGCTTTCTATAGACCACCAACGCATCCTGTTCCGACTTATTGAATACTCACCACAACAATAATAATCTTTGGCTTTCATATAGCGCTTTATCATGTCTTCAAGACGTCTCAAAGCGCTTCACAGAACATACTGTAAAGTGAATTGTCTGTATATTATCTGGGCGAAACGCGACATAAGTGAATCAAACCAAGTATTACAGGTTCCTAACCCTTAGTGCTCCAAACCATAGAATTATTTCTGAACAATCTGTCCAGAGCTTTGCGTTCTCACAACCAGAAGGGAACGGCAAGTCGAAGAGAGACCAAACCTGGTTTCCTGCATCACACTAGCTTTGTATAACCTGAAAACTGAACAGCCTCAAATTCAATCACTGGTTTGAAAAAACGACAGACCTTCGATCTGGCTCTTAGTCGAGTCAAACTACAAATTGAATTCTAAACCACTTCACTACCAATCATGACAGTTCTTTATCTGGCAGGACAATTAATTCCTAATGCACTGGACTTTCAGGCGCCTCTTCCCAGTGGAAAAGCCATGCATGGCTTTGCTTCACTAATGTAAATCGTTATTATATAACTAAACAAATTCGCCAGGCATTCTCCAGGCATAAAACACAGAGCGTAACGTGTAGGAATGCTGCTCCCACGGCTGGTTCTCATTTTTAGGTCCACTCGATGTAGCAGCTTTCCACCACTTCATTTGGTCAACACCTTTAAAAGGCACCTACTTGTTTGGCGATTCTCATCATCCGGGTGAGGCAACTGTGTCCTGCACTGTATCGGTGAGCAGTCGGACTCTGTATACTAGGGTGAGAATCTACCAAGCGCAAAATGAAACGTGGAAAGAACTGCAGGGAAACATTGCTTACTTAGCGCAACATGGTTTAAGACACTTCCACAATTTCCTGTGAATTCCTATCCTGTAGTTGTCAGGTCTCCTCCCCACAGCCTACAACGTTACATTTCAAATCCGCCATAAAACATCGAGAAGTCACGACAAACCTTGTCTCCAACTCAGCAATCACCAGTTTTGCTCACTCCCTTTCCAGTAGTTGCGGGTCAGTTGCTTTTCAGTGTAGATACGGGAGTCTTGCCGTGATCAGTAACTTACGATAGAGAAGATTTAACAGGTCAGTCTGCAGGAGAAGTTAGGCAGTTAGTTCAATCCGGTTGGTGCTGTACTACTCTAACCCAATGTTTTCTCTTCTCAAGAGTTCTTTCACAAATGTACGTCAATAACGTTCTCATTCTCACTTGTTGCTCACGGCAACCACCATGGTTTGGGAATGCAATGCTGTCTCGTTACTGTTGGCAACCAACGTGACTGAGGACACATTTCTGGTCAGGAAACCTCTTGCATTTGCCGGGAGATTTTTTTTTAAAATGGTCCTTCGAGCAATTAATGTTTTAGACGATTCAGCTATATTAAACGGGTTACGAAAAAACCCGACTCAAAACGCTTCAAAAGTAATTAAGTCACGCACAGAGATTGCTTTTTATAGACGAGCACGACAGTCATTTTAGACAAGAAAAGGTCCCTCAAGCAGCCCAGTGGAGAATGTCCAATTTATTTGGGGAATCATTGGCCAGGACACAGGAAACGTTCCTACCTCTCTTCGAAAAGTGCTATCAGATCTTTAACACTCACCCAAACAGGCAGACGGGACTTTGGCTTTGTGTCGTTCAAAGGACAGCACCTCCAACAATGTAACGTTCCCTTAACGTCGCACTGAAAAGTGACCCTGGACTGTGAGCTCAAAGCCCACGGGACTTAAACCCCCAACTTTTTGATTCAGAGGCAAGAGTACAACCACCTAAGCCAGGCAGACACGGTAACATTTAAACCTCAATGGATTCATTTCAAAAAACACTTCTGACCATCCACGCAGCAGCCTCTCACTCAAACACTAAAAGCTAATACACTGCCCCATTTACTGCTGCATTTCAAAGAACCACCGTAGAAATGTTTAAACTTTTTTTAAAAATACCAAGATTTTAATGCTTCTCAAACATACAGCCCACATAACACACCACAGACAACACACAGACACACACAGACACAAAGACAAGACCTACCTTCAGTACAGCATTCAGGTTATCAGCATTTGCGGAATTTACGTACTGCCAGGCCAGGTTCGCTGCAATAAACACTTAATGAATTCCCATTTCTTCTAAGCTTCTATGGCAACAATTGTCATGGTAATAAGTCATTCATTCCTGGTCATTTGTATCATCTCTAATCAGAAAACAACAAATCATAAACGAGAGCGGTTTTTTGTTAAAAAAAATCCTGAAACTGCTCAAAGGAGACGAGTGCAGGTTGAAGAATATTTTTGCCAAACCTGCAGTGTCAGTACGTAAACGCGCACTTTTATGGTCGAGGCAAACCTAGGAACGTTGCCAAGCTTTTTAATGAACTACAACAATCTCAGCCGCAGTATTACACACATTTGTACACATCCTTCGGATGAGATGTTAAACCGAGATCTTGTCTATCTGTGTAGGTAAACAGTTCCCCTGCTTCCCCTCCTGAAAGGCACTATGCCAAATGCAAGGATTGTTATTAATAAATGTAACAAGCACTTTTATAGTGTTTTTCACACAGAACATCTATGTGGTACACCTAACAAGGTGGTTGATGTGGGAGGGAAGGGGAGAAGGACGATTAGTGAAGCTTTGGTCAATGAGGCAGGTTTATAAGCACGGTTTTGATGACAAGGGAGCAGATGTAAGTCTCCTTCAGCTGTCTTGGTCAAGGAATGGATACATTACATTTGTATAACGCCTTTCACGTCGGGAGGACTTCCCAAGATGCTGGACAGTCAGGGATTTGGACCCAAGCAGGGGGTGGTTAGGATTAGGAGGGGTGGAGGGCAGGGAGGGTAGATGGGTGGCTGAAGGTGCGGTCGAAGAGGAGCGTCTTGAGACGTGCCTCGAAGAAGGTAAGAGAGGGAGCGAGGCGAAGGGAACGTGGGATGGAGTTCCAAAAGGATTGAAAGAGAGTGAGCATTGACCAAAATGTGAAGGTTACACACTGGCTCGGAATTTCAAAATTCCCTTGGAAAAGGATCAATTGGCACAGGTTGAAAGCCTGGAACAATAGTACCAGACCAGTGGAGGTTCGTAATTCATAATGAATCTCATGGTCAGGGTGTATGGCAGGTCATGGCAAGCTGTGGAGATCTTTCCAGGTGAGGCCAGTCATTCCTGGAATCACTCGAACATTACCAGCAACGGTGCATCCCATAATCTATAATAATATAAACCTTGCATTTGATATAGCTCCTTATCACGTCTTCGAGACATCTCAAAGCGCTTCACAGAATATACTGTAAAGCGAATTGAATAAATTTTGTGGGTAAAATGCGGCAGCACAGCACAGCAATTGAGAATTATTATTATTTTCTACACCCATTTGTATCAATATATTGAACAGATTCCTGCCTTTATTAAAAAAAAATGGTCCGAGAGATTACACTAAAGTGCACATGACAGGAAAATGATAATATTTAAGAAGCCAAACTCAACAACCGAGCAGTTCTTTTAAAACGCAGTTGACCATTGTAATTAATTACACATACACACTATTTTCCAAGTGTTACTGCAGTTACACTTTTGTGACAACGATAATTTTCTAAGTAAAGAAACAAGCTATTTTAATATATTAATCTACGTTAATACTTTGCAAGAGCACTATATCCTTGAACATTCTTTTTTTCAAAATCTCGTCACAAGTTGACTGCACCTCCTCTTCTCAACATGTTCTGAGACCAAAAGCGGAGTCGACTTAAAGGTTTTTTGATGGTTCTGTGAGTCATGGAAACATAGATTATAGCACAGAAGGACATTCAGCCCACCGTGCCTTTGCTGGGTCTTTAAAAGAGCTACAACTAGTCGCACTCCCCCCGCCCCACCGCTCTTACCCCATAGCCCTGCAAATTTTTCCTTTTCAAGTATATATCCAATTTCCTTTTAAAAGTTATTATTGAATATGCTTCAACCACCTTTCAGGCAGTGCATTCCAGACCTTAACTCTGCTTAAAAAAAAACTCTCATCTCCCAGCTGGTGATTTTCCCAATTATCTTAAATCTGTGTCCTCCGGTTACCGACCTGCCCGCCAGAGGAAACAGTTACTCCTTATTTATTCTATCAAAACCTCTCACAATTTTGAACACCTCTATTAAATCGCCCCTTAACCTACTTTGCTCCAAGGAGAACAATCTCAGCTTCCCTGGTCTCTCCACATACCTGAAGTCCTTCATCCCTGCTGTCATTCTGGTAAATCTCCTTTGCACTCTCTCCGACATCCTTCCTAGAGTGTGGCACCCGGAATTGGACACAGTACTCCAGCTGGTGCCTAACCAGTGGATTGAGCCCTGAATGGGAGACCAGTTAAACTCTCGGTGAGTTAAACATACCAAATAGTCATCGGTCGTAACTGAATGTGGGGCCCTGCGCAGTGTATTGTAGGAATGCAGGAATGTTTAAAAAACTGTCAATTTAGTTGCTTTTCTCTTGAACGGCAATATGTTCCTACTGCTCGCCAGACTTCGTGTCCTCTCCTGCACCAGGCTCCGTGAACCGATCAGCCCCACCCTCGCCTGGGTCCATTGGCTCTCCCAAGATCTTGCTCTTCACAATCTCTGCGACCTACTAAACTTTACCAACCTACCCGCTCCCTCCTCTCAGTGAGCACTGGTCTGCTCCATGTCCCCCGCTCTATCCGTTCAACCTTCAGCAGTTGGGCCTTGATCCTTTATGTGCCCAGCCTCTGGGACTCCATCCCTTCGCCTCCTTCAACTCATCTCCAAACTTTCTTTGACCATGCCTTCGGTCATCCTCCCACTCACTTCCACCCTTATTGAATCCAACCCCCAGCTTGGTTGCAAAGCCTTCACTGTCCAGCACCTTGGGAAGTCCTCCCAATGTGAAAGGCGCTATATGAATGCAATTTTTGTTGTCATTTGCCATTGTAACAAGGTGACCAGAATTGTAGACTCGAGCCCAGGACAGGCTCATTGTCACTTCCAGTGACTTTGCTCTATTGTGTTTAGCTGCAAGCAAAAAATGAAAATTATGCAAAATTATACTTTTATTGTTTACAATTTAAATACAGAATACTATTGTAGCCTCTTTAGAAACTATATGGAGGCCAGTTTTCGTGTATCTTGTATTTATATCGCACATTTTTGTATTTATTTGCAAATCATACCTCCTTAAGATTTGAGGAAGTGGGGGGTGGGGGGTTAGATAACTACTGAGTTCGTTTTAAGTACCGAAAACATTTCCTCTGCAGCTCCTGCAACTCTTAACACTGTTAATACCAGATTTATAAAAATAACCTTTCACGGTCATGCTAAACAAAGCTGTCTAAAATCTGCATACAGGTAAAGCCACACACTTTAAATCGCATCATTCTTTGGAGTGACTGGCTACCCAGCATAGATACACGACTGAGCAACACACTGACGACTTAGGAAAAACTACAGGACGCACCACTGTAAAGGAGAGTCAGATTTATTCACTTTACAAAGGAGAACAGAGCTGTAAACCACTGATTTATAGACAAATGTACATAATTCTTGTCAACTGGCTCGGGTCTACATGTTGTAACATACCAACCTGAAATAATTGAAACTGGTCAACTTTGGGATTTGAAAAATCCCATAAACTGTCTACTTATCCAGCTGCACAGCTTTAGTCCCCACATCAGGCCAACATGTGACAAGAATAGACCAGAGTTCTGCAGAGGACTGGGATTTAGGTCTCTCTCCTGCCAGATATTTTCGTCTCCCCCCCACTGCCACCCCCCCCCCCCCCCCCCCCCACCCTCTCCTCTCCTCAGCGGTCACAAGCTCTTACCACAAGTAATGCCTATGTAGCAAGTTGCTCCATATAGAAATGTTCCAAAAATGAACTTCAATAAGAAACATGGTTGAAGTTGTATATAATAGGTTTTGTGAACTGGGCACAGCAATAGTCAAACATTCTTCGGAATCCAAAGTGCACGAACAGTTCTTAAGGGCCCATTGACTGTCAGCCAGCCCACCACTGCTCTCCAGATTAGAGAAAGACAATATCTGAAAAGTAAGATTTCAGATGTGACGGTCAAAATCATTGGCCCAAGTGTGCAGTTATGAAGTCAAATTTTTCTTAAAAGTTGATCTTATTCCTCTTCGCTTTCATTTTCTGTGTGTAAGTCCTCCTCAGAGTCCTCATCGGTTTCTTTGTCGACGTGCATTTTTGAATCATTCGCTTTCTCCTTCACCTCCTCCTCGTCTTCCTCCCAGTTCTCCTGATTGGGAAACAGTAGATATTGATCAGTATTTTCAATGGATTGGGTGGTGGGGGGGAGAGAAGGGTTGAGACACACACTTACTTGAACCAGTTGAGTAAGGAAAAACTGAGATTGTACAGCAGCTTAAACCTGAAAAGAAACCATTTTGTTCCAATTCACAGTCCACAAATTTAAGGGTAAACCAAAAATCTACTGGGGAATATATTTTAGTTGGGGGCGAAGGGGGAGGAGGCTCAAACATTCCAATTACTTGTACTCAACCCATTACATGAATTTTCATTGTTTACAGCCGTCAAAATGTCACATAACTCGCTGCTGACAATTGATTAAATGCAATAAATGCCCATAAACATCCGATTCAAAACTAGCATAAACCTCCACTTTCGGTGCTGGAGGAGAGGCAGTCGGGTCCTGCCGTTGAGTCATCTCAAAGCACTTCACAGAATAGATTGTAAAATGGATTGAATAATGTACTTTGTGGGCAAAACACAGCCAATTGCGTGCAGCATGTCCCACAAACAGTCCCATAAATTGAGCGAAAAATTTATTTTGAGGGACTATTACGCCTTCGAACCATTTAAAAATATATCCCAATATTTTTAAAAAAAATTAAAGTCCCAATTATTTCATTCGGCCTCGTGAGACATCAGATGGGCAGGGATAGAGGAGTGATGTTCTTCAGCACTATCACAACACAGAGAGCAAATTCATTAGTCAGTCTTGTGACGCTACAGCTTCACCATTTCTCTTGTCAAGCGCTGGACTCTGAATTTTTTCCTCCCCGACAATAAAACACAGGCAACAGAAACAGAATTCTGAAATGACAAACGTGTTGGGACAGAAAACACAGCAAGTAACAGATGGGTACAGTTAGCCAGTCAGAACATGTAATTAGAAATGCCTTTGACATTACACAACTTACATCACAAGACTGACACGTTATATGACTGGTATGTATTCCTCTATTCAATCTGAACTGTTACGAGGGGAACAGGAAGAAAGCGCGAGGAATACCTTAATCTTGCACCTCAATGTAGAAACCCAAGAAAATCACATTACTGGACTGCTGGGCTGTCAATAGGTGCACACCCACTTTCTGTTTACTCCCCTCAAAATAAATCCTTCACTCACCATCCACTTCTCCAGCCATGCCATTCAATAAAAGGTCTGAATTTCTTTTTAGCCACTCTCTCAGGAAGACTTAAGCAACAACAACTAATTGCATTTATATAGTGCCCTTCACGAGCGGTAGTGTCCCAGAGCGCTCGACAGTGGCGGAGTCTGACCCCTCCGGGTGGTGGAGTGGGGGGGGGGGGGGGGCATTAAGCAAATCGGATAGATAGGGAGGTGCAAGGGCATGGAGGCAGGCAGTGCTATCCTAAATACAGTATAGTAATCTGTAGCTCTTTTATTTCCTTCCCATTCGTTTCAGCTTTGACCACAACCATCTCCTTCTCTCCCCCACACGCTCCACTGTAATTGTAGAATTCAGGAGCTCACAGGCTCACATCAATGGGAAGCAGTTATCAACTACAACTTGAAAACCGGACATTTGCAAAAAAAATATTTTTTGTCATTATACCATAATCTCATTCAGGGTTAAGCTTGGCACAGTTGGCAGCACTTACTTCTGAGTTAGAAGGTTGTGGGTTCAAGTATTAGGTCAGGACTTGAGATCAGTCTTGGACTGATACCCTAGTGCTGTCTTTTGGATCAAATACTAAAGCTGCCTGTTCTTCAGGTGGTTGTTAAAGATCCCATGTGACGACTGACCAAGGGAGAAACTCTCGTAGCAAAAACAATTCCCCAGAAGAACTTGGCCATTGCCCAGCTGGTTTGAGAACTTGTTGGTACAAGGATACCTGCTGGGATACCTTAAGCGCTCTGGGATGCTACCCTGGGTGAGAGGCACTATAGAAATGCAAGTTGTTGTCGTTTTTGCTGTGATTCCCTACAAAAAACAGTCACTACATTTCACAGCAATATCGCTTGGGTACAGTAGGTAATTATCCTTCTGAGGCTGGGTCACAGCCTTTTACTGAGACAGAGGAGAGGGAGAGAGCTTTACTTTCTAGCTGGCTGAGCAGCACCTGATCAGCTCATTCTTGATAGTGACGCTGGGTACATGAAATGGGAAAGTGCTCCTCCATTTCCCAATGCTCACCACGTTTCCAGTGTCGGATTACAATATTAAAACATCTACAGAAGTCACGTTTCTGCCTTAATGGCTGGAAATGATTGTTTTACATACATCAGATTTTTGTTCAGGCATTAGCTCATCTTCTGAATTTTCTTCCTCTGAAGATTCTGCGAGGGAAGAATTAACCAATTAGCAACAAGACTTGAAGACATCACTGAACCTTCCATTTCCCCCGACTAAACAAGTTTTCATGGCATCAGTGTCACTCCCCACGCAAATAGGTTGTTACAACCGTAAACCAATTGGGATCAAATTTGGAATCAATAAGACATGTCTGAATAAGAGCCAACAAGAGACTTTTGTTGTAATTTATAGCAATAAGAAATCATACAATCTGACACTTGACCCAACTGAGGTGCAGAGTGTATTATAAACATGTTACAAGGCTAGTGTGTATTCCTCTATTCAATCTGAGCTGCTACAAGAGGTGCAGGCCGAAAGCGCGAGGAACTTTCATCTCGCATCTCAGATAAGAAACCCAGAAAGTCACGGTACTGCACTCCAGGGCTGTCAATAGATGCGTTTACGTCTTTGCGGTCTCCAGACTAATCCCAAAGTGGCTTTACATCCCCACTCCGGCCATTTTCACACATCTAACTTCAACACCACTGATCACAAAACAGGAAAGCTGACTGTTGGAAATGCACGAGGTGAAAGGGCCACCTCTAAAATGCTAGCAAGTCTCCTTTAACCACCACAACCGCATTTACATTTCTAGTATTTTGTACTTTGATGAAATCTCTCAGCTCGCAGAGTCAAAAAACTCTTTTAAAAGCGCGGTTTAGGCGGTCCTGCTTTCTTCATTATTTCGCCGCCAAGTTGGGAGAGGGGCAAGAGCCCATGGGGGGGGGGGGTATGCGTTGGGGCTGCTCAGAGGACTGATAGTGGTTTTCCTTAAAGCTCAGGGCTTGCCCCTCCCAACTCTCGTCAAAGAAGTGAGCTGTAGATAGATTGGGCGGGAGCTCAGCTCCCTATAGCTCGAGGTACCCACTCCTATGAAGTGAAGACGCCGGTCGCCAAAATATTCTCCACACTTTAACATCGCATTTAAAACCGGCAAGGTGGTGCTCATTATGATCTCCTGCCAGCCGCAGTGACCACGCCTTGATAGCCAGGGTGCATACACCCAAGACATACCCGGGTGCAGGAAAAAACATCTTAGGATGAACGCTTACCTTCTTCGTACACAAGCTTAGCAGTTTGGTTCATGTCCTTTACATTTCGCATCGTCTCTGAAGCTGCGACCTAAATCAAATCAGTGTCAATTTCAAAGCACAGTAAACAGTGGAATCACAAAGAACGTACAGCATGAAAACAGGCCACACGGCCTAACCAGTTTGAGCCAGTGCTTATACTCCACACGAGTCTTCACCCGCTCCTTACCCCGTTCCATACACTTCTACACCTCTCTCTCACGCAAACGACAAGCTGCCTCTTGAACGCATCTGTACCATTTGATAACCACCGCTTCAAGCAGCGAGTTCCACAACCTCACTACCTTCTGTGTGAAGTAATTCCTCCTAAATCCTGACATCCTTCTCAGGAAAAGCTATGTTTCCATTATAGGTTGTATATAACAGGCAGAACAAAGCATCACATTAGAAATCTAGGCTCTCCGAATGTAGGAGGATGTAAAAGCTCACAGCTAAGTCACCCTGTGCTCACAGTAACAATGCATCCCACCTCCCAGCAGCAGAGCAATGCTCAAGTCAAGGGACAAAATGCTCTAGGGAAATAAAGGAAGGGCTTAACTGTATTCAGGATATCAGGAGTCTCAGTGAATTAAAAGTTTCTTTCTGACGCACACAAATAGGAACAGAAGACATTACCCCCCCCCCTATCTGCCTTATCTAAAATAAATATAAATAAACCCAGCGCTGCCATATCCCCTAAATCATTTTTAAACCACACAATTGTTCAAACGAGCTCCAGAAGTAGTCTGCTCAACCCATTCACTTATTCAATATCTTTTCTTGAAAATAGGCAGTGTTTCCCTTACCTGGGTTACCAATAGGTAAAGCTTGCCGTGCAGTCGAGAAAGTTTCTGCAATGTCTTCACTCGGCTCTCCACCAGCTGATACAGGACCCCTAGCTGTGGCACAAGGTCTGGCAACTGTGAAGGGTGCAAACAATGAACATGATGATTTTCAATTGCTAGTGTTAAAGCAATGGCCTCTTTTTGTGCTGTACAATTCTATGATTCTATGTTAAAAAGCCTACACCTACTTCATGCTACTAACAAGACAACTGCAGCATTAAAATATTATTCCTCTTGAAATTTTAGGCAGTTCAGAGAATCCCAGGCCCCCAAAAATTGAGATTAAAGTCTAAATACCAATTCTAATTATTGTAGAAATTTAGACAATCTGTAAGAACGTAAGTGGTTACACTCTCCCAGCTGCCTTACTTCAACAGAGAATATGGAAACTCTAATCGCTCAACCAATACCAGAACAGACAAGTTTGCAACAAAAACAACTTGTATTTATACAGCGCCTCCTCACGCAGAGAGGTGCCAGGGAGAGATTGAATGCAAGTGTGAGGTTCTTGAAATCTAACACTGGTGTTATGGGTGTACAACAACATCTACAAGGTTTAATAGCACTAGACATTCTGTGTAGGTCAGAGTTGCACTATAGTTTTGTGCTAAACATTTACAAGTTCAGGTGCACTCCTTAATAATAATAATAATTTGGACACTCAATCCACGACTGTTTGTGGGACGCTGCTATACACAATTGGCTGCCGCATTTCGCCCACAAAATATAGTCCAATTCACTTTACTGTATATTCTGTGAAGTGCTTTGAGACGTCTTGAAGACGTGCTAAGGGGCTAAAACAAATGCAAGGATTATTATTATTACTATAGAGGTACTTACTGTTGAGAGATAAGATGCATGGTGGGTGAAGACAGTCTTTAGCCACTTAACCATCAATATAGCACTGGTTGATAAAAGGAGAAAGAAAAAAATGAGCAAACGTTAAAACAGATGTCAAATCGGCAAACTATTTACTGCCAGTCTTGTCTATTCTGGTATTAGCTCCACCACAACTATCTATTAAAATCGCATTCCCGTGCTTTACACACCAATCTGCCCATATCTATTACATTTCTCCTCAAGTGTTTCCCTTTCAAACGGTGTTATTCATGCAAAAATGCATTTACGTATTATTCACCCCTTATTGGATTTCTTGGCATGGGGTCAGAGGAAACACCCAACTTGAGATGGTTTTATTTTAGCGAGGTGTCATCCAAGCTCAGCTGGTAACATTCTCACCTCTTGTGAGTTCAAGCCCCATGTTGAGCCTTTGAGCTCATATTCCAGGCTGACTCCAATACAGTGCTGGATTCGTACAGACAATAAATCTAGGTCAAGTCTGCCTGTTCACGTGGATGTTAAAGACTTAAAGACACTGCTCAACAAGAATTTATCTTGGTGCGCTGGTCAACAATCGCCCAGATAAAATAAAAGTGGTTATTCATTTCATGGTGGTTTATGGGATACTGCATGCACAAATGGCTATTGTGTTCGCCTACAAACACACTACACTTTACAGAAAACCCCTTTGTACTTTTGAGACACTAACGTAATAAGGTACAAAATCAAATGAAACTATAAAGCATTATTACATTTGGAAAGCTGGAGTGGAATTCTGCTATTAAACAAACCCAATTCTGTAAACATTGCCATAACGAGAAGCTTGTGACTGAGCCACCCAACGGTAGCAAAAGATACGGCACTAAAGTTTGTTTGTGAAGAGCATAGGCAGCAATTTGACCACCAGTAATACAGGTTTTTAAATTAGATTTTTTTAGATGTCGCATTGCAAGGTTGAAGAATTAATCTACAAGATAGAAATCTTACTTAAAAGGGTGTCCTTGTAATCTCCTTGTGATCTGGAAACAAAAAAAGTTTGATGGCAATGAGTTTTCCCTGGGTCAAATACCCAACTGACAAAAAAAAGAAATATCCCAACTTCATATTCAGGCTTTGAGACAAAAGTTATTTTATTTGATGCACAGTAAAACCCGCTAAGCCCTCTCTTTATAAATCGTATAATCGCCACCTAAGTCGTACATTCACCCGAGTCCCATTTAATTTCCTATCAAAAACCACATAAAATTTATTTGCACTTCTTCTATTAATCAACTCCTAACTCGAAACCCTGCTCCCCTACCTTCCATTATTTGATTATTGATAAATCTTCTTTTCTACAATTTGGACTTTGTGCAAGTCATCTTAAATGTTATGGTCCCTACTGACACAACTTATGTGAGTTTTACTGGAATAACATCACGCAATTTGAGATACATGATCACTCTGATAGTATGCCAGGAGAGGCAAAAAAAAAGATGAGCTCACCCAGAGTTTTAATGGCACCAAATAACATGACTATTATATAACTGCAGAACAGACAGGATTCCCCACTCCTCCCATTGTTAGTGGAAAAGTAGCAGTCGTCTTGGCTTGGCCATGAACATTATTCCTCCCACCTTGGTAAGAAAAATAAAGGCACCGTCGGCTTAAAACACGCATCATACCTCCTGAACCAATGGAATCACTGAAGAAATAGGTAACCTGGCAATGGTATTCTTGATCACAAAATCTTTCTTTGTCTGAAGCACTTTCTATTTAAAAAAAACACATTAAGATTAATATTTTATCTTCATTTATTGCTAGTGTCGTCAACACATGAGAATGACTGAATATATATATATTATGTAGACACAAGCGCATAATATATATTCCGTGAATACACATTTCCAGAACAGGGACTTTAGAAAATAAAACTCCAATATCACTGGACGGAATCCTCAGTAATTATGAGCAGCCACTGACCACAGATGCAACACAACAGCCCCAATGTACAACTTCAATTTGATTGCTGCACAAAACTTTGCAAAGATTGCACACGGAGCTCTCTACATGCAGAGCTGTAATGAACAAGAACAATGCTGTCATCAAAAAGCATTCACTCTTCTAGACTTAGCAAGTTCACAATAACAACAGAATGGTCTCTGCTGTGGACTGGGACAAACCATGTAAATCGTTTAACTGTTATTTTACAGTTTATGGAGCTGAGCAGCTGAGTCAAGCACCCATTTCTGTGTCTCTAACAGGCTTGTGTTCCTTTTAGGTGCAAAATAAACCACGAATGAAGCTTGTTTTAATAAATGCAAGCTGTTGGGTGTATCCAAAGTATTCCTATGTTTCCATGTCACTAAAAGGCTTGTGCTCTTCTTAAGTGCAAAATAAACCATGAATTAATCATATAAATAATAAAACATATATTTTAGTATAAAATATATGTCTCTATGTATAAAGCATGTTAAGATGGGTGCATTGCACTCATTTTGACGTCATGTACCAGGAGTTACGATTGCTGCTGCAATGGCGCCCCCCTGTGGAGTACTTAGTAGGCAATTTGCCAGCAACATTCAACAAATTGTTGGGAATTTAAACCAAAACTAAATCATGAAGAGCCACAGCAACGGCGGAGGCAGTACAATTGTGCTCAGGAAGCACAGCCCCTCTCAGGAAATGCAAGGAGGGGTGCGCAGGGAGAAAGAGGAACACACAAGGGGAAGTCTTTTGAAGTTGACTGAACCACATATCTGTCAGCAAACACTGTGTTTGTTTATTCTGACAGTGTGCACACATTTGATGTCTTACATTTAGAATGTTAGCGTCGTTGCTCTCCAACCCCTGTACGAGCAGCACAGCAAAGCTATCTGCCTGAGGCACACCGGGTTTATTCTTCACTTTCATCGTCTCGATATCCATGGTACAAAGACGCTCCTCAATACTCAACTGAAACAAAAGGGACAGAACAACTGAAATTACACTCAAATGTTACCTTCTCACACCCAGTTAACAACAAAAAATTACATTTAATTTAATTTACACTACAAATTTAAAGCTAAGGTTAAAGATCAATGTTTCAACTAGCTACAAGCCAAATAAGGTAGTTCATCAACGAACGTTCAGATAGCTGCTGCTTCTACTACACACCCACCTAACCCCAAATTGAGAACATAAGAATTTGCTGGGCAAAAGACCGAGGTCCATCTAGTTCACCTTCCACCATCCTGTCAGTCGCTTGACATGCCGTGTCCCCAACTATACACTGTATCCCGAGATATTATTTTCTAGCAGAAATCTATCTAATTTATTCTTGAAACAAACAACACTTTCTGCTTCCACTGACTCTTTAGGGAGCCTGTGCCATAAGTTCATTGAAGTAGTGTTACCGCAGATTAGTTCTGAATTTACCCTCCTTCAATCGCAAATACTACAAACATTTTGCAAGGTTATATTTTGTGCATCACACTGAACTTCAGTGTGCTTCTTTCCAATACTGAGTCTTATTTTAAGCGCACTGCAAAGAAAATAGGAAAGTTTTAAAAGCCAACAAAACACAGCAATTACTCCTAAAAGTAATCTACTTAAGATGTGATTTTATACACCAACCCAAATACCGTAGAAGTTTCACAAAATGCTTTGATGAAAACCAGATCAGATGTAACATACCTCATTATCTGCACCCTTCTTCCTCTTAGCTTCAATCTTCTTTGATTCCATGGGTACAGACTTAATGGCTGCATTATGCCCAGGAGTACCAGGCACCAACACTTTCACCCCAGATTTTACTATTGGTGTTTTTACCTGAAATATGAAACAAGTAAAACAATTATGAAGAGGATTCATAGAATAACTTCTGCACACCTTCCAATCTTTCTCATAACTATCACAGGTTAACTTATATTGGACTATGTTTTTGTACTTTTTCTCCCTCTTCCTGATATACTACTACTTGCATTTGATTTTTAGTGAAGACTTCTCAAAGTGCTCCAAGGATATACTCTAAAGTGAACAGGCTGTAGGAGAACAGAGCGGCTGAATTTGTTCAGAGCAACGTCTCACTTTTAGTGCCAAATGTGATTGAAGGTTAGGTGGCGTACCAAATAATTCAGTATCAAACCAACAGTATCAGCCACTCTTGACGCTTAATCGATCACTAAATAGCCCAATATTCCAGATTTGAGTCTCCCAAGTAGAAGACAGCAGGTTCCAGCTTTGCTATAAGGTTTGCCTACAAATCGTCACTGCATGACAGTGAAACACTTTTGAGACACCTTAACAGCGTGGCAAGGCTAATAAATTATTAGTCAAATTATTATTATATTGGGCATCTCACTATATGGATGGAATACTTCATGAAAATGGTGTTTTGCACTTTAGGAAAATAGAAATGGGTTATTTGTTCTATACTGAGTTATAATAATATATATTTTGTAATATATATCACCCACCTTTTTTAGGGTAAAAGTTCTAGAATTAACAACTAAAGGAGAGCGCAATACAACAAAACGGATATGCTCAGACAGCCAAGGATGTGTCATCTGATTTTCTCAGAAACTTAGCGAAACCTTATTAAGTCATCATAGCACACCTTGGACAAATATCTGGTTTAGTTTGCAGTTGCATTTTTTTGAAAAATTCAAAGCACAGAGTGGTAAATTGAAGTTAGTAATCCAGATAACAGTACACCAACAATGCAAAGGGGTAATAATGCACTTTAATAATCCTTGCACTTGACATAGCGCCCCATAATGTCTTCCGAGACATCTCAAAGCGCTTCACAGAATGTACCATAAAGCGAGTGTATATTTTGTGGCAAAACGCAGCTGCCACCTGCGAACAGCAGTGTCCCACAAACAGTCATGGATTGTGTGACCAAATTATTTTGAAGGGATTATTAACCCCGGAAAAGCGATCAGCCAATCAACTAACAACCGAGTTCCTCCTTACCCCTGGGTAAACAGAGGCATGTGGAGTAAGGAAACTTGCTCAACGTTTCGCCCTGCCCGTCCTCTTGCTTGCAAGGCGAGTGCTCTGACCTCTGAGCTACAGGACTCCACAAGGTTAAAAAGGATGGTATTTTTGGTTGCATTCTTCACCCTACCTTAGTTACAGCCGATTCTGTTCTGAGTACCACCAGTGTCTGGACATCTCTCACCAGACAAATATGGGGTTCGGTGGTGTTCAGCGTCTAAAATGAGAAATGTGGATAGCTTTCATAATTGTGCAACAAAATACTGTAGTATTCAGATATTTATAGTACAATTCATCAGATTATTACACCAAACACATTGCAATGTCAAAATATTTAATTAGTCAACTAGGACAGAGCAAAAATACACTCCCTTGCTGATAAAAACATCCAGCCAAACAACCGAATGGCCTCCTTCTGTGCCGTAACATTCTATGAATCTATGAAAAAAAAACCAAAGGCATTTGATGCAAATGTACATGTGGGAACTTTCGGGTCAATGAAAGGTCCCACAAACAACAATTCTACTCCAGGTCCAGTTATAAGTTGTTCGAACAACTTGTCCCAAGAAGCAACAGGACATGCTCAGCCACACTAGAAATGAGCAAAAATTACTTGAGCTCTTTACCTGAAACCAGTAAAAATTGATTGCTTGACTCAACTTCACTTACAAACTTCCTTCCCACCATCCAAGTTAACCCTCATGTGCTCACAGTTCTGTGACTGATGAGTTCTACACTGTTTTTTTAGCTTATTTTTTAAAAAAAGACAAATAACAAAGTTCTCTTCCAGTATACAGGTTACTCAAACTTTAAGAATAGCCTTTATTGTGATCTTAACCCAACCCAGCAAAACTATATGAAAATAAAACTTCAAGCAAGTTAATTGTAAAGATGTTCATCTAATTCAATTTGTTCTACTTTTCCTTTCTGTATTTTGATTTTAAACGCATTTCTAATCATTTTAGTTTCTAAATTTGTCTCCAGGTACCCTTGTTATAATGTCCAGCTCTCACCATACCCTTTTAGAAGTTGGGAGCCACTTTATTTTTTTTAAAATGGTAAGAAAAAAGTATTTTTTGAAAAAGAAATAAACAAAAATAGCCTGAAAATTTGATCTGTGCAAAAATGTCTGCATGTCAACCTACAGAAAGAGCAGGAAGTGGGGAGATGGAGGAAGGTGACCTGGTCATAAATGTGCATTACTCATCAGCTACTTACCACTTTCTCTAGGATTGGATGCAACACGGTGTTGTATGCTATCAGTAACGATTGCCTATCCGAACAAAACGCAGCTCCCAGGATAGGAACAGGTCTTGTGTCTGTGCCCTTTCCCGATGTGGCTACCTGTACCGTGCAGGTTGGTAAGAGAGGCTTTTTGCAGAACCTATTTAAAATAATACAATGGTTAGACAGGTTTGTTTTTTTAAAAAAGGAATGTCTCCGATCCTACAGGGCTAGGGAGAGGATAATCTGTCGGGGGTCCCAGTACTGAGCTGATTCAAGCAACTCAAGCACACATTGTGTGTGTGCCAAGGTTAGGTAGCCCGGAGATTAGGTAGGATTTGGGGGGAAAAAAAAACAACCAGAATGGAGTTTTTTCATTGTGCCAACCAACCTACAGCCCTCGAGGCCAGGAAGAAACAGCCCCTGAATATTAGCACTAGTCTAAGTAAGTCTAAGTAAGTGTTCAATCGGGAGTGGGTTTCCAGGTTTTTCTAGACTGAATATTTCTTGATTTATGGCATAAATCAAGAAATATTCAATCAAGAAAACGAATTCTGTGCCTGACTAAAACCACTGAGTTAGCTGATCTCAGCAGAGGCACCAAGAGAGATCATTGTCCATAGACACAGGCCCCTGGGCACAATTGCACAAGGATTTTGACATGATCTGGGGATAATGACAATAATAAGCCTCACATCTGATATAGCACTTCATCACATCTCAAAGTGCTTCACAGGATATATTGTGAAGTGGATTTGACTGTATTTTGTGAGTGAAACATAACAGGCAGTTTGCGCACAGTAGTGTCCCGCAAAAAACAGCCACGGTGTGAGTGACCAATCTTATTTGGAGGGCGGGTTATTAGTCAGGACTCCCATCTCTTTTCGAATAGTGCCATGTATCTTTAATATCCACTTGACAAGCAAACAGTACTCTCGGTTTACTATCTCAACCAAAGTATTTCACCTCGAACAATGCAACACACCCCAGCACCACATTTGAGTGTCATGTTAGAACGTGTGATTCCAAGCATCAAAATGGGGTTTGAACCCACAATCTTCTGACTCCGAGGGGAGAGCGCCCCTGTGCTAGGCTGACACATACCTTCAGAGCCTTCGAAAGGGAAAGCATACGTGTCAACTCAATAAGCTAGCATTTATGCGCAAGAATATGCATATGGTACAGTCTGGGATTTACATTTGTATACGCATAATTAGCGTAAAACCCAATACTACATGCAAACTGATGCAGGTATGAGTTTAACATGCCGTCATTCTTTTCTGTACAATGTTTATCAATGGAGTGATAGCCAGACTTTGATGTAGGGCTCACACAGTGGAAGAAAAGTCAACCCAACAGAGAGTCAAAGGTCACATTCTGATGGAAGTTGGAATGTGATTACAAACAGTCTGTAACGTTAACATGATCTCCAACTCAACAGACTAACAATTCATTGTGTAGCTACCAGAGCAAGGCCAAGAATCCTAAAAATATTTTATTGAGTCACAGGCTCGCTGGTGCAGAGTAGCAAAAATTCAGGCTTTACAACTCAAAACACTACAACATGGGGGAAGAGAAATGTTTCTGAATTAAACAAAGTCTTACCCATTTAAAATGTGCTCGAACAGATGCATTTGTCCATCTCTGCACACAACTGCCAGCTTCATGGGCTGAAAAGCAAGAACTTTGATTAGATCCATCATTCACTCAAAGCAAAAAGTTTTTCCCCCCCCAAATAAAAACTAATGCACATGACTGTACTGATTAACAGTCACAGAAAGATTCAAATTGAAAAGATTTAGGAATTCAAACACAATTCTTTCATTTTACAGATTCTACTATATCCTAAAGGCAATATGATGCTGTGCATTCCCAGTTACTGATGGATAACAGCATCAGGGTATTTAGGGTCAACTTAACCATCCTTTTATCACTATGTAGCCATTAGACTCTAAATAATATTAATTTTCTGCTGCATAATTTCTTGCTTATTCAAATGACTTCATTTTAGCAGGAACTTTCATACATAATCTTAGAATAGTGTGACACTGCAGTGAAAAGGGTAGCATTAACTTGGTAGATCCACAGTATGAAGTGAACATGGTTACTTTACCTGAGTTGACATTGGGGAAAGATTATTTTTGCTAAGCAGTTGGTTGGACACAAATGTACAAGCTTTCTGATATGAACTGGGGAAACATTAGCAATGGCAACAAAGAGCCAGTCAACTTTGACCATTTAGTCTCTCAGCTTTCAACTATAGTACAGACTGCCCACCCTCTCCCACCCCCAGGTTATAATGTGGCACACATTCGGTGTTCACTAGCCATAGAGGGCAGAATCCAGTGGAGGCAGGTGGGGGGGTGGGGGGTCTCAAGAACCATTGGAAACCTTTCCAAGAGTGGTTTAGAGTTCACGTGTTTTGTGATTGTATAACAGGCATCATAATTCATCTCCACTTACGTCTTCCCGGTCTTCAGAAGTGGACAGATCTACATATATAGGTTCGTCTGTCAATGTAAAGGAGAGCACTGCATTTTTATCCTTTCCATCTGACCGTACTTGCCTGTTGATAAGAAATAAAATCCTGTCAAACACATATTTAAACAAAAGCTGTATATAGCTGTATATTTGGAAAAGAAAACAAAAACTGCTGCCAATGTATAGACACGACTAAGGAAGATACAAAACTGAGCATCACCTGCAAAGCCACCACCTCATATTCGATCATTGGAAACAGCCGAAAAACACCAGTTTGTCTTTAAGAAATCAAATTGAGCACAGAAAATTGGCATTTCCCCAGGTGGTGGGAGGGAAGGGGGATCAGCACTAAAATACACAATGGGCCTTTAGTAGACTAACCGTTCTAGAATTAGCAACTAAAGGAGAGCACAATACAACAAAATGGATATGCTCAGACAGCCAAGGATGTGTCATCTGATTTTCTCAGAAACTTAGCGAAACCTTATTAAGTCATCATAGCACACCTTGGACAAATCCCTGGTTTAGTTTGCAGTTGCATTTTTTTTAATTCAAACCTCAAAGTAGCAAGTTGAAGTTTGTAATCCAGATAATGGTATCCCAATGCAAAGGAGCTTTTAAGGCATTATAATAACCCTTACAATTGATGTAGCACCTTATCATGTCTACAGCGACACAGAATATAACAAAGTTACAGTGTATAGCGCCTTTCATGTCGGGCGGCCATCCCAAAGCAGTGGACAATGTGTTTTGGATCCAAGCTGAGGGTCAGGATCGAGGAGGGTGAGGGGCTGGGGGAGGAGGAGGGTGACCGATGGCACGGTCGAAGGATGGTCTTGAGATGGGTCTTGAAAGAGACAAGGGAGGTGATGAGGCGGAGGAACTGCGGGATAGAGTTCCAGAGGGTGGGGCAGAGTAACTGAAGCCCCACCCACCAATGGTGGGGCGGGCGAGGGGAGGCATGAAGCAGGCTGGAGCCCGCTGAGCAGAGGGAGCGGCCAGGTTGGTAGGGGGTTAGGCGGTCGGAGAGGTCGGGGGGAGGGCTTTGAAGGTGAGGACCAGGATCTTGAACTGTATCCTCTGTGATGGGAAGCCAGTGGAGTCGGGCAAGGATGAGGGTGATAGGGTTACAGAGCCTGGTGCGAGAGAGGACATGGGCTGCTGAGTTCTGGATGATCTACAGCCTATGGAGGGAGGAGTTGGAGAGGCCGACAAACAAGCAGTTGGCGTAGTCAAGTCTGGATGTTCTGTATGTGTTTATGAGGGCCTCGGCGGCCCACAGTGTGAGACAGTGGCAAAGCCGAGCAATGTTGTGGACGTTGGAAAAGGCAGAGCTGGTCATGGCACGGATGTGGAGTATGAAGGACAGTTGAGGGTCGAACAGAACATCGAGGTTCCGTGTTGGATAAGTGAGATGTAGAGTGCATCCATGGAGGGAGATGTCAGTGACAAGGTATGAAGGTTTGAAGCCAAGCAGGAGGGCCTTGGTGTAGTTGACGTTAAACTGCAGGAAGTTAGCTCTCATCCAGGACCCTAAAGTGAATTGACTGTATATTTTTTAGCGAAACACGGCAGCCAAATGCACACAGCAGTGCCCCACAAACGGTCATGGATTGAGTAACCAAATTATTTATTTTATTTTTTGAGGGAGGAAGTGATTATTACTCCCGGAAAAGCGATCCACCAACTGACTAACAACCGGGTTCCTACTTACTGCTAGGTAAACAGAGGCGTATGAGGTAAGAAAAATTGCCCAACCCTGCCCGGGGAAATTGCAAAGCATACCTAGATATGTAAACTGATAGATAGTGAAACACTAAAGTTGCCTCACCAAACATTAAGAATTCGATCATGTGCAGCGCCAGACAGGAAGTACAGCCCAGTTATTCCATCAAACGGCGGACTGTCATTGGCAGGTCGTATTGCTGCAAACGTGAGAGACGTGACTGCTGTCGAGTGGCCTGTGAATTTCTGCAGAAAGATAATGGAAAGGAAACATTACTGGACCACACATTGCCTGACGTTTGCAAGTGATTAATTGATCAAGTTCAATGAACAGGTGCTGATTACCGAGAGGTGGCTAACTCTCAACTGGCCAACTTCCCTGCATTTGTGAACCTCGTAATCATGAGATCTTACTTTAAGTCTCATTTTAACATGTCAGTATTTATTTGCCCATCTATCTCGCAAATATTAAAGGTAGCATCTCCAACCAAGGAGTGTCAAGTTTTCCCAAAATGGATATGCTCAGACAGCCAAGGAAGTGTCATCCGATTTTCTCAGAAACATAGCGAAACCTTATTAAGTCATCATAGCACACCTTGGGCAAATCGCTGGTTTAGATTGTCGACAGAGATTTGCACTAGTATATTGCACGTTTTCTAAATTGTATTTAACTCTGGGTAGCTAGCGATAAGGAGAATCACCATTCAATAATAATAATCCTTGTATTTGATATAGCGCCTTATCATGTCTTTGAGACAGCTCAAAGCGCTTCACAGAATATACTGTAAAGTGAACTGACTATAGTTTGTGGGCGAAGTGTGGCAGCCAATTGCGCACAGCAGCGTCCTACAAGCAGTCATGGATTGATTGACCAATTTATTATTTTTTTAACCCCCGGAAAAGCGATCCACCAATCGACTACCAGGTTCCTACTTACTGCTAGGTAAACAAGAGGTGTGTGGAGTAAGGAAAGTTGCCCAACGTTTCACCCTGTCGGGAATTGAACCCAGGTCCTCTCGCTTGCGAGGCGAGTGCTCTAACCACTAAGCTACAGGCCTCCACATTTGTCTGGAAGCAGCATGATTGATACAAGTTGCATTTCATCCACCCACCCCCATTTGAATACACACAGCACTCACCTTGTACACTTCTTTGGTCTCCAAGTCCCATAGTTTGATGCCACGGCCTGCCGAGAGCAACATCTTTCCATCGGGGCTGATACATAAACAGCTGACACTGCCCTTCTCAGCTTTCCACTTGCTGTTAAGGATTTTTTTAAAAAAAAATACATTAAACCAAAGTCCTTTTTAAAAGCTGTAATTTAGTCAACACAGTAGTCCGAAGAACCCCGCAATGACCAAAATTTGCAATAACCCCATATAGCCTGATTCTCCTTGAAGAACCAGAGATAATACACAATCGGTGATGATGGGGGATTTAAAAAATTCATCAGATAAAATATTAGCAAGTCAATTGATTAAAATACCTGCTTCTGATAGCCAACTCTGGGCATTGTGGATGAGTTACTGGTTGACACGTTGTTAGGCAGACCATGGATGGGGAAGGAGAAGTAAGAATCCCAACACATAGTGCACCAGCCTGCCTTTCTCTTGGAGAATAAGTGCAACCTTCCCATTCATATTTGCCTTTCAGTGGATTCGATTTAAAATTGGACCATCAATTCATACAGCTCGAATAGCAAATCAGTGGGCTAATGCAATGTGCTCAGACAGCCAAGGAAATGTCATCTGATTGATTTTGTCAGAAACTTAGCGAAACCTTCTGAAGTCATCACTGCACAACTCAGGCAATCCACAATTTGATTGATAGATTTACACTCAAATCAAGGTTTTATAACTCTGTTGTAAGAATAAACATCCAACTAGAAATGTTGAACCTCAACAAAACAAGCTACAATTACATAATAGATTTTATAATGATCCTTGCATATGATATAGCACTTTGCAGATGTGAAGCGCTTCAAGACTTCCTCCTGATGTGAAAGGTGCCATATCAACTGCAAGGATTATAGTATTTACTCAAAGTGCTTCACAGGATTTATAATAAAATGCAGTGATTATTTTGTAGGCAACTGCGAGATCAGTGCGAATAAATGAGTGATCATTTGATCTGTGAGATTGTTGGCCAGGACACCAGGAAAAATTCCCTTCTCTTTTCAAACGGTCCCGTGGGATCTTTAATATATGCTTGGACAGATAAACAGGACTCCAGATTAATTGACTGACCCAAAGGACCATATTCCAGCATTGAGGCCTACCACCAGCTCTGCTTTGGAACAATATAGTTAAGCACTGTATTACTTTAGGAAGTGTCTCCTCCATCAGTCTCAAGTTTTTTATAGTTGGCGCAGCCCTCTGTTCATTGCAACCAATCAACTTTGATTCTCTAACAATGCTGTATAAATATCATATGCAGCAGTTCGCTTCCACAATGCTGATAAACATCCTTATCATCGAGTGACTTTCAGATACTTTTCAGAAAATAAATAACTGTGAATCAAGGCAATATGGGCCGACCAGAAAGGTTCCAAATACAGTACTAAAACTCCCAAAGTTTGGAGCAACATTAGGGACAGGATGATGTTGTAACAAACTTGCCTTTGAAGTAGTTCCAACAATCTGAGTTTCACTTTCACAACCATCCAAATTAACCCTTATTTCTACCAATACAAATTTTACACACAATTTTGTTTCATCACAGACAATACAACGCAGAACCAAACAGCAAGATGTTAAGAACTGCATACTGAGCCGTAAAATCAGATGGACATAGGTTTGCATCCTGGTCTGTGTTGAGGTAGGGGGAATCATAGCTGGGGCAGCAAATGGGCTCTACAACTACTCTTAGTATCTTTCAGCTACAGAGGAGGAACAAGCAAAAAGGAGCAAAAGAAAGTGTTTTCCACATTTATCTATTTCTAGAGTTTATATTGTATGAGAACATATTCCTTGCATTTAATATAGCACCTTATCACATCTTAGAGACGTCTCAAAGCGCTTCACAGAATATACTGTAAAGTGAATTCACCAAACATTTCGTGGGCGGAACGCGACAGCTAATTTGCGCACAGCAATGTCCCACAAACAGTCGTGGTCACGAGACTTAACTGTGAAGTTCTTCACAGTTGCATAGTTTCTCAGTGCAGGTTCACACACAGTCAGGCACTTGAATCAAGATAATTCAGTTGCTGATAGTGGTGTAACCACCCCTCCAACACAAATAAATTGTGAATCACAAGGGAATAAAAAGGCTCCTTTAATGGCTTCAGACTTCAAGATGAAAAGACTATAATCTTTCAGCTCTCAATAGTTTGGGATAAATATGGCCAAGCTTTATTGCTATTCACATTCTGCTAAGAGCCTAAATGTTTACAATATTAAAAAAATCACATTTCATAACACTACATTAGAGACTGGTACAAAATTGCCATCTTAGAATATCTAAATTCATGATGGGATAAGAGCCTCAAACAGTCCAACTTTTCTTTCAAGTGGTGTAAAATGCCTACATTGAGTTGATAAATGTAATGTACTTTTGTTTACAGAATAACAGGCAGTTGTAAAACTCACAAAACCCAGAAAAGAGCTTTAAGTCAATGTACTTTGTTAGGTACTAGCTGTAAGTTTGAAACGTTAAAGATTAAAGGCGGTGAAGCAGGGGAGTCAGAAAATATAATGGTTACAGCAATAATCTTCAAAGCAAATATTCAGTTGAGTCATGGAGTTAAAATTCATTCGACCTGCATTCTATTCCAAGCTGGAGAACAACTGTTAAATGAAGCACCTTATAGAAAGGTGCCCCAAAATCAAATCACATGGCTGACAGGAGGCAGTAAACAAGGCAAGTTCAATGACAACAAAAAATTCTATTTATATAACACCCCTCAAACAGGGTAGCGTAGCATGACGCTGAGCCAGGGGGGGGTGATATAGGCACGGTCGAAGAGGAAGGTCTTCAGGCACAATCTGAATATGGGGAAGAAAGGAGCAAGGCAGGGGGATAGAGGAAGAACATTCCAGAGTTTCGAGGCATAGTGGCTGAAAGTGCAGCCACCAATGGTGGAACGGAGGGCACGAGGGAGCCAGTCGAGCAGAGGCAGTGGGTATGGGGAGTAAGCAGGCAAGAGGTAAGGAGGGGCCAGGGTATGAAAGGATTTGAAAACGAGCGCGAGGCTCTTCAAATCGATTACACATCATCATCTGAAAAAGTAGAACCTTCTACTAACCATTTCACTTTCCCTGTTCGTGCGTTCCATTCCGCTATGTGTCCGTCATCTGAGCAACTGTATAGATGACCGTTCTCTTGATGCCACTGTATACAGTTCACTTTACTGACATGTCCGCCATCCTAGCAGTATTTTATAAAGAAAGGATAAGCTTGATAGAGCAACAATTTCAAACTTACCAACCACTAAACGCGTGTGAATTACAAACATGCATTGGGAGCAATATTCAAATTCGTTTTTTTGCAATGCTCATAGGCAAAATGTAACTGAAACAAGCACTAAGCTTATGCAGCGATCGAACTCCCCAAATTAAGTTTTACAAGACCGATTTTTACTGTAAATGCCATTCAATGGCACAGTAAACAAAGACCGTTAATATAAAGTGAGTAATTCAGATATGTGATTGTATATTAAACCTGTTGCCTTAGCACATTGTCATAAACCCCGTCCAAAACTGATGTGCTATATGAACAAAGGGATGCATGTAGAGAGGACCAGCCAGTTCAGACAACCGGTCAAGATGGAAATTGGGGCTCAGATACACAGCATTCCACTGCATTTCATAATGCAATTCATGTGATTGGATTTTTTTTTTAAAAAAAACGTTGTTGCTGCACAATTTTCTCCTCACACTAGTTCTCCTTAAAAGATGCAAGAAAACATCCGAGCCAAGCCACTCACTCATTTCCCACAGGATAAAAGTAAACAAGTTGCAAAAGATTGTCTTATCGAAAAAGAAACCGCTTACCAGCTTGTTCTGGAGTTCTCCCTTCACTGTGCTGTACAGTAAGATGCTGCCGACTGCTGTGCCGATAGCTAACAGGTCCAACTCTGGACTACTGTGCACATTTTCTGATCTTCTCTTTTTCTTTTGTGGACCATCCTGAAAGATGATGAGAGAGGAATAAAACAGTCACATATGGGGAGGGAGTCATTCATATGCACTTCACTGTACCACTACTAAGCACAGCCAACCCATAGACACACAGGAGAAATAGATGCTGGAGGATTGCCAGCACTTGTGACACAATGCAACATGACCCATATAGTACCTACTGGAGAAATACAAGGGAAGAAAGTTAACAACAACTTGCATTCGTATAGAGCCCCTCACGCAGGGCAGTGTCCCAAAGCTCCTCCTAGAGTTAAGAGGGAAGGGAAGAAAATCATGCATTTTTATTGCCGATAGATCTCCCCCCACCACCCACCCCAATCTATCATATACACACACACAATTTTTATTTAAAAAGAAAAAAGCAGTGATATCCAGTGACCAATGCAACAGCAGGATTGTAGATCTCCACACATGCTCTCTATACAAAGTTGAGTACTTTATACTAATAAAGACAAAATGTCTGTCTGTGTGTCTGTCCAGCAATAACCGATTGATGTAGAGACATGATTCATACCTCATCGGAAATGTCTTGCGAGTGTCATGGGCATATTTTTTTTTTGGGGGGGGCGACCGCCTATCGTTGATGATCTAGGACCTAAACAAGCTCAAAGCACATGGATGGCAATTTTGCTTAAGGTATACACAGTGTTTAAGGCATGTTAAATGGTTTGTGAGTGATTTCACTGAAATCTAGATTCCATATCGGATCCTTTGGTTGCAAGTGTAGCTGCAACGGGTACATGTAGTAATTATATAAATGCAAGTTGTTATACAAAGCCTCACTTAATCTTTTGAAAAACATTTTGAAATCAAACATTATGTTAGAAGATTTACTGGGAGTTACTGAAGGGTTCTAATAACAAGCTTTGAAAAAGCAAACTGCTTGCTTTATAGTTATTAGAACATCCTCCCAACTGTAGATTTATGTTTCTGTATTATGGTAAAGAATCCTTCCTTTGATAGTGGCTATTACAAGACATCTTAGAACTTCATGAAGTATTTGTAGGAACTTCACTGCATTTCATAGGCAACGTTACTTTTATTCAGATGCATTCACTTCAAACTCAGACTATTACTTTTTCTGTAAAGAAAACCCTCTTGATGTCAGCTATTTCTATTGAAAGCCGTTTGTCAATCTTTTTTAAAAAAATTGTGGCTACTCTGGAGATTTAAATGCAAAAAGATACAACCTCCAAATGGCCATGTGTAAAAATACACAATGGCTCAGCTTCTTAATTCACAGCCCAATGTGAAAATGAGGCAAACAGAACTAAAAGTCTTCAGTGATAGACAGAGAGTAAAAAAGAGACAGAGAACCACATCTGATCACACTTCAAGAGAATCTGCTGTGAACTGTAAAGTGGACAACTGGGCAATGTAAATTGGGCAACTTCAGGTTTGGACTGAGAAGTGATGTCTCTCAGTTACATGGCTCACTGATATTCAACTGCATGGGCTTACACATGAAGAATGGCCACTTGGTGCAGAGGAGATCCATGCAACCATATCCAAGTACATGCAGAGTTTTTAGGAGAGATGCAGAGGAACAAAAAATAAAGCAACAACAACAAGATTTTATTTATAGAGCGCCTTTCACGTCGGGAGGACGACACAAACAACAACAACAAGATTCCATTTATTCAGCGCCTTTCACGTCGGGAGGACGTCCCAAGGCGCTGTACAGTTGGGTCAGGACCCGAGCATTGGGGGGAAATGGTAAGGGGGAGGGAAGGGAGGGGGCGAGGAGTGGGGAAATGGTCAGGGTGAGGGGAGGGAAGGGAGGGAGCGAGGAGGGGGTAGAGAGTCGAGAGGGGAGCTGAAGGCACGGTCAAAGAGAAAGGACTTGAGACCGGCCTTGAAGGAGGAAAGGGAGGAGGCGGCGAAGGCACTGGGGATGGAGTTCCAGAGCCTCGGGGCTGAGAGGCTGAAGGCCCGACCACCGATGGTAGGGCGGTTGGGGCGGGAGACGTGGAGCAGACCGGAGCCAGAGGAACGGAGGGTACGGGCGGGTAGGTAGGCGGATAGTAGGTCAGAGAGGTAGGAGGGAGCGAGGCCGAGAATGGCCTTGTAGGTGAGGGTGAGGATCTTGAATTCGAAAGCGCTAGACGGTTAGGTCGGGACCCGAGCATTGGGGGGAAATGATCAGGGTGAGGGGAGGGAAGGGAGGGAGCGAGGAGGGGGGAAATGATCAGGGTGAGGGGAGGGAAGGGAGGGAGCGAGGAGGGGGTAGAGAGTCGAGAGGGGAGCTGAAGGCACAGTCAAAGAGAAAGGTCTTGAGACCGGCCTTGAAGGAGGAAAGGGAGGAGGCGGCGAAGGCACTGGGGGATGGAGTTCCAGAGCCTCGGGGCTGAGAGTCTGAAGGCCCGGCCACCGATGGTAGGGCGGTTGGGCCGGGGGATGTGGAGCAGACCGGAGCCAGAGGAATGGAGGGTACGGGCAGGTAAGTAGGGGGATAGTAGGTCGGAGAGGTAGGAGGGAGCGAGGCCGAGAATGGCCTTGTAGGTGAGGATGAGGATCTTGAATTCGATCCTCTGGGGGATGGGGAGCCAGTGGAGGCGAGCGAGGGTGGTCGCGGTGTCTGGTGCGGGACAGTACACGAGCTGCAGAGTTCTGAATGACCTGCAGTGTGGAGGGAGGGCCGGGAAGGCCGGCGAGGAGAGAGTTCCCATAGTCCAGCCTTGAGTGATAAAAGGCGTGGACCAGGGTTTCAGCCGCGTGAGGTAGTGCCGTAGTCTGGCGATGTTCCGGAGGTGATGGAAGGCGGTGCCAGTTGTGGTGCGGATATGAGGAAGAAAGGACGGCTCAGGGTCGAACAGAACCCCGAGGTTCCTGATGGCTTTGAGAGGTGGAGAGTGCAGCCTTGGATGCTGATGCTGTCAGCGCCTGAGGTGCGGAGGCGCTGACGTGAGCCAATCAGGAGGGCCTCAGTTTTGCGCACATTGAGCTGAAGAAAGTTAAACAAAGACCTACACTATTTTGTGGTTTACACAATTGTCACTAACAATATAAATCTCTTACCTGTTGAGTCCATTACTGCAGCTTACTTTTTGGTAAGAAAGCAACTAGTTAACTGGTTTACCGGTAACTGAAAACATATTTGTTGACAGTTCTCAGAGCTTCTGAGGACACGAATGGTGAATCCACTGCTCAATCCTAACCCTAACTCAATATCAAAAAGCCCTGGACTCCCAAGACTCAGGGTCAATCATCAGTCTATGCAGAATTAGCTGATCTAATGAGTGACAGTACAGAATAATAATACTTTAACTTTGATATAGGATCTCCTCATTTCGTCAAGACATCTGAAAGCCCTTCGCAGTATTTAATGTAAAGTGGTGTGACTGTGTGTATTTTGTGGGCACCACTAGGCCAGGGAAGTGGCATGCCAAACAGAGAGTAAAGCTCCTGATCACTAGCCGCTGACCTTGCAAACAGGTGGACATCAGGTGAGAACAGGTTCAGAGATGTGCAATCGCTTCAAAAGTTAATATCTACACACAAACATAAAAAATGGCTCCTATCATGTGTGAACCTCACACATGGAAGTGTCCATGTCAGCCATTTATAGAGGGCAAGAAGCACCCAAGGAATCCTATCCCAGAACAAGTCAGTGCCTTTAGGAAAAAGGGGATAAAATATAAATTATTGATCTATAACCTCGATCTCTCAGAAAATAAAGATTGGTCTGGACGAAGAAGGCTTTTCAGCCCATCCTATCTCATTCCTCTGGAACAGCCGCCTTAATGTCCCCCATCACTTCATCAAACTGCTTTTTAAATGAATCTAGTGCCCTGGCCTTTACCATCTTTCCTGGTAACCTGTTCCAGTCATTGATTACCCCCTACGTAAAGAAAAACTTCCTGAGTATTAGCTGAAATTACCCTTTACAGCTCTAAATCTATGTCCTATTGTTCCACTGTCTTGATATATCCTAAATTATTGATCTGGGTTTACTTTTTCAATCCCATTTAAAATTTTGTGCACCTCTGTGAAGTCCCATCTAAGTCGTCTTCTTACAAGACTTGAAGAGCCCGAGCTTGTCTAATCGTTGCTCAGAACTTATTCCTCTAACACTGGGGAATCATCCTCATTGCTTTCCTCTGGACTCTGGTCTTGATAGCCCCCTTATCACATGGTGACCAGAACTCTAAGCCGTATTTAAGGTGCAGTCTGACCGGAACATTCTACAGGGGATCTGAACTTAGCTGATTTAGCAATAATGTCCATTTGCCTTGTTTATTGCTGCCTCACATTGTGAGCGATGAGTCAACGAACACCCCTTTCAGCTTCCCCCCCTTGGAAAATTCAATCCCATTCATGGAGTGTTCGTGTTTTCTATTCTTAAATTCTATATGAAGTACCTTGGATTTATTGGTACTAAACTTAACATGCCAAGTATCAGCCCATGTGCATACTCTATCAAGCTTTCTTTGTAGAACCTTTGCTTCCTCCTCCGATTCCACATTTCCTTCCCTTCCTCAGACTTACCAAACCAGTGCGCAATCTAGGCATCATGGTCGACCTCCAGCTGTCCTTCCTCCCCCACATCCATCCGTGACCAGGACTGCCTTCCTCCACCTCCGCCACATTGCCCGCCTCCAACCGAACCTTACCTCAAATGCAGCCGAAACCCTGGATTACTCAAACGCACTCCTCGACGGTCTTCCCAGCCTCACTATTCAAAAAATCCAGCTCATTCAGAACTCTGCTGCCCGCATACTTGCCCGGACCAAACTCCGTACCCCCATTTCACCGGTTCTGGCCAGGCTCCCCTGGCTCCCCATCATCGAATAGATCGACTTCAAGATCCTCACACTCATGTTCAAATGCATTCACTCCCGGGCACGTCCCTACCTCTCCGACCTCTTCACTCCCCAATCCACCACCTTCGCTCGACTGGCACCACCCTCCTGCTTGTCCCTCACACTCTCCGCTCGACCAATAGAGGTCTCGCTTTCAGCCACTCTGCCCAGAAACTCTGGAATTCTCTCCCTCAATCCCTCCACCTTGCCCCTTTCTCCCCTTTTTCAGGTCCCGCCTGAAATCCTTCCTTTTCGAGCGTGCTTACGATCCCCCCGCCCTCCCAGCTCGGAGTCAGGCTCTGCCGCTGCTAAAGCACCGAGACGCTACCCTGTGTGGAGGGCGCTGTATAAGCGCAAGTTGATGTTGTTGTCCCCAACTTGGGTGTTATCTGCAAATTTACTGGGTCTGTGAATCCAGGTCATTCTAATATATATGTGGAACTGGAGGGGTCCTAGTACAGGCCCCTGAGGTACCTCGCTTAATACGTTGCCCCATTTTGACCGAGCTCCCCCAACAATGACTCTCTGCTTCCTTTTCTTCTGCTAATTTTAAATCCACATCCGCGTCTTGAAAGTGCATTACACGTGCATCAATATATGTGGAAAATAATGAAAAGTGGGATTTCGTTTCATAAAATGGTTAGTTTTTGCACCTGCACATGGATAATATTACAACTTTAGCACTAAATAATAGTAATAATAATCCTTGCATTCGATATAGCGCCTTATCACGTCTTCCGAGGCGTCTCAAAAGCGCTTCACAGAATATAGTGCAACGTGAATCGACTGTATATTGTGTGGGCGAAACTACTTCATTTGGGTACATTTTTTAACGAGAAAGATCGTTTTAAAAAAAAACTAAATTTTAACATGAACAGTTCCAAGCTGTGGATTGTCAGTGAGTTACAGCTCCACAACGTGTGCAAGTCAGACAGACAGACAGACAGACACCTCAAGCTGGTGATTAACAACTAAAAACTGAGACAAGTTGGGAGTTAAGTTCTCTCTGGTCAACCCCCCCCCCAACCATGTGGTAGGACAAGGCAAGCACACGGGTCCCGTCCCTTTAAAACTCCCAATCCCCAGGCGGTGTGGCCTTGCCTTGCCCATAGCTCGCCTCTCCATTACACGTGGAACAGGCTGGAGGAGGAGGAGGAGATGGTATGTGTGAGTGAGTGAGTGAGAGAGAGAGAGAGTGAGTGTGTGAGTGAGAGAGTGAGTGAGAGAGTGTGAGTGAGTGAGTGAGTGAGAGAGAGAGAGAAAGTAAAAAAAAACCACATTGTTTTAAAGGCTCTCAATAAAAAGATCAAACTAAGTTCGATCCCAAAGTTTTTCCCTTTTATTTTTAATTTTCTTTTAATAAAAAGAGAGAGAATAGGATCAGAAAGATCCGATGAGTTTGGGGGGGGGGGGGGGGAGTTATTTTTTTTTGTCTGTCGCTGCTAATCATTTCACAACGTCCCTAAAAACGTCTCTGTAAAGTCGAGCTTCTTTTTTTTAGAAAAAAAAGATTGACATCGAAATAAATGGAGGGGGGGGGAGAGAAATATATATATTTTTTGGTAAAAAAAAAATTTTTTTTTTTAAAAAAATAATAAAAGGGAGGGGCGGCTGGAGGTTCACCGAGTTTCCCCCCCACCCCCCAACCCCCACAGTTAGTTAGTTGTAAAGCGAGTTGGGAGAGAAAACCTCGGGGACCCCCCACCCCCTCCCCAGCTCTTCCCCCCACCCCCCCCCAAAAAAAAACCCCCTCATCATGCGGGGTGCCAGGCTGGTTGTTGGGGGGGGGGGGGGCAGGGGAGAGAGGGGGGGGGAGGGGAGAGAGAGAGAGAGAGAGAGAGGAAGGGTGGGGGGTGGGGGGGTCGGCTGTGCGCCACATGCAGCCGCGGCCACAACCACTGAAAAGGCGGTTGAAAAGTCCCAGCCCCGAGGCCCCGCTCCGTGACAAACCCTCGGTAACAGCCGCGCACTACAGCCCCCGACCCGACCCGGCCCGGCCCGGCCCGACCCCCGCTCCCAGGCCCCTGGGATCACCCCTCTCCCCCGCGCGCCGCCCTCACTAGGCCCCGCCGAAGCCTGAGACTCACCTGACCGAGCGGCCGCGGGGGAGCCCACGCCAGGCAGCTGCAAGTGGCGCTCAGGTGAGAGGACGGCACGTACTCGTGCCTCAGGCCGCTGCCCTGCGTGCTCCACACCCGGATCCTGCCGTCCGCCGCCGCGGTGGCCAAGCACTCGGCCGCCGCCGGGGAGAAGCGGCAGCGGCAGCGCGACTCTGCCCCGTCTCCAACCGCCGCCATGCCGTGTCGCCACGTGTAACCCACTGCGCACGCGCGCCCGGGAGAGGGGGACGGGGGGGGAGGGGGGAGAGAGGGGGCGGGGACAGGAGCTGTCAATCACTGCAGAGTCTCACTCACTCACTCACTCACACACACACTCACACATACACACAATGCCCAGTCACTACAGTCTGGGCAGTCCGTGTGGCCCCCCCTGTGGAGCAACCCGCAGCCCCTCAGGCCGCGGCGATTGGCCCGCGACGGCGCCCCTCGGGCTCTGTCCGGCGGCGGGGGGGGGGGTCGCGCGCGCTTCGGCTCACCGGCCCACCGAGCCGGTCGGGAACCTCGGGGGCGGTGGGGCGGGGTGCGGGGGGGCGGTGGGGGGGGTCTTTTCTTTCACCCGCATCCAAGCCACGAACCGCTCTGCCTCTTCCCTCACCTCCGTAACGTCGCCCGGCTCCGCCACTACCTCAGGCCGCTGAAGCTCTCGGTCATTGCCGTCCTCACCTCCGGGCTCGACTATCCAAACGCTCCGCTTGTCGGCCTTCCCAACTCCCCCCTCCACAGGCTGCAGATAATCCAGAACTCTGCAGCCCGTGTCCTCTCCTGCACAAACGCCATGACCCCATCTCCCCCATTCTCACCCGATTCCATTGGCTCCCTATCCTTCAGAGGAACCAGTTCAAGATCCTGGTCCTCACCTACAAAGCCCTCCATGGCCTCGCCCCACCCTACCTCTGCAACCTCCTAACCCCCTACCAACCCGCCCGCTCCCTCCGCTCAGCCGGCTCTGGCCTGCTCCACGTCCCCCGACCCACCCGCCCCACCGTTGGCGGGAGAGCCTTCAGCCACTCTGCCTCCAACCTCTGGAATTCCATCCCCCAGTCACTCCGCCTCGCCCCCTCCTTAACTTCCTTCAAGTCCCGCCTCAAGACCCTCCTCTTCAGCTATGCCATCGGTCATTCCCCTTCCCTTCCACTTCCTTCTCCTTCCCTGTACCATAGCTTGGGTCTGAAATGCTGCACATTGTCCAGCGCCTTGGGACGTCCTCCCCACATGAAAGGCGCTGTACAAATGTAATCTTGTTGTTGTTGGCCAATGTGTGGAGTGACTCAAGCCTCTAACACTGTTCATTCCCATCTGTGTGGCCAGTGTGTGGAGTAACTCACAGCCTGTAGCCCATCCAGAGTAACACTGCTAATTATTGTATTACTTTAATTCAGATTAACAATTGTAAACATGTTGTGCATAATCACTAACATCCTCCAGCCCCGTAATGCATCATCTTAAGATCTGTGAAAGGTGCTCGACCGTGGGATGGAGTTCCAGAGTGTGGGGGCAGAGAGGCTGAAAGCCCGGCCACCGATGGTAGGGCGGGTTCGGGTGGTAGACATGGAACAGACCGGAGCCCGCTGAACGGAGGGAGTGGGCAGGTTGGTAGGGAGTCAGCAGGTCAGAGAGGTAGGAGGGGACAAGGCCATGGATGGCCTTAAAGGTGAGGATGAGGATCTTGAACTCGATCCTCTGGGGGATGGGGAGTCAGTGGAGTCGAGCGAGGATGGGAGTGATGGGGTCGCGGAGCCTGGTGCGTGAGAGTACATGAGCTGCAGAGTTTTGGATGATCTGCAGGTTGTGAATGGAAGAGTTGGGAAGACCGATGAGGAGAGAGTTCCCGTAATCAAGCCTTGAGGTGACGAATGTGTGGGTGAGGGTTTTGACAGCCTGAGGGGTGAGGCAGTGGGGGAGTCTGGCAATGTTGCGGAGGTGGTGGTAGGCAGTGCCGGTCATGGTGCGGATGTGGGGGAGAGAGGACAGTTCAGGGTCAAACAAGACACCCAGGTTCCTGACCGGCTTAGTGAGGTTGAGTGTGCAGCCGTGGAGGCTGATGCTGCCGGCGCCTGATGTGCGGAGGCGCTGGCGCGAGCCAATCAGGTGGGCCTCGGTCTTGCTGACGTTGAGTTGGAGAAAGTTGGCCCTCGTCCAGGACTTGATGTCAGACAGGCAGTCGGTCAGGACCTCAGTAGTCTTGGAGTTCAGGGTGGAGGCAGAGAGGTAGAGTTGGGTGTCATCCGCATAGATGTGGAAATTTACCCCATCAGCTGCTTAGGCTCCAATGTAATAATAATCCTTGCATTTGATATCACGTCTTCGAGACGTCTTAAAGCACTTCACAGAAGTGCCTTCGGGTCACCCTCCTTCCCTCCCCTGCCCTCCAGCCTTCCCCAATCCCGACACCCAGCTCGTGTCTGAAACACTGAGCGTTTGGTGCCTTGGGACGTCCTCCTGACGTGAAAGGCGCTATACAAATGCAATTTTGTTGTTTTTGTTGGGATCCCTAAGTCCTTGGCTCTTGCCAACCTGCGCCTAATACTTTCTGGAATTAGGTAAACAGGATGTGTCCCTCCAGGGACAGAGTGCGCAATCCATTCCAGCTGTCTAGCTCTGGGATTTCTATGTGTAGGTGGGATGCATGGAAATCTCAAGCTTGGTTTGGATACTCTTAAGCAGTGATGGGTTTCCGCATGAGTCAGACACCCAACAAGAGAGCAAAATAAATAAGTAAATCCTGCATGAAGGGCACTATATAAATGTAAGTTGTTGTGATAATGTAACCTAATATCCAGGGGTGTGCAACACTCTTAATTTTTCTGTTATGATACAATTTAAAATTTGTAGAACGTTGTGAAGTTACAGCCTACGGATCCACGGAACAATTACGTTAGTCTAAAAATGTTGTTTAATATGTAGGGAACCAGGATATAGTCACGCCTCGTCTGTAGAAATCACACGTTTATTGTTAGAGTACAATAAATGTTGGTAGAAACATCCCTCACAGGCTGAATCCCCATTCAACGATAACAAAAACATTCGCATTACTGTAATAATACAACTTATATCTGCTGCTGTGCGTCCCTTGCTATGAGATACCCAGAGACAGATGGAAAGAGAAGTGCAGGAGGAACGAGAGCAATTTGTTTTGTTTTGGAGGAAAGCTCATTTTTGCAATTAATTTTCCAGTACTTTCCTGCTTACTGCAACAACAACTTGCACTTGTATAGCGCCCTCCTCGCAGGGTAGCGTCTCAGAGAGCTTAACAGTGGCTGAGCTTGACTCCGAGGAGGGGGGAGGAGAGAGGTGGCCATAAGCACGGTCGAGCAGGAAAGTTTTCAGGCAGGACTTGAAAGAGAGGAGAGAGGGGGGGCAAGGCAGAGGGATTGAGTGAGAGTGTTCCAGAGTGTTTTGGGGTGTAATGGCTGAAAGCGCGACTTCCGATGGTGGGGTGGATGGTGCGAGGGACGAGCAGGAGGCCGGTGCCAGTCGGCGGAGGTACCGGGTGGTGGATTGGGGAGTGAGGAGGTCGGAGAGTTAGGGAGGTGCCAAGGAGTGAAGGGATTTGAACACGAGTTTGAGGATCTTGACGTCGATCCATTCGGTGATGTGGAGCCTGGGCCAGAACTGCTGAGATGTTGGTCCGGGTCAGTATGCAGGCGGCAGAGTTTTGAATGAGCTGATCTTGTGAATGGTGGAGCTAAGGAGACCGGCGAGGAGTGAGTTGGACTAATCCAAGTGGGAGGTGACAAACGCATGCACGAGGGTTTCGGCTGCATTTGGGGTAAGATACGGTCAGAGGCGGGAAATGTGGCTAAGGTGGAAGAAGGCTCCTGGTTAGGGACTGGATGTGGGGGAGGAAGGACAGTTGGGGGTCGAACTGGACGCTTAGGTTGCGCACTGGTTCAGTGATTCTGAGGGAGAGCCCAAGGAGGTTGAGGGGTTCAGATCCGCAGGAGGGAAGACCTTGACGGGAGCCAAGGAGTATGGCTTCCATCTTGTCCGTATTCAGCTGCAGGAAGTTTACACTCATCCAGGCCTTGATGTCTGCCAGACAAGCTGATAGAACATCGGGGGACCTGGAGTTGGTACTGGAGGAGGCAAAGTAGATTTGTGTGTCGTCCGCATACATATGGAAGTTTACCCCGTGTCTGCAGATGACATCGCCCAGAGGGAGCATATAGATAAGGAAAAGAAGAGGCCAAGGATGAAGCCCCTGGAAACCCTGCAGGTGACTGGGCGGGGGCGGGAGGAGAAACCATTTGCTGAGATGAAATGGAGGCGTTTGGTAAAGTACTGCTGCTGTATAACCCCAAGAAAATACCACTGTAAAATCTTTGGCTCCCCTTAAAAACTCTGCTCTCCTTACACAATATGCAATTATACATAGCAACAACTTTCGCAAAGGATGCATGTCTTGAAGTGCTTTACAGATATGTATGTATAATAAAAATAATCCTTGCATTTGATATAGCACCTTATCACGTCTTCTAGACGTCTCAAAACACTTCACAGAATATACAAAGTGAATTGACGGTGTGTTTTGTTATTAAATAATTTAAGGATCTCAAAGGAATAGATTTTGAAGAAGGTTTTGAGGCTACAATCTTCACTCCCTTGCTCTGCTTGCCACACACGTGAACTGGTTAGACTTGGGACATCACAACAGATGTTGTGATCAAAACATGATCAAAAGAAAGGGTATCACAGATGACCAAGCTCTTTCACCCACTGCATCGCCTCCTTCCAGAACACTGTGCGCAAATGTTTCGCTCAGAAAATACAGTCAATTCACTTTGCAGTATATCCCGTTGAAGCTGTTGAGATGTCTCACTGACATGATAAGGCGCTGTATCAAATGCAAGCATTATTATTATTATTAACACCCACCAAATTATCCGTCTTCCCATTAAACAATACTTGAGACCAACTCTGATGTGTACTTTCAAAATGGATTTCCTCCAAATTGCACTTGATTTCTGGGTGTCACTGTATCATGCATTATTTCCTGTGTGTGTGCGTGTGTGTGTGGTGAGACTTCTGTGACCTATTCGTGTGCCTCTGTCTTTGCTGCTCTGACTGTTGCCACCTGTCAGGCGGTGCACAAAATGTCTCAAGTGTATAAAAGTACTTCACCCAAGTTATTTTTAAGTTATTTTTAAGTGCAGTGATCGTTATTATAAAGGGAACTAAGGCATCTAGTACAGGCTGACCCCAGCACAGCACAGCACAGCTTCTTATATTAAAAAAATGTTATAACAAAGTTGGCCTGGAGAACGTTACAGCACAGAATCATGCCATTTGGCCCCAGATCTGTTTTTCTCCATATGACCCACCTCTTCCAATCCCCACCGCTGCTCACTCTCCACTCCCTTTAACATCCCTCTTCTTCAAGCATCGATTTATTGTCATTTAAGACCTTTTCTTTTCGACTCAACTGAAGGTCACCCTGCCCCACCCCATCCTCAGTTTGGCTGCAGCCCGTGTCCTCTCCCGCACCGGGCTCCGAGACCCTATCAGCCTCCCCCATCCTCGCCCGACTCCACCGGCTTCCCATCACACACAGGATACAGTTCAAGATCCTGGTCCTCACCTTCAAAGCCCTCCATGGTCTTGCTCCCTCCGACCTCCTAACCCCCTACCATCCTGTTCGCTCCCTCCGCTCAGCGGGCTCCGGCCTGCTTCACGTCCCCCGCCTTGCTCGAACTTACTATCGGCGGGCGGGCCTTCCGCCACTCTGCCCCCACCCTCTGGAACTCCATCTTGCAATCCCCCCGTCTCGCCCCCTCCAAGACCCACCTCAAGACCCTCCTCTTCGACCGTGCTTTCGATCTCCCTGCTCCCCCTCCCCCCCCCGCCCTCCCCTCTCCCCCTCTCCCCCACCCCGAACCACAGCTCGGGTCTGTAACTCTGTCTGTCCAGCGCCTCGGGAAGTCCTCTCGACATGAAAGGCACTATATAAATGTAATTTTGTTGTTGTTAATCGGCTCTCTGAAGCGTTTTGAGATGTTCTCTTGACGTGAAGGGTGCTAATCAACAACAACTTGCGTATCTATTGAACCCCTCGCACGGGGGAGCGTCCCAGAGCAATGTTACATACATAAATGTAACGTCGTCGTAATTCTCTTTACAAATAATTCATAATAATAAATAATAATAATCCCTGCATTTGTTGCAGCGCTTTTCACGTCATCGAGACGTCTCAAAGCGCTTCACAGCGTAGACTGTAAAGTGAATTGACCGTGGATTTTTTGGGCGAAACGCGGCAGCCAATTGCGCACAGCAGCGTCCCCACAAACAGTCGTGGAGATTGAAGTGACCGATTTATTATCGGGTCCTTTTTTTTCCTCTCTTGCGGGATCATCATCATCGTCAGGCGTGCGGAGTGGAGTAAAGAAACCTGCCCGAGGCTTACCCCCTGCCCGGGCATCGAACCCGGGTCTCTTTCGCTCGCGAGCTGAGCGCTCTAACCGCTGAGCCCACAGGACTCCGCGTGGCCGCGTTCGGAAAGTGCGCGAGAAAAAGAGGAGGGGGGGGAGAGAGAGAGAAGGGGGGGAGGGGAGAGAGAGAGAGAGAGAGAGAAGGGGGGGAGGGGAGAGAAGAGAGAAGGGGGGGAGGGGAGAGAGAGAGAGAGAAGGGGGGGAGGGAGAGAGAGAGAGAGAGAGAGAGAAGGGGGGGAGGGGAGGAAGAGAGAGAGAAGGGATGTGGGGAGGAAGAGAGAGAGAGAGGGGGAGGGGGGAGAGAGAGAGAGAAGGGATGGGGGGGAGGAAGAGAGAGAGAAGGGATGGGGGGGAGAGAGAGAGGGGGGGAGGGGGGAAGAGAGAGAGAGAAGGGATGGGGGGGAGGAAGAGAGAGAGAAAGGGGGAGGGGGGAGAGAGAGAGAGAGAGAGAGAGAGAGAAGGGGGGGAGAGAGAGAGAGAGAGAGAGGATGGGGGAGGAAGAGAGAGAGAGGAGGGATGGGGGGGAGGAAGAGAGAGAGAGGTTTACAGGTTTAAATTATTTTTTGGGGGGATATAAAGTGAGATGTGGCAAAAACAGCAAAACCTGCCCCATTTTAGGTGGGGGGTCGGGGGTGTGGGGTCGGGGGTGTGTGTGGGGGGGGGGGTAGGGTGTGTGTGGGGGGTCGGGGGTGTGTGGGGGGGGGGTAGGGTGTGTGTGGGGGGGTGGGGGTGTGTGTGGGGGGGTGGGGGGTCGGGGTGTGTGTGGGGGGGGTAGGGTGTGTGTGGGGGGGTGTGGGGGTCGGGGGTGTGTGTGGGGGGTAGGGTGTGTGTGGGGGGGGGGGTCGGGGGTGTGTGTGGGGGGGGGGGTGTGTGTGGGGGGGGGGTCGGGGGGTGTGGGGGATGGGGTCGGGGGTGTGGGGGGGGGGTCGGGGGTGTGTGTGGGGGGGGGGGTCGGGGGTGGTGTGTGGGGGGGGGTCGGGGGTGTGGGGGATGGGGTCGGGGTGTGGGGGGGGGGGTTCCTGTCCAGTCTGACCACATGGCCTGTGGGTGGGTTGAGTGAGTGAGTGAGTGAGTGAGTGGTCAGTGTCGAGGAGGAGCTATAGAGAGAGAGAGAAACGCTTCCTATTGAGTGGCAAAGGAAGAGAGAGGGAGTCTGTGTCTCTCTCTCTCTCTCTCTCTGTGTCTCTCTGTCTGTGTGGGTGTGTGACCCGCGTGGGTCTGACTTACAGACACACACCCACACGGCCCTGTGACAGTAACCGGTCGCCGTCTCCGCCTCTCTCCCTCTCTGTGTGGGACCACATGTCGCCGCCGCTCCGTCTCTCCGCTCCGCTCGGCCGAGCCGCCGAGTGGCTGTGGGCGGCGGCTCGGCCCGGCCTCCCCCCGGGCCTCTCCCGGGGCCTCCCGCCGGGCCTCCCCCCGGGCCTCCCCCCGGGCCTCTCCCGGGGCCTCCCCCCGGGCCTCTCCCGGGGCCTCCCCCCGGGCCTCTCCCGGGGCCTCCCGCTGGGCCTCCCCCCGGGTCCGAGGGCCCAAAGGCACCTGGTGTCAGCCTCAGCCGCCGCCGCCCCTCCTCCCGCCTCAGGAGGGGGTCGGAGCGGCCCAGCGGGCGGGGGAGCGGGAGACCCGGAGGGGGTCGGGGCCGAGGGCCCGGGGCCGGGGCCGGAGCCGGGGGGAGGGGGGGGTCGGGCCGCGGAGGCGCCCCTCAGGCCCGGAGACCTGGTCCTGGCGGAGTACCGGAGAGGGCGGCGCCGCTCGGGGTTTCAGAAGATGTTCACTCTGACCGGAGAGGGGCGGCTGCAGAGCGACCGCGGGGCCATCCCGCACCGGGACATCGCGGGGCAGCGGCCCGGACAGGAGCTCCGGACCTCGGCGGGAGTGCCGCTGCTGCTGAGGAGAGCGTCTCTGGAGGAGTTTGTGCTGCGGATGAGACGAGGTCCAGCGATTTCCTATCCCAAGGTTTCCATCGGCTTCCGAGAGCCCCTTCGTCCTGACTCGGAGAGGCCTCCCCCCAGAGGGCCCGAGAGGGCCGGGGTCTGGCCCCCAGCCCTGTCCTGCCCCCCTGCCCCCGCCCCCCAGCCCCTGCCCTGCCCCCTGCCCCCGCCCCCCAGCCCCTGCCCTGCCCTGTCCTGCCCCCTGCCCCGCCCCCCGCCCCTGCCCTGCCCCCTGCCCCCGCCCCCCAGCCCCTGCCCTGCCCCCTGCCCCCTGCCCCCCCCCAGCCCCTGCCCCTGCCCCCCTGCCCCGCCCCCAGCCCCTGCCCCTGCCCCCCTGCCCCTGCCCCCTGCCCCTGCCCCCTGCCCCCTGCCATGTCCTGTCCTACCCCTGTCCTGCTGTCCTGCCCCCCTGCCCTGTCCTGCTGTCCTGCCCCTGTCCTGCCCCCCCGCCCTGCCCCCCTGCCCCCGCCCTGTCCTGCTGTCCTGCTCCTGCCTGTCCTGCCCCCTGCCCCCGCCCTGTCCTGCTGCCCTGCCCCCTGCCCCTGCCCTGTCCTGCTGTCCTGCCCCCCTGCCCCCGCCCTGTCTGCTGCCCTGCCCCCTGCCCCCGCCCTGTCCCCGCAGCCGACTGGACCCTCGCCCTCACGCCCGCCCGCTCCCTCCACCCGCTCAGCCCCCGCCCGCCTCTGCCCCACGTTCCGACGACGACGACGACAACAAGATTGCATTTATAGAGCGCCTTTCACATCGGGAGGATGTCCCGAGGCGCTGGACTGTTGGGTCGGGACCCGAGCATTGGTGGGGGAAATGGTGAGGGGGAGGGGGGGAGTGAGGAGGGGGGAAATGGTCAGGGGGAGGGGAGGGGGGGAGTGAGGAGGGGGGAAATGGTCGAGGGGGAGGGGAGGGAAGGGAGGGAGCGAGGAGGGGGAAGAGAGTCGAGAGGGAGCTGAAGGCTCGGTCAAAGAGAAAGGCCTTGAGACCGGCCTTGAAGGAGGAAAGGGAGGAAGCGGCGAAGGCACTGGGGATAGAGTTCCAGAGCCTCGGGGCTGAGAGGCTGAAGGCCCGACCACCGATGGTAGGGCGGTTGGGGCGGAGGACATGGAGCAGACTAGAGCCAGAGGAACGGAGGGTACGGGCAGGTAGGTAGGGGGATAGTAGGTCAGAGAGGTAGGAGGGAGCGAGGCCGTGAATGGCCTTGTAGGTGAGGATGAGGATCTTGAATTCGATCCTCTGGGGGATGGGGAGCCAGTGGAGGGGAGCGAGGGTGGGAGGGATGGGGTCACGGAGCCTGGGGCGGGACAGGACACGAGCTGCAGAGTTCCACCCCGCTCGCCTCACCATCGGCAGGAGGGCGGTCAGGCCTTTCTGCCCCTCTGGAACTCCTTCGCTTTGCCCCTCACCCCTCCCTTGCCTCCTTCAAGGCCCGACTCAAGACCTGTTATTTTTTTTCCCCCCTCTGCCTTCGGTCATCCCACCACATGCCTTGCCCTCCACCCCTCGATTCCAACACCCTACTCGGGTGCAAAGCCTTGGCTGTCCAGGGCCTTGGGACGTCCTCCCTAAGTGAAAAGCGTTATACAAATGCAATTTTTTGTTGTTGTTGTTGCTAATCTGCTCTTAAGGATTTTGTTTACACTCACAAAAATGGTGCGGCGAGATCATAATAATCATTGCATTTGATAAGCGGCAATAATCTTTACATTTAACGTACCTCTGTGCCTGTAATGCCAAACCTCTCAGAGCTCTTCACAGATAATTGTGGTCAAGTGTAGCGCAAACAGGCAGCCGACTTGCACATTGCAGGGTCCCACAAACGGCCAAGTCGTAAATGATCAATTTATCCGATAAGATTGTTGCTCAGGACACCAGGAAGAAACCACCTCTCTTTTCAAATAGTTTCACAGTATGTTTAACAGCCACGTGAAGACAGGTGGGACTTTGGTTTGAAGTCCAGTCCAAAGGACGGCACCTCAAATAATCCGGCATTTACTCAGTATTGAGCTGAAATGCCAGCCTAAACCGTTAATTCAAAATGCCAATGTGGAGGTAAAACCTGTGATGGGAACGAGCAGATTGGGAGTCAACCTGTGCAGTAATTGGAAAGTATGCAATCCTGTGCATGGGTCGCTAGTCTCCAAAAATGAGCATATACATGACAAGGCAGGATAGCGCTCAGTGAGAATTCTCATTATTTGTCTTTCTTTTCCCTTCCTCCTCCAGGATGCTAACACGATGCTGATGATGATGGACGTGAATCATGGAGACTGTGTTTTGGAGGCTGGGTCAGGAAGTGGAGCAATGACACTATTTCTATCCAGGGCAGGTAACTTTTAATGCCATATGTTGGATGGTCCCAATGGCAATCTGGTGAGATTGAATACCAAACAATCCTGATGGGGAAACGAACCAATATGTTTCATCTTGTGTGGGCTTGGCCACAGTTACTAACGTTTTGTTAAAAGATTTTAGGACACTGTTTGAAATGAGAAGGTGGTTCCTCCCAGTGTCCAGGAAAATTGATCATTCACTTCAATATTGTTTGTGGGACCTCCTGTGTGCAAATTTGTGTGCCACGGTTGCCCTACAATTAATTAACCGGTGAAATGCTTTGAGATGTTTTGAAATCAAATGCAAGGATTATTCTATAAAGAGAAAAACAGAGTTTAAAAGCGGGTTTACACTTCAATCCACGACTGTTTGTGGGACGCTGCTGTGCGCAATTGGCTGCCGCGTTTCGCCCACAAATATACAGTCAATTCACTTTACAGTCTATTCTGTGAAGCGCTTTGAGACGTCCAGAAGACGTGAAAAGCACTATATGAAATGCAAGGATTATTATTATTATTTGTTCATTCAGTAATTCCATTTCTCCAATTGCTCCATTAATAGTTGGGACTTCCGGGAGAGTGTACAGTTTTGAAATCAGGGAGGATCATCACTCTAATGCCAAAAAGAATTACCGGCGCTGGAGGAAAGCTTGGGAAGTGTCTCACGAGGAAGAATGGCCAAACAATGTCAACTTCATCAACAAAGATATTGCGTCCGCCACTGAGGACCTCCAAGGAAAGCTGTTTGATGCTGTGAGTCGCCTATTTTTTTACTAAAACTCTTGTTACTGAATCTAAGGTGTTCATTTGTTTCACTCCCATTCCGATTTCTTGGATTTATCAACATTCGGAAAACAAGTCATTGATTTCTATTTTGGGCAGTGTTTGAACCAAGTTTAAGGAGGCAAGAACAGGTGATACGTAAATGTATAAATAACCCATTTGCTGCTTTTGAGTGTTGCTGATATTTTTGCCTGCAATCATTTTTGTTGTAAGAATTAACAAGCAAATTATCTCAACTGGAGAAGCAGTCGGGGAGCTACATTCGGGCACAGCACCACCTGGGTTAGGGAGAGGGAAAATCAACAGTGGGATAGTTGAGGGTAACAGCCAGTATCCGAGTATACATTCAGGTAAAATGATTTTTATACCTAACATTCTATTTCTTAATTTTCTTATCTTTTGTAGATAGCTCTCGATATGATAAACCCTCAGCTTGCATTGCCTGCTACCTGCTCACACCTCAAGCAAGGACATATCTGTGCTGTGTATCTAGCAAAGTAAGTGTCAATGCAGGTTAGACCCATCTTGTGTCATCCCTTGGTGGTAGCTTTCAAGTACCTCTTTATATGCAGTCAATAATAATAATATTTTCATTGATATAGCGTCTTCCACATCAATAGGACATTGAATGCGCTTCACAGGATTTACTGTAAAGTGTAGTGACTATATATTCTGCAGACAATATGTACGCAGCAAAGTCCCACAAAGAGCCACAGAGTCAGTAACCAACTTAATATGAGGGATTGTTGACCAGGACACCGGGAGAAACACCCTTAATTTTTCAAATAGTTCAATGGGAATATTAAGGTGCAACATAAATATAAAATTGTTGTTGTCGATTTTAAGATTAGGGTTAAAGTATTATGCCTGAAGCAAGAATGAACATTTGTCTCTATCAAAGAGTGCTAAGATTTTGGAATGCAATGCCCCAGAAAGCCACAGATGAGAAGATGATTTGAGGGATTCAAGAAAGAGATAAAGAGAGACTCTTATCCTCTACCTTGTTTGCAGTATTACACAGGTCATTGATTTGTTGGAGGGGGTGCGTAGCTGCCAGTTGCCGTTGGTGTGCGAGAGAATCATTGAGGTGATTCAAAGGGAATGGCTCGTGTCGCCAGCTAAACGGAAGGATGGCACCACGGCACCTAGAGTGCAACCACAAAAGGACCAGATTGTCGAGTTTGAGGAGCACAGAGAAGAAAGCGATGTCGTCACGTCAGAAGATGAAGGTAACACACTGTGCTTTTAGTCATAAGAACATAAGAATTTGCTAGGCAAAAGAAGACCAAGGTGCATCTAGTTCGCCTTCTACCATGCTGGCAGTCACTTTACTATATATTGTAGTCCTTTTGTGTCATCTTAACAAGATTGACCATTTCAACTCTTATTTACATATCAAAATAGGAATTATTGGTTTCCTAAATATCCTTGAAAGTGAATACGTTTACCCACTCTGATCCCATTCTTCAAAAATACCCTTCAGTATTGTTTTTCAAGAAGTCGCTTTTAAAATAATTCTGGGACTCTGCCCGAACAATGGTGTGTGACATTGAAACCGCCAACTGCGCACAGATTTTTTTTCTCCAACTACGATTTCATTACTGACTCTTCTCCAAACAAACAGAATGCAACTTACCTTGTAAAACTTATATAGAGTTCAGGCAAATCATCTGTGAAACTGAATATCAATGGTACAATTTTTGAAACAATCTACAATATATACAGGTGACGGAGAAGAGGAGAACAAACCTTTTTGTGCAATTCCTTACATTGCCAGACCCCATCACGAGCAATTTGCTCACACGGGTGAGTTCGTTATTTTTCTATTTGCATCTCTTCTTACATAATTTCGCTGGGATAAATGGGATTCCACAAGTAACTTCCACATCAAGCCCAAATCTGGCCTCACACATTGACAGGAGAGGCTATTGAACATAGATGAGGATGCTTCACACTCACTTTATCACCATCCAGTAGCCCCTGCGGTAAAGTACATGCATGTGGATGTTGGGTGAGAATAGGATTGGGCGTGTTTATTTTCCTCTCCCATCATGATCGAACAGTTTAAGGCCCTACACACGAAGCTTTTTGAATAATTAACTTCCACCTGAACTGGCAGAGGGACCTCTGAAGGATGTCACCCCATGGCAATGCAGTTCACCGCCACCAATGCATATGGGCAAGGGCTCAAGGCAGGTTTTACTGCAGATTGGTGTAGCTGACTAATTCGCTTCCTGTGTTCAAATGAAAAATGGCCAACTTCTGGTTCATCAGGTCACTGGCAACATTTCCTGCTTTCTGTGAATGCGCAAAGCAAGTGACATTGTCGGTGACCCAATGCACTGGAACTTGACCATTATTTTAGCACAGAAAACTNAAAACACTCAACCAGGGTCATTAGCAGGGTCCGCGCATGTGCAGTGACCAAAGTTCACCGTGTAGTGTTGTTAAGTGAATTCATGCTACAGTGAAGTGGGTTGAACACGGTTGCACTGGAACACTTCAATTGCAGAGATCGGTCGGACTGAGCCTTAATATTATCATTCAAAAAAAATTCTAATTCAGATTGTTTTCCTCGTCCTTTTGATTCATTGAGGTTTTCACCCTCTCTTTACAGCGTTCCTTGTCAAATTGAGGAAGTTCAAACCTGCACCCCCGTTCTCCACTCTGGACAGCAATACGAAGTGCTAGGACTTCAACATTTAGCCTGATGATGGAATGTGCTGCTCTGTGTACTGTAATGTTTATAATCTATGTATTGATCCAAACTGCAGTAAACCAATTGGAGTAATTTTGTACTTATTTATTAATATAATTTGTACTGCTACATTTTTACATTTTCTTTTTAAAATGAGGGAGGACAGAAGATAACAAGCATAAAAGCAATAAGCAAATAAACAGTGTATAAGTTGAGCAACCTTGTATCTCACCCATAAATAACTGTCTGTTAGCAGATAACCTGCAGTTGCAGTAAAATAAATAAAATCAAGCAGTCAGTTGGTAAAAGACCTTAAATGGCAACTGCCCTACAAAAAATACTCATTAAGATATATAAAACCTAAATCCAGGCTGTTTGGTTTAATATAACATCCACTCTGTGCAATTCACCAATACAGTAGAATATTTTGCCTTTATGGTCCATTCAACACGGCAATCTATTGTGGGAACAATTATATGGCAGTAAGTAAATCACCAAAATATTCAAACCACATCACAATCAAAAGATTTCAAAGTACATTGCAAAGTTATAATACTTGTATCACCCGAATTCCAAGATTAGAGTCCTGAAAGTGCCTCTATGAAAATTTATGTTTTTATGGATTTAAAGGGGAGGGGGGAAGGCTGAACATACACACATTCAAACTCTCTCACAATATAAAAGGACAGAAAATAGACATATTTTACTTGTACCTAGAAAGCCTTAATTTCTACATTGCTCTGGACCAGCTTCCTGTATTCTGAGGCTACTCTACTGACAATGAAGAACTGTGTGCATCCAGGAGTGGCTTCCTTAAGTTTAAATGGGGCTGACAAAGCTGGGGATTGAAAAATATCTGCACTGAGTTTAAAGGAGATAGTCCAGTCTAAGAGTTGGTCAAGAACCACAGTACCGTTCTGAGGTAAAAAATAAGGATACTATTCGATCTATAACAAGATATATTTTAGACAGAAAATATATTCCTAAGACTTTCTTAGTAACCTGTTCCAGTTGTCCTGGTGTTTTGTGTGAGAATTTAGCTCTGAATCCATTTTTATAGCAGCAGTTTTATTCCTTCAAGTGGGATGTTTATACTGGAGCCTCACTTCCTGTTTATTGAGAAATTTTCTTCAGTCAGTCACTGCATGCACCTGTACCTGTTCAATGTGTGACAGTAAAATTAAGGCATTGAATTTTCTAGCGGCTAGCCTCAAAATAATTTGGTAAAGCTGATAGACACGGATTGGTAATTCTGTGTCACCGGTAAGGGGCTCTGGACACACAAAACCCTGAAATGAAAACATAGCAACACAAAAGTAAATTGTAGAGAAAATTTACTAACTTCTACATTTTGTAAGTAGTAGTTGGTACATTTATATCATAACAATTCTGTGTGTTCAGATAACATGCTTTACCTAATGCTTACTCGTCCATAATGTCCCTTGAACCCTTGTAATTAACTGAAAGGCATCAGGAACCCTCCCCAATTTAATATTTCCACCATATTGGCAATAAAACTGAATTTTTCTCTCAAACTGAGAATTTCTTTATTCCTTAAAATATGCTTCTGGTGACACAAACCTACATTTGCCGCAAGACATTGTCACTCCTCGTTTCCTATAAACCAGTCCATGGACCTGTCTTTTATCGCAAGGCAGTACTTTGCTCCACCGTTTTTAAAGGATTGATGCTCTAAAAGAAATAACTTGAATTTTTATAGGGCATACAACATTGACATGTCTCAAAAATGCTTAACAGTGATTCCTACCAAGTGTAGTAACTTGTAGGCAAACACAGCAGCCATTTTACACAAAGAAATGCAATGGATGAAATGGCTAATTTATTTGCAAGACTGTTGGGCAGAATAGGAGATCCTCACTTCTCTTTTCAAATAATATCATGGGATCTTTAATATCCATGTGACAAATAGGCAGATACAATCTCATTTTAACATCTTGTCCGAAGGATGACACCTCCGATAATTCAGTGCAGTTTAGCAACGGACTGTCAGCCAACACTATGAGCTCAAATCCTATCTTGATTTTCAGTCATCTTCATTGGCATAGTAAGAGTCTGCTTACATTCGTCAGACTAGTCAGATTCGATGTGCTCTTTCACTACAATAAAGATTTAATTGTCAATATTCCAAGTAATTTTTAAATGCCTGCTAACTCTTACTCTGTAAACAGATCATTAAAATGCGTTGTAAAATTTTAGAATTTATTCTTTAACCTCCACAATGATTAATTTATCACAATAAATTTAAGCTCTAAGTGGTACTTCTGCACAGGCTGCCAAAGAGATGTGCTGGAGTAGTCTAGTGTAGCTCGTCCACTGGTCATATTTTTGGGGCTGAATCTTGTTGTCAAAGCCAACAGATACACGTGTAAGAGAAAAAACATTTCCTATTTGAGGCACTTGGTGGCATCAAACACACTTAGTTGTGCATAATAGTCAGGTGTGGTATAAATCACTTTCTCATTTTACAGAAACCTCAACCTCAGAAGAGCATTCTAACCAGTGGGAACTTGCCACCCATTCCCAAGGGCTCACTGAGTGAAACTGCCAAATGGCCTTATCCATGGAGAGCCAAGCAAAAGCTGTCCATGCTCACCTCGGGATTCCTACACTAGTCATATAAGAATCTTTCATCCTGGCCTGGATTTGAACCAGGTCGCAGAGGTGAGAAAGCAGTGTTCTAAGCAACTATACTATTCAGCTGCTTCTCTCACTCCAACTCTGATTCCTTTTTTAACAATTCCCCTTCGTCTCTGTGGAGAAGTGTTACCTTCCTGGTAATGCGCACCAAGAACATCGTGCCATATGGGTATTTTCCAACCTACAGAATAATCCTTGCATTTGATGTAGCACCTTATTACGTCTTTGAGAAATCTCAAAGCACTTCACAGAATATACTGTTAAGTGTAGTCACTGTATATTTTATAGGCGAAACGAGGCAGCCAATTGGGCACAGCAGTGTCTCACAAACAGTCGTGGATTGAAGTGACCAATTTATTATTTTTTTGAAGGTATTACCCCCAGAAAAGCGATCCGCCAATCAAATGACAAAAGGGTTCCTACTTACTGCTAAGTAAACAGAGGCACGTGGAGTAAGAAAACATTTCAACCTGCCGGGAATCAAACCCAGGTCTCTCGCTGTATCCACTGAACTACAGGACTCCACAGTTCTAAACTTGAGAATGCCACTCTTATAGAAATAGTTAATTTGATATAAATATGAACTAATAATGTTCTATTCTCACAACGTGATGATGCTTCAAACTCGAAGAGGGCAAAAAGAGAGGATTCTTACCAGCTGATGAATAGCAAGTATCAGGCTCCATGCCATCTAAGTGCTCATCAAGGTCATTCCTACATAAATCCTTTTGGCTTTCACAGGAAGAGGAAGATGAGGGGTACATGCCAAGGAATTCTTCTTTCTGTCCACAGAGTGAACAATGAAACGGTGTGTCACATGGGCCCCGGGGTAATTTCACGTCATTTCTTGCATACCTTCTGATGGCTCCACTGTGATGCACCGGTCTTCCTCGTTGCCAGATGTAATGAGTTGGAGCAATTGCCATAACCTACCAAAAGGATATTTCATGTACAGCAGGTACTGATGTGAATGGGGACACAACTTAACTTGCATACAATTTCACCACAAATAGACAAATGGTTTACATTTGAAATTCATCATCGAAGCAACTGTTCTTCTAAGCACAAGTACAAGCCACTTGTGATTTTTTTAAATTAGAAACTAACACTGTAACCTCTCTTACCAAGGATACCAAACATGTTAATATTATTGCAAATTATCTGTTGCAACAAACCTTCCCTCTGGTCCTTTACAGCTTCAGTTTAACTAGTACAGGACCAAACTGATAACAATTGATTTGTCAATTCCTATGAAATTTGGTTGTGACATGCCAGTTGCTGCTGAGAGTGAGACAAAAATTGAAAAAAATCCTTGCATTTGGTACAGCGTCTTTCACGTCGAGAGCTTCACAGGATTTACTGTAGTGACTTTATATTGGTGGGCGAACACGGCAGCCAATTTGCATACAGCAATGTCCCATACAGCCATGAAGTGAATGACCAATGTTTTTTATTTGGGGGTTTGTTGGCCAGGAAATCAGAAAAAAACTCCCTTCTCTTATCTAATAGTGCCATGGGATTCTTAATGTCAATCTGACAGGCAGACATGACCTCAGCACCTCCAACAACGCAAAACGTCCCCAGCACTGCTTTGGAGTGTCAGCTTAGACAATAAGTTCAAGTCTCGACTTGGGGCTTGAACCACAACCTTTTGACTCAAGAGGCAAGAGTGCTACCACCGAGCCAAGCTGACTTGTGATGGGGGGCATCACACTCCTCTCTGATCAACCCGAAACATTGACTCATTTCCTTTCTCCATCAATGCTGCCTGACTTGCTGAGTGTTCCCAGCGACTTCTGTTTTTGTTTTTAAAACTGTTGTATGTTACATTTTCTCAGAATTTGGCATCTTTATATCAAACTACAAATTCTTGGATCGTCCTACAAATCCCACAAACGGTTGTAGTCAGAAAAGAACTGGACAGGTCACTTTTCCCAAATGACTTAGAATTAGAATTAGAGAAGGGGATCTGTCATAGATGCATTTCAGAGCGTGAGTTTATATGAGGCAGGCACAGAAAATGACGCAGGGCTCATCTATTACTGTGCTGCGGCCATTCTTACCTCCTCACAGCAGCGCTTGCTAACAGCTGCTCGGTAGTTGATTCTTGCCCAAAGCTGATCTCTTTGCTTTAAGAAATCTGGATACACTTTCTTCCACTGCTTTCCAAGAGCCCATGGAAAGATTTCATACTTGTATTCCTCTTCATCTTCTTCCATGGTATTCGCTAAATATCTGAGAAACAGGGATCACATTTCCTAGAATGTCACATTAGAAATTATTTCACTGCTGCATCCCATTCCCAGTTAGATAGCTCCATTGCTGCAGACTTCTCAACACACTACAGCTAATTATCCTACAAAGTGTGAGAATGAGCCATGGCTTTGGTGGGATACTTAACTATATTAACAATATAAACAAAGAAATACAAGTGACAATACAGTTTTTAACCAAATGGATTCTAAAATGTGGCCTGAGAACATGATCCAGAAACATTTGTAAAAAAATTTCACTGATGGTTATTTACATAATTAAGGACACTTATACGAGAATGGTATAGTCTATTGTCCATTAGCCCAATCTGTATTTTAGACTCCAATATATAAATAATGAGTCATTATTAAATTCCCACATGAATCCAGCATCCCATCAATTAGCTTTTTAACATGGCATAATAGTAATAATAATCCTTACATTTGATATAGTGCCTTATCACATCTTCGAGACGTCTCAAAGAACTTTTTTATATACATATAAAAATTATAAGGTAGATTCCGCTACAATTCATTAACCATAGAGAAATGTTCATTTAATTTTGAAATGTAATACTGTCTGCCCATTTTGTGGTCAAACATAAAAGCAGATATGTTAGCTTTAATACATCAAATCATATAAAAGTTACAGCACAGAGGAAGCCATTCAGCCTATCATATCTCTTCTGATGTAGCTCCCCCACTGGTGCAATCTTTTCTCTTCCTAAATATCTCAATCAATTTCCCCACCTCAGTTTTATCTGTTCAAAACAGAAAGGCCTTTGGGCGCCCAATCTTTCCAAACATAACCAATGCAAGATTATTAAGCAATTTAAAATGGTTTCAAAGCAAAGGGAGATGGATGCTCAACAGTAGAATGATTCTGCATGTTAAGAATAATTCATAATAAAGTTCCAGTTATTAGTGTAGTTACTCAAATCTATTTTAAAACATTTATGTTGAGTTGCAACACTAGTCAGCTGAGCCACAAGGTGGCATGCCTCAGTTCTGTACAGGGGTCACAAAACAATTCTTTGTGGGGTCACAAAACCAGAGAGAATTCTAAAGATGGATGACTGGAATCAAATCATCTAAACATAGCTGGGAGCCGTCGTACAGAAACAGTATGACAAATCAGTGATCTGCCTTCAGAGAACAATGGTAAAATTGGCATTGGGAAAACAATATCAGATGCTTGATTGGGGAAATATTAAAAAAGCATTGGAAATATTAATTTTAATGGAGAAAATAGGTAAAATGCTCAATTTTTCCAAAATGGGTTTCACTCAAAACTATAAGCCATAAAACGTGGAATGTATAATTTAAAAAATTAAAATGTGATTTATTAAAAGAAATAAGCACAGGCCATGCAGGGTGTGACAGCATAATGTGGCATGAGATGGGACAAAAGTTCATTGTGGAAATAAGAGAATGCAAATGAACTACAATCTGGTACAGAAAAAACAGATCAACTTTTGTTCTTTTGTGTAGCTGTAACATTTTAATCTTCAAGGATGATTAAACTACGGACTTCCTATTTAAGAGGCAAATTTATGATCTAGTAACTTTATTCAAATCCAAAAGAATCCTGTTTTGTGCAAGTGCCGTAATGGCTTCATACAAGAAATGATTTTATTTATTGTAGAAAGTAAAAACTTTTATTTTTTATCGTGTCTTATAACATCAAAGATTGACGATGTTTGTAAGAAACGCATTTAATTTGTAGGTCCGACAAACAACCATGAGGTGAATATCCAATTTATCTGGAGAATTGTTGGTCAGGACACTGGGAGCAATTCCCTCTTTTTGAACAGTTTCATTTCTAGTTTATTTATAGACTAGTTATAATTAGCTTATAAAATTGTTTATAGCATCTTTAACATCTACCTGGAGAACAGGTAGAAGAGACCTCAGTTTAACGTATCACATGAAGGATAGTACCTCCAACAAGATCGATGTGATCTTAAGTCTTGATGAAGGGAGAGGGCTATTATATGACACCAGCTGAAACCCAATTCTACTTTGTTCTTTGGGAAAGGTTGTGGAGAAAATATAATTAGAGATCATATATCAAAGGATCTGAATGGAAGTGAAAGCTAAATAATAGTTTATTTATTTTTACTGATCTTATTGTTTATTATTTATATTTGATTACTTATTTATAAATATGTACTTATATTTAAGGTTATAAGCGAATGGATTAGAAACACAAAATACCTACTACAGCAGTTATACTTACAAAGCAACAAAGAAGTTCATTCTGGTTTGATCACTTATTTGAAATCCAGCTCTCTTGAAATAAACAAAGGTCATGGCCAACAGATACTAGGAAAAATATAAAGAGAACTACATTAGAAACCCCAAAATTAAATGGAAGCTTCAAAATGGTGTGAAGGGCACTAAACAAGATGTTGTTACTGTATTCTTACTTCAAGGTTGAGAAAAATGCAAAGATGTACCTTGTCAGAGACCTTGCAGCAGCAATCCATCCACAGGAAATCTTGTATTAAGTCATCATCTGTGAAGCAGTACATTGCAAATCATAAATCTTTGTCATCAATTTTTAAAAAAGTCTAAAACAAACCCTCAACCGTTACGTTCCAAATATTTTAAAATCTTTTCTAAATATATTGAAGCCCATATCAAGACCTTGCTCTTCCACTGCGACTTCGGTCATCTTCCCACCCCTTGCCCTCCACCCCTTGATTCAAACCCCCAACGCAGGTGCAATACATTTACTGTCCAGTTGGCGTGAAAGGTGTTCTATAAATGCAATTTGTTGTTGTTTATTTTTTGAACAAATTAGGGAGTCAATTCCTGAACCTTGATCCTCCTGGTTTCATATGGACAGTAATTCCCTTCACATAATATTTATATGACATTGAACCTGCCTGTCAATCGAACTGTTTGTGTCATATTCAGTTAGGGAGGAACATAGCCTTAATTCCCCAACATCACAAAAATCTCATCCCTGACTAAGTGGGGCTCATGGCTCATTTATTTCTATATATTTTAAAAATCAACACGGATTATTTGTCACATTGTTGTAATTTTCTTACAAACAATGTTCCTTTAAAAAGACTGGGACCTTTTTGGAAATTGATCTTTCGCTGCATTGATTTTCATATTTCCATGGGAACAGTGATTATTGCCCTTTTGACCGCGATACAAAGGTTCAATGACAAGTACTTCAACAACATTATGATTATCTTTAACCTTTTTCACCTTTCCAAGATGAGAAATAATAATAATAATAATAATCCTTGCATTTGATATAGTGCTTTTCACGTCGGGAGGACGTCCCAAAGCGCTTCACAGAACACACTGTAAAGTGAATTGACTGTATATTTGTGGGCGAACGCGGCAGCCAATTGCGCACAGCAATGTCCCACAAACAGTCGTAGATTGAAAATGACCAATTTATTATTGTTTTTGGTTTTGGAGGGATTATTATTAAACGTGTGGAGTAAGGTTTCGCCCTGTCTGGAATTGAACTCAGGTCTCTCACTTGCAAAGCGAGTGCTCTAACCAGTGAGCTACAGGACTCCACAAATAGTATTACCTGAATATTTTCGATATTATTGCCTACCCCACCCAGTTGTTTTTTCCATTTTACTATACCACTTACCGAACAACTTGAAGAAAGCAGCCATTTCTTGGCGTTGAATGATGAGACAGGGTCCCCTTGCATGCTTGGGCTTTGAAATCACATTAGTATTCTTTCCACGCATTTTCTGTATACACGGCTGCTGCTTCAATTTTGTCACTTTTTTTTGTTGGTTTAATCTTGATCCTCCTGGTTTCATATGGACAGTAATTGAAGGAGGAGTCTGACAGCAGAGTTGGTTGTTCCTCATAATGTTCTTTTTAAAAAAAAGCAACAAAACAGTATCATAATAATAATAATCCTTGCATTTGATATAGTGCTTTTCATGTCTTCTAGACGTATCAAAGCGCTTCACATAATATACTGTAAAAGCAAACTGACTGTATATTTGTGGGCGAAATGCAGCAGCTAAATGCGCACAGCAATGTCCCACAAGCAGTCATGTTTTGAGTGACCAAATTATTATTTTTTTGTCTTGAGGGATTATTACCAGGCATGTAGAGTAAGGAAACTTGCCCAAGGTTTCACCCTGCTGGCAATCGAACCCAGGTCTCTCGCTTGTGAGGCGAGCGCTCTATCCACTGAGCTACAGGTTTTATCATAAGCGATAAATGCCTCTAAATTTTTCTCTATTTGACACTGCTCAGAGATTGTCAAATAACATGGTAGATGAAAATGTTGGTGTAAATAACCTATTATCTGTATATTGACAGTTCAGTTTCCAGGGGTTCATCATCTCAGGAGTTTAGGTTGGGTGAATTCTATTAGTCTTAGCTACTAGATGAAGCAATATTGAAGAAAATCATTGGGTAGACTGGATGTTTATTTTACTATATAGACTATTCCTACTTCAGTACTGATCACTATTCAAGCTTGGCCTACAGCACTCCAAAAATACTCTATTCCCAGGTCAGCAATGAAGGAACCATTCAATCTATGGTAAAGTATATCTGATGTCTTCACATTCTCATCCACAGTGATTGCATCCCTCACTGGTTACCCTATGTCGATGTCACAAAACTAAGAAATAGTTGCTGACTCCAATTTGTTGGAGCAGATCTTAAACAAGACCTAAAATAGCCATATATCGACCTTAAACCCACAAGTTTCAAAATCCATAAATATTGGTCTCATCAATATGTGAAATGTCTTTTTTAATCTCTGGGAACTGTAAGCTGTACAGGTGTCTTTGGTAGGATCATTCCTTGTCAAGGGTAATTCGAATATAAGCTACGTAAATATCTTCTGATCTGCAATATTAAGTAGTATCTAAAGCTTCAAAGAGTATTGCAAACTCACTAGCTCAAATATTGGGCTGTCCTCATGCATTTGTTTCTGAAGTACGTTTACCATATCTAGTAGGGGAATGATCACGGGAGGCCTTTAGGAGGTTCTTTGTAGATATAGTCTCCGTCTCTTTTTTTTCTTTAGATGCAGTCACTTTCACCTAAATGAGGGCACTGTGTCACTGGAGCCAGCATATTTTTTTAACTGAAACACCTTGAGAAATAATGAAATTCAGAAAATTGTTATATCCATCTGAACAGACTCGGTTTAATTGTCTCATCTAAAGGACAGCATCTACAGCAAGACAAGATAGCAGATCTTCAGTATGATGGATCTACCGCAAGAGTCTTAAACTCAGTGATTGAACACATTAAATTGTAGGACAAGTGTGTGGCAGTTCAATTTCTCATGTCAGCTCCCCAAATAATAAAGACATTATTATTATTATAAGACATCGCATGAGCATGTGTGTATTTGTGGTTAATAATACCAAAATTCCATAAAGCCCTTGTTTGAATGCTGGAGATGCAGGGATGATGAATATTCTAACGTTTCTGGTTGAATACCTTTGAGGATGTCTCTGGAATATCTATGTAAAACATTCCCACAGAAGATAATAATAATCCTTGCATTTGCCTTAGCATGTTAGATGAGTTAAAGTACATGATGGCACAGATTCTGCATTGTCTGTGGAAGTTGCTGGCTAATGGGCCAAATGACCTTTCCTAATTTAGTGTAGTTACACAGAGCACTGTAAGGCTATCCTTCCTTCCATCCCTCGGACCAGAGGAAGTCCTGCTGAGGTTGACCAACAGTCGGGATAGAGGGAATTTTTGAGTTGGCACAGGGGCTTGAACCAAATGTTGAACGAATGCAAGGGGAGATGATGTGTTAAGACGTTCACAGGCGCAAAAAAAAAATTTGATTTACGTGGAATTAACATTGTATTGATGGAAAAACGATGCACATCTGATACCGCCCATGTTTCATGTGCAAATCCGGTGTAATTCAGGCCAGGAGGAGGTGAGTGGCAGGAAGCTCCGATTCCCCGGCTGGGGAGGGAAGAGAGAAAAGAGTATGTGTTCAAATGACCAGAAGCTTTGCACCCCACCCCCCCAACCACCCAACTCTCTCTGCCGTTCCCCCCCCCCCCCACCACCCAACTCTCTCTGCCCTCTCTCCCCCCCCACCACCACCACCCAACTCTCTCTGCCCTCTCCCCCCCACCACCCAACTCTCTCTGCCCTCTCCCCCCCTCCCCCACCACCCAACTCTCTCTGCCCTCTCTCCCCCCCCACCACCACCCAACTCTCTCTGCCCCTCCCCCACCACCCAACTCTCTCTGCCCTCTCCCCCCCCACCACCCAACTCTCTCTGCCCCCTCCCCCACCACCCAACTCTCTCTGCCGTTCCCCCCCCCACCACCACCACCCAACTCTCTCTGCCCTCTCCCCCCCCACCACCCAACTCTCTCTGCCCCCTCCCCCACCACCCAACTCTCTCTGCCGTTCCCCCCCCCACCACCACCACCCAACTCTCTCTGCCCTCTCCCCCCCACCACCCAACTCTCTCTGCCCTCTCCCCCCCCTCCCCCACCACCCAACTCTCTCTGCCCTCTCTCCCCCACACCACCACCCAACTCTCTCTGCCCCCTCCCCCACCACCCAACTCTCTCTGCCCTCTCCCCCCCCTCCCCCACCACCCAACTCTCTCTGCCACCTCCCCCCCCACCACCACCCAACTCTCTCTGCCCTCTCTCCCCCCACACCACCACCCAACTCTCTCTGCCCTCTCCCCCCCACCACCCAACCCTCTCTGCCCTCTCCCCCCCCACCACCCAACTCTCTCTGCCCTCTCTCCCCCCACCACTACCCAACTCTCTCTGCCCCCCCACCACCCAACCCTCTCTCCCCCCCCCCCCCACCACCACCCAACTCTCTCTGCCCTCTCTCCCCCCACCACTACCCAACTCTCTCTGCCCCCCCACCACCCAACCCTCTCTCCCCCCCCCCCACCACCACCACCCAACTCTCTCTGCCCTCTCTCCCCCCCACCACCACCCAACTCTCTCTGCCCCCCCCCCCCACTCCTAGCTCAAGCGATGGGATTCTTACTGAGAAGTTTGCAAATAACTCCCCCCCCCCCCCCCCCGTAAACCAGGTAGTTTTGTAGCTTTCCTCGACGACGGTGGCGACGACCACGTGTCGGTGTCTGCCTTCTCCCCGGGATGGAGTGGGGGTGAGGGGGTGAGGGGGGGGGTCGCACTTCTCCTGAAACCCTACCCACTCGGATCCAATTCGTGCTGAATAAACAGTAACCCGCCCCGCCCCCCCCCCAACGCCAGAAACACGGGGGCCATGTTTGATTTTTTGGACGGAGCGACCTCGGGGGAAAGGGGGGGGGGAGTGAGGGGTGAAGCCCCCGGGGAGAGGGAGGTGAGGGCTGTTTGTAGAGGAGGTTGAGGTGAGGGTTGGGGGGGGGGGGGAGGTCTGTCAGGGGACCTACCTGTCACAGCGTCGAGGTCTTTGACTACCACGTTTCCCTTTGCAGCGTGAGCTTATAGTAGGCCGGAGGGGAGGGGAGGGGGGTGTGTGTGTGTGGGGGGGTGTGTGTGAAGGGGTGTGGGGGTGAGGGTGTGTGTGTGAGGATGAGGGCGATGGGTGTGTGTGTGGGGGGGTGTGAGGGGGATGGGTGTGTGTGGGGTTGGGTGTGAGGGGGTGAGGGGGTGTGTGTGAGGGGGTGTGAGGGTGAGGGGGGTGGGTGTGAGGGGGGTGAGGTGGGATGGGGGTGTGTGAGGGGGATGGGTGTGTGTGGGGTTGGGTGTGAGGTGTGTGAGGGGGTGTGTGAGGGGGTGTGAGGGTGTGGGGGGTGGGTGTGAGGGGGGTGAGGTGGGATGGGGGTGTGTGAGGGGGATGGGTGTGTGTGTGGGGTGTGAGGGGGTGAGGTGGGATGGGGGTGTGTGTGTGAGGGTGTGAGGATGTGGGGGTGAGGGGGTGTGGTGGGATGGGGGTGTGTGAGGGGGATGGGTGTGTGTGTGGGGTGTGAGGGGGTGAGGTGGGATGGGGGTGTGTGTGTGAGGGTGTGAGGATGTGGGGGTGAGGGGGGTGAGGTGGGATGGGGGTGTGTGAGGGGATGGGGGTGTGTGGGGGCTGGGTGTGTGTGTGTGAGGGTGTGTGTGGGGGTGTGAGGGGGGGGTGTGAGGGGGGTGTGGTGGGATGGGGGTGTGTGAGGGGGATGGGGGTGTGTGGGGGATGGGGGTGTGTGTGTGAGGGTGTGTGTGAGGGTGGGATGGGGGTGTGTGAGGGGGACGGACGGGGACGTCAAACTCACCAAAGTGCAGCCGTTATGTGACACGTGGCGAGCGAATGAGCGGCCCCTGAGGCCGCGGTGATGGGGGGAAACCTGCGGACGCCAATGCAGACCACACAGACAGAGGGATGGATAGACCCGCGAGCTCCGAGCCTCGCGCCGGGGGGGGGGGGGGGCAGTGCAGCAGCACGCGAGGGGGGGCGGGGCGGGGCAGCACGCGGGGGGGGGGGCGGGGCAGCACGCGGGGGGGGGGCGGGGCAGCACGCGGGGGGGGGGGGCGGGGCAGCACGCGGGGGGGGGGGCGGGGCAGCACGCGGGGGGGGGGGGGGGGCGGGGCAGCTCTCGCGCGAGGCGGTGTGTGGAGGGGGAGAGGGGGCGGAGCGACATTTTCCCTCGAATTCAAACCGCGCAAACCAACGGTCGGCGCGAGGCTCGTTACCCGTCACTGTTACTCGCGCCATCGCCCCCCCCTCCCCCCTTCCCCCCCCCCACCACCAGCCGTCGCCGCCGCCATCTCCAGGTGTTGTCCGTCAGTCCGGCGCGGTTGTGGTAGCGACTCTCTCTCTGAGTGACCCAATTATTATTATTATTATTATTTTTATATTTGTTGTATTACTAATTTTTTTTAAAAAAGATATATATTATTTATTACCCCTCCTCCCCCCCCTCAGTCCACCCCCCAATTAAAAAAAAATATGAAGCCATTTTAACTTCACGGCTGTTTGTGGGACATCGCTGTGCGCAAACCGACTGCCACGTTTCGCTCACCGGACACTTACTCGTTGGCTGGTTATTCCTATGGGATTTCCCCCCTCCCCTCCCCTCCTCCCTCCCTCCCTCCCCACCCCCTCGCCTTGTTTCGTGCTTCGACCCAACCGGATCCGATGGGTTCGACGCCGCGTATTTCTCGCTCTGCCGGTGTCTGTTCGGGAATACTTTGAACTCCTCGGTCGTTTCGCACCCACTGAAAACGAGGAAACTGGTAAAAAGTTGCACTCCGCCTCCACCTCCGCCGCGTCACCCACCCACCCACCGTGCTTCAGGCCAAGGGCGGGAGGGAGTCGAGCCCCGTGTCCTGTCCGGCAGGGCTGCCACTGGTCTGTGCCCCCCCCACCACCCGCCAAAAAAAAAACATTATTGCATTAGAAATGCAGTATTTCGCACCACATTAATGCGAGCGAAGCTCTACATCGTCGCCGCACAGTCTTAACGTGCTGTTGAAGTCAGTGAACACCACCGATTAAGGGCATCGAACTCGGCACATTGCCGGCTTGCCTGGCGCGACAAACCGACTCGTCTGATCGGTTACGTTTCTACCTAATAGTAATCCCTCCAAAAAAAAACAATAAGAAAAATTGGGTCATTTTCAACCCACGACTGTCTGCGGGACATCGCTGCAGTGCGCAATTGGCTGCCGCGTTCGCCCACAAATACACAGTCAATTCACTTTACAGTATATTCTGTGAAGCGCTTTGGGACGTCTCGAAGACGTGAAAAGCGCTATATCAAATGCATGGATTATTATTATTTATTATTATAGTGCTCTTCAGCTCCTTTATCTGTATGTCTGAGTAGCAAGCAGAAATTGACCAGAGCAGCCAACCTTAAAATATACCCGATGAGGAATAATTTGGAGGCATGTGTACAAATTATGGTGGCAGATTTTTGCAGTTTGCAGCTTTTGTTGATGACAAGTTTAGCATATAGACACTGATACAGAAATGGCATTAACACAAGTTCTCTTCACACAGAAATAACTTATTTTCCAGATGGAAAGTACAGTATTTTATTGATTTTCACCCACAAAATATAGTCAATTCACTGTACAGTATATTCTGTGAAGCGATAAGGTGCTATATCAAATCCAATGATTATTATTTTAAAATGAGAAAACTTTTTATGAATTCAATAAGGAAATGATGCTCAATATTACAAAATTCCCAAGAATTTGCATGGTTTTGTAAAATACTATTTTAAATGCTACGTCTACCAACAAGATAGTCTAAAGCTGACTAGGATGAAACAGCAGTAAAGAGAAGGAAAACTTTACTTCAAGTAACTGGCCTCCCATCTCCTAGTGGATCAAAGATCCTTAACCTCACCTTCAAATCCACACTCTACCTCTGCAAATTCTTGCAACCCTACCCACTCCAACACTCCCCTCAGTCAACACAGTCCCACGTCCAATCTGCCCCATCGGTAGATAACTTTTAGCCAAATTTCCCCCCTACTTTCTAGAACTCCATCCCACTTCCTTTAACTCCTCCCTTCCTCCCCCTTTTTAAAACTCACCTTATGTCTTTAACCACATGCATTTTGAATTTATTTCCATCCTTTTTGAAAATAGTTGCTTTGCTTTTATGTACATACAAATAAATCAATTAGTACAAACTTTCTAGGAAATGTTCTGTGTTCAAATCAACAGGGAATTCAGTAGAAGAGTTCTATTTACTACTACACTGTTACTTATGCAGGTATTTTAGTATTTAAAAATATTTCTGAAACCCAAATAAAAAGCATTGATAATTTAAAGCTACCAGTACATTTCAAACTAAGCAGCTTTCAAACTCATCAGTTAAGACAGTAAATAATGTCTTCTGCCTCCATTCTCATTCAGTTAATTAGTGCTCCAAGTTAAAGATGTACCAGACAACAGAAGAAAGAGACTGACAAAGTGCACACTGAGTTTTTACAAATTTATTCAAAGATGACAACAACCATGAAATGGATCATGAAAATTTGTATTCTGCTTTTTTGGCTGTGAACAAAGTTTTTTTTAAAAGCTGTGCAACAATTGTTTGATAAAGCTAAACTCTGAAGGGAAAGATGTGTAACCATTAATTAGAAGAGTTTTTGACATCAGTGAAGGCAAACAGAAAGGCCCTTTTAAAGGATAACTGAGTTAAATTTAAAAACAGAACATTGATACGCTACAGTTGCTAAAGAAACACACAGACAAGACTCCCATCAGCTGTGTTGCACACTGAATGCTGTATATAAACATTTAATGCAGCACATTATTTTATTTGCCACTTCTCATCTACTAAATCTCTTCCAATAACAAGCTTCTCTTTCTAGACATAGGAACCGGCTGCAGCTCAACAACATATGCAGCTATTGCTTTTAATAGGTTTGCCCAGGTGATCATTTATTTCCAATATCTTCATAAATGAGCGAATCTCAAACAGAACTTGGCAGCTATAAAAATCTGGTACAGGCTCTTATGTGGAATATCTATTTACTAATTTTACTCAGAAGCACAGGTCTTCCTCCTTTTGCTTGCATGTTCGATCACCCCAACTTAAATCGCCATTGTAGAGAAAGGTATGCAGAGAATTTTATTTGGCAAGTAAACTTGTGAACAATTTAACCATGGATTGAACATTTCATGAATACAAATAGGTTAGAGAACATGCAGGCTAAGACAGTAAATAGTTATTTACAAATGTATATAATGCCCACTCACAAAAATGCTTCCCTTTTTCCATCGTGCAATTGGGAAAAAAATTGCCATTTTCCCAGATGACACCATTTCCCCTATGAAGCTGGCAGAGGTACAGGGATGTAAAAATGTATCGTACTAGAGGAGGTTGGTAGTGTCAAAACTTAACAGTGGGAAGGAATGCCAAAGCGTGAGGATTAACCACAGAAGCGTCACTCTGCAGCTCATCCTAACATTGTCATTTACCAGGAGCGGTGCAACGTGGGACACCACCACACAAAATTGCACTGTTAAAGACATGGGAAGCTGTATTCTGTGCCTCTCTTTCACTACCCATTAAAATTGTTGATCCAGGATTATGTAAAGAAGTTATTGTGAAATTCTGAGTTTTCTTAAAAAATAAATAAGATGGGACTTCTTATGCACCCCCAAATACTCTGCAAGGATAAAGTATGAATAGGTAATATGAGGAAAAAAAAGAAGTCAACATCAATATGATACCAGATATAAGACTATTGAAAATAGTAGATAGGGGCATCGTTAACAAAACTTGAACAGAATAAATTATTTTAGATTTCATTATTAACTAATCAACATAAATAAGGGGGAAAACCTGAAAGACTGCGTACTTCAAATATTGCCTTTTTAATATCACAGATCCAATCTTAAGAATATTGAGAAGCAAAATCATGAAAATAAGGGTTTTTTGATAGATCATTAACATTATGTTTAAAGGAAACCCTTAAGACTGTATAGAGCAATCCAAATTCACAGATCTCTCAAACTACAACAAGCAGAAATACCCTTCACCTTCATTCAAAAAATGGTGCAGATCATCGGGACTGGGATGAAGGGCTTCAAAAAGGTAATCTAACCTTTTGAAGTCCTTGGTTAATATCTATTGATTCAAACATCTGCAAGATTATAGGCCACACACACTTCAGTTATTGACCTAGTGCTGAGGCCCTAAAATGATCAAAAAAATACTGATGCCACAAATGCATGCAACCCTAAAGAAAACCATAATAAATCTATCTTTTAAGTGTTTATCTTCAGCTGGAACAATCTTTTAGCATATGGAAGCTTCCTCTGGCTTTGACTCTTTCAAAAGCTTTTATTAATTTATCATGTTTGCTGCTCTGAAGTTGCATGTAAAAGTTGCTTCAAAAGTGGAATACTGCAGATATGAAATCCTGTTGTTCATAAACACAGGGGAAAAAAGATACTATAGAAGCTCCAATACAAATTGCAGCAATCTCTTCAAACATACATTTGATTGGGATGATGTCAAAGGCTATGTATAACCTCTGATGCTATAGGAATCCACCCAACCTAATTTTCTGCAATCTTGACTCAGTGGTAATACTATTCCATCCTCTCTATACACTACAACCAGCTAGGAATGCACCATGCACAGTAATGTGCAATTAAAATCCATTGCAAGCATTGAAAGTTCACCCCAACTGGCATTAACTTTGAATGAAGATTTCCAATGTTAATTTTAAACCTGACCAAATCTATTCAAAACAGACTACTGTAAACAGCTAAATTGAAATCCTTGCTCTCTTACTGTACGGGTTGCCTGAATGCAAGTTTAATTCAATTCCATCCTGTGCATGCAAGAATTTTGGGGTAAAAGAGCAATATATATTTTGGGTGCACCATAATTAATTTTCATTATAACCTTAATACAACCTAATCCCAAATGCTATCTTTACTAGCCAGACATGCTTTATACACCTGTATTTTAGGGACTGTGTGAAAGTGAAATAAATGTGTACAATAGCGAGCAAGCCCTAAAGGAACAAACTAAAGAAGCTAATGAAAAATGTCTGACTGATATGAACATCAAACGATAATATCACAGTCTTAACACTTATAATGGTATTGGAAACTGGAGGAGCTTTAGAGATCACAAATAAAGTTTCCTGAAAAGCTACTACAGCACTAATACACTGCCTCTCATTACCAGACTCCTTTCAGATTGTAAAAACAATTGTGTGTATGCAGCTTGCATAAATAACCAGGTCACAAGGAGCAGTGAAATTCAGTTGTTTTAAAGTTTAAAGATTTCACCAGAGAACGTCCAATGGTTGACAAACAGCCTTTATCCTCATCTTACTTGAACCCGAACCTTCATCCCTGTCCAGTCGCAAATATTTTTAAAATGTGCTGGTTACGGTATCACACTGATTTACATTACAATATGCCACACCTGTGTATTTACTGGAAAACTTTGAAAGACTTATTTAATTTTTTTTACAAGCATTGAGGCTTAAAGACAGTAGCAGATGGTTGTACAGTTCTTACAGGTTACACACTTTAGTATATGAACTGGTATACTGGTAGCTTTCTCTGTGTATAAATGAAAGGTGGCTGCATGGTCGTGGATATTCACCTCTTCTTGGGTGCGTTTGCCATGCGAGGTGGTGTAACAGGGCGGCCGGAGTTCAGCCCGCCATACTGGTACTTTGCTTTCTTTTCAGAAGGCTTTAGGATCTGAAACAGAAAAATAAAGCAGACACCAAATCAAATCATTGGGTAAGTATTCAGCAATCTTCCCAGAAATACCTTCAAAGCCGTCAAAGAAAAGCAAAAACAACTCTACAACCAATAACAACAACAAATTACATTTACATAGCGCCTTTCATGTCGGGAGGACGTCCCAGGGCGATGGACGGTCAAGGATTTGGACCCGAGCAGTGGGTTGCGATCGCGGGGGAGAGATGGTGCAGGGCAGGAAGGGTAGGAGTAGGAGAGTGGCTGAAGGCACAGTGGAAGAGAAGGGTCTTGAGAGGTGTCTTGAACGAGGCAAAGAAGGGAGCAAGGAGAAGGGACTGTTGGATGGAGTTCCAAAGGGTGGGGGCAGAGAGGCTGAAGGCCCGACTACTGATGGTAGAGCAGGCTGGGCAGCGACGAGGAGCAGGAAAATGAGAAAAACTTCTGTTTTATTTATAGAAATGCTATCCATCGACTTGCCACAAGAAGCTAACAATGATCAAGCTGCAAAAAAGTGCAGATGCAATATCAAAAACATCTTTTCTTTCATTTGCTCTTCCTAATGACCCTGGGTATCGACATTCAAATGAAATGGAACAATTACATCATCAAGCAGTAGAAATAATTATTTCAGTTAATCCTTGGTTGACACGTACCTGAAAAGAACACATTAATGTTTCATCAACACTCATCATTCCTCCAGCATTATCAAACTCTCCACAGTAGTTGGGAGCAGAGAACAATGTAACCAGCTGCCTTTTAGCAAAGAATTCGTAGCCATCTTCAACCACCTGTAAAACACAACAATAAGAGACAAAACCATACAATATTCTATCTTCCTCAACTAATTTTTACCATTCCTCCCCAGTCCCGTTTCCAAACAGAAAGGCAGGCAAGAATTCCACACTATTGCCTTAGCAAACATCCCATTGAGTTGGCGACTTAGACATGCCTATGAATGTACTGGTTAAATAAATGTTTTCTTCCAAGAAAGGGTCTTTTGAAGAAGTATTTTTTAAAAAAAATCTTATTCTTAGCTGAGATTGGAATTCCACTATTATCCTGAGTGACGTATCACTCCATATCACTCTAAGCAATATCAAAACCCTACAGTAGGTCATAACAGAACAATGTAACCAGCATGGTAGTGCATCAACGTACTCCAAACCTGAACTATGCAGCAGTTTTAATGTAAAATTGTTGCTTTTTTTAAATCCAATCTAAAATACAATGAAAATGGCCATGATCTTTCTCAATACAGTATTGTGGATATTTACTTAACCGCTGTCAGGATAAATCTATGTACACATTTAAAGAAAACAGGTTACAGTTCCTGAAATACTTTATGGACTTTAACTTGACTTATGTGTTGTGTGACAAAGTTATTTAAACCTCGACTATAGCGCTATTGCTATAACAGATTACCACAACAACTTGCATTTATATTGCGCCCCTCACGAGGGTAGCATCCCAGAGCCCTTGACAGTGGCGGAGCACCATGTCGAGGTGGGGAGAGGGGGAGGTGACGGTAGGGACAGTCAAATATGAAGGTCTTCAGGCACGACCAGAAGATGGGGAAGGAAGGGGCAAGGCAGAGGGATAGAGGAAGAGTGTTGCAGAGTTTTGAGGATAGTGACTGAAAGCACAGCCGTGGAACGGAGGGCACGATGGACATGCAGAAGGTGGAGGCAGCGGGCTGTGGGCGTAAGCAGGTCGGAGAGGTAGAGAGGTGCCAGGGCATGAAGGGATTTGAAAATGAACATGAAGATCTTGAACTCGATCCGTTCAACGATAGGAAGCCAGTGGAGCTTGGCTAGAACTGGTGCAATACATTGTGTTCCAATCATACAGTGAAAACTTTTTGCAGGACAATTTTAAATTGAATCAATACATCTAAAAACAATAAGAAAAAGGAAGCAACTGGTAACACTGATGTGTACGATAGATCAGTGTAACATCTAATCTCACACCAAATGCTGCCTAAACCCTCACCCACAATTTTGTCACCTCCTGTCTTGATTTCTCAAATGCACTCCTCGCCAGTCTCAAGTTTCATCATCCACAAGGTACAATACAGAAGCCTACTGTCTGTATTCTCACTTGACCCAAATTCTTCATGCCCATCACCCCAAGCCTCTGCCTATATATCGAGTTGAGGCTAAGCATGGCACCTTATGTGTCCAAATACACATTTACCCCAAAATACATAACCCTATTGGAGACAACCCAGAAGAAACTGGATATTTTATAGGGAAAATGAAATGTTACCTCCACTATAACTTGGGATTTGGACGCCAGTATCATCAAGAATCCATTATTCTTAATGCTACACCTATTATTTATTCCAAATGCTACTCTACCCATTATTTTAGGACAAATAAATAAACTGCAAGTCTGATCTTCAGGTTAGAGCTCTCAATACAATCTTGAGAAGCCTAGTTTGAAGGAGGAGGGAAATCAGATGAAGTGTAACCCCTGAGTCACTCACATCTATTAAATCCTATAATTATCCTATTTTAGGAAGCTAACTCAAAGAAGTGTATTGAACTAGCATTACCTAGCCTTGCTTAATTCATAATACATTTTACAAGCAACCAAAATTAGGCCAAGTTTGACTTTAACAGAGACAGAATATTGCTCTGCAATCAGCAAATATTTTACTTAGATAATTTGTGGAAGACTGGTACATTCCCTTCTTTGATGCAGCTAAGTACAGGAAACGATGGCCATGTTTAATTTGTTTCAATAAGCATTTCTTCTGGAGTTGGATGGCTCCCATCGCTACACAAAGTAGGGAACACAGACAGCTAACCAAGCAAGTTAGCCAAGGCTATGAATCTCTGGAAGATAATTCAGAGAAAAAAAATGGAATTTCTTGAGTTGCAACATTACATAGTTTCAACTCAAGAAAATAAATCTTTCAATGGCATTTCAGAATAAATCACGGTTAATTTAAGATAAAGTCTCCTTCACAGTTTTTTTTCTTACCTGATGTGCGCGACAGATTAGATCCAAATCGTGCCGGTTCAGAAATTTGCTGACTACATCAGCCCCAAAGGTAAAAGAAACTCCACGGTCATTCTCACCCCAACCTTGAACATCCTTGTCAGGATCTGACCACAGCAAGTCACAAAGCAACCCTAGATGGAAATTCAGAAATATAGTCATGATTAAGGCTGGAAGTCATGATTTTTGGTTCAAAGATTGCAGCCAGTTTATTAACATTGTAGTTTTGGTGCTGTTCGTTCAAGTTAACGATTCCAGTGAGTACAGTATGCACTCCCATTGAACCATCCACCCGTCCAACCCACCCTGCGCTTCCATTGGACCTTTCGTCAGTCCATCAACACATCACACACATTCAACTGGACCATTGGAGTCCTGTAGCTCAGTGGTTCGACCATTCGCCTCACAAGCAAGAGACCTGGGTTCAATCCCGGGCAGGGCAGAACATTGGGCAACTTTCATTACTCCACATGCCTGTTTAATTAGCAGTAAATAGGAACTCGGTTGTTAGTTGATTGGTGGATCACTTTTCTGGGGATAATAATTCCTTTAAAAAATATGGTCACTCAATCCTGTTCGTTGCTGTGTTTCACCCACAAAATATAGTCAATTCACTTTATGGTATATTCTGTGAAGCACTTTGAGACGCATCAAAGACGTGATAAGTCACTATATCAAATGCAAGGACTATTATCCTACCAGTCATTAAACATTGGGACAACTATAACAAGTTGCGCGTGTGTTAAAAGTTGTGGTTTTCGGAATCAAATCCCAGCCTGCCATTTTCTTACAGCCTTAGTCATGATGCAAAAAGGAGTAGTGATTGTTGCAATAATTTATTTCAACTCAATTTCAAAACAATTTAAAGATTCAGCTGAAAAGGTTCAGCCCATTGTTATTTTAACACGTTTCTCTGAAAATGATTTTCATAAGTAGGACATTCATTACTCTGGAAATAGAATACTGTAGTACATTACCAGCAATGATGGAGGTCATTTAGCCCCAGAGTGCTAGTACTCTAAAACAGTTATTTGTTTAGTCACACTCCCCTCTAGCTTTTCTACCCCACCCCCCACAATATTCCGGTCTCTTTCCCCAAAGGGTATTCGGTGCAGGAGATAATTCTTTATTATACAGTTAACAAAGGGGTAGAACTATTGCATTCCACAGAACTATTTATGGAGTCATTTGTGGAGTCCCGTAGCTCAGTGGTTAGAGCACTCGCTTTGCAAGCGAGAGACCTGAGTTCAATTCCAGGCAGAGGGCGAAACCTTGGGCAAGTTTCCTTACTCCACACAGAGCCTAATAATCCTTCAAAAAACCAAAACCAATAATAAATTGGTCACTTTCAATCTACGACTGTTTGTGGGACATTGCTGTGCGCGATTGGCTGCCGCGTTCGCCCACAAATATACGGTCAATTCACTTTACAGTGTGTGCTGTGAAGTGCTTTGGGACGTCCTCCCGACATGAAAAGCGCTATATCAAATGCAAGAATTTTTATTATTATGACTAATAAGGGCTTTTCTTTATTACATTTAATTTGTGATGGATCAAGCACAATTTCTGGGGTAGGACTTACATACATAATTTCTGAAGCCTTAGCTTGTTGCATTTCCTTGAATGCACAATGCAGAATGTACAATCGAGTTGTGAAAGTAATGGTGATTCAGAAAAAAATATAATTTCGTTGAGTGAACTGAGGCAGTTCATTTAATCATCAGGAACCATTATGTAATCAAGCTGCTAGTTCTCCCAGACTGGAGTGAATACTTCCATGTAGCTCAGACAGAACAGCAGCATTGAGTTACATGCCCTTAGAATTTTCACTCTTTCATCATTTAAGGGAATACTGGTTAGCAGCTCCCCAATACTGAAAAATTCCTAGGAAGGAACGTCATAAGACAAGTCATAAGGTTTATACCCATAACAGCATTTACTAGCACTGCTTATACAGTTCCCTTCAAAACAAAAATCAGAAGTGCGTCAAAACACCAATAACTAAAAGTGTAAAAACACAGAGGTCATGCTTCTTCAAGGGGAAACTTGAGTGCATGGTGCCAAGTTCTCCATATGGTTTGGCAGATTTGCCAAAGGTAATTAAAATTAAGAGACAATCTGGTATAATTTCTTTTGAACTCCTGCAAAGGGCCTAATGTGCTTTTGAATTGCTCTTGGCTCAGAATGATCAGATGTTACTTTGATGTTAAATGCGATAACTTCAAACTTAAAATATTATTCAGTGAAGACTTGGATCCATTTTCTACATCAGTCACTGACGCATACTGAGCTGTAAAATTCTGTTAACTGCAGGAGATGAAACAGTGTCCAGTCCTTTGTACTCTACTGCCACTGTACAATGTTACATTAAAATTATTAGTGTTTAGTGTGTAGCTGCACGCGTTTCCATAGTGCAAATTAGATTGTACGAAAAACCCGAGGCTCACGTTTCTTGATGATCTCACTCCTTGGATATATTCCTACACACAACAGTTTAACCTTTGGATCACCCTAAATGGCAAAATCCAAAAGTTTCCAACATACTAAAATACTTTTGCTGGCATGTTATTTGCAAAGATGATTGTACCGTGTTCTTTCAAACTGGATGTACATGAAATTGTGCAAATCTATTATAAATGGAAGAGTTAATCCAGATGAGTAATTTTCTAGAAACATCATGTAATTTAAGTTTAAAAATTGCAATTAACAAAATTCTCTATTTACTAATTGGCAACATGTAACAGAGTCGCAAAGTCAGCAGTGTTAAAGGACTTGACATTTTCCTGCTTAAATCAGGTAATACTATTTCAATATTTTTGTGATCTTCTAAAACTGGTGGAAAAGGGGGTAAGGAGAGGGAAAGGTTACTCAAATACATTTCTAAAAAGCTTTTTTTTCTGACGAGCCTTACCTGTGTCAGGGACATCGGTCGGTCTCATAATTCTGCGGATCTGTTCCATTGATTGTAAATCTGGCGAGAGCCCTGTGAAATGTGGCACAATCAAGGGGAGGGGGAAAGAAATAGAGTCAAGTCAAACTTTTATTTAATTGACTGACAAACAGGTTTGCAGTGCTACACCGGTTAACACAACAATCTTTTTGAAAATTGTAACCCTGTCACCCAGTTTTAAATTTTCTGAAAAAAAACGCATCTCATCACAAGTCAATTAAGAAAAACCGTAGAACATCTGCTATTAATAAAGTTCATAAATTCCCTGCCATCAGACAGGTCTTTCATAACTCAGTATGATACCCTTTATTTTGTATAGGATGTGTATATAACTTGACTGTATATTGACTGTATATTTGTGGGTGAAACGCGGCAGCCAATTGCACACAGCAGTATCCCACAAACTGTCGTGGACTGAAAATGACAAATTTATTATTGTTTTGTTTTGGAGGAATTATTATTAGGCTCTGTGTGGAGTAAGGAAACTTGCCCAAGGTTTCGCCCTCTGCCTGGAATTGAACCCAGGTGTCTTACTTGCAAGGCAAGTGCTTTAACCACTGAGCTACAGGACTACACGTTTCTAGAAATTACAGGGGTGTATGCTGGATGAAAAGAAACTCAAATGGCATATATATTTGTTATTTACTCTGCTCACCATACTTTGCCAACCTTGGTTATTGATCATCTGAAACTAAAATCATTCCAATTGACCTTCTGTCCATTTCCTAATCCCGTATTCATCTTTTCCAAGAATCACGAGTGTTATTATCTACGACCATTATTTACTACTAAAACCACATTACCATCTATTACAAAGTTATTGTGTTTTGCCCACAAAACCTAGTCAATTCATTTTACAATATATTCTGTGAAGTACTTTGAGATGTCTCAAAGACGTGATAAGGTGCTATATCAAATGTAAGCATTATTATTATTGAACCTTTTTGCCTCATCTTACCATAGAAATTCAATTTTTTGTCATTCACCTCCAGCAAGGGGAGGGAATACAATAGGTCTAAGGGGAAGAAAAGCAAACCAGACCAATGTTGATTTGCCACTGCAGAACTATGATTCCTGCTACAGTGCAGGTTTCATGTTCTTCACATGCAGCACCTTTTCACGGTGATCACAAAATAACTGCATGCTGTGGAGCAATAAGTCAAGACTGGCCTCTGTGTTCTAGTTGGGCTACCACTTTATTTCAGTAAATTTAATTCCACATTTCTGACTGGACATGCCATGCAGTTACCCTCCAGAAAATTCTTAATAATATTGCTTATTTTAATAGTTGGCTGGAATATTTTTTAAAACAACCTCCAGAGCCAAATATCTTCAATTCCAATTTATGCAGCAGCATCCACCAATCAGACTTTGAATTTTATAATTTACAATTTGGGCAAAAATACATCTATCATGAGTTAATTTCATGTAAATTAACTGATCTGCAAATAACTTGGAAATGTCTAATAGATTTCATTTTACAGCTTTGTCTCCAATATTTATTTCCATTAACAAGAAAATTTTGTTTTGCCAGTCACAACTATTATCCCATACAAATCAACCAACTGGAATGTTCAGTTCCCAATGGAAAATATTAAGAACCTTCATTAATCCCCACAAGCATTTTTTTAAGCTAAAGCAGACATCCAAAACAGTAGACTCAAATGATCTTAGGTATTCACAGTAAAGTTAAAAAAATTAAATTCACACATTTAGAAAAACTTCTGGTACAGCATTACAGAATCTCACCTCCATGGCAACAGAAGATTTTTTCATCCACAATGGCTGCAATCGGCAGACAGTTGAAACAGTCCGTGAATGTCTTCCAGAGTTTGATATTAAAACGTCTTTTGCCTAAACACACGACAAGAGGATTGAGAATTGAAAACTTTTTTCAAACGATGCCACACAGAGGTAACATGCTCCCAGGTGATACTGCTCCAAAATTAACTGACTAACAACCTTGCCTGTTGCAACTTCTGATTCTACCCACAGAAATTCGTGGATACCATTGAACATTTTCACACACGAATGTGACTTGTCTGAGATTAAGAACCAACAACCTGAAGGATCACAGATACAAGCCTACATATATGTATCATTTTGCCTTTTTTAATATTTGTAATCACTGTTTAAAAATAGCACCCAGTGATGTGTTCATCACTAAAACAGTTACACCTAAAGGATTTGAATATCTGCACAAACAACTGAACACGAGTTGATAAAAATTACTGAACACCGTCCGCACAACACTACCAAACCTGTGAGTGATTTGTAATCTAAAATAAATCAAGTCTAGATTATGTCAATTATTAGGTAGTTGGGGTCACAAATAAGAAAACCAATAAACTCAATTATTTGATTTAAAAAACCCGCAGAAATCTAGTAATTCTGTCCCTCTTAAAAAAATCTTAAGGTGGAATTTGGACTTCAAAGCCAAAGATGGCACCAAGCCGTGGATATAAATTTTAAAATAGCTTCTTTCCCATTAAAATCATGTTGCAAATTTCCAATGACAAACTGAATAACATTGCCCAACAAATTAAACAGGAAAAACAATTACTGGATACTCACACTCATCATAGAAGCCGTAGATGCGATTTATGCTTGCACACTCATGGTTCCCTCTCAAAAGGAAGAAGTTTTCTGGGTATTTGATCTTATATGCTAGAAGAAGGCAAATAGTTTCCAATGACTGCTTGCCTCGATCTACATAATCTCCCAAAAACAGGTAGTTTGCTTCAGGTGGAAAGCCTCCATACTCAAACAACCTCAGAAGGTCTGTGTATTGTCCATGAATATCACCTGAAAGAACAGAATNAAAAAACACTTTACAGTACAAACCATGTCACATTCATGTCATGTCAGATTCTGCCTTACAAGAGATTTTCATATCATCTAATCATCCAAAACATTGTAGTATGGAAAAGGTCATTCAGCCCAACTAGTCCATGCCAGTGTTTATACTCCACACAAACTTCAATTCCTCCTAATCAGCCTCCTACATTGCTCGATTTGCTTCTCACGACACATTCTGTTTCCTCTTTGTGCTTCATGTCACTTGTATATTGGAATGGAACATTTTGAAAATGGAACTTATGAAGCAACAGGATAATCCATGCAATAAATTAAAAACAGCATTTTTCAGAGTAAAATTAAATTATTTTGACGTCTCAATCGCCCGACATATGGACTATATTGGGCACAAACAGATCAAACAGATAATTATTCCTCTGGTTCAAGATTGCAGCAAGAGTTGCTCCCGCTTATAAGCTTCTGCACATCCATATGCCATTCTTGCTAAATTTCGTCTTCCAGCAACCTCAGAGAGTCAAATTTAAAATCCTTCCTCTGACCTTCAAATGTCTCTATGGTCTTGTCTCACCAAACCCAACTTACCCATACCTATATTCTAGCCGATAGATACCATTCTTCCAACTCGGGTAAATTACTTGCTCCTTGAACCTTCACCTTGTTGCTATTCTCTGGAACCAGTTTCCCAAATAATTTGTCTTCCTATTTTTTCCCTGCCTAATATATGACTTCAGTCATGCCTTTGGTCAACATCTTGAAATACTGTATCGTACTCATCTATTTGAGTCCACCAACGCTGCAAATTTCTTTCATGTGGAAAATAATATAAACACAAGTTCTTAAACTGGTCTTTTAAAAAAGCAGCTGGCGGTTCATTTGTTCTTCAAAGAACCAAATATGGGAAAAGGCCAATCTTGAATCCACAGGCTAAGATATTTTTAGCACCGAATTATATATTATGGCTTTAATGCGTCACTTAGTTGCTTGATCAAATAGGCTCAGGAGAAGTGTTTTGTAATTCATCTGTATAACAGTAAACCAGACTAAGTGCTTGCAAGGGACTTATCATCCACCTGCCATGTTGTGAAAGAGAATTTATCCAAGACAGAACAAATTGTTGGCGGTGGGGAAAAAAGGACAATAGAGGAGGTAAACTATTGGATACAATTTTCACATAGTTTCCTAGTAATTTACTGTTATAACCTTTATGGTGATTCTCAGAACTGAACGTTATGTCCAAGTTTTAATGCAATTTCTAAATACCAATCTCTCTCTCATTAAATATCGTGGTGCATTTTCTCCACCATCCCCAAATCAGCTGAAAGCAATGTCTATTGCACTTTAGAACTTCAGAGGAATGGAGGAGAGAAAAGGTAAGAAAATAAACAGGAACTAAAAGCTGATTTCTAAATCTCCTCCCATAGTCGCTTAGGCCAATTGTACAAACCCTAATCAGCCTTCTTGGCTGAAATCAGATAACAGCACTAACTGGGCATTTAGCCTTGCACCTTTTTGGCTGAGTACCACACTGGTCGTACATATAATCTTTATTGGAGAGTCCAAAAAAGCTTTTTTTGCCTTTCACTACGTGCAGGTTTTCAGTATCTATACTGCACTTCTTCCTCGATACTTATTTGCATTCTCAGTGATATTTAGAGTTAAATTGGTCCTCTATACTCATGACATTCTGAATCAGTCTAACCTCTTAGGTTTCCCCCCTCAACCCCTCAAAATTCCTTTTTCTAAAAGTTGTTTCTGGATTGAATCTCTATCGCAAACTACACTTTAAATTCAAAACAATGCAAAATTATTCCATGTGGTTTGCTTTAACACCCTTTAATTACGAGAAAATATTTGCTCTAATGTCACCTTCACTCCTGTAGATTCCTGAAGGTTGAGTCATGCACAACAGTCACGTCCACAAAATTCCCATAATTGGCACTTACGGTATCAACTTAGTGGACCTTGCTGCAATTTCCATTCACTAATGAATTAACAAACCTCATTTCAAACTTTTGAAGCAGTTATATAACCTCCAGCATTTATAAAGTGCCATTTACATAAGAGTCTTAAAGTGATTAACAATGGGAGCGGTAGACAATTAGCAAGAAGAGGGAGGAACTTAGAGGTGACTGAAAGTATGGTTGAAACAATTGGTCAGAGACGTAGCAAGACAAAGTGATTTTTGTCACAGGTGTGATTGTTAACTGTTTGGGGGAAAAATGGACTTGAGCAGTGAACCTGAGTTGAGACGGTAATGTAGGCTAAGCCCAGAAGATTGCACAAGACTATGAAGAGACTTGAAAACAATAAACGAAGCCAGCAGAACTCAACAAGGACGGGAATGGAAAGCAGGGCATGGATCATTGCGATCTGAATTAGCTGAACTATATGTAGGCTTGAACAAAGGTGGTTAGAAAAGAAAAAGAAAGTTATTTATTCCTAGAGGTTGCTGCTGCACAAACTATACATTGGTGGTGAGGCAGGGATGTAAACAAGCAATATGTAGAGGCAAAGGAAGGTTCTTGTAACTGATTTGAAACTCATCTTATATACTCAGCATTTGGTCACAGAATCTTTTGCAAAATTATGGTGGCTATTTACATAGGTGAATACAGCAGCCAATATTCACACAGCAATATCTGATAAACAGCCAAGAGGTAAATGACCTTTCCACCCCCCACCAGGAAGATTGTTGACAAGGACACAAAGAGAAACTCCTTTTTTTCCAAATTGTGTCATGGGATTTTTAAACCTCCACCTGAACAGGCAGACAATCTCAGTTTAAAGTCTCACCTGAAAGACAATGCAATGCTTCCCCAGTAAACGCTCCGGGATGCTACTCCGTGTGAAGGGCGCTAATAAATGCAAGTTGTTGTTGTATGCATTGGAGCACAAACCTTGGTTATTAATTCAAAGGGGGACTTCAGTCCACAATCTGCTGATTCAGAGGAGACAGTGCTACTGATTGAACCAGGCTGGACAATGACACTCTGGGTAAAGAAATGCTCCCTTGGTGTTTCTCCTAAAATTGCCCTTTGCAACCCTGAATCCTCTTAACACATCTGAAACTGTTGTACTGGATTTAATTTCTCAATCCAGATTAAATTTTAACTACACATCCAGATCACTAATGAGCTTGTTTTCAGTCTGGCAGTTAACCCCTTTCTCGTTTCTCCACCTGGTTATGCGCATACCCACATTAGTACAATTTCATTGACTGGATGGTCATGTCTTAATATGGTAGCAGTTCTTTGTTGTTTGCTTTGCTGCCATGCTTTGCAGGGATGGCTACAAATTCAAATTTAAAAAATAATCTTTTAATCAATTGCTCACATACAAATGCAAATGTACCAACAACGGTTAGATCCAATGGGTCTCAATACCCAAACCATTTTGTCTATAACAGATTATAATCTAGATTTTAAAATTATGAGTGATGGACATCCGCACTAAAAAGTAAACCTAGTATATAATCGTGTAGTCAATCAATCATGAACCTTTTCTGCAAAGGTTCCCACTAAGCCTTGGCAGAAATACGCATACATTCTCGAGCTCCCATACTGATTTGAAGCTCCTATTCACTCTGCCAGCATTCGTGCATTATTTACGCAGACGTCAGGCTGAAGTGCTGTCTTTAGGGACATGTGTCTATGAGAAAATGATTTATTAAAATTACTTCGTGAAATCTTGCTGTGCAATCTGGTTGACTAATTTGGCTGGAGGAATGGGTTGCTTCATGAATGTAATGTGGTAGGAAAGGTCACCTTTTGAAAATGCTTTTGTTGCACAAATTCTGTAAATGTTTGTAGCAGCATTCAACCTCTTCCTATAGGATAAAATTGCCTGACTTCAGAACAGGAAAAATGAGTTAAAACAAAGTTGACTTGACACATTCCTGTATTTTCAACTTCCTGCGTAAACAGGTCTGGTAAGCATATTTGACAAAAGAACAAAGTTAACAAAACTGCCCAAAATAATACTTGCTCTGAACAGAACTGGTAGAATAGTAATGAACTCCCCGGTCAGAGGCTTTGCTTTCCCTCCACTAAAAATAATTTTGACAACCCATAGTAGTATTCAATGAATTTAATTCATTCAAAACTCCGCTTCCCAACTACTCACCAACACAAAACTCCATACCCCTATCACACCTTGGGCAAATTGCCTTACTTCACACGCCCAACAAAAATTGGTCACTTCAATCCACAACTGTTTGTGGGACACTGCTGTGCGCAATTGGCTGCCGCGTTTCGCCCACAAATATACAGTCAATTCACTTTACAGCATATTCTGTGAAGCGCTTTGGGACGTCTAGAAGACGTGAAAAGCACTATATCAAATGCAAGGATTATTATTATTAAGGTGGTGAGGACGGCCCAAGGCCTCTAACAGTCTGTTTTGAAGTATAAGGTGAGATACATATTTGTAAGATATTTATTTTGTGCGGAGAAAATGGTCAGTATAGCATTGGAGTGTCACCTGGCTTAGACTTTACAAGCTCCTCGGAGGATTGTTAAATTTGCTGATCGTGCTATCTTTGTGGTTTGGTGATTAAAACAGAATTTGCAGATGGATGTTACTACAATTAAGGTGGAACAAAAAGAAAGCTGTATACAATATCTGTGTACTACCACCAACCATTCATTCACTGAAAAATATCTAGTCCATGTTATTATCAACAAGCTTAATCAAATAGGCAAACACACAATTTAAGTAATTAGATTTTTTTCTTTGAGACCCTATTTCCACCGAGAAAAGTATATTAGCAATATCAATTTTCAACAACCTAACAGCGATAAGGATATCAGACTCACCATTAATTACAAACAGACGTGCAAAGAGCTCAACTGGTTTTCTTTGGAGAGATACACAGGTAAATTTAAAGGAGGCCACTTTATTTGGACTAGGGTCAGGAGGTCATGTTATTTGGACTCGGACCATAAAACTAGAGCAGAAGAACAAAATTAGAAAGTCTCAAGTAAAAATAGAGGTGGGGGAGGGAGGAAAAGAGAATTGGGAGCTCCAGTTTCATACCACATGCTGCTATTAAATGCAATGGAGCCCCTCTAGTTCCTCCATGCAAAAGTTACTGGAGTGGCTGCGATTTTTTTGAGAATCTAGAAAATACGCGGTCAATAGTATTATTCTACAGTATAAAAAAATTTGTAAAGTACTTTCAGAAGTCCTCGAAGTGAAGGTGTTCAAATGCTTAGATTACAGACTGGTCTGCTCTCCTAATCACTATTACCAGATTATAAAACTATTATGTTATACTGTACTAAGAGGCAGCAGGAGCTATTGTGAGCTCTCACAGTGAGGAACAGAAGGAAGCAGCAGATACTCAAGCAAAAAACATTCAAGTTCATTAAAATAAATAATAATGTGGTCATTCAACCCACGACAGTTTATGGGACGCTGCTGTGCACAATTGGCTGTCACGTTTCACCTACAAAATATACAGTCAGTTCACTTTACAGAATATTCGGTGAAGCACTTTGAGACGTCTTGAAGATGTGCTAAGGTGCTATATCAAAACCAAGGATTATTCTTATACAGAATGAGCACCCCTGCTCATCCCCATCAGATTCACCATTTTATATAGCTCCTTCCACCTCTCGAAGGCATCTCAAAGTGCTTCATAGAGCCAACTAGGAGCCCCAGGTGGCTGTGGGGGGAGCTGAGGAAGGAGCCAAGGGAAGGGGGGGGGGGGGGGGGGATTCCATTGAGGATTTTCAAGCTTGAAAGCTGGTTATTTAACCTCAGTGCACAACCTAGGAAACGATTTCATAGCTACTCTTAAGAAGTGTCAATAAAGTTACTGCTGTAGATTATAAATAGAACTTGAGCAACTTTAGATTAGGATTCACGCTGAGTTATGTACTCTACTGACATTAGCCTACCCTCAAGCAAATGTTCTTTGAGGCATGGCAATAAAACAGATACTCCATGCTTTCAATATCAAACTATGTATTAATAAATGCCTTGCTAAGCTCCAAAAAATAAATTAGGAAGGGTGGAATACAGAGGACGGACAAAAGGACTAAGCAACATTTGTAGGAACAAGGTCTAGCAACAGATCTTAAAATTTATCCTCCCCACATGCACAGACTTTTTTTTAAAATCACACCCTACTGTGCCACATGGGATCTTGCCAAATTTGATATCTAAGACCATCTTAGATATCAAATCTAAGCAAGAGAATTTGGGTTTGATTCCTGGTAGGGTGAAATGTTGGGCAAGTTTCCTTACTCCACACGCTTCGATTTGTCTAGCAGTAAGTAGGAATATGGTTGTTAGTTGATTGGTGGATCACTTTTCCAAGGGTAAATTCCTTCAAAATAAATAAAAATAATTTGGTCACGCAATCCACGACCGTTTGTGGGACACTGTTGTGTGCAATTGGCTGCCGTGTTTCGCCCACAATATAGTCAATTTACTTTATAATATATTCTGTGAAGCTCTTTGAGACGTCTAGAAGGCGTGTTAAAGCACTACATCAAATGCAAGAATTATTATTATGTTACCAGCGTAACCCCTTTATTTTCCAGAAACACTCTTCAAGCGCAAACAATGAATTTTACCTATGATCATTTTATTTTATGTAACCCCCTCTCCCAGCATTTTTAAATCCATTCATGTCACATCAGCTGCTAAATTTAGAAGACTTCTTCCTAATTTCTTTCTCTTGAGGGATCAATTTGCCCTCCTTCATCCACTACAAGAACCTCTGCTGAAGGTCAACCTGAAATATGAATCTTTTTCTTTCAGACGCCAACTTCTGAATTTTCAGCATTTTCAACTTCAAATCGGAGCAGTCATAATTTTGTTTTTTTCAAATCACTTTGAACTGGATTAAAACTGGCCAAGCAAATCTTGCTTCAGAAAGACTTCATTAAATAGTCAGTTTGTTCCAAGGAGCAATCAATTTTTTTTCTGTTGGCCAAATATCTTTGATTGATAATTGCACCAACCCGTAGTTTCAAGGTCTCTGCCTCCAACAACACACAATTATTCTTGTGATAAATTGAGCAGCTTCCACATATACAAAGTCTCTGTATATATTTGAGGGGTGGGGGGCGCGGAAGAGAGAGAAGCTGGGGAAGAGAGAGAGAGACCAATCAGTTTGCAGCCAAACTCTGCAAAAACAAAATTGCAAGTGTTCAGCAATACAGAACTGGTGAACTAAGTATAAGCTATTGAATGAAGCAGGATGAAACAACAAACACCGCCTTACCGCAGATCTTTAATGGTGCCTCCAATTCCAAGAGGATAGGTTGGCTGAGAAAGATCTCTCGTGATTTTATACACAGGCCTCGAACTTCAGCCTCAGTCATCTGTACAATTTTTCCAGGGCGACATCCTCGCACTGAAATAAAAAAAGGAAATCTTTTAACAGGAGTTCTTTTAAAACACATTTTTTTAAAAAAAAACTCTGCTTCTCCCTTACGCCACTCCATCATTTAAGGAGAAGGGATATCCAATAGACAAGTATGTGGACAACTCCAGAACAGTATTTGTACCCTTATAGGAATAAATGGTCTTCATTCTATTTGAACTTCAAATGAAAGGGAACCCCTTCTAAATTCAAATTTTGTCTAACCAACTGCTTTTGTAGTAGATTTAAAGAAGAATTATATTTTTGTACATTTTTAGAAGCGGAAACAGAAACAGCAAAAATAGATCACTCAGCTTCCTTACATGAACAGCAAATGGCATAAATTCTGCACCAACTTCACCAAAAAGCAACTAATCAACATTCCTTTAATTACAGTCAACAAAAGGACTATATCAAAAGACCATTTATTGGAATTGTAAACAACAACAACAAGATTCCATTTATAAAGCGCCTTTCACGTCAGGAGGACGTCCCAAGGCGCTGCACTGTTGGGTCATGACCCGAGCAGGGGGGAAATGGTCAGGGTGAGGGGAGGGAAGGAAGGGAGCGAGGAGGGGGAGGAAGGGAGGGAGCGAGGAGGGGGGAAATGGTCAGGGTGAGGGGAGGGAAGGGAGGGAACGAGGAGGGGGGAGGGAAGGGAGGGGGCGAGGAGGGGGGAAATGGTCAGGGTGAGGGGAGGGAAGGGAGGGGGCGAGGAGGGGGTAGAGAGTTGAGAGGGGAGCTGAAGGCACGGTCAAAGAGAAAGGTCTTGAGACCGGCCTTGAAGGAGGAAAGGGAGGAGGCGGCGAAGGCACTGGGGAATAGAGTTCCAGAGCCTCGGGGCTGAGAGGCTGAAGGCCCGACCACCGATGGTAGGGCGGTTGGGGCGGGGGATGTAGAGCAGACCGGAGCCAGAGGAACGGAGGGTACGGGCAGGAAGGTAGGGGGATAGTAGGTCAGAGAGGTAGGAGGGAGCGAGGCCGTGAAAGGCCTTGTAGGTAAGGATGAGGATCTTGAATTCGATCCTCTGGGGGATGGGGAGCCAGTGGAGGCGAGCGAGGGTGGGAGTGATGTGGTCCCGAAGTCTGGTGTGGGACAGGACACGAGCTGCAGAGTTCTGAATGACCTGCAGTGTGGAGGGAGGGGCCGGGAAGGCCGACGAGGAGAGAGTTCCCATAGTCCAGCCTTGAGGTGACAAAGGCGTGAACCAGGGTTTCAGCCGTGTGAGGGGTGAGGTAGTGCCGTAGTCTGGGACTCACTCTCAAAGTAGAAATCGATAAAAGACAACAATTATTGCTGATTATAGGCCATTCAGAACTATATAGAGGGAAACACTACTGATGCAATATCAGTGCAAAGGATATATATTGTATCCTGTTACAGCATTTCTATTACATAGTTAATTAACTGGTACTGCCATGCGTTTACATTATAAACCAAACAGTTACTTATCACGACTGATGATTGAGCAGCTGTACTGTTCAGAAGATTATATATACACTAATAGTTTTTTTTAAAAAAAAGCTCATATTGCTAGTTCAAATCACACAGCCCTGGCTGCAATAAACTTTGGTGGTAACCAATTCCAGGCTACAAACACAAGTTATTTGTAGCTCACCTTTGAATAGCAGATTAGAAGCAATCTACAAAGCAGACCTGTGCAAGTCGCGCTCTATCAAGTTCCTGTTGTTCATATTTGGACATTCACTCAATCAATCCTTTAAACAGACTGAAAGTTCATCAGGCCTTGTAGACAAAATTAAATGCTGGGCATTGCTCATTTTCAGTCAAAGTCATGTTATTTTATTGAAAATTGTGCCAATCAATCCTCAACCCACTTAAACTTCCTTGCATATTAGTTTTTTTTAAACTTTCAGCTAGATATTAAGATGTGCAGTAGGTAGTTTTGCAGAACCCCAAATCATTGACATCAAACTCCTATCGAGCTAAGATGCTAACATGTCTATAGAAACACTGTGCTAATTACACAATAGTTGCAGACATTGATTTAATGAATTATTTGGCTTCAACATAACCCACTAAGTAATAACAAATTGAACAATTTATTTTCAGATTCGATATATGCTAATGAAGGGGTTGGGAGTACTTCATATTTCTAAATGCAGTTTTGATGTATAGTATCTATCTTGGCTAAAATATTTTTAACCTTCAGAACTGATCCAGTTTTAACTAAAGTATTACCAGATGAATGCTGATATTGCCCTGAAACAGAACTAATGTTAAAAAAACAAAAGGCTCACCAGGCCCATTTCAGATATTTTTCAGGAAACATTTCCAGTTGTCCTCCATTCCTGTTTAAGGAGTGCTTCAATGTCCACTCCTGTTAGAATGGTTCTAAGAAAAAATTTCCCAAGGACGAGGATCTTGAACTCGATCCTCTGGGGGATGGGGAGTCAGTGGAGTCAGGCGAGGGTGGGAGTGATGGGGTCGCGGAGCCTGGGGTGTGAGAGTACACGAGCTGCAGAGTTTTGGATGATCTGCAGGTTGTGAACGGAAGAGTTGGGAAGGCCGATGAGGAGAGTTCCCGTAATCGAGCCTTGGGTGATGAATGTGTGGGTGAGGGTTTCGGCAGCCTGAGGGGTGAGGCAGTGGCGGAGTCTGGCAATGTTGCGGAGGTGGTGGTAGGCAGTGCCGGTCATGACGCGGATGTGGGGGAGAGAGGACAGTTCAGGGTCAAACAAGACACCCAGGTTCCTGACCGGCTTAGTGAGGTTGAGTGTGCAGCCGTGGAGGCTGATGCTGCCGGCGCCTGATGTGCGGAGGCGCTGGCGCGAGCCAATCAGGTGGGCCTCGGTCTTGCTGACGTTGAGTTGGAAAAAGGTGACCCTCGTCCAGGACTTGTTGTCGGACAGGCAGTCGGTCAGGACCTCAGTAGTCCTGGAGTTCAGGGTGGAGGCAGAGAGGTAGAGTTGGGTGTCATCCTCATACATGTGGAAATTTACCCCATTTCTGTGGATGACGTCACCAAGGGGGAGAATGTAGAGGGAGAGGAGGAAGGGACCGAGGACAGAACCCTGAGCAACACCGCAAGAGACAGTGCGGGGCTGGAGGAGAAACTGTTTGCTGCGATGAAGTGGAAGCGGTGTGAAAGGTAGGACCTGAACCAGTCAAGGACAGAACCTTGAAGGTTGAGGTGGGAGGAGAGGCGGTGGAGGAGGATTGAGTGGCCAACGGTGTCAAAGGCGGCGGAGAGGTCGAGGAAGACAAGGAGGCATAGGATGTCGTTTGTGATCTTGACCAGAGCAGTTTCTGTGCTGTGGGCAGCACAGAAACCCGATTGGAGGGGTTCATGGAGGGGGTGAGAGGAGAGGAAAGAGCGAAGCTGGGAGGCAACGGCTCTCTCAAGGACCTTGGATAGGAAAGGGAGATTTGAGATGGGTCGGTAGCTGGATAGCTGTGATGGGTCAAGAGAAGGTTTTTTCAAGGTGGGGGTAATAGTGGCTGTTTTGAGGGGGGGAGGAACAGTGCCAATGAACAATGCAGTTAATCTCATTTGATCCTAAAATGTTCCCTTGGGTGTACAAGAATTAGCCAGAAGGCTAATTTAGCCTCAATGCTTAACCTGTCTAGCAAAAGTCACCATTGCTCCATTCTCAAAACAGATGTACTGGTTACCATCAAAAACAGCAGAGGGAATCTAGCCAAGCCATTTGAGATGGGGGGGGGAGAAATAAAAATCTGGTCAGAAGGGAAAATCCCAATTAAAATGTAGGTCTTCCACATAACTACAATTATGTGAAGTACAGACAACACAATCCCGATGAATTCAAAATAAAACCCCATTCATACCACACTAATCTGGATTATTTCACTCTGCCCCAGAAACAAAGAGCGTAAATCCCTGAGTCGATTGAATCCAACAAATTGAGCTGACATTAAAACATTGTTCCTCTCATCACCAACAAATAGTATTGACAATTAAATTTAAATTCAGATTGAAAATGTATCTGTCTCGGTATCAAAATAGAATGAGGCAAAGCTACAAAATTGTGCTGCAGAACTAAGTAGTGATTTATACTTCAACATTTACATATATTCCCTGAAGGATAGCTGGTATTCTTAATAGGTTCTAAAAGTAGTAATTCATATTAAACTCTATGAACATAACAGGACAATGCCGGAATTAAATTGTTTTGATAAAATGTAATATTTCTGGGTTATCCTCCATTTTCACCCAATTCTTTACTGTTATGGTCATCTACAAATAGATGTTAAGATTATCTCCTAGTTTGGCAAAAGCCAGCTGCATTGAATTTTGTTACCAGATAAAATTCCTCCAAGACCAGAATCGAAAGATTTTCAATTTATCAAATCAAAGAGATACGGCCCATTGAACAGCAATGCTGCTCTTGCTGAACTGGATTCAAATTTGCCTTCAGATAAAAAGGTTCTTGTCCAGCTCATTTGCTTGCTTTGTTGAAGCTCTCTTGCCTTGCAAAATTGAACTTGTTTTCACTTTTCCTAACTGGGATGCAGGTGGAAAAAAAAACCAAGGCAAGAGACCCAGAAAAGTGGTTGCTCATATACCTATAGCAGCCACTTCTGTTAGCAAGATGCCAAGTTCATTTACTTCCCACCCCAACATGTCAGCAATTATGTGACCTCGGGAAACTGGGAGAAAGGAGAGAGGAAGGATTTGAGAGTTTACTTTCCAAGTACATAACCAGTTTAAAAATGATTGCGCATAATTGTTTGCAATTAGTCCGGAAACAAATTATGAACAAGATCTTTCCAATTTAAACACTCATCTCTAAAATGCCTAGAAAGATTGTACTGTGCAAATTTATACAGTTGGATCAAACTCATGAGCTTTCTCCCCAAAATAAATAATGGATGAATAAGGAGGTCAAATATCTCCTGTAAGCACTCCACAAATGCTTTTACATTTGGATAAGTGATACTGTATCAAAAAAAAGTAGATTCCATAATTCACCTGGTTTCCATGAACAATCTCTCTACAATCATATGTATGATATCTAAAACGACAGCAATGTTACAGCATTTCTAATTCAGGACTCGAGTTCCCTGGAACACACAAGCATATTAGTGACAAGGTAAGACAACGAGGTTAATTTACACATACTTTTATAAAATTTTCTCCATATGGTGCTTTACCATATTTAGTAAAGAGGGAAATACAGTAATCATCTCATTATTACTCTACCATTATACATGACAGTCATCAGCAGTGAAAATCTAAGAAATGTTTGCTTCAGGGAATCGCAAATACGCACATCACCTCATCCAGGCATACAAAGCATCTGCAGAGATCACATCAATGAATTTGAATAAGTCTGGAGATATAATTGGCCACTGGCTATTTCTGAAACTTATTCATTCAAGTACAGAGCACAGAATAGCCTTTGTGACTAAAAACTCAAGAGTTCAGCCAGCCTTTACAACAGCCTCTTTATTGCAAAAATTCTGATTCTAGTGTTGTAGCTTTCCATCCAATCGTTTTCAGATACATTAATTTCCTGCCATGCATCCTTCTCCAGCTGCGAGCCTGGACTGCAAAGTTTTCATATCTGTTATAATTGATGCTTTACAACAGTTTGGCAGGAAGGACGGTTCTGAAGCGAAGTGAACAGGATTGTTTTGGAATTAATTAATCTCACCAGGGTACGAGAATTGGCATTACAAGACCCTGGGCTAAGGAAGGCAAAATTATCCAGGTTTCCAACTAGATCTTGACTGAGTAACCCTTGCCGAAGATATGTTTTATGGCCACCAAATTAACAAAATTGCACTCAGTGGCCAGAACGTTCCATATGGTAAAACAGTCTGCAAATAATTCCGAGCTAGTTTAGAGGAATGCCTCCCTGTACCTCCCAACTCCCTCCTACCAGAGTCAGTAACTTCAGGAGAGAACAAGATTAAAACTGAAATTTTTGCATTTTGTACATTTCAATGCTCGACACTCACTAAACAATTTCTTCTCTCTCTCTTTCTCTCTCATTTGTTCTTTGCTGACACACCAGGCAGGGATTAGAGGCTTTTTCCTGACTACACACTCCCACAAACATCCATGTGCAATTGGGGTTTCTTCTGCTTTACAATGAGCCATCGGTTGCTAAAGTATAAGATTAATACATAACCCAAGTGGCATCATAATAATAATCCTTGCATTTGATATAGTGCCTTATCATGTCTTTGCGATGTCTCAAAGCAATCCACAGAATATACTGTAAAGTGAATTGACTGCATATTTTGCCGGCTTCCTCACAGCATTCAACATCTAACGAAGCTGGAACTCCACATTTCACAAATATTTACCAAATTACTATCTACTGTGGCAATATAGCTCTTTACTCTTGTGCAATTACACACTATGACCGCCTCTCTGAATGCTCAATTGTCGAGCAGAAATAAAGACATTTTTTCCCCCACAAACAGGCCAACTTCAAATCAATTTAAAATGAACTCAATTCAGTGTTGATAACAGCTGGTTTACCTGGGCTAGATTCCCAAGAGTAAACAATATTACATCAAGAAACTGACAAAAGTAATCAAGTTCAAATGAAACTTGTGCTATAATATAAATCTTTTCCAGTATCAAATAATCTTAGAAGATTCTTCTCATGGCAATCTTGTAGTAAGTACCACTTCCCCTCCAACATATCCAAATGTTGGCATAAACATTTGGTAGAATTATGAAAACTGCACAGATAAATAGTACTTTCGCAAATCCATATCAGAGGGTGAACAGTTTTGTATTACAGCTAAAGTAACACTATATCACCACCACTAACAAACCACATACTGCAGGTACGTGTATAAAAGAGATGGTCAGTTAAGTCACACTGATGCCCTTGGGTTTCATTTTTGATAGCTGTACAATGGTTTTGTTGCCAAATAAGCAACTGCCTAATTTTTAACCCACTGAATCGGTTAAAAGCTTTCTTTGCATCCAAGGAAGAGATTGAGGTGGCTCCTATCCACCTTAAAATGGTAGAGCTGTCAAAGGTAAGAGTATACACGCCAAACCTGTTTTTGAAATGTTTTGATAATAGCTCAGGAATATTTACATATCTATCATCAAAGCTTCCACCAAAATGGCACCACCCATTCGTCACCATAGAAATTATGTGCAATATGATCTGTACATTGTGCAGTCCTGTAACTCAGTGGTTAGAGCACTTGCCCCCACAAGTGAGAGGACCTTGGTTCGATTCCCAGGCAGGGTGAAACGTTGGGCATGTTTCCTTACTCTACATGTCTCTGTTTACCTAGCAGTTAGTTGTTAATTGATTGGCGGATCGCTTTCCCGGGAGGTAATAATCCCTTCTAAAAAATTTACAATAGAAAACAATTAAGAATAATTTGGTCACTTAATCCATGACTTGTTTGTGAGACACTGCTGTGCGCAAATTGGCTGCTGTGCTTCGCCCACAAATCATACAGTCAATTCACTTTACAATATATTCTGTGAAGCACTTTGAGACGTCTAGAAGATGTGATAAGGCGCTATATCAAATGCAAGGATTATTATATATTTCATAAAATGGCCCAGCTATTTTTCATGCTCATGATAGACAAATTTTAAGTGAAGTAATTATTGTCTCCCAGGATTATTAAAAATGACCATTCTGTCTCATTAAAGTGGCAATTGGAATTCTAATGAAATGGGGGCAAAGTCTCCTTGGCAGGAACTTGGCTACTATGTTGAATCTAATGATATACATATCAGCAACAAAGATCGAGCAACTGACATTTTGTAAAATACGTGGTAATCAGGGCTTTTTTTGTTGACCTTTTGCAAAATGTCAACCGCTGAATCTGCTTGAATTAGGCACCCGGATACCTATTCTGACAGTAGGTAGATTTAAATCACAGGCACTTGCAAATTTCCAGATGCAAAATGGATATAATACCTCACTTGTGGTCAGAGCCACACAACAGTAATTGCAATTTCCTTGATGAAACACCAATTTTTCTTTCAGAGGAAAGTTCACAAAAGATGTTCAAATAAATAAGAGCTTTTGAGTCCATTTGATACCCATCTTAGTATCCTCCCATTACAGCATCAAGCAGTTTCTTAAATAAATGGCCCCAACCACTCTTCCTGCCAACCAGTTCCAGGTGCTAATTACCTTCTGTGAATGAAATGCTTCCAAGTGTCAGTCTTGAAGTTGTCTTTTCTTATTCAGAATAATTGTTCAGTATTATTCTGCTGCTTAATTTTTTTTGATTACTGTTCTGGGTTTACATTCTCAATCCCATTTGAAATTTTTTGCATCTCTATAAGGTCCTCTCTTTCCGGCCAAGAGCTTATCTAATATGCAGAGCACATTCCTTTCAACAAAGTCACTGGTGACAGTGCTCTGGGTGATGTGGAAGCCAAACTGAGTGAATAGCACTATCATTTTTGCAACACTTGAACTACTAGTCTAATAGCTCCCACGAATGTTCTCCAGACACTACTGTTGATAAAAATGCATCCTCTCGACACAGAATATATTTTGATATTTCAAGACTGATCTACAGACAATTAAGGGCATCATAAAGTAAAGGTTCAACAGTACAGGTTCAGATCTACTTTAAAAGATCCCATGGCACTATTTGAAAAGAGAAGGGAGTTTCTCCTGGTGTCCTGGCCAACAATCCCCCCCAATAAAATTAGTCATTAATTCCATGTTTGCTTGCAGGATGCTGCTGTGCACAATTGTGCTGCCTCGTTTGCCTCCAAATACAGTTTCACAGTAATTTCTCTGAAGAGTTTTGAGACGTACTTCCGACATGTTAAGGCGCTATATCTTATTATTATTAGTATTATAGTTATTTGAACCGCAAGGCTTCAATTTTCTACACAACTGGAAAACCCACGGTTGGATGCCATATCCTCAGGCTACAATATAATTTTGTCAGCTATTGTAACAGGTATCCAGCCCGACGGGTGATTTTATCCAGCCCGGGATCATTCCCTAAATTCCATCTTCCATTCTCCCCCGCCCCAGTGAACTCCTCCCATGGCAGCGGCAGATGCTAGCAGTTGGGAGGACACAGTGCGGAGAGTGGAAATAATGATAGTCGTCAGCAGCAATGTGTAGTGAGGGCAGTGTTTCCAGGTTCACTGTCAGGACAGACAATCAGAGCGTCCCTCAGCCGCCGTGGGGGAACAGAGTGCAGACACCGAATGACGTACCATGGAGCTTCCTCGCGGAAAGCTCCTAACAGAAAGCTCCTTATTTCCCTAGTGAAAAACTTTGCTGCATCCTTAATTCCTCCCCCCACCCCCCATCCTTACAATGTGACCTCCCAACCCTGCGGTTCCCTTTGCAGAGCAAACACCAGCTTGCTTCATGTCTCTCCCCCGCCCCACCTCATCTGCCCCACCATCACCATTTTGTTCCACTCTCTGGATTTACTTTCCTGAATTCCCTCCGACTCGCTGCCCCCTCCTCTCTTTCAAGGCATGTCAAGACCTAACTCTTTGACTGCACATTCGGCAATCATTTCCCCTCCCAATCCCGCCAATTTTTTTCATATTGGAAGGACAACTCAAAGTGCTGGACGCTGCCCAGCCGGAAGCGTCCAGCACTTTGAGTTGTCCTTCCAATATGAAAAAAAATGTGTAAATGTTATGTTTCTGGAAGGAAACAAAATATTGCTTATGCAGCCCGATGTCAAATAGCAAATCCTGCGGCACCAGCCAAAACGCTGGACCTCCCTGCATTATAATATCAGTGTATACTCCTGCTGGATAACAGCATTGAAAATAATTAGCTTCAAATAATTAGATCTGCATAACACTGTAACATCTTCAGGATGGTGCCAGCAGTCTGTATAATTGTACATTCAAAATGTTCTATTCAGGGAAAGCAAGCTCTGCATACAATAACCAAATTTTAATGTTTACAATTAACAATATTTAGTAGTCACCAGTGCCAACACCGTCTACACTTAGATCAAAAGCTGCGTGTTCCTGGTTATATTCCAACTAGTGGAAGATTACTCGCCCCACAAATGGTCTAAAAACACAATACAAAATACTGAATTGATGCCAGTTCAACAGCATTTATACTTCTGCTCATTCTAGATCACTGCAGGCTCCGGACTGCTCACTGTGCTCCACCCGGCCCCCTCCACCATCGGTGGTTGGGCCTTTAGCTTCTCTGTCACCGCCCTTTGGCACTCCATCCCACAGCCCCTTTCTCTTGCTTCCTTGCCTCCTTCAAAGCACGACTGAAGACCCTCCTCTTCAATCGCGCATTTGTGCATTCTCTTACCCCTACCTTCCCTGGCCTCCATCCCGAGCCCAAACCCCTGGTCGGGTCCAAATCCCTGACAGTCCAGCGCCTTGGGATGTGCTCCCGTTGTGAAAGGCGCTTTACAAATGTAATTTGCTGTTGTTATTGCAAGCAAAAATGACTTCACAATGATACAAAATGTACCCACTAATCCACTATATTGTAATTCAAAGTAAATGTTCAAGAGGGACTAATTTGAAATTCAACCCTTGGGTTCCAATATCCTTCATAAACCATCTGAAAATCCCTGAGGAATGCAATTGAGTAGGCTGAAAAGTTCAAAAGACTACTGATTCAGGTTTGCCCCATGTGACTGGATATTTAAAACGATGAACAATATTCATTATGTACAATTGACCAACATTCACTATTATAATGTATCACAGCTAATCTGCTTAACATTCCCACAATTAATACATATCATTAATTGAACAAGGATGATCGAATTAGAAGCAAAGACTTTAACTTGCTAAAGGCAGAGGTCGATTACATGGCCCTGTGCACACCCTGACTTGAAGTTGGAAGCACGATGCAATGCAACTGAAAAGCAGTGAAGCACACAAGACATACTAATGTGAAAATAACAAAGAACTACAGTATTTACAGAGCATGAATATTCAGGAGCATTGTTCCTTTTACATCGAGTATTGTAGTACTACTGCCAAATCACCAGCTAACTTCTTGGTTCACCAAATACAAAAATATCAAAACAAAAATATCCAACTAACTGGATCAATAGTTATTAGAACCTGCTTGAACATAATACTGGCAATATGCACCTTTAATCCACGACTGTTTGCGGGACACTGCTATGCTCAATTGGCTGCTGCGTTTCGTCCATAAAATATACAGTCACTACAATTTACAGTATATTCTGTGAAACGCTTTGAGACATCTCGAAGGCATGATAAGGCACTAAATCAAATGCAAGGATTATTATTATCCAATATCCAACAGGCCCGCAGCAAAGTAAGTTTATGATATTTCCTTGACGATTATTGGGAAGTAAGTCCCAATATTATTGCTTGTTAAAGTCACAACTGCAGGAACCCACTGTGTGCTTTTTATCTGCCATAACACGATTCAGGAAAAAAATCTGATTTTTTTTAAAAAAAGGAGTTTCAATATTATATAAATAATACTGAAGTTAACAGGTTGCAAGGAACACATTACAGGGACGATAGGATGTGGTTTCTTGCAATTTATAGTACAATTCCAAGCCCTTGGTGCATTATTTTTTAAAACTGTAAACACAAAGAGGACATAAGCAAAATATTGCAAGATATGTTTTAAAAAATCCACAGTGGACCAAACCAACCTAATAAACTACTGAGTACATATTGCATTCAACCGAAGGCCATCTTCCAAGGATGCGCACTTGCATTCATGAATTTAATTTGTACATGGCACAATATTAAATTCTCAATTTTTGTACCCGCTTGCGACTGACAAGAGATTTCCACTGTCAGCCAATGGCAAACCTCTGCTTCAAAACAAGACAATATCCCATAGGACATTAGTTGCAATATCTAAGTGCACATGTTCAAACAATTGAAATAATTGTGTAAATCAGATTAATTCATAAATACATAGGCTGAATAAATGCGACTTCTAAGGTATAACATTTCTTAAGAATCTTATATGCGTTTTTATTTAGAAAGAAACTTGATTATTTCCCTCATGTAGAATTTATATAATTTTTTTAAAATCTATGCATTTGAAGTGCTTATAACATTGAAACGTCAATTGCTTCACAAGCAATTACTATCAAAACTAGTGACTATTTGTAGTCAAGAATTGAATGAGCAATTGCTGGCGAGGATAATTATTTGTGAATAGTGTCATAGGATTTTTAACAGTCACTGTACAGAGAGATGTGACGTCAGTTTTAACATCTCAGTCAAAAAGCACTGCACCTTCAAAAACTCAGTACTCCCCCCTCCCCCAGTATTGTGCTAAACTACAAGCTTAAGTGCTTATGGAACTGTTTGTGGGACATTACTGTGTGTAAATTGATTACTGGCCTACAAAATAGTCACTGTACATCACAATTAATCGTGGGAAATGTTTTGATCCACCCTCCTAACGTGAAAGGAGCAACATCAAATGCAAGGATTGTTATTATATAGCACTAAAATGTTATTATGTAAGGTTACTATATTCAACCCATATCAGAAGTGAAAGCACTTAACTGAATTAAGCCAATAGCCTTGGCTCAGTGACAACATTGTAATCCATGATACAATCTAAACATATATGCGAGGCTTTCCTTCAGACACTGTCAAAAAATATTGTTGATAAAATGCACTCACTTTTGTTCAAATATCCATGTCTGAGAAGATTTTAAAACAAAAAAAATGTCATCCTATAACTTCTAATAGTCCCTCACAATTGAAATGGAGTATGGCCATCCAGGTTATCTAAATTCCTCTGCAGGAAATTCAAGAGTTTTCATAAATATTCTCAACTAACATTAAAAAGGAATTAGATACTGCACTGCATGTGGAAAAAAATATGGGTGAAAATCAGGAGAATGGGATTAAACAGATAGCCCAAGCAGAGAGCAGGCACCAATACAATGTCAACTGACTTCCAGGATGGTGGAAAGCGAACTCGATGGATCTTGGTCTTCTTTTGCCTAGCAAAGTCTTACGTTTCTATGACCTTCTGTGATGTCAAGTGTGGTGCCCAGAACTGAACACAGTACTCTAGCTGAGGCCTAACCATAAAGGTTCATCATAACTTTTTCCATAGATTCATAGAATGTTACGGCACAGAAGGAGGCCATTCGGCCCATCGAGTCTGTGCCGGCTCTTTGACAGAGCGTCACTTTCACTAACCCCAATCACCAGCTTTCTCCCCATAACCTGCAAACCCGTCTTCCCCAGATACCTATCCAGTTCTCTCTTAAAAGCTGTTATCGAATCGGACTTCACTGCCCTTTCAGGCAGATCATTCCAAATCCAACTCGCTGAGTGAAAAAATTTCGCTTACTTGAACACCCATCTGCACATTCACCCCCCCTTAAGATTGAGCTACTAAGTCTATATTGCCTCCTATCATTTTTCCTACCTAAGTGTATCACCTCACACTTCCGTGCATTTACTTAAATGCACTATTTGTCCTATCTCCTCCTTGAAGGCTTCCCATTGCTTATTAGCTGTTTTATCTGCCAATTTTTCTTTCCAGTCCACCTTGGCTCTGTCCCTTTTTAACTCACTGAAATTAGCTCTCTTCCAGTTGAGTATCTTCACCGTTGATTGTTCCATGGCCCTTTCCGTAAGTACTCTAAACCTAATGATGTTGTGATCACTGTTGTCCAGATGCTCTCCTGCTGAAACTTGTTCCAGCACTGGATCCAGCACTGCTTCCTTCCTTGTTGGGCAGGAAACATACTGATCCAGAAAGTTATCCTGCACACATTTCAGGAATCCTTCTCCCACCTTGCCCTTCATACTGTTATTTTGCCAGTCTACATTAGGATGATTGAAGTCCCCCATTATCAGTACTTGATTGGTTTTGCATCTTTCTGAAACCTGCTTGCAGATTTGCTCGTTTATCTCCTTCCCACTATTTGGTGGTCTATGGTATACACCTAACAGAGTATCAGCTCCTTTTCTGCTCCTTAACTCTAACCAAATAGATTCCGTTTTTGTACCCTCTAGTACATCGTCCCTTTCCAGGGCCGTAACCGTGTATTTAATCAAATTGTCAACCATATCCTTTTTATCCTCCCCCATCCCCTCTGAATACATTGTAGCCAGGAATATTCAGCTCCCATCCCTGCCCTTGTTTGGTCAAGTCTCCATTATTGCCACTACATCATAACCCAATGTGGCATCTCGAGCCTGCAGCTCACCAATCTTATTTGTCACACTCTGCATTTACACACATGCCATCCAAGACCGACTGAGTGTGTTCTGCATTTCTTCCATGTCTAATCCCTCCTTTTTCTGGACTACTCCTTATTACATTGCTATTCGTCTCTCTCGGCTCTCCATGTAACTTGTTTCTCCTCTTTGATGCTCTGTCCTGATTCCCTTCCCCCCTCAAAATTAGTTTTAACCCTTCCACACAGCACCAATTAACCTCCCTGCGAGGACATTAGTCCCAGCCCTGTTCAGGTCTAACCCATCCACTTGCCTCAGAACTGGTCCCAATGTTTCAAGAACCTGAAGCCCTCCTTTCTGTACCATTTCTCCAGGCATGTGTTTGATCATGCTGTTTTGATACTCACTTGCACGAGGCACTGGGAGTAATTCAGAGATCAAAACCTTTGAGGACCTGCTCTTTACCTTGTTTCCTAGCTTCTGATACTCTCGAGGTAGGATCTCTGTCCTTTTTTCCCTACGTCATGGATTCCAACATGGACCACGACTTCTGGAGGTTCCCATTCCCCCTGTAGACTGTTTTGCACCCGTTCTGTGATATCTTCAACCCTGGCGCCAGGGAGGCAACATACTTTGCGAAAGTCATATGTTTGGCTGCAGAAACATCTGTCTACTACTTTCACTGTTGTGTCCCCAATGACAATTGCATTGACACTCTTCCTTATGTCCCCCTATGAACCCATTTGTTTTTGACTCCTCTTCCCAGAGGTGACATTGCCCTCACCGGTATTCAGTACAGAGAACCGGTTTGTGAGTGCCACACTCTCAGAGGATTTCTGTACTGCCCATCCCCTCTTCCTACAATGCCGGGTGGTCATCCACTCACTCTCCTTCTGAACTCTCTATAGCTGTGGGGCGACTACCTCCTGAAACATTCGATCCATGAACTCTTCAGCCTCCCATATGCTATGTAGTGACTCCAGCCTCTCCTCAAGCTCAGAAACCCTGAGCTCAAGCTCGAGCAGCCGGAGGCACTTCCAATACACGTTTGTCCAGGGCACACAAAGTATCCTGGAGTTCCCACATGGCACACATTGTTTATGCAACGGTCTCAGCTGTCCTGCCATATTCCCAGACATGCTTTATATATTTTAAAAATATCATATATTTTATGATTATGCACCTCTTTCCTCTTCCGCACCGAATTCCCATGTCACCAAATTCCTTAACAAATTTCTCACTCAGTTCCCTCCTCATGCGACTGGACTCTGTGCTCAAGTGAGGCTCTCGCAATTCTCCCCTTTATATAGGCCTCTGGCACAACCAGTTTCAACTGGTCAGCAAATAATTAACTAATTAGCTAAGCCCTAACACCTAGCCTGGGACTAACTGCCAATTTGGCTTGTTTACCTGTTTTGCTTGAAAAGTTCTCTCTTGCTCAAGAAACAATTCCCACTCTTGTTAAAAGAAAGTGTTCTCTCTTGCTCAAGAATTCCCACTTTCACCAAATTCCTTAACAGAATTCTCATTCTGTTCCACCTTACTCAGTTCCCTCCTCAGTCTGCTGGGCTCTCTGCTCCTACGTGAAGTGCAAGCAATTAGATAAAGTACAATATGAATCATGAAGCAAATTGCAAGGGTAACTTGCAAAGTAACATTGAGCTGAGAAAACATTTCACTGTATTGGTGTGCATGATACAATACTATCTCATTGCTGAAAGCAACACTTGCCCTGCCGACATCCTAGATTTGAATTTAACAAATCTGCAGGCACTAGCACTCTGCAAGCCAAGTTTGTCATATGTTAATTAAGTTAACTGAAGACTTCCATAAGTTTTCAGAGCTAGACACTTGGTTAAAAGTTCCAAATCACTCTATCAGATTCACTTTTTAGTACTGGTATTAAACTTTTAAAATTTAAAAGAAATGTTTCTCTAATGAACTAGTTTCATAGGTACAATGACCCTTTGCAGCATTCAGAATAGAACTTAATCAGGTACTAATCCAGTACAGTGTGGCTCTGCAGATCTAATTATACAGCACCTGCAAACAGTGGATGGATTACCCGTATTCCCCCCCCCCACCTAGCATAAAGTTATTGTAAGGTAGCTTGCAAAACTATTTCAGCAAACTAAAATCCTTGCGTTTTATACAACACCTAATTAATTAAAATGTCTAACTTTCACAGAATTTTATCTTAAAGTGTAGCGACTGTGTAGACAATTTTCAATCATCTTGAATTGTCTTTTTCCCAATTTATATTTCAGGAAACATTGACCCTGTAAATGGTAGTTTTGGTCGAGAATAATAATAATCCTTGTGTTTCATATAGCACCTTATCACATCTTCGAGACATCTCAAAGAGCTTCAAAGAATATACTGCAAAGTGAACTGACTGTATATTTTGTAGGAGAAACAGACATTTTTCAGGGTAGTTGCAGCACACAGGATCACCAATACATCAAAATACCTCAGCAGGATACAGGCTGCATTCTTGTACTTAAGTGTGGCATTGAATGCAGGAATTAAATCAGATCCCAAAGAAGCTCTCACACAAGGAGGAGAAACATAATAAAAGGAAGAGCAAAACACAAAATACTGCAGATGCTGGAATCTGAAACAAAAACAGAGCTGGGAAAACTCAGCAAGTCAGGCAGCATCTATGGAGAAAGGAAAGTGAATCAACGTTTCGGGTCCACTACCCTTCGTCAGAAGAGGAAGAGCTTTCCTTAGGGTGTTCACAAACCTGGTAGGCAGCAGGGGAGTGCTATTTGGGTCTATTGTGTAGCCCTGATGGATTCTGTACCCTTTCTTGACTAAGTGAAATCTAATTTAATAAAATAATATTCATATTTGCAATGCAATTAAAATAAAACTATCCTCATGCCAAATCTATAAGGTCCCAATTGCAGAGTTTGATTGACATAGCACGTGGAACATGGAAGAGAAGCAGTTTCAGTAACCACAGCTGAATAATGTATATCAATGGTCTGTGTTGATACCTATATAATATAAAACTAGTAGATAATAAATTTATGTTGATTGTTCAACTAACTAGATCCATGTAACTGGTTTGCAAAGTCATTCTAACATGAACTGCAAGAAAACTTTAAGCACACAAGACAAGAATCTCTTGTCTGGTATTAAAAACACATAATACAAACGTCTTCAGCTGCACAAGATTATCCTTTCCTCATCGGAATATCATGGATTGGGAAGGAGAAAAAGACTTGCGGGGAGTTAAAATTCCTGCTGAGTAATGCAAGTTCTTTCCACTTTTCAATTAATTTGATAAGCCTTAAAGTGAAGGTTTGAATTTTAATATGACTGGTGGCAAAATCACTAATTAAGTAAGTCTAGCAACCCGACCGATAAAATATTTAGAATTTACGAAGCAGACCAGCACATCTGCTGCCCCCACCAGGGCTGCCATTTTGTATGAGTGAGATGGCTGACTATTTATCTATTTTCAATGGAAGTACAGCAACAGACAAATGGGCTTGCTATAGACCCGGAATCACTCAATGTTCCAGGAAAAAATAAAGCACTACTCATCATGAATATTAAAATTTATCTTAACAATAAACACTTTTAAATCAACATGCATTAATAGTGACAAGATATACTGAAAGATGCACAAAACAAACTAGTTAATATGGGACAAGCCAGCTTTGTGAATTTTGTTCAAATCTTTATGGTACAGAGACTTTACTGAGAAAGCTACACAAAAGCAAAACTTTTTTATTTAGCATCTTATGTTGAAAGGTCAAATAACACTTTACAATAATTACTACATTTTACAATAATTACTGTCAAGTGTAGTGACTATTGTGAGTAGGCAATTGTGTCAGCCATTTCATACAAAGCGAGGTCCCGCAAACAAAAAGGCCAATGTGAAGAACCTCCCTGTTCTTTTTGAATAACGGTTGGTTCTCGTATAATACTTCATTTGAAGGGCACCTCTACCAACAAGGCAACACCCCCCACCTCCAATAACAACAATAATATTAATAACCCTTGCATTTGATATAGATAATATACATATTATTATGTAGTTGGGACGTCTCAAAACGCTTCACAGGATATACTGTAAAGTGGATTGACTGTGAATTTTGTGGGCGAATGCAGCTCTTTTCGCTTCCAAATACACAATCGCTATATTTTATAGTAAATTCTGTAAAGCATTTGGAGATGTTTCAATGACGTGACAAGGAATTATATCAACTGTAACAATTTTTATTTATTCTATTAGCACCTCATGAGAATGTCAGACCAGGGATCAACAAACCCTGGCAAAGGTGCCAATTTGTGATACATATGTTTCCAGACACAGAGTTCTGTGGAGTTGTTATGCGATAAGAAGGCAGAGAAAGAACTAAGTTTAAGTCTTGAGAGTTTTGTATCCCGCCAACTCAACTTCAATGCCAAAAATGTCAATTCCACCTCCCACTCGCACATCCAGCAATCAATGGACACGTGAGAGTAAATCCAATTCTACATTTACGGAAATGAAACCCAACTCTGCTTCTACCCTCAATTCCAGGATCACTGTTGTTCTGACAAGAAAACAAGAAGCCCCAATAAACTTTCTCAATGGCAAAGATGAAACTATCCTGCTCAGGTTCCTGACCTGACACTGAACGCATCAACCAGTTACTCACTAACTCAGAGCCAGTGTCTCAGCGTTTTAGTAAACCCTCAACTCTTTTTCAAACTTTCGTCCCTCAATCCCTCTACATCAACATTGTAGGCTGTGCCTTCAGGCACTATGCCCCTAACTTTTGGAATTTCCTGCCCCCAATCTTTCTGCATTGCCCCCTCTTTACCTGTCTTCAAAACAACTTTCCTCTTCAACTATGTCTACAGCCACTTCTTCATAGAATTATACAACACAGAAGGAGGCCATTTGGCCCATCGTGAAAAGAGCGATCCAAATCAATCCCACTCCCCCGCTCTCTCCCAATAGCCCTGCAAACTTGTTCTCCCCAAATAATTATCTACTTCTCTCTTAAAAGTTGTTATCGAATCGGCTTCCACTACCCCTTCAGGCACCTTTCACTCTCACCTTTGTCATTTCCAAACTTGATGTTCCCAATGCTCTAGTTACTGGCCTCCCGAGCTTCACCACCGACAGACACGCTCCAGACCACTTAGAACTGTGTCCTCTCTTGCAACAACCATACCCAGCTTCCCTGTCCGCCCCCAGACTCCAGGTGGGGATCTTAAAATTGTGGATCTTAAATCCATGCCTTTCAAATGCTTCCATAGTGCTACACCACCACCTTATCTGGGCACCCTCCCACTACCCTATTCCCACAGCTACTCTCCCCATTCTAGCCTGCTCCATGACACCCTTCTCCCCCTTGCTCCCCAACCACTGTTACTACCACCAACTCCACCATCAGCAGGGGAATGCAGTCACGTTGATCTCATGGGCTGGAATTCTCTTCTGAAGTCCCTCTGGTTCTCTGCACTCAAAACTCACCTAATGACCTACCTTTGTACTTTTGGCCACCTCCTCTTTCTCAATCTCCCACTCTGTCTCTATTTCAAAAGTACTTCAAAACATTCCCTTATTTGAAAGACACATTCTTGTGTACTGCCCACTCGCCATTGCTGATAACTCAATTACTGGATCCCTGGAATGTCACTCATGATTTGAATCCTGTAACTGAGTCATCATCAGCAGTGGCAAGTGGGCAGACAACAACTTGTTCTTCACAGGTTGCAAAATGTGGCTGGCCAGTCTTTGAGTGGTTCTATGCAGTGTATTTTTTCAGGAGAACAGATCTTTAGGAAAGGTAAGGCAATATGGCCTGCACAAATGTTTTTTTCCTTTTATTCAAGTAATATTTATATGGGACTATGACGTTTTGTGAAGCTGTATGAAATGAAGCCTTTTCAATCTGTAGCAATTTTGGAATTCAATGAATTGTGAGCATTTTGAAGCATTCTGATTTAAAAGAAAACAATTCACCTGGTACCTGTGTTAAAAAAGTAAATTTCTGGTCTTTATGGCACTGGCCTGAGAAAAGGTTGCCTACGCTGGCCTGTACCACGAGATTATGTCCTAATGAGGTAAGAGTACTACACACATTTAAAAAAAACATAAATGGAAAATTTTTATTTTAAATAACCATTATCACAAATGTTGCCAAGTTTAGAAAATATATACTCGCCTCCCCCTATTTGAGCAGTTTTGATAAACAGCAGCTGTAATCCTTTGGCAGTATATTTCTAACAAAGCACATTAACTGTTTACCAGTACAATGCAGCATCTGTTAGAACTGCAGCATCAGATTTTGCTGTACTGGTTAATATCATGCGAGTATTGTAACAGATTTTGTAACAGCATTAATCGCATTAAAACTGTTGTGCTGCAAACATATTCAGAGCAAAACAGCTTTGATGTATTTTTTTTTAAATTCCTGAAACCAGTACTGTCATGACTATCATGAAACATTTTACAAGTAAACTTCCAGTGAACTGGATTCCCTCCCTCTTCCTTGGCACTGGTTCACTCACTGACGGTTTTAAATGTTTGCGTAAAAAATGTTTTACAGGGAGAAAGATAGTGTACAGCAATACAATTTACTGTAATAGCATTCTGATTATTTCTCGTAGACAAGATTCAACTCAACTAAAACTGCATTTCAACAAGACACTAGTATTTTAAAATAAATAGCTGTATGCAGCCTCATTATCATCAGCTACAGCCTAGTAAATGTTTCCACATCCATCTTAAGATCCTGGATCATGAACAGGAAGCGAGGATGGGACAATTTACTGCTTTACCACAAGCTACAAATGTGTGCATCTACAATATAAAACCCAATTGTTTTTGCTCAGCCTGACACACGCACACACCCATCACCATGCTTGGAAGAGTATCCAAACCAAACGGTGTTCCACATATCCCACCTACACAAATTCCAGAGAGATGAGTTAGTTGGAATGGAATGCTCACTCTCCCTGGAGGGACACATCCTGCTTACCTAATTCTGGAAAGCATTAGTGCAGGTTGGTATGATCCAAGGTTTTGAGACCCCACAGTATGCACTGGGGTATTATTGCTGGAGTCTAACCAGCTAAACCCACATAGAACTCTGCTGCCTGCATTCTTACCCGGACCAAACTCTGTACCCACATCTCACCAGTTCTGGCCCAGGGTGCCACTGGCTCCCCATCACTGATCGGGGATCGACTTCCAAGATCCTCGCACTCGTGTCAAATCTCTTCACTCTCTGGCACCTCCCTACCTTTTCACTCCCCAATCCACCACCCGGCACCTCCGCTCGACTGGAACCAGCCTCCTGGTCGTCCCTCGCACCCTCCCATCAGAGGTCGCACTTTCAGCCACTACGCCCCAAAACTCTGGAACCCTCTCCCTCAATCCCTCTGCCTTGCCCCCTCTCTCTCCCCTTTTTCAAGGTCCACTTGAACACCTTCCTCTTTGACCGTGCTTACGGCCACCTTCCCCCCCCCCCTTCCGGCTCAGACTCCGTCACTGTTAAGCGCTCTGAGACGCTACCCTGTGTGGAGGGCGCTATATAAGTGCAAGCTGTTGTCGTAGTACAGCTTGCCATCTGTAGTACTGTCTGGCAAGTTTTCCCGCTGCTTGTCCAGCCTAGGATCACCTACCAGTTACGACGTTGGCTTGCAGGGTTAACTGGGAGTCCCACTCAGCTCTCGTTACTGGTCTGCCCTTCCAAGCCCTGCCAATGACCCAGCCTGGCTGTGCTTTCATCAGCAGCGCTTAGGAACTGGACAACCACAGAGGGTGGGCTCAATTCTGATAACTTGTTACCAAACTCGTCCCCTTGAAGCCACTTCAGCTTCAAGGAGACCCAGCTTACACTACCCCACTACCCCCGGAAGGTTGTATTCAACCCGCCAGAAAAAATCCTAGTTGGACATGTTGTTAGGATACTCTTAAGTGGAATTGATCAGGTACTCACGCAGCTGACCAGAAAAAAAATGTTAATTCCACGTTATTATGTCAAAACATTACTTTATTTCAATCAAATTTGCCAGTCAAGCGTCAAGTTTTTTTTAAAAAAATCAGCACCACCATTTCTTTTTGGGGTACAACACCAAACAATCAATTCCAAACAAGGGGAATGCAGTCCAGCTCAGAGGCAAAAGAAACACCCACAAGCATCACATATTAACATTCCCAGAGAGCTGACATCAGAGACACCCAGAGAAAGACTCCTTGTAAGGCTTAGGAGGACCACAATCTTTAACCGTACAGTTTAAATCAGAAAACACTCATCGCCTTTCCCAAGCACGACTCCCAGAACGCAAGTCAAAAATTAGCAATAACGTATACAGTATATTTCAACCACAAACGCCCCCCCGCAAACTTGTCACGCACAGAAAAGGACCGTGACAACCCTTACCAGCTGTTTAAAAATACAAACATGTCCTTTAAGAAAATGCCTGCGCTGGGTGACCTCACACCAGACAAACTTCATTCGGAAGGTTTAAAAATAGGTGGGATGGTGGTAGGAAATGCGGTGCGGCGTTTCTACTTAAAAGAAAAGGAAGGCGTTGGTTGGGTTTATAATTTAACATCATACTTAGAAGCGAAAGGGTTCATACAAATGTGAACCAAGAAAAAAAATTAGGAGCTCGCTCACACGATCAGCGCTCTATAGAAACCAATTCACCGTTTGAGCCGTTGCTAATGCCAATGGTAAATGTTTCCCCCCCAACCACCTCCACCACTCCAACACCCCCCCAACCCCACTACTCCCAGCACCGACCCCAGCCCCTCCAACAACACCGCCACCGACCCAGCCCCCCCAACAACACCGCCACCGACCCCAGCCCCCCCAACAACACCGCCACCGACCCAGCCCCCCCAACAACACCGCCACCGACCCCAGCCCCCCAACAACACCGCCACCGACCCCAGCCCCCCAACAACACCGCCACCGACCCCAGCCCCCCAACAACACCGCCACCGACCCCAGCCCCCCAACAACACCGCCACCGACCCCAGCCCCCCCAACAACACCGCCACCGACCCAGCCCCTCCTCCGACCCCAGCCCCCCCAAGCCTGCTCCCTCCAACACCACCACCCACCCCACCCCAACACCCTCCAACACCCCACCCCTCTCCAACCACCCCTGTCCCCTCCAACCACCCCCACCCCCAATACCCCACCCAATCCGCCGCCCCAATCCCTTCACCACCCTCAACCTCCCCAACAACCCCCCCTCCCCAACACACCCCAATCCCTTCACCAACAACAGCCCCTTCACCCCCTCCACCGACCCCCTCCAACCCCATCCAGGCCTCTCCCGCTCCGCCGTCACCACCCGCACTCCCCCCCCCTCCCCTCCCCAGCCCAGCCCGGGGCTCCGGGCCTTGCGAAGCCTCTCAAATCCCCGCCCCCCTCTTCCCTCCCTCCCTCCCTCCCTCCCTCAGCCTCAACCCGACACCCGGTTAGTTATTCACTTCATTCCCTCCTTCAGCCGCTTCCACACGGGAGATATTCGCGACCCCCCCGTCAGCTTCTCCCCCCTCCCCCTCCCTCCCCACCACAGACAGACCGACCGACCTCGACGGCCCACCGTCCAGCGCCCCCCCCCCACACCCACACACACACACAAAAAGAAACCCCCCACAGGTCCGTTTTACATTTATTTTTTTTCTCCTTCTTCCCCGCCCCTCAACGAAAAAAAACACAAACTTCCCCCCTCAAAAAAAAAACCCCCCATCTCCTGTGGTGCTGTGAGGGAGTGAGGGTGAGGTACTCGCCTTCCAGGAGCCGGGCTATCAAGCTGTCCACATTCAGCTCTCCGTCCGCCATTTTGCAACCAGTTCTACACCAGACACACAGAGAGAGAGAGAGAGGGAGAGAGAGAGGGGGAGAGGGGGCGGGGCGAGGGGGGCGGGGCCACTCGGCTTAACCCAACCACAGACACAGAGAGGGGGAGAGGGGGCGGGGCGAGGGGGGCGGGACCACTCGGCTTAACCCAACCACAGACACAGAGAGGGGGAGGGGGCGGGGCGAGGGGGGCGGGGCCACTCGGCTTAACCCAACCACAGACACAGAGAGGGGGAGAGGGGGCGGGGCGAGGGGGGCGGGACCACTCGTCTTAACCCAACCACAGACACAGAGAGGGGGAGAGGGGGCGGGGCGAGGGGGGAGGGGGAGGGGCCACTCGGCTTAACCCAACCACAGACACACACACACAGAGAGAGAGGGAGAGAGAGAGAGCAGTCACCGCGCGCACTCTCCCTGTCAGCACTGCACTCACACAGCTCTGGCCCCGCCCCCCCATGTTAACACTGTCAGTGCTGGTGCTGAACTCACACAGCTCTGGCCCCGCCCCCCCCGCCCCTCCCTCCATGTTAACACTGTCAGTGCTGGTGCTGAACTCACACAGCTAACCCCTACCCCTCCCTCACTCACTCACTCACTCACTCACACACAAAGTAGTTACCATATTAACACTGTCAGCGCTGAACTGACAGCTAACCCCTCCCTCTCACGTACACGTTCTCTCTCTCTCTCTCACACAAGCACACACATAGGTACACACTCTCTCTCCCACTCGCACACAGAGCAGTTACCATGATAGCACCGTCAACGCGGAACGACGTGACATGGCGCTATATCTCCCACAAAATATACAGTCAATTTACTTTGCAGTATATTCTGTGAAGCGCTTTGTGACGTCTCGAAGACGTGATAAAGTGCTACATCAAATGCAAGGATTATTATTATCCTTTGCCAAATTTATTGTCATCTTCAAATTTGGACACATTTTGCCATGTTACAAATAATCCTTGCATTCGACATCACGCCTTATCGTGTCTTCGAGACGTCTCAAAGCGCTTCGCAGAATATACTGTAAAGTGAATTGATCGTGTATTTTATGGGCAAAACGCAGCAGCCAATGCACACAGCAGCGTCCCACAAGCAATTGTGGATTTATTATTACTTTTTAATTTTTCTTTTTTTTGAAGGGATTATTACCCCCGGAAAAGCGATCGGCCAATCGAGACTAACAATTGGGTTCCTACTTATTGCTCGGTAAACAGAAGCGTGTGGAGTAAGGAAACTTGCCTCACCTTTCTTCCATTCTATTTTGGGGAACGAATTTTGATTTCTCTCGGCTGTTTCCCACAGCAGCACTATCTGAGATCGGGAAACGAGAGTGAATAATGATAAAATGATGATGATAATCCTTGTATTTAATATAGCGCCTTATCACGTTTTCTAGACGTCTCAAAGCGTCTCACAGAATATACTGTAAAGTGAATTGACTGTGTATTTTGTGGGTGACAGAGTGCAGAGGAATGCTGGTATGACTCCTGAAATGGAGCTGTTGAATGTTGAACTACTATACTGATGGCTCCAGTTTAGGAGTGTTGCTAAATTGATAAGATTTTTTCAAAGTCAAATACCGGTAATTTATTGCACGTTATAATCATCTTTGACACCAAAGATATATCACTGAGAAGGTGGAAGAATAGAACTAGTAAGGCATTGAGTCAAGGCCAGGAAAGATAGCTTCTTTATTATCCATTTGTGGTATAACTAAATTTTGGATAAATAGAACATCACTTCTTTGCTTTCGTAGTTAATGCTCCAATATAAAACATAAAATCTCATTTATCTACTGACGCCCTTTTATCTCTATACTCCCACTAAAATAAAACAAAGGATGATAGATCCTGACTCCTTCCGAAGACAGTAATATTTTAATTTGAACATTTTCTAGCCTTGGAGAATAGTTTCTTATCTGTTTGTGACATCCTTCATTTTAATTTAGTTCTAGGCAGTGTTCATACCATACCCAGAATGTGTAAATAGTCTTGAATAGTCCTACAAATAGTGTACACAAGTCCATAATTAATAATCCCGGATATAAATTGTTTGCTTCTGGATTTTCTGAAAATCAATGTCCGTAACTTTGGGAAACAAGTATTCAGGACAAAAATTAAACACATTTAAATGGCTTGGAATTCAATATTCCAATTTATTTCAGTCAACATTTATTTTCTTGTAGAAATACTTTAAAAAATAATAATTTGGTCACACAAAGTCAATTTAATTTGCAGTATATTCTGTGAAGCGCTTTGAAATGCCTCAACGAGGTGATAAGGCGCTATATCAAATGCAAGAATTATTAGTATTATTATTGCAATGAAGGTGATGTCTACAGTTCCAGAGAATAAAAATGAAAAAAAACAGGACTCAATTGGGTCTAACAAACACTTGGGATAAAGATTCTCTACTCCCCTCTACTCTAGCAACACAATAAACATCAGTACAAGCTGGTAATGTCATCAACAATGTCATCTGTTGTTGAACAGTACTCCACTTGTCAGACACTCATATAATGCAAGCTGTGAAACTAACGTAATGTTTACAAACTGTGTACCGTACCAAGTTCGCGAAAGCATTTGCAAAACAACAAATACGTTTTTAAATGAACAATACCAAACCTGATGTGAAACCTGTAATGTTCACACAAATACATTGGTTTAGGTAACAAGGTCACATGAGTTGTTAATAGTAGCTTTCATCTTATTATATTGAAAGGATATTGGTTTACTATCCAAGCCTTCCATTAAATAATGCATTACTCAAACACAATGGCCTATTCATGGAACTTTGGGATGCAATGAATACTATTATTAAAGGCAATTTTAAAATGTTTGTTATGCTGTCTCAGGTTTCTCCTTGAAACATCAGATTGCTATCGCCAGGTAAACAGCACCATTGTTTTAGGTGCATGGTATTTTTACCTTGTATCTTGAGATCAGACTTTTATTAACCTTTTGATAGCTGCAGAATGGCTGTGCGGTGCCCAAAATACTGTAATTGAATGTAAGAATTCTCTGTGTTCCTCGGAGTGCTCTTCAGTTTCTTTATATTAATAAAAAAAACTTGCATATGATATAGCGCCTTATCACGTCTTCTAGACATCTCAAAGCGCTTCACAGAATATACTGTAAAGCGTAGTGACTGTATGTTCTGTGGATGAAACACCGCAGCCAATACCACTCAGCAATGTCCCATAAACAGTCGTGGATTGAATGACCAAATTATTATTTTTTTTAAGGTATTATTACCCCTGGAAATGCGATCCACCAATCGACTAACAACCACATTCCTACCTACTGCTCGGTAAACAGAGGCATGTGGATAAGGAACCTTGCTCAACATTTTGCATTGCTGGGAATCAAATCCAGGTCCTTTCGCTTGCGAGGCGGGTGTTCTAACCACTAAACTACAGAACTCCATATATTATGTCTGTACTAAATATAATATACATTCTTCTTATTGCATTCTGACATACTGTATTCAATACGTTTTTCCCTTGTTTTATGTTTTGAGGAACCTCCATTGCCTGATCATAAATCATTCCCTAACCAACAAAAACAAGTGAGTTAGACAATCTGATTCTAAACCACTCTATGCTTTGAAACCAACCACTAAAATGTATGCCAGAGCAGCCCGAGAGAGTACTCATTCGTGAACCTGTAGCGCAGTGGTTAAAGCACTCGCCTTGCAAGCGAGAGACCTGGGTTTGATTCCTGTAAGGGAAAAATGTTAGGCAAGTTTCCTTACACCACCCGCCTCTGTTTACCAAGCAGTAACTAGGAACCCAGTTGTTAGTTGATTGACGGATTGCTTTTCCGGAGGTAATAAGTCTTTAAAAAAAATTGTTAACTCATCCACGACTGTTTGTGGGACACTGCTGTGTGCAATTGGCTGCCATGTTTCGCCCAGGAAATATACAGCCAATTCACTTTACAGTATATTCTGTGAAGCGCTTTGAGACGCCTCGAAGACGTGATAAGGCGCTATATCAAATGCAAGGATTATTATTTTTATTATTTATTTTCCCTTATTTCCTCTGGGGAAGGATCTACTCAGTCATTGGCCTTAATAACACAACCAGTAGTGGTATTGCATTTGGTAGAGAAAACACGCTATGTCAGATCCCTTTAAGTATCAACATTTTATTGTCTCTCTCTTTTTGTGACTGAGAAAAGCTTTCTCAGACCCCTAAAAGGTTAATACTCTAGACAGCTTAACTGCTACTTAGCTTTGTAAAGTTGTTCCAAGGAATAAGAAGCATGAACCATGTTCCCTGGAGCAAAAATAGCATTGACCGGTAAACTGCTTTGATACACTAAGGATGATATTATTTAATGATTTCTTGTAGCTGTACACTGGACTACGTTTTTAAACAGCTTAGTAAACCCATGACACATGTACAGGAAAATTAATTATATCTCATCTCCAGCAGTGATCACAAAAATGTACCTCTTACCCCTTTGCATCCCACAATATATTTAAATGTAAAGGGCTTTCATTTCTCCTGTAAAGGCTGTCGGTAGAGTTTTTGAGCGGTGAATGTGATGCAATCATGCTGTTTTTTAAAGCACAAATGTCACTTGAATTCTTCCATGTCGTCATTCACTGGTGGCTGATGTTACCGTGGTACACAGTGATGAAAAACAAGCTTGGACTTGCCAAATGCTCTGGAGCCAAGTGATTAATGTTTGATATCTAAGTCATGGTTGATCCCCTTTATCTGTCAGTCTGATTGATTTTCTCAGCACCAAGAGGAGGTGATATTTGTTTCACTCTTGATTCAAATATAAACCTGATCGGACTTATTTTCCTCGATAGGTAAAGAGATTGGGAGAACACGGATGCTGGTGTAATGGACAGTTAAAATCATACTTTTGTTAATTCCAAGAGGTTTTAAAATCATCGAGGGATGAGAAATGAATTTCATATACTTATACCTGCTGGCACATGTTGCTGGAAATTGTCTATATCTTGTGGAGTCTTGTAGTTCAGTGGGTTAGAGCACTCGCCTTCGCAAGCGAGAGATCTGAGTTCAATTCCCGGCAGGGAGAAACGTTGGGCAAGTTTCCTTACTCCACACGCCTCTGTTTACCGAGCAGTAAGTAGGAACCTAGTTGTTAGTCGATTGGCAGATTGCTTTCCCGAGGGTAATAATTCCTTAAAAAAAAAATCGGTCACACAATGCGTGACTGTTTGTGGGGACACTGCTGTGCGCAATTGGCTGCAGCGTTTCACCCACAAAATATACAGTCAATTCACTTTACAATATATTCTATGAAGCGCTTTGACACGTCTCGAAAACATGATAAGGCGCTGTATCAAATGAAGGATTATTATTATTGTTATTATTATGTGGGGTAAAATGCTGATAGTTTATGAGACGTGGTTGTGGTATTTGGAAGGCTCCCTTTATGCACATACATAGACGTTGCAAATATTTCCCCTTTTAGGTATCGCTTTGGGACGTCCTCCCGACGTGAAAGGCGCTCTATAAATGTAACTCTGTTGTTCTTGTCGTAGGTGTCAACTGCAAAACGCTACATTTGCAGTGGGATCACAAACACCCGGAAAGAATATCATCAAAGGTCAGTGCTTTGTTGCCAGAGCACAATACAAATACGTGGAATACTCAGATGGATGACAGCTGTTAATTCAAATCATAATTCACATTACATGTCCTTCAAGCCCTACATCCGGGATCTCACTGGCCTAGTTTTCCATCACCTCTGCCACTGCCTCATTCCCTTGGCTACCAAGACCCTCATCTGCACCTTCATCATGTCCCGACCTGACACTTCGAGCGCTATGCTTGCCAACCGACTTCCTAACAAGCTGCACACCAACCAGACCTCTGCAACCTATGTCCTCATACACACTAAGATCTGCCAACCTATCACCCCTATATTGCACCGGATCTAGTAAATTGTTATTGTTGTTGTATAGTATACCTACTGAAATACCAGAGAAAAAAATGATGCAACCTGTAATAAATGTTTCCCCCTTTCTCTCCAGTAATCCATTTGAGGGAGAGTGAAGGGGACAGTTTCGATGACACAGACCTCATAGAACAATTGCTTACCCAGAGTCAGTTTGCTTACAGTCACTACACGTTACAGCAAAACATTGTGAAGCGCTTTGAGACTTTCAATGATGTGATAAGTGTTCTATCTAATGCAAGAATTATTATTTTCCGATATGTAGATAGGGGATTGTGAAGTTTCAATAGCAGATACATTGTCGTTGATGCTATGTTGAGAGTGGACCCTGATGTAGGAGTGCTTAGTAATAGTGATTTGTCACTTAAGTCCTCAATGAGATATTATTAGATTAATTTGGATAACAAATTATAGAGAAACTCAATATCTAGTGTACATTATTTCTATTGGTCATTCGAGGGTAGAGTTTGAATTTGCATTAATCAAATATCTCTCAGTGTAATTGTTTCAGTCTGTGAGTATTCAGATCCATTTTCTACCTAATCCCCAGAAGATCATTGGTATATACCTCAAATATAACCTTTATAAATAAATAATTATTCAAAGGGCTGGTTTATATTTCTATCACAGTGACTAATTGGCAATGATATTCAGGGAGTACCAGAATTGGAAACCTGTTCCTATTACCAGTGGGTTAACAGGTTTATTTATATTGTAATACAGTATGTGCAATTGGCAAAGAGACAGAGAGGGATTGAGGATTTAAATTAGCTCATTGAAAAGTTATTCAAATCTAACATTATTGGGGCTGTTTGTGCAGATCTTTTTTTAACTTTAATCCCTATTTAATGGGATTTTCAAGATTGTGAACACAATCTCCTGGAGAGAAGGGAAAGCAGTTTGACACAAAGGCACGAATGGTACGGTACGGTATTAATACACCTCCACATGTACAATAACCCACATTGAAAACTGATGCACACATTGAAAGCTATAGTACTGTTGGCAATCAGACAGTGAAATCCCAATATCACCTCTGGCTTTACCACAACATCATTGTGCTGCTTCTCAACTAATCAGTCAATACATGCGTAACTGTCTTTCACCGTTCATCATTCGACCCTGCTGCAGAGAGAGAACACTTGCATAAGTCAGTGTCCACTAAGCACAATTGCCCAGTGTTGTTTTCTGCCCACGCAATACTCATTTTCGAGAGTGACGAAAAGCTGTATGAATCCTGCTGACACGCATTGTGTTTTTTCTCACTGCTCAGCTGAGAGAAACTACTTCTGTAAGACATTAAGACATGTAGACGATCAGCCCGGCGAAGAACAGACAAAGCTCATTGCAGCACGTGTGAGAAGCTGCTCCATGGCATCGCAAGTTGTCTGAGATTGGCCGTCAAAACATGGACTAATGCAATGTAAATACAGGCAAAACAAATCTATAGGCAAGAGCGTGTTACAGAACTATTAATTATAATGGAAGTATAGGAATTACCTCTGATCTGTAGTTCAAAATAACTTGGTAGTACTTGGGTCCCATTAGATGATTAGTATGCTGTTGGTTCTCTGTCATGAAGTCAGTTATTTTCTTATTTTTCTACAGGATTCTTTCAGTTTCTTTCAGAATTAAATTACGCAAAGATGTATGACCTGGCCATACAGAACCAATACAAAGGTTGCCTTATTTTCAATGTGTTACCTTGCATGTATTTTCAATAAGAGATATCCTTAGTGATATAAGGCAGTAATCTAACGTCGTGGCTCTAGCAAGGTACATACATATCTCAAGGTTCTTTCTGATAGTTTAGATAGAATATTGTTTCAGCTAATTAGTTTGTAACAATTATAATACTGCTTGCATTTGATACAGCACCGAGAGCATTGATAATTCTCAAAGAGATTTACAGATAATTGCTGCCAAGTACGATGACTACGTCTCTGTAGACAAATATGGCAGCTAATTTACCACAAATAGCTATCAGCCGAATGACCAATTTATCTTGAGGATTGTTAGTCTGGACAGTTTGCTCAGGCTATATATTATATATTCTATATATAATTCCAGGAGTCCCCTTTTCATCTGAATAAAAAAGTGCCACAATTTGTTCTTTGAACCTTGGGACATCCTCCCGACGTGAAAGGCGCTATAGAAATGTAATCTTGTTGTTGAAACGTTACTTAGCAACGAAAGAGGATTAGATCATTATATCTTACAAGGTATCACCAGCTGCTGGACATTAACATTTATACTGTACAGTACGGTAAATATGTAGTTCATCACATAATGAGTATTAACACAAGTGATCTTTACAAAACACATTTCTAATAGCATTTTGTCATTAAAAGCACATAATGAATAGGTGTTAATATTAGCGGATGACATGTTTTATATTTTATGGATAACCCATAAAACAACATATTTAAAAGATCTTATAATGTCACAATCTACAAGAGAGGATTCTGAGCAGTTTATCAATGTTTTCTCTAACCAGAGGTGTGTTATGTTCTTGTAATAAATGACAAATTTTGTTTTCGGTGACATCTTTATTTGCAATAATAAACAGTAACATATGGCTTACTCTAGTGAACTGAAGTGAAATAATATTGAGGCCTTTTACTTAGATTGCAATGAACTGGTATTTATTTCAGAGATATTGCACACTCTGTTTATATTATAGGTCAGGATTCAGATTTTCGGGTTTAACTGATAAAAAAAATGATAAAACACCTATATTCAGAATATTTACTTTATGAAATAAGAGTTCATGAAACTTGAGCAGACTGAAATAGAACCAAGTTTGACAGGTTCAAAGTCAAATCTTCATTCACATTGCGTTTGTATTTTACAGGGGAGTCACTTTCAATTTAACAGTCTTCTCTTCTGCTTTTCACATTTTTCTGAGGTTTCAGTTTTGTAAATATCAAACATTGTGGAGTCCTGTAGCTCAGTGGTTAGAGCACTCGCCTCACAAGTGAGAGGACCTGGGTTCGATTCCGGGCAGAGCGAAACCTTGGGCAAGTTTCCTTGCTCCGCGGGCCTCTGTTTACCTAACAGTAACAGTAAGTAGGAACCTGGTTGTTGGTCGATTGGCGGATCGCTTTTCCAGGGTTAATAATCCTTTAAAAAAAATAATAATTTGGTCACTCAGTCCACGACTGTTTGTGAAACACTGATGTGTGCAATTAGCTATCGTGTTTCGCCCACAGTGAATTCCAGTTAATTCACTTTACAGTATAATAATAATACTCCTTGCATTTGATATCACATCTTCAAGATGTCTCAAAGCTCTTCACAGAATATACTGTAAAGTGAATTGACTGTATATTTTGTGGGCGAAACACAGAAGTATATTCCATATTTTGTCATTTATTACAAGAACATAACACATTTCTGGTTAGAGAAGACTGTATATTTTGCCCACAAAGTATGCAGTCAATTCACTTTACAGTATATTCTGTGAAGCTCTTTGAGATGCCTCGAAGACATGATAAAGACTATGTCAAATGCAAGGTTTATTATTATTATTATCACCATCAGTGTTCCACCTATGATCAAGCCTCTTACGGCTATTACAACATCTGCCCATAACTGAACTCTTCTTATCGTAGCAAGAACCTTGGTAATCTCAGTCGAGCCTAATGTGAAGGTATATTTGGTTATAATATAATAATAATCCTTGCATTTGATATAGCGCTTTTCACGTCTTATCACAGAATATGCTGCAAAGTGAATTGACTGTATGTTTTGTGGGCGAAACACGGCAGCCAAGTGCACACAGCAGCGTCCCCACAAACAGTCGTGGATTGAAAATGGCCAATTTACTATTGTTTTTTGTTTTGGAGGGATTATTATTAGGCTCTGTGTGGAGTAAGGAAACTTGCCTAAGGTTTCGCCCTCTGCCTGGAATTGAACCCAGGTGTCTCGCTTGCAAAGCGAGTGCTCTAACCACTGAGCTACAGGACTCCACTGGTTGTTTCTTCCTGTCCTATTCCACTGTTTTCGAGATGTAAGCAAATACGGCTTTTCCTAACGAGAATAAAGAGACACGATATATGGAAAATATTCGTTAGTATTTGTCAAATTTCTCCTCCTGAAGATGGTGACTTTTGCCTGGGTTTTGTTTCCTGACAGAAACTCTGAGATTTCGTCCAAGTGGCCATTCTTCATATGAGTGCCCAGAGAGTGAGTAATGGCAGACTATCTAATCACACATAACCCAATGTTCACAGACCTGTATTCCTAACATGGGTTAGGACTTATGCGTCCAGGATCAAGATTGCTAACCCTGGCTAATATTTTCCCTCCCTAACCCAAGACACTAGGACGTGTAGTGCCTGCGAGTGCAAGCCTGATCAAGATCAGCCAACTCAGCAAGCCAGGACTCTAACCTGTGACCCTTTCATGTATAATAATAGTAATAATCCCTGCATTTAATACAGCGTCTTATCACGTCTTCGAGATGTCTCAAAGCGCTTCACAGAATATACTGTAAAGTGAATTGACTGTATATTTTGTGGGCAAAACGCAGCAGCCAATTGCGCACAGCGGCGTCCCACAAACAGTCGTGGATTGAGTGACTAAATTATTATTATCAATATTTTTTAAAAGAAATTTGAAGAGATTATTATCCCCAGAAAAGTGACTAACAACCGGGTTCCTACTTATTAGGTAAACAGAGGCGTGTGGAGTGAGGAAACTTGCCTAAGGGTTCGCCCTGGAATCAAACCCGGTTCCTCTCACTTGCGAGGCGAGTGCACTAAAATCACTACGCTACAGGATGCCACACGCACACACACGCACACACACACACACACACGCACACACAGACACGCACGCACGCACAACAGTACAGGGTGTTGAAGAGGAACAAGGTGCCAGCCAACTCCTGATCTGTAAACTACAACTTTAACCATTACACCACTGGAGTTGCCCTATTACACTTTAAAGTAACCGGGAATTTAAGAGGTTATTGATTCCAAACCTGAAGCTCAGCAGCTGCTTCTCTTTGTCCTTGGACACAGTGCTTTTTTTTTTAAAAAAAAGCACTGTAAATCTAATGATCTCCATACTAAATGCAGCATTACACGATTCAGTAGATCTTCATGACATTAAGCCGAAAGCTCTCCGCCAGAACACCATGAAATTCAGAGAGTGTAAACAGAATAATAACTGTTATTGATGCAGTCAGGGAGCAACCCTGGAAAATTGTCTCACTTCATATTCGCTGCACCAGGCAAAATGTGTTTTTTTTAACGATTAGTTTAACGCTTTCAAGTATTAAGTGATTCATATTTTGAATTTTTATAATCTTTCAAATGTTAAGCGCTAACTAACCATTGTGCCTGCGCTTAGCTAACCTAACCCAGTGAAATTTGTCTGTACTGACCATAGTTTAGTGGTTAGAGCACTCGCCTCGCAAGCGAGAGGATCTGGGTTCGATTCCTGGGCTGGGCAAAACGTTGGGCAAGCTTCCTTATTTCGCACGTCTCTGTTTACCGAGCAGTCAGTAGGAACCCGTTGTTAGTTGATTGGTGGATCGCTTTCCGGGGTCAATAATCCTGTCAAATCTTTAAAAAATAAATAATAACATGATCACTCAATCCATGACTGTTTGTGGGACACTGCTATGTACAATTTATTGCCGCATTTGCCCACAGAATATACAGTCACTACATTGTACAATATATTCTGTGAAGCTCTTTGAGACGCTTCGAAGATGTGATAAGGCACTATATCAAATGCAGGGATTATTGTTATTATTACGCACAACACATTAAGTGTGACCAGAATCCCCATAAAAATTACAACTTCGCTTTGTATAGTTATAATTTGATCTTTTTTGCACATCGTTGTTGCACAGATCACAAGTCACTGGATGAGCCCCATCTAGTTAATATTATGTCTCACCTTCAAAGGTCTTACAAGAACTGCAAGAGCAGGTTTCAACCCCATCACAATCTTGAGGTTGTATATCGCCTCGATCCCGACAAGCCATTTCACATACGTTGTTTTTTTTTTAAATTTAGTGCTGGAGCTCGTTCAATCTAAGCTGCTATATATTTTAGTAGCATTGTTTTTTGGGTCATTGTAGGATGAAGTTTGTACATTATGTGGATGTTGGGGTAATATACATAAGTAATTGTCCTACGGGACCTGCGTTTTAATGTGACTGGCACCGTGCTAACAGCAGGCGTTTAAGCTTGTGGAATAAACAGAAATCAACCTCTCTGCCCCCCGCTCTCTCCCCTTTTTCAAGCCATGTCTCAAACCGTACATCTTTGACCGCGCTTTGGTTTTCTTTGCCCTCCCCCCCACCCTCACTTGTCCTCCACCCTCAGCTCAGGTGCTCACCCTGCAATGGGAATACGTTTTGGGAAACCATCCTGTTGTGAAAGGCACTGCGTAACTGTGTGAAAAAAAATATTTTGGGGGTCAGCCGGGTGTCTGACAAGCATGGGGACCCCAGAGTGTGCATTGGGGTATTGCTGGAGTCTAACCAGCTAAAACTACATAGCTTGCCATTGACAAAAAAATAAAGCACAAAATACTGCAGATGCTGGAAATCTGAAACAAAAACAGAGAGAGCTGGGAAAATGCAGCAGATCAGGCAGCATCTATGGAGAAAGGAAAGTGAGTCTTGGGTTTTGGGTCCACGAGCCTTCATCAGAACGATGGATGCTGCCTGACCTGCTGAGTTTTCCCAACTCTCTCTCTATTTTTGTTCTAGCTTGCCATTGATATTGCTGCCCGGCGAGCTTCCCACCTCTTGTCCAGCTAGGATGACCCTATCCATTGGGGCTTTGGTTTCAGGGTTAACAGGAGCCGAGTGAGATGACTCCCTACGCCCAGTGGATGGTCTGCCCTTCCAGGTCCTGCCGATGAGCCGGGCTGGGCTGGGCTGGGCTGGGCTGTCATCAGCAGTGCCCTGGAATACTGCGGACCGGCCTGGGCTCAAGAACCGGATTAGAGACCGTCACAGAGGGCTGGCTTGATTCTGACATCCATTGCCAGGCACATCACCTTGGAACAAGTTCAGCACCAAGGAGAACTCGCTTATCTCCCCCCTGCCCCCATCCCGACTGCATGATAAGGCGCAATATCAAATGGAAGGATTATTGTGTATCTGACCACCTCACTCAACATGGTGTGAAATCTTGCTGCTTCGTGTCCTCCCGTCCTGCCTGGCCCACCATCACCACCATCTGCCCCCGTTTCTCTGGAACTCCATCCCAGATTCTCTCTCTGTCTCTCTCTCTCTCTCTCTCTCTCTCTCTCTCTCTCTCTCCCTTTCTTCTCTTTGAAGCCTTGTCTCAAAATAATAATAATCCTTTCATTTGACACAGCGCCTTATCATGTCGTTGAAACGTCTCAAAGCGCTTCACAGAATATATTGTAAAGTGCAGTGACTGTGTACTTTTACGGGGCAAAACATGGCAGCCAATTGCGCACGTGTGTCCCGCAAATAGTCGTGATGTAGTTTGAGTGTAAATCTTTGACCGCGCTTTTGGTCATCTAATAATAATAATAATAATAATCCTTGCATTTGATGTAGCACCTTATCGCGTCATTGAGACGTCTCAAAGCGCTTTACAGAATGTACTGTAAATTGAATTAACTGTATTATTTGTGAAGACAAAACACTTCCCCACCCCCCCGCCCCTCCCTCCCACCCACCCACCCACCCCCCCACCCGACTTGGTTCCCAAACAACAAAGCACTGTACAGTACATTCTGTGAAGCACTTTGAAGTCGTGATAAGGCGCTATATAAACAGCAAGGATTATTATTATTATTGTAACCCACTGTGAAAGGCATTATGTGGAGTCCTGTAGCTCAGTGGTTAGAGCACTCGCTTTGCAAGCGAGAGACCCGAGTTCAATTCCAGGCAGAGGGCGAAACCTTGGGCAAGTTTCCTTACTCCACACACCTAATAATAATCCCTCCAAAGCAAAACAATAATAAATTGGTCATTTTCAATCTACGACTGTCTGTGGGACATTGCTGTGCGCAATTGGCTGCCGCTTTCTCCCACAAATATACAGTCAATTCACTTTACAGTGTGTTCTGTGAAGCGCTTTGGGACGTCGAGAAGACGTGAAAATAATTATTATTATGTAAATTATAATTCTCCAACTGGAGAATGAATATTTACTGCCCTCGGGTGGAGAACATCTGTAACTGCACAAAGACATGTTAATCGAACCTGTAAAGGCATTCCTGCTTCAGACCAACAGCAGCAGCAGCTCTCCTTGTGTTACAGACTCCCCCACCCCACTCCCTGCATTGCCACACAAGCCCCTAATAATAACACCACTAGTAACAATCCTTGCATTCGGTATTTTGGCTTCTCAACGTCGAAAGGCCATCTCAAAGCCCTTCACAGGATGTCCTGCACAATTGAGTCACTGCGGTTTGTTCTGGGTGTACAAAGCTACCAATTTTCCCACAGCAATGATAATAAGGCGCTATATCAAATGCAAGGATTATTATTATCATAGATGTCTCGAAGCGCTTCACAAAATGTACTGTAGCGTGAATTGACTGTATATTTTGTGGGCGAAACCCGGTAGCCAATGTCCCACAAACAGCCATGAAGTGAATCTTATTGAGCTAATAGACACTAATAATGGCTATCAAGGCTCACGCATGAAGAAAAACCACCTACCTTGGGAAACTCAGACAAAATAATGGTAATTTGGTCACTGAATCCACGACTGTTTTTGGGGCGCAGCTGTGCGCAATTGGCTGCCGCCTTTCACCAACAAAATCAATTCACTCAGTTCTGACGAAGGGTCGTGGACCCGAAATGTTGACTCACTTTCCTTTCTCCAAATACGCTGCCTGACCTGCTGAGTGTTCCCAACCACTTCTGTTTTTGTTTCAATTCACTTTATAGGATATTCTGTGAAGCGCTTTGAGACGCCTCGAAGACGTGATAAGGCGCTATATCAAATGCAAGGATTATTATCATTATATTAACAAATCAGCATTTTCAGGGGAGGTGCAGGAAAAGGTCTCAGTGTTGAGCCACTCTTACCTTCAGTCTTTGTGCCGAACTTGTTAAGGCCTGTCCCTTGATTTGAAGATTCAGACACGAGACTTCAGTGGTTCTTTCCTCTCTGTGAAGTCAACGGAAATCAGGCGTCAATGCTTAGCTGTCAGCAGGTGACACCGAGACATCCAGTACCATACTTATGAGTATCCAACCCAAACTGAGAATTCCATGCATATACATAGAAATTGAAGAGATATTTATCAGAATGGAATGCACACTCTCGCTTCAGAGGGACACATCCTGCTTACCTAATTGCAGAACATATTAGGCACAGGTTGGCATGAGTCAAGGCTTGGGGACTCCAGAGTGGGCATTTGGGTGCTGCTGGAGTCTAACCAGTTAAACCCACATAGTTTACCATGGTTTGGCAAGCTTCCTTTTGCTTGTCCGCCAAGGATCACCCTACCATTCAGGACTTTGGCTTGCAGGGTTAACTCCACCCAGCCAGGCTGTCTGAGCTATCATCAGCAGTGCCCTGGAATACTGTGGGCCTGTCTGGCTCAGGAACCCGACTAGTGATGCTCACAGAGTGTGGACTTAAATCTGACATTTCAGATGTCGCCTTGGAGCCATCTCAGCTGACAAGCGAGGGTTGGAGCTCTCACTCGGTAGATGGCAGGTAGCAGGAACTCCCTCTGAGGTTCCTTCACTCTGACAGCACAGAGAAAGAGGACATCCAGGGCTTGTAGGGAGCCCAATCAAGGGGAGTGCTCGCCCATCAGCAGGGCACTGGAGTACTGCAGTCCCATCTGGCTCAGGAACCGGAGAGACTGTCTGGCAGATGATCACCTTTTACGTCCCAAGTCAAAAAAACTGAAACACCCCCCACCCCGTGGTGTTTTCCCTCCCCAAGTGGGCCACCTGTTTTGTGAAAGAAAGCATTCATAAATTGTTTTTTTTTTGCAACAATCGATAATATGTTCTTTCTTCGTGTTTAGTTTTTATCAATAAAGTGAAAAAATGGAGGTCAGCAGTAAAATGTGCCTCTCAATCACAATTGTCAAATTTCCCCACAATGTTTGACGAATGTTTCTGCAATTTTCTATTGGCCCACATGCACACTGTCTGAAATGTAGTTGCACATTTGGACGGTCTATGGATGGAGTTACGGAGAGCGTGGGGGGGATAGGTTTTCTGAAAGGTCAGCTGCTAATGGTGGGGTGGTTGGTGGTGGGGTGTGGGGGCACAAAGAACTATAAACCTGCAGAAAGTTCATGTTAAGATTCAAGAGAAGAGACAGGATAAAAGATGGTCAACATCTCTCAGGGATGATTCGGTGCAGTTGATGAGAGTCAGCCGCTCCTGTACCTGGTTGAATATAACCGGCAAGAGTCAGTGTCTGTCAGGACATGTTCTATGTAGCTGTACAATCAGCGTCTGTCAGGGCTGCTTCAGTGTTATTGCCTTGAGTCAGTGTCAGCCAAGGCTGAGTCAATATATCTGGACATTCAGTATCTGCTGGGGCTGGTGTAGTGCAGTTCAGCTGCTGAGAGCCAGTGTCCCTGTTGGTTCTGTACAGTTGTCATGAGTTGAGAGTCAGGCAGGGATGGACCATGGTAGGTGTCGAGAGTCAATGTCCGTCAGAACTGGTTCAGCGCAGTTGTCGTGAGTCAGTGCCTGTTAGAGCGGAAACAATGTCTAGTCAGTGTCTGCCATGGCTCATTCAGTTTGACTGCACAATTAGTGTCCATTAGGAGTGGCTCAGTTTAGTTGCTGGACAGTCAGTGTGTGCCAGGGCTGGTTCAGTTTAGCTACTGACAGTCAGTGTCCTTCAGTGCTGGCTCAGTTTCCGCCAGGGCTGGTTTTGTGTTGCTACTGAGTCAGTACGTGTCAGGGCTGCTTCAGTTTGGCTGCACAATTAGTGTCTGTCAGGGCTGGTTCAGTGTAGTTACCGAGTCAGTGTGTGTCAGTCCTGGGTCAGTATCTGACAGCTGCTATGTGTAGCTGCTGAGATTCAGTATCTGCCAGGGCCGGTTCGGTGCAGTTGGTGAGAAGCGGTGTCTGCAAGGGCCAGATCCAGGGATCGAGGGCGACCAGCTTAAAGCTTGGCTGCCAATGGTGGCTGCCAATCCCATCGTCAGTGCAGGGGACGGACCTAAAGGGACTGATGGAAGTTATCAGGTGAGGATGGCCAAGACATAGTGGACTGGAATACAAAGGATTACTTTGACGCGCAAGCAGGAACAATCTACAAGGAACTGAAGAAAATCATAGAATACCGGCAAGGAATACTGAGAGAAGTTCTCAGAGGCCTATTAAAATTGTTGGCAAGGAAACCGATTTCCTGACTAGGGATAGATGTCCACACAAACACAGTATTTTGGTGAATCACACGATATTTGCTTTTTGATGCAAAACAAGGGGGGAAAAAAGAAACTGTAATCCATCACTAGATGCTGGGACAACACTGAAGAATGTTGTAATGGACTTTCTCCATCGCTAAAGAAAGATGTTTCGTTCATAGCAGATTGTTTGTCAAAAAAGAAAGATGAACATTGAACGGGAATGACTGCACAGGCTGCGGTGGAAAAGGCAAAAGAAATGTTTGAAAATCATGGCCTACCGACAACTGACCATAATTCGCATAATAATTTATGTGATAATGTTTACCCAACATTAAGTAGGAACCCAATTGTTAGTCGATGGTGGTTTGCTTTTCCAGGGTTAATAATCCCTTTTAAAAAAAAATTATATGTGCCAATTGGCTGCCGCGTTTCACCCACAAAACATACCGCCAATTAATTCACTTTACAGTATATTCTGTGAAGCTCTTTGAGACGTGTAAAAGATGTGATAAGGCACTGTATCAAATTCAAGGATTATTATATTATTTTTATAATAATGATGATATCCCAGAAGTTTGGAAATTTCACAAAAACAATGGGACCTCAAGCACATCACGTTGCCACGAAATCCACGGAGCAATGGTTCTGCAGAGAGAAATGTACAAACTGTTGAGAAGATGTTGAGTGTGGCAGGAAAGTGAACTTGGACACTTGGTTTTATTAGCACATCCAAACATGCCAGGCACGACCTGAAGAACCAGGAGGAAATAACATTTCAAGGAAGAAAATTAATATCAGGCGTTGATCATCTGATGAGACTGAATGGAATAAAACATGACAGGGGTGGTTGTGGTAGGTGTAAGAGAGCACCCGAACCGATTTGGGAAAACCTTAAAGCGTACCAGTGTAATGGGTCTAACTCCAAAGGTTGGTGAAAAAGAAACAGAAAATGCTTATAAATTAAATAGGAAAGGCAAAAAACAATGGAGCTGTAGTTGCATTAATTCAAGAAGTCTGACAAACAAGATGCGTGATCTGGAATGTCTTATAGAGGGTGAGAGATTGGACATCATTAGCACACCTAAAACATGGTGGAATTAATCCAATCACTGGGATACGCAACTGGAAGGTTAGAAACTGTTTAGGAACGACCATATCAGGAGAAGAAGAGGTGGTGGGCAATGTGTACAACCACAGTGGTTGGAGATTTTAACTTACCCGAAATTTACCTGAAATTGATAATAATGTGTCTACTGGTAAGATAGGAAAGGGGTTACTAGAGTTAAAGGAAGACTGTTTTATGACTCAGTTTGTAAAAGAGCCAACAAGGGGAGATAATATCTTGGATTTGATAATGAGCAACAGGGACAACCAAATCTCCAAAATAAAGGTGGGAGAAGGATTAAGTGATCACAATGCAGTCACATTTGGCATCACAAGAGTTGGTGAGATTATAAATACCCAAACAAAACTGCCAAATTTCAAGAGCACTAACTTTGCGAGCTTGAGAAGTCTAGTCAGAGTGGGCTTGGGAATGGGAATGGAGGACCTATGGAGTTCCTTCAAGGAGGTGATTATGAAGGCAATGGAACAATGTGTACCCATGCGAAGCAAAAGTACCAAGCTAAAAAGGCACTCCTGCCTGGTTGGACGGGGCTTCAAAGCAAATCATAAAGAGGGAAAAAAAGCCATTTAAAGTCACGAAGGAAAATGGCAGGGAAATAAGTTGAGCTCAATACCAGAAGGCATGCCAGGACTGGAAAAAAAGGCTTCCGAATGGCAAAGAAAAGCTTTGAATTGAGCATGGCAAGAGATGTGAAGGATAATAACAAAAAGTTTTTTAGTTACATTAAACTTAGAAGGAAAACAAGCAATGGAATAGAGCCACTGAAGGTGGATTCGGGAGACAACCTAGGTTTGATTCCTGGGCAGGGCAAAATATTAGGCAGGTTTCCTCACTCCACATGCCTCTGTTAACCGAGCAGTAAGCAGGAACCCGGCTGTTAGTTGATTGGCGGTTCACTTTTCCGGGGGTCATAATCCCTTCAAATTAAAAAAAATAATAATAATTTGGTTACTCAATCCACGACTGCTTGCGGGACACTGCTGTGAGCAATTGGCTACCGGGTTTCGCCCACAAAATATACAGTTAACTCCCTTTACAGTATATTCTGTGAAGCGCTTTGAGACGTCTCAATGACCTGATAAGGCTCTATATCAAATGCAAGGATTATTTATATTATTATTATTATGCTACAGACGCTGTCAGTGATTTTAAAAAAAAGCTTTACATTTTTCAAAAATTCCACGGTACAAAACAAGGATAAATAGAATAGGTGGAAATGCCTCATCTGGTTTTGATCGGGGAAATATGATAGGCTTCTAATATTGCTAAATATTTCTTCCTTGGAAATGGTTTTGCTACATTTTATTGTAGATATTTTGGAGCCAGTGGCATTTCGGGATGTTATCAAAGACATTCTTGTGTTCAGTTGATGATTGCTGGTTCTGAACTGAAGAGTTCCAGAGTCACCTTCACTCTGAACTATCTCTGTGCTGCACACTCATGTCTGCTGAGAACATCAGTCAAATTCATTTCAACTCCGATCTTAGGAGACACCGAGAGCCACATGCTGTATAAACCACACCCACTCGGATCTTCATCTGGATGAAGTTCTGAATCAATTTGCTTAAAAATGTCTAAGATTATTTCGACTTTAGTTAAGTGGAAGAATATGTGTGTTTGTGTGTGTGGGGGTTAGGCGGGTGGCTGGAGGGGGGAGTTGGGGAGGGAGGGAGAGAATTGGGGCAGTGGGAATTTTATACCACAAGGCAGTGTGAAGTTCGAAGGACAAGTGGATTTAAGGGCCATGTCATCTTATGGGTGAGTTGGTACCAAGTACTATGAGCGCCTATAAGTGCCATCTGCAAAACTGATACTTCTTCCTTTCTGTATTCTACTCACTTGTACTTGCTTTACATACTAAAATTGCTTGCTATGCATGGGCTGATGCCTATAAATCCTGTACGTAGTGAACTCATGATCTCCGATGTGGTGTCAGGGAACCTTGGTAAGTCAACTGAGCCAATGCCCTCAGGGGAAAGTCAGAGAGCGAGAGGGAAATATCATCCCAGTTGCGCTTCCACACCCAAGTCTTAACAACACCACTACTACTACTAATAATAAACCTTGCATTTGATATCACGTCTTATCACGTCTTCGAGGTATCTCAAAATGTGTCACAGAATATACTGTAAAGTGAATTGCCTGTGTATTTTGTGGGAACAATTTCCATTCAATCCTTTACCTCTTTGTGTAATATATACAATGCCTCTTGAATATATTTCATGTAATTATCCACTGAATAAGACTCCTGGAAAAGAACAGCAGGATTTAAGAGTCCAAGGATAAACGGATAAAAACATGAACACAAGGTGAATGCAAACTAGAAAAACAAACTGAACCAAAAGGGGTTGCTTTGGCTGAATGGACACAAAAACTTGTTTATATTTGAAAAATTCAAGAGCTCTGTTTAAAATAATAATAATAATAATAATCCTTGCATTTGATATAGTGCTTTTCACGTCAGGAGGACATCCCAAAGCGCTTCACAGAACACACTGTAAAGTGAATTGACTGTATATTTGTGGGTGAACGCGGCAGCCAATTGCGCACAGCAATGTCCCACAAACAGTCGTAGATTGAAAATGACCAATTTATTATTGTTTTGGGATTTTGGAGGGATTATTATTAGGTTCTGTGTGGAGTAAGGAAACTTGCCCAAGGTTTCGCCCTCTGCCTGGAATTGAACTCAGGTCTCTCGCTTGCAAAGCGAGTGCTCTAACCACTGAGCTACAGGACTCCGAAACTGAGCTACAGGACTCCGAATGTTTCTGTGAGCTATTTAATATTTTTTATTTTTATTTAGCTAAAAGCGGAGTCCTGTAGTTTAGTGATTAGAGCACTCGCCTCGCAAGCTTCGAATCCCGGAAGGGCGAAACTGGGCAAGTTTCGTTACTCCACACGTCTCTGTTCACCTCGCAGCAAGTAGGAACCCGGTTGTTAGTTGATCGGAGGATTGCTTTGCCGAGATAATAATCCCTTCAATTAAACTTTTTAAACAAAATAATTTGGTCACTCAATCCATGACTGTTCGTGGGACACTGTTGTGCAAAGTCAATTCACTCAAGAGTATATTTTGTGGAGCACTTTGAAATGTCTCGAAAACATGATAAGGCGCTATATCCAAAAAATGCAAGGATTATTAATAATTTTTCCCCTTCTGTGGTGCGTCATGCTCTGGATTAGAGGGTAATAATAATAATCCTTGCATTTGATATAGCGCCTTATCACGTCTTAGAGACATTTCAAGGCTCTTCACAGGATGCACTATCAAGTGAATTAACTGTATATTTTTCGGGTGAAACGAGGATAGGCAGACAACTGCCTCTTCCAATGGAGACTGATAAACAGCCATTGGGAGGATTGAAAGATAAGGTTGGACTTGTTTAACTCTGCTACTTTTTCCTTGCTTGTAGAGTGGCATCTGCCCACACTCGTAACTGCAGAGCAAACACTCTTACTGAGCTCTCCTGGGAGGTTTCCAGAAAGGCTTTAAAAACAAGGAGGGACGGAGAGAGGGAAGGAGGGAGTGAAGTTATTTTAGGAGAGTGTTTCAACGAACAAGGACATCAGAAGGTTCCAAGCTCCTGTGGGAATGAAATTGATGCACTACTGATTTCTATAGTCTTTTGAAATGTTACCTACATTTGATATGGTGTCTTATTAGGGCAGCTGTTGGTTTTGTAGGCTGATGCACTCCAGCAATGTCCCACAAACACTAATGAGATGAATGACCAATGAATATTGTTGCGATTGGGGGAGGAATATATGCCAGGGCACTAGGAGGACGCTGCGTTCATCTTCAGAATAGCTTTGTGGGATGTTTCATTTGGAATAAACAGAGAACACATGGTTTTACACAAAGAAGTCCTTTAATTATTCCAGCAGGGGGAAGCACGGAGAATATAAAGCAAGTGCTTCCACCGGTAAGGATTGACTCCAATTACTTCCCCCGTGTGCTGAAGGCAGTTGTATTGTTCCATAGGCACCCGCTGCCCTCCAGTACCTCCCTCGATGAGTATACACGAGGACATAACAGCTGAGTACAATAATAGTCTTTGCATTTGATATAACACTTTATCACATCTTCGAGATGTCTCAAAGCGCTTCACAGGATATACTGTAAAGTGAATTGACTGTATATTTTGTGGGCAAAACACGGCAGCCAACTGTGCACAGCAGCGTCCCACACAAACAGTCGTGGATTGAGTGACCAAAATTTTTTTAACATTTTCTTTAGATCCGCCAATCAACTAACAACCGGGTTCCTACTTACCGGTTAGGTAAACAGGAGCATGTGGAGTAAGGAAACTTGCCCAACATTTCACCCTGATGGGAATCGAACCCAAGTCTCTCGCTTGCGAGGTGAGCGCTCTAACCACTAAACTACAGGACTCGCCGCTGACCAGACCAACATCAGCTCACTCAGCATGGACCAGGGATCAAACCTGGAACCTTCCTGATTTGGATTCGCTCAATTCCATAATAGATAATGTCTTACACAATTGACCTCTCGGGAAGCCCATCAGTGTCCGGTTTTAACTGAGTACATTTACAATCAGCTTACTGTCAGTTTTGCTGTCAAGAGGAGGATGCGCTAAAGGCTGAAGAGAATACTGTTCTGAGAATAAGAGGTCACTCACATTCAAGGCATTTTCAGCTGAAATCTTCAGGCCCAACTTTCTGAGTGTGAGCCTGTTTGTGAACTTGGCTTGCAGGCATTTCACAGTCTCTTTGTTAGATATCCTATTGGTCTGGACGCTGTGGATATCAAATACAAATTTACATTTCTGAGGGGGCGTTCATGTCAGGAGGATGTCCCAAAGTGCTTAACACTATTGGCTGGACACCCAAACTGAGGATAGGAGTTGAGGGGGAGGAGAGGTGGGGAGGTAGGTCTTCAGATGAATCTTGAATGAGGGGCAGGAATGAGTGAGTCAGAGGGAATCCAGAGGGTGTGATGGTGTGGGGAGGGCAGGTGATGTGAAGCAGATTAGTGGTCGCTGAGCAAAGGGAGTGGCCAGGTAGATAGGGCTTGAGGAAGTCACTGTGGTAGGGTGGGGCGAGACTGTGGAGGGATTTAAAGGAAAGAACGATGATCTTGAACAACAGAGATAAGTAGAGAAAGACAATTGCAGCGATGGCAGGTTCTGGGTAAAAACTTTTTAAAAATAATAATTTGGTCACTCAATCCACGACTGTTTGTGGGACACTACCGTGCGCATTTATTTGGCTGCCGTGTTTATCCCACAAAATATAGTCAATTCACCTTACAGTATATCCTGTGAAGTGCTTTGAGACGTCTCAAAGACGTGATAAAGTGCTGTATCAAATGCAAGGATTATTATTGTTATATATCCCTCCATAGCTAGTTTATAATAATAATAATAATAATCCTTGCATTTGATATAGCGCTTTTCACGTCGGAAGGACGTCCCAAAGCGCTTCACAGAACACACTGTAAAGTGAATTGACTGTATATTTGTGGGCGAACGCGGCAGCCAATTGCGCACAGCAATGTTCCACAAACAGTCGTAGATTGAAGATGACCAATTTATTATTGTTTTGTTTTGGAGGGATTATTAGGCTCTGTGTGGAGTAAGGAAACTTGCCCAAGGTTTCGCCCTCTACCGGGAATTGAACTCAGGTCTCTCACTTGCAAAGTGAGTGCTCTAACCACTGAGCTACAGGACTCCACTTCAGTTTGTCCACTTCAGAGATATTCACTATCTTTACTACTCTTTCGGGAACAAAAAAAGACAATATCAAATAGAAAAACAACATATCCACTGTGCTGGAGTATGCATGGGTTTTTATCAAAAGTTTTTTTTCTTAGACTACGACATTATAAAGTGCAAACCCCGCATACACTTACCCCTTAAAATGTCAAATTGACGTGGGTTTCAGGCACAGAGCTGAACTGCATTCATGACAGTTAAGACTGTGCAGCTTCCAAAAGGACATCATAAGTTTAAATTGCCTTAAGTTTTAAAATTTAAGATCAGGCAGAATTTTGGAAAATTCAGGACCAATATCCCTCGACTCAGGGAGCAAAATTAGAGTCGCTGGTCTCTGCATTTTGCCCAGCAGCTGTCCAACAAACCTCCTATTAGGTAATAATAATAATGATAATAATAAATAATAATCCTTGGATTTGATATAGCACCTTTTCACGTCTTCTCTATGCAAACAAAATCACTTTACTCACACTGAATGTCCAGTTAGAATGGTGTCCAGTCTCAAATCTATTGTTGAGGATGTTAAGGGATCGGTTTTATCCTTTGGTATGATAAGGTCACATTTCACATCAAATGTTTTAGCCATATTTTCTGTCGAGTGATAATTATCGTATCCATACCACAGTTTTCCACGTATTATGTGCTCATTGTCAGTTTGGTTTCCATTTACCTTACCTTGATATCTTGGAGTTCTGTAGTTTAATGGTTTGAGCTCTTGTCTCGCAAGGGAGTGGACCTGGGTTTGATTCCCGGGCAGGGTGAAACATTGGACAAGTTTCCTTACTCCACACGCCTCTGTTAACCTAGCATTAAATAGGAATATGGTTAGTCAATTGGCAGTTCGCTTTTCTGGAGGATAATAATCCCTTCTCAAAAAAAAATAATTTGGCCACTTAATCCACAACTACTTGTGGGACAATTGGCTGCCACTTTTCGCCCATAAAATATACAGTCAATTCACTTTACAGGATATTCTGTGAAGTGCTTTGAGACGTCTCGAAGACGTGATAACGCACTATATCAAATGCAAGGATTATTGTTGTAATCTTAGGTAATAGTAATAGTAATTATTTTTTATTTTTATGTAAGGTCACAGGTTCGCATCCTGGTCTGTGTTTACTTTCCTTATCTCAGTCAGGGCAGAAGGTGGAGCAGTACAATTGACTTCAGCCCCCCACTCCAACCCCTGTGAATAATAGTTACATGTGCCAAGTAAAGTCGATGGAACCATAGCCCTGTAGAAAGAAAACAAGTCAGATGTCTTCAGCAGAATGAGAAAATTAGAGTAAACAAAAGTGTTAATTTTCCCCTTAAAATTAAATTAATCGTGACACGATATAGGACTGTGACTGAGAGATTGGGGAGGTTCCGGGTTTACTTGATAGATCCCATATATATATATCTCGTAATAATAATCCTTAATAATAATAATCCTTGCATTTGATATAGCGCTTTTCATGTCGGGAGGACGTCCCAAAGCGCTTCACAGAACACACTGTAAAGTGAATTGACTGTATATTTGTGGGCGAACGCGGCAGCCAATTGCGCACAGCGATGTCCCACAAACAGTCGTAGATTGAAAGTGACCAATTTATTATTGTTTTTGGTTTTAGAGGGATTATTATTAGGCTCTGTGTAGAGTAAGGAAACTTGCCTAAGGTTTCGCCCTCTGCCTGGAATTGAACTCAGGTCTCTCGCGTTCTAACCACTGAGCTACAGGACTCCACAATATATATCTTGATAGATATTGATATATATATCTCATAAAGCGTTCCAAGACATCGTCCAGGGTGAAGGGCGCTATATAAGTGCAAGTTGTTGTCGTCGTTGCTTCAGCTAGAATTATGGATCAGTTGTGCATGTTATAAATGCAACGGGGATAATTACTTAGGCGTGGCCTGAACCAGTCTGCTCCCCACGTGTTTTTTACACCTCAAGGCCAGTAATACAGTCACAAGGTAGCTTGTTTACATTTCAGCCACTCCCTCTCCTAGCCTCCATATTATTTGTAAAACACACCAACAGTCCTGATTTCTTAACAGCACTGAGGAAATCAAGCCTGATCCACCACCCTAATCCTAGATCGATCTGCTGTTATAGAAGTTTTGGTCCCTGGAGGAGCAGAGCTTCACTGACTGATGTATCATTGAGTATTTGTTCCGTTTATGGTTTGGTGCCCGACAGTGCTAATGTGTGGCGCCACAGTGCTAATGATATTTATCATCTCAAGGTCAGCGATGTGAGATGGAACAAAAAGGCTTGGGTCCGTGCCAGCTGGATTTTGCTAATGCGTCCCTTCTGCTAAGTGAATGTATGATAGCGAGAGGCCCTTATCGGGGCAATTGTTTAACACTAAACTCTAGATACACAATGACAAGGTTCACGGTTGCAAATCACATGAAGTGATGAAACATAATTTAACAGTACCTTGAAATATTAGTTTCTTGAAATATTTTGTTTCTATTCCTTCCCTCCTCCGTTTCTCCCCCACTTCTTTTCTTCCAAACGTCCCTCAGATTGTGTCTACTTATTCCTCTCCTCTCCGAAGGTGATGATTCGTGGTGGGGTACATTTCAGTGGGAGTGCAAGATATCCTGTAACTCACCAACGTGGTCAGTCCTCAAATATGAGCTTGGATCGTAACTGTCAGAGGCTATTTAACCCGTAGGAACAGCCTAAGGGTTGAATAGTGTGTAACCTTATCCTTACGCGTTATACACTTCCATTGGATACCAAGAAAGGCGCTGGAGGCCAAACTTATGGATTTATTTAAGAAACCACTTTCCGCGCTAACAGGAACGTGGAAAGGTGGGTATTCTGGAAGAATGATATCCAATTGGCTGAAGAGCCTTCTTCATCTGACTCTCTCTCTGTCTCTCTCTTTCTCGTGACATCGTGGTCAGTCAAGAATCGAACCCTGCTCGATTTTGGCCTGTCTTGCCCAGAGGTGGCGAGAGACCCACTGTTTCTGCGCTCTGGGGCACTACCCTGTGTGAGGCGCGTTATATACACGCAAGTTGCTGTTGTTGTTTGTCCTGCGGATACCGGCTAGCAAAAAAAAAACAATAACAGATGTTGGTGTGTCAGCCTGGATTATGAGCTCAAATCTAACCCAGAGGCGAGAGTGCTTTCAGCTGAGCCAAGCTAAATATAATACTGGGTATTTCTAGGTTCTAGGTATTTAAACCCAGTTGATGAAGAAAGATAAGTGAACGCACACAGAGCCTTGAACCTGTCAGTGTGCAGTCTGGTAAATGTTTCACAATTGCCTTGCTTATCCTGCTACTGATAACCCAGTCATAACTTGCCCCCCACATTCCCCCACCCCTCCGCCCTCCCTCCCCCCCCCCCGACTGCCACAACCACCCCACCCACCGATTACCCTGTCTATTATAATCCTGTTCTGATAACCTCCCGTTCCAACAGCTGTGCTTTTAACCCTTTGTGTGCTGGGAACAGTCATATTGACGTATTCATAATAATATAATAATCCTTGCATTTGATATGGTGCCCTCTATCACGTCTCAAAGTGCTTCACGGAATATACTGGAAAGTGTAGTGCAGTATATCTTGTGGGCAAAGTGCAGCAGCCAATTGTTAATAGGCTAACAGGGCAGAATTATCACATTTTTATTTTTTTGAAGGGATTATTACCCCCTGGAAAAGATCCACCAATCGTCTAACACCCGGGTAAACAGAGGCGTGTGGAGTAAGGAAACTTGCCTAAGGTGGAATCAGCCAGGTAGACGTAGAAATGCGGAGAATAGATAGCAGGATGGATCAACAGAAAAGCAGGGATAGCAAATCTAATAGCACCATCAGGACTTTCCAATACAGTGCTGAGAGTGGAGTCGGGGAGTGGGGGATCACTGCATTATTGGAAGTGCTGACTTTCAGAAGAGACTTAAATCTATGTCTGGTCTGCCTGCTCAGGTGAACGTTTAAGATCCCATTTTAGAGGAGGGAGTTTCTCCCAGATAAAAACGCAGGCATTGACTTGGTTGTTTGCAGGACGGTGACAGTCTGCAAATTGGCTGTTGTGTTTTCCTACAAATACAGTCACTGCACTTTTACAGACAACTTTAAAGCACTTTGAGATGTTTTGACATAAGGCCCCATATCTAATACAATCATTATTAGATTATTATAAACATATCAGGAATGAGAGTTAGCAGGGATGGCTTAATAAACATCCTTTGACCTGTTCCATCTCACTGAGCAATTTGAATGGAGCCATTAGAGATCGTCTGATTAGAAAGCAGTAAGTTTGCAGCTGATTCTCTGATGGACTTCTTTCTATCTCTTATTTACAAAAGTCTTCTTATGCAATTTGAAAGTTTATGACATTTAAATGGGTAAAAGAAGAAAAAAATGTACATTTTTATAGCACCATATCAAATCAAAATGACTCGAAGTGCTTTACAGTCATTATTGCCTGGTGTAGCAATTGATTTTGTAGGCAAAGTCAGTATCCTTTTGCACACAGCCATAAAATGTTGATCAATATATTCGTAGGATTGTTGGCCTGGACTCCAGAAGAAATTTCCTTCCCTTTTCCAAAGCTATCAAGGGATCTTTCGTGTCCACCTGAAATATAAATAGACAGAAACTTGGTGTAATATCTTATCCATTAACGCATTTCTTGGGACATCTTCCTAACGTGAAAGGTGCTATACAAATGTAATTTGTTGTTGTTGTTGTTGTTGTAGGGTGGTTCCAGCTGACAAACTAGACTGTTTTAGCTGGTTAGACTCAGCAGTTACCCCAACATACACTCTGGGGTCACTAAGCCTTGGCTCTTGCCAACCTGCGCCTAATCCTATCTGGAATTAGGTAAACAGATTATATGCCTCCAGGAAGGGAATGCGCATTCCATTCCAGACATAGTAAACGTTCTGTAAGTAGGTGGCTACACATATGTAGAACTCAGTACAGTTCGGATACTCTTAAGCAAGGTGGCAGGTTTCTGCATGCGTTAGATATCTGACTGACCAAAATAAGACCAATCTTTTCATACATATTAAATAGTGTTGGTGCTCTTGGGGAGATTAATCTCTGATCTGGCTGCACACTGTGTTTGCTTTTTACCATTCATCACAACTACATGCTAATGACACATACAAAACAACAACTTGCATTTATATAGCGCACTTCACGTGGGGTAGCGTCCCAGAGCGCTTCAAACCATCGGAGCTTATCGATCCTTTAATCTTATCCACGACTGTTTGTGGGGACGCTGCTGTGCGCAATTGGCTGCCGCGTTTCGCCCACACAATATGCAGCCAATTCACTTTACAGTATATTCTGTGAAGCGCTTTGAGACGTCTCAACAACGTGATCGAATAGCGTCCCATCTGGCTTTGCGCTCAACCATTGTGGCAAGAGTTAGGGACGGGGAGAGTTACATAGAGGTACATAGAACGATACAGCACGGAAAGAGGCCATTCGAACCAACTAATCCATGCCGGTGTTTATACTCCACATGATGCCCCATCCCTCCTATACCGCTCTCTTATATCCCTCTCTTCCCTTCTCCCTCAGCTATGTAATTTCCTGTTAAATACATTAATGCCTTTTGATTCAACCACAGTTTCTGGCAGTAAGCTCCACATTCTCTCTACTCTCTGTGTGAAGAAAATTCCTCCTAAACTTGCTTTTGAATCCACTATTGGTTAGCTTACATTTATGCGAGATCACACCTGAGGACCAGCCTTCAATTACTGAATGATCATCAAGTTGCCAATTAACAATCACAGGTCCCAATTTAAGAGCCCAGTCTTTCTATTGCTGTGTAGGTTGGTCTGCTGTAGCATGTGGTAGCACTCTTGCCTCTGAGTCAGAAGATTGTAGGTTCAAGCCCCACGTCAGGACTTGGAACTCATATAGTCGAAGATGATGCTCCAATACAGTTCTGGGGGAACGCTGTATTGTTGGAGATGATGTCCTTCAGATAAGACTTTAAACCAAGGTCCCACCTGCTGGTTCAGGTGGATGTTAAAACACTATTCAAAAAGAGAAGGCAGTTTTTCCCACGGTCCTGGCTAACAATCCCCCAAGTAAATTTAGTCATTCGTTTCACAGCTGTTTGTTGGACACTGCTCTGCGCAACTAGCTGCCACATTTCGCCCACAAAATACACAGTCACTTCACTTTCCAGTATATCCTGAGAAGCGCTTTGAGACGTCTCAAATGCAAGGACTATTATTATTATCATTATTATTATCGCAACAACTCGTGTCGACATCACCACCTCACCCCCACGGTGTTAGACTTTGTGGTGGTGGGGAGTATTCTCCCCTACAGTGACGACCTCTCTGCCACCGCCTCACCCCTCAGGCTGCCGCAACCCTCACCCACGCATTCGTCACCTCAAGCCTTGATTACAGGAACTCCCTCCTCATCGGCCTCGCAACTCTTCCCTTCACAAGCTGCAGGTCATCCAAAACTCTGCAGCTCATGTACTCTCACGCACCAGGCTCCGCGACCCCATCACTCCCACCCTCGCCCGACTCCACTGGCTCCCCATCCCCAAGATCCTCGTCCTCACTTTTAAGGTCATCCATGGCCTTGCCCCCTTCTACCTCTCTGACCTGATGACTCCCTACCAACCTGCCCACTCCCTCCGTTCATCATGCTCCGGTTTGTTCCATGTCTCCTGCCCTACCATCGGTGGCCGGACTTTCAACCTCTCTGCCCCCACACTCTGGAACTCGATCCCACGGTCCCTTCGCGTCGCTTCCTCCCTTGCCTCCTTCAAGGCCGGTCTCAAAACCCTTCTCTTCGACTGTGCCTCCCACCTCCCACCTCTCTGCCTTCCCTCACCCCTACACCACCTCTCCCCCATGCTCGAGCCCCAACACTTGACTGTTCAGCGCTTTGGAACGTCCTCCCGCGTTGAAAGGCGCTCTATAAATCTAATTTTGTTGGTTGATTTGCTCCTGAAAACCAAACACAAATAAATTGCTTGAAGATCTTAAAACTAGATCTTGTTATCGGTGTATTAAACATAACATTAAATCCAGGGCATCCCTACTTTGGAGAAAATGTGTGGAGAGAAAGAGAGAACAATGGAAACGGGAAGCAAAATATTTGGAGTCCAAAGAGCCATTTGCCCAGAGCACACAAAGCGCAGGGGAATATAAGATCCTCACTTGTACCAGCTCAGGTGGGATGATCTCCCAGCTCTATAAACCTACGAAAGCTGCTGAACACTCTACATTTACAATGTAATAAATTGCTGAATAGTGTAAATTGTAAGGCAATAAAGAGCTTTCCTTTCCCTACTTCCACAGGAACTTTTGCAAATTCACTGTCCCTTTCTCTTCCCAGCCCATGCACCGAATGGCTTGACACAGATTTTTTTCTGTGTGGTTTAGCCGGGTGTCTGGCACGTGCGGAAACCCATCACAGATGTCTCATCTGAAGGATGGCACCTCTGACAATGTAGCACAAACCCAGCACTGCATTGGGGTGAATTCCAAGTCCCAACACGGGGCTTGAACCCACAACCTTCTGACCTCAGAGACGAATGCTACCAACCGAGCCAGCCTTGTCACACGATGAGGCGTTAAATCAAGGTTCCAGGTCTTCAAGTTGATGTCAACTATTCTGTAAATAGAGAAAAGAGTTTCACTGGGAATCCAGGCCGTCAATCCTTTAGACAAATAAGTAGAGACGTGAACAAGTGGAGAGAGCAGCCGTGCCTGCGGAACTGACTGAGCTCCACTGAACGCTCTGCTCCCGGGCCCGTGCGTGTGTTTTGGCTGCCGCTCCCGACCCGAGCTGCTCTCTTTGAAAATGCTCCCCTTTCTCCTCCCTAACCCTCCGTTACTCCTAATCGGTTCTTCTTTCAGATCGCTCCTGGAAGCCCTTCCTCTTTGACCTTGCCTACAGTCATTTCACTCCTCCCTCCGGCTCGGGGTCAAGCGCTCTGGGGCGCTACCCTGCGTGAGGAGCGCTATTTAATGCAAGTTGTTGTTGTTGTTGACCACTTCCTGGCTGTTTGTGGCACCTCGCTGGAGGAAAGATGACCACCACAGAGGGGCAAACAGAGCTGAGCTCACTGCCGGCCAGAAGCCAGAGCAGAAATGGAGGAAAGACAAAAATATTCTGAACTGCTACGTGTATTTTTTTTGTGTGTACACAGAGTCACTGATCACCAGTAAGTTTGGTTTGCTCGAGGTAAGGATTTTTGATAGCAAGGCAAAGGTTTCACTGGGAGTGTCAGATAACTCTGAACTCCGATAAAAGAAACATCATTTTGTTTTGCGATTCCAAAGTGAAGCCAACCGTTGTTAAACCCGTGAACTTTGCTCCTGCATTTTACAGTATCATCTGAGCCATTTGATCAGATTGTAGCCTTGTAATCTCTCTCAGGTACGTATTCAGTGGCAATACAATCTCTTTCACATGCACATACAAACATGCCCAACACACACACACACACATTTTCCTTATACCCACATGGGCAACTAATTACCAGAGAAGCATCTTAAGACATTGTGATGTGATGAGATGTGAGGAATTACTATAAAAAATGCCAGCTCCTGAGAGCACGAGTTGGAGAGTACATGTGGACCAGTGTCGCTTTAGCGATTAATAGGTGAGTCAGTGCCACACAGAATCACCAGCTTTCCTGACCCTCTCATCCTTTGCTCTCCAGTAAACCGTCTTCCCTCACAACATTTTACCTGAGGACTTACACGTTTGTTTGAGACATCTTCTTGACGTGAAAGGCACCATATCTCATGCAACTATTATTTGCGTTTCACCCACAAAATATACAGTCAATTCACTTTACAGTATATTCTGTGAAGCGCTTTGGGACGTCTCGAAGACGTGATGAGGCGCTGTATCCGATGCAACTATTATTAATAGAAATGAGCAACTCTGTGATAAATGGGGCTTCCACCAGTTTCAGACATTCTGTAAGTGAGCTGCAGGGGGCGCTGCGGTATCACTAATATGGATGTCACAAACCTTCTTGAGATTTCTCTCTCTCTGTTTTATTTCTATCTGTCTTCTGAAGGCTTCTGACTCCCTTTTCCTTTCACTGGGGTTAACGTTCCATGGGAATCCTCCAGCAACTCGCCCAACTGTCCATTATTCACGTGCGAGCCATGACAGTGAGTGCCTGCAGGCTCTTCGACCAGACCGGACCATTGCAATCCAATCCGCTCCTTTCCTCACCAGCCTCGGAGTCAGATAGACAACTTGGCCTGAATCAGAGCTAAGGGCAGAGCCTCTAACCCCAGGACTATGAGAAGCTGTGAGCCGGCGGAGAGAAAGGTAGAAAGCGTGTGAGTGAATGCAGCTCTCCATACCATTATTTTTGGGAAGAACTCCAACCTTTCTGTCCAATTCCCAATTCTCCTGTCCCCTAACCCGCCACACTACCTCGGCTACAGGCTTATTATTATTATTGGTTATCTCTGTCAGGTGTTGTGACTGTAAGCAATTGCAAGCAGTCAATTTTCACACAGCAAAGGCCAACCACAACCTTGAAGTGAATGACCAACTTATATGCGCAATTGGCTGCCGCGTTTCGCCCACAAAATAGAGTCAATTCACTTTACAGTATATTCCGTGAAGCGCTTTGAGACGTCTCGAAGACGTGATGAGGCGCTATATCAAACTCAAGGATTACTATTATTAATTATTATTATGTAGAACATTGTTGGCGAGGATACTAAACAAGAAACTTTTCCAATAGTGTCATGGGATCTTCAACATCTACCTTAACATTACATCTGGAAGGTAGACAGCACTTCCACACTGCCACTTCCCCTGAGACACCACACAGTTTTAATCTGTTATAGTTATAACCAACATCTCAAAATGCGCCTTGAACCAACAACCTACTGTTCCAGAATTAGGAGCCCTACCAACTGAACAAGGCTGACAATGAAATTACAGCTTTATTTTCATAAAGAACCCACATGGGCCACAAAACCTGCTCCTTCCTCACTCCACTTACATCCTTAGTCCTCACATCTTCCGCTCTGGGGTGACTTTAAATTGATCAACCAATTTAAATTGATTTGCTGTTAAAAAGCAGCAGATTTTTAATTTTTCCACTACATCCTGTGCATCATCATAGAAAATGAGAAATAAAGAAGGGAGGGGAATTTCCTGGACTTAGCAATCGAGGGTAAATTCGATGTAGTTTGATGCAGTGTTTGGGGGTGGGTGGGGGAATGAGGGGGTGTGTTCTGAGGGGATGAGATTGGAATGGGCTGATCTTGTGACGCTTCTTATCTTCTGGGGAAAAAAATTCTCAGATGATCCTCGATAATTATAAAATGAAGCCTTCCATTTGATATAGTCGGGAGGCTTCACAGGATTTGCTGTAAAGTGTAGTGACTGTGTATTTTGTAGGCAAACACGGCAGCCTATGTCCCACAAGCAGCCATGAAGTGAATCATCAATTGAAGTCTAAAACAACAGCAACAACAAATTGCATTTGTATAGCGACTTTTGCATCGGAAGGACGTCATAAGGCACTGGTCAATGAAGGGCTTGCAACTAGCTGCGCTGCAGGCTGGGACCAGAGAGACTGGAGGACAAGGGTTGGAGGAGAGAAGATGACGGTGGTTGAAAAGGAAGAACTTGAGATGGAAGGGGGCGAGGCGGAGGGGCTCCGGGATGGAGTTCCAGAGGAAAAGCTGAAGGTCCGACTGCCAATAGTAGAGCAGGGAAGGCGGGGGAAGTGAAGCAGGCCAGTGCCTGCGGAGTTGAGGGAGTGGACAGGGTGGCAAAGTTTTATTAGGGCGAAGCACGACCGTGGATGGCTTTAAAGGTAAGAGAAAGTTAACCATTGTTCACGAACTTGTCCAGTTGTAAATATAAAATGAGGTCACAGTATATAAACTAACAGTTGTGACATGTCAGGAAAGCTGTACAACCACAGACATTCAGACTCACCCCACAGTAATGTCTAGATTATTTCCCCTCATTTCAACTGATATCTAAACACAAGGAACGAACGTACAAGACCGGAAACGAGCATTGCAAATAATCCACCTGGCCGGTCCCCAAAGATAAAATAATACATAAACAAATATTGGGAGGAAACACGAAGGTGTAATTCAAATATAAAGGGAGCAGCATTTGGCTCTGGGCCAAAGAGCTCAGAGCAGAGCAGTGAGGTGTAGCTCGAGACGTGCCTTAACAGGAGAGAGGCTGCTGATGAGGAGCGAACTCTGCCCCACCTGTTTACGTAAATTTTAGATTCTCAGAAACACCCTGTAGCTAATCTGAAGATTTGAAGTTAAATATATAAACTGGTGTGTGTGTGTGTGCTGGGGGGATGGCAGATATATCTCTAGTGCCCGGAATGTTACCAGGGCTGAGAGGTTCTAATGAAGATATTACAATAATATAATATTGTTAAAATTATGATAATATTGTGAATTATGAATAGGGTAAAATAGACCCCAACCCAGCCAACCTCTACAACCTCCAGTGACCCTACTGCCCTGGCTTAATAATAATAATAATCCTTGCATTTGATATAGCGCTTTTCACGTCGGGAGGACGTCCCAAAGCGCTTCACAGAACACACTGTAAAGTGAATTGACTGTATATTTGTGGGCGAACGCGGCAGCCAATTGCGCACAGCAATGTCCCACAAACAGTCATGGATTGAAAATGACCAATTTATTATTGTTTTGGCTTTTTGGAGGGATTATTATTAGGTGTGTGGAGTAAGGAAACTTGCCCAAGGTTTCGCCCTCTGCCTGGAATTGAACTCAGGTCTCTCGCTTGCAAAGCGAGTGCTCTAACCACTGAGCTACAGGACTCCATGAGGCTTGGTCCCTCTGCTCAGCAAATTCCCACTTTTTTCATGTCCAACCCACTGTTTGTGAGCGAGCTTTGAGTCATTTTGCCCTCGCTCTCTGGAACACCATCCTGGTATCTCCTCCCACCTCCTCCCCTGCCTTTGAATCCCACCTCAAGACTTATCTCTTCGACCACACTCTCAGTCAATTTCCCTCCCCCATCTCCCCTCCCCCCACTTCCCAACGCAAAAGGCAACCACTGTATATAAATGTAAATTGTTGTTATTGTAGCAAATAGATGAGTCCTTGCAATGTTCAGTGAATCAGTAACAATTGGACATACATCAATAATTATCACCAGAATGCAATAGATGGGGTAATAGTTAGAAGTAATTGTTTTTAACACAGAGTGTGGTGAGATTGCGGAATACTTCACTTTAAATTGGTTATTGAAGATGAGGATGCAATAGTATTTAATAGGGACTCGGATAGATATGTGAGGATAAATCATATTAAAGAATATTAGGAATAAGAGTAAGTAGGGGAATAAGATCGGAGGCGACAACTCAAACAGGGAGGGGAAGGCTATCACCAGCACAGTTAGGCCGAATGCCCTTCTTCTGTGCTGTAAACATCCTGTTATTCTATGTAATAATTTCCCTAGGATTGTTATGTTGCTTGGTGCTTGCAAATGCTGTCAAATCAATCTTTCCTGGAATAAGTGGCTGTTTTCCAGGTGGGTCAATTAGGTGGTACTTTAAAATGATGCTCAGCTTTTGCAACAAGGGCGAGCTGAAAAAGCACAGCCAGTGTTCTGCAGGACATTGTGTTGTGGAGTAATTGGAAATGTTGCTCAGGGAAATGGCAGTGGGCGATTGGAATGGCCGGAGCCGTGAAATATTGCAGGGGCTGATACAGCAGATGGAACTGGCTGATAATGGAGTATTGAAATAACTGATGTGTTGGAGTTCGGGAGTGGGGTAATGGATAGGTTGGAACAATTACACAGAGCATAACAGAACTACCTACAATGGACATTCGGCCTTACCATTGATGGTCCGGCTACAACTCTGCGATGGATGCTCCTGTGTTGCTTGAGATCAGCTTTCAATTGAAAGATTGTTATAGGTTATTCCGAACTATAAATATCCCTGTGTGTCCATGCTACCCTGCCCGCCACAGGCTGCACACTGACATAGGCCTCCTGTCAATTACAGGAACTGTGAAGCTTGCTGGAGCAAGAGACAACCAGGCTGGTGATTGACAGCTACACTAATGTGCCTCGCAGTGACAGGGCACGTTGCTGGGACTGACAGCAACCTTCTGCCTGCGTCTGTTTTGCTTTCAATATGAAGCATTTTCATTTCCGATAAATAAGGAGATAGAGAGGGCCGTGGCACTGACTGACTCTGTCTCTCCTGCTCCCCCCACCTCCCCTAACTCCCACTCCCTTCATCTCTGACCCCTTCACAGGTTGAGTGGCCAATCTGTGTTAATGAGCCCAGGTACTGCTCCAGAGTGAAGGACAAGAGGAGACCACAATATCAGGGTCAGGCAACACTTGTGAAAAGGGACATCATATCACCTGTTTAGCCTTGAACCGAACACTTAAATAAATGACCATTTTTGTTTGGTTTGGCGCCTATGCCGTCAATAATAATAATAATAATAATAATAATAATCCTTGCATTTGATATAGCGCTTTTCACGTCGGGAGGACGTCCCAAAGCGCTTCACAGAATATACTGTAAAGTGAATTGACTGTATATTTGTGGGCGAACGCGGCAGCCAATTGCGCACAGCAATGTCCCACAAACAGTCGTAGATTGAAAATGACCAATTTATTATTGTTTTGTTTTGGAGGGATTATTATTAGGCTCTGTGTGGAGTAAGGAAACTTGCCCAAGGTTTCGCCCTCTGCCTGGGATTGAACTCAGGTCTCTCGCTTGCAAAGCGAGTGCTCTAACCACTGAGCTACAGGACTCCACAAACATCAACATCAACATCAACGTCAAACATCACAAGTGACGAAAATCAACTGCCCTGACAGTTGAATTTCATCAACCATGTGGGCAAACAGCAGCCGTTTTTCACAGAACAAATGATCGATTTATCTGGAGAATTGTCAGCCAGCACACCAGGAGAAACCCTCTTCTGTTTTGCACTTACTTACTGCGGGAACTTTAACATTCACCTGAACAGTAAGGTTTGATTGGGGCCTGGGTTTACAGCCTCAGCTGAAGGATAGCACCTCCAAGCTCCCTAGCGTTGCACTGGAGAACCGGCCAAGACTGTGAGTTTCCTGGCCTGAACTACTCATGGATCGAACCCATAACTTTGTGACTCAGAGTCACTGGTGCTTCTGACAGCTGGTAGAATACCTTCCGACATCATCTCCACATCGCTTGCTTCATACACCTATCAGCCGTTTTGTGGACAAGTTACATTAAATTTGTGGAATGAACACAATGTCAGTAATTCCAGCCTCTCACTCCACAACGCTACAAGCACAGCAAACGATCACGAAAAGAGAAGGTAGTTTCTCCCGATGCCCCGGCCCAACAATCCTCAGTACAAACCACGTTACGGTATCTCCAGGGAAGCGCTTTGAGACGTCCTCCCAACATGAAAGGTGCTATATCATCAAATACAAGGATCATCGATAATATTTACTTCACGGTTGGTTTGGGGACGTTGCTGTTTGCACGTTCGCCAACAAATACAGTCACAGCACATGACAGTGGATATTGCAATGTGTTTTGACACGATAAGTGAAACACAAGTTCTTTCTACCCTTATGTACACAGGAAGGGCTCAAGGTGGCATCACAAATATTGAGCTGAACTTGCTGTGGGTCTTTGATGGCAGGGATGTCCGTTGTATTGCTGACACTGCACTGATAGGAAATGTCTGGCACTGGCTCTTTCCCTAGGTTTGCATTCCTGGCTATTGGATCGTACAAAAGACTGAGCAATTCTCAGGAGTGGGGGGGGGGGGGGGGGGGGGGAGCGGAGAGTGGGTGGAGGGAGGAGGGGGCGGTTGAATAAACAACACCTGCGCAACATGGGAACAACTGTGCTTTAGTACATGCGTCATATACAGGTGGGAGGGCCAGTGTTGGCAGTCTAAGGGCACGTTGCCAACCATTTCCTCCACGGATACTGGATCCATTCCAGTGAGTACAGAACCAGCTTGCCTCTCTCTTAACAGCAGGAAATCCTTACAGGAAAAACGTACCCGCACAGAATTAGGGGGAAGGGAGGAAAAAAATCAGGACCAAAGTCTGGAGAGAGTACAAGATGAGAGAGAGAGAGAGAGAGTGTGTGTGTTCCATTAATGTCTTGGCAAACAACTGCAGTTCATTTTCGAACTGGGACATTGAGGGCGTGTCTGACAGAACAGATTGTGCCTCCAGCAATTAGGTGTGGATACGCCATTTTGTGGCTTAATGGATTGCCTCATGATTAACTACTCTTCGCCCAGTGAAGCAAGATTGAGGAGGTTGTTAACACATTCTGTCTTTTCACTGCGGAGTTTTTAAGAAGATTTCCTTTAGCCCAACCATCTGAAATCCTACCTCTTTGGCCATGTCTCCCCCTCCCCTTCTCCCTTGCTGGGGTCTAACCTCACCACTGTACAGCGCTTAGAGACACTCACCTGCTTGAAGGTTGCAATCCACGGCTGTTTGTGGGACGATGCTTGTGCACAATTGGCTGCTGCGTTTCGACCACAAAATATACAGTGAATTCACATTACAGTATATTCTGCAAAGCGCTTTGAGATGTCTCAAAGACGTGATAAGGCGCTACATCAAACGCAAGGATTATTATTACATATGCAAGTTGTACTGTAAGCTGCGGTCTTGTATCTCAGAGCACTGTACACTCATACTTCACAGAAAACTTTGAGAAGCACTTTGATGCTCGTTTTGACCCTGAATCAATGAGAAGGATTATTTTACCATTAAAAGTCGGCACCTTCAGGAACAGGGTGGAGCGGGAGGGAGGAGGAAGTTCAAGAAAGAAAAGATTAATTTCAAAGTAAAAGAAAATTAAAGCATTGCTCAAATGAAATAAATGCTCTATTAATAATAATAATTCTCATGTTTGATATTACATCCACCATGTCGGAGCATCTCAAAGTGCAAAGTATAAGGACTGTGTATTTATACATAGGCAACCAGAACAGGTAATTTGAATACAACACTACCCACCAAAGGCTGGGATATCAATGTTACATGGATTTTTAGACTGGTTCCAAGGTCAAGATCAAGCTCCCAACCTGCCCTCAAACAAATCCAGTCTTACTCCTTAGATTGGCACAGGATCACTGGCAAAATGACAGAGTCAACCAAGGCTAACCAGGATACTTCACTCATAAACAGGCGCCAGTGATAGACTTTTGTCTGAGAATCACAAGGTTAATTTGGGTTAAGACGGCCTTTCAGCCCATCTGACCTCATCCCTCCAGAACACTCGACCTACCTTCCTCCCATCACAGCATCAAGCTGCTCTGTAAATGAGTCCAGTGTCCTGGCCTCAATTCCTGCTTCCCAGCAAACTATTCTAGTTGTTAACTTCCGAGGGGCTGTCCTGAAATTGCCCTTTGCACATCTAAACCTACATCTTCTTGTTCTATCGTCTTGGTGCATCCTAAAGTAGTGTCTATTGTTTCAGGTTGTGATCTCACTAGAGCACTCCATCGCCTGAATATGACAACAACAACAACTTGGATTTATATAGCGCCCTCCATGGGGAGGAAGGTGACCAAAGGCGCGGTCGAAAAGAAAGGTCTTCAGCAGAGACCTGAAAATGGGAAGGGAGGGAGCGAGATGAAGGGAATGAGGAAGGCAGTTCCAGAGCCTCGGGAGATAGTGGCTGAAGGCACGGCTGCCGAGGGTGGAGCGGAGGACTCGGGGGACGAGGAGGAGGCCAGACCCAGAGGAACGAAGGCAATGGGTACTGTTTTGAGGAGAGAGGAGGTCAGAGAGGTCGGGGGGTGCAGAGGAGTGCAGGGACTTGAATACAAGGGTGAGGATCTTGAAATCGATCCTCTCTGGGATAGGCAGCCAGAGCAGTCTGGCAAGGACTGGGGTGATCGGGATGACTTGTGGGAATTTAGCTGATTTAGCAATACAACCAAGTGTCCTGCTTGCCTTTATTGCTGAGTTAATACTGAGTCAACTAACACCAATGGATCTCTTTCAGTTTTCTGCTTGGCAACTTGCATCCCATCCAAGAAGTACTTGTGTTACCTATTCTTACTTTCTATTATGTAGCATATTGCAATTTATCTGAATCCAAAAACTGCCAAAATCTAAGCGACATACTTTTAAAGCCTTCGCTCTTGATAATCACTAAACTGCAAGAAAGACTAACGTCTAACCAATTATATTTAATGTAGGGTAATTAATATAAATATATATATATATAGAATAGAACATTGTTTATCTACAAAGCAGATAACACATGTCCCCTTATCTACATTGGAGCTCAGGTACAGAAGCAGCGGGGCTGTGATTTCACTCAAGCAGTGATCTCTTCCAGGTGAGCGTAGGAATAGAGGGAGAGAGAGAAAAAGCACTGAGAGTTAAACAGCAGAGGACACAAACACACAAATAACCAGTTGAAGTGATACTCAAACACACAGAGACCTGTTAAATATCGCCACCATTTTCCGACTCATTTTAAGCCCTGCTTAAGTGAATCATGGGTTTGTCCAATTTTTTTTAACAGCACAAAATAAATGAGCTTGTTAAGTGGGTGATTACAACTCTCAATAGAGCTTGGGGTTTGGTTGGTCCAGGTACATTACACTAGGCCTGGCTGAACGTGAACGGATCAAGAATAGACTTTGCTTTCTCGGAATTTGTCACGATTTCACTTCCTCTGGATGTGAAGCGACCACAAGTGTAAGGTAGAGTTGTACATTGCAGGCAAAGTGCTCACATATATTGTAATAAGTCCTGAGAACATAAGTGGGCATCTTTCTCCTCACACCCCCCCACACAAAAAAGACAGTAGTGCAAACCCTTCTTTGCAAACAAACAGATACAATTCACGTCAGGTTACCAATTGCACAATATTGTTCTGCTGAACTGTATCTACACTCTCCAAAATAGCCACGATTTCTCTCTGTGTTGACAAATGGTACTTTTTAAGTCGCTTCATCCTCCCCCTCAAACCATTGTTTCTTTCCAGAACTTCTCTCTTGCTTTGTGTAGTTTTATTTCTCACAAAGTCTTTGATCAAAATGACAAGACACACTAGAACCAGCTCAGATGTTGCCACACACAAGTACCAGTGAAGGGTTGGGTGGCAATTCTCTGTCAGGTGTTTGAAGTTGCAGATCAATCTTTTACCTGGAAAGATCTTTGTTTTGACAGATTTGAAGATGAGACAACAACGACGTCAGGTATTATAACAGGAAGAGGCTCCAATTAACAGGCAGGCAGCTTGATCCACAGACCATGTGCGTGTCTGCTAATCACTTCTTTCACTGTGTAAACCCTTTCATGAGATCACAAGAGCGCTTCAGATAAAGAAGGTCTTTTAGCTCATTTCCAGAAAATCCTTCCTACCATCCCCCCATTACAGCATCAAGCTGTTCCTTAATTGAACCCAGTCTACTGGCCTCTGCCATTTCATGTGAACCCACTCCAGTTGTTAACCTTTACTTGTAACCCTTCCATTCTCTGCCTCTGTATAAGCGAATTGCATTGACAACTGCAACTTGTACGGCCAGTTTCTGCACTTAACCACTGAGCCCATTAGGAGGGCCTGTCTGCCATCAGAGGAATTTATCTGAAGACCTTTAAACCAAGAGAACCCATTCTCTTTCAAGAAAAAAAATGGAAGCCACAGCCTTAACGTTTAAGGTGGTGAGGCAGGCCTGATGGTTTGAATAGACCTGCAGCTTTTGAAGCAAGAATCCCTGGGTTTGAAATCCTGTTTTGTGCTAAATTTGCTGGTCTCAAGTCAGGGCTGCAAATGGAGGCAGGATTTGGCCCCCGTCTTCCTCAAGTTAGGCAGGGTAAAATCAGGGTCCTGTTCCTGACCTCTCTTCAGCACCATGTACTAGTAGTGTGTGTGTGTGTGTGTGGGGGGGGGGCAACCAGATGAAGACAGGCTGGTTTGACTCGGACTCCTTCTAAGTCGAGTTGCCTGCCGATGCTCACAGCCAAGAATCACACATGTACAATGATCATGGAGTCCCGCGGCTCTGGTTAAGAGCACTCGCCTCGCAAGCGAGAGATCTGGGTTTGATTCCCAAGAAGGGCGAAATGTCGGGGAAGTTTCCTTGCTCCACACGCCTCTGTTTACCCAGTAGTAAGTAGGAATCTGGTTGTTTGTCGATCAGGGGATCGTTTTTCAGGGGTGATAATTCCTTCAAAAAAAATAATAATAATAATAAATTGGTCATTCAATCCACGACTGTTTGTGGGACACTGCTGTGTGTAATTGGCTGACTCTTTTCGCCCATAAAAAATATAGTCAATTCCTTTAGAGTATATTCTGTGAAGCGATTTGAGACGTCTCGAAGATGTGGTAAAGCACTACATCAAATGCAAGGATTATTATTGTTATCATTTTGAGTGGGAAACCAGAGGCCAGCCAGTGACCATGGAACTGTACTCCAGGAAGAGGAGGCCAGACCAGGAACAGGGGGAAAAAAATTCTCCCTGAAGAATTCTATGCTGATTCCTCCAAACTTGCAACCACCCCCTCCAAAAATATAAATAGTTTGCAACCTCCAGGCAGAAGCCAAACACAGAGCTCTGCAGTGTTTGTTATTTTCTTGGATTTATTTTATTATAAATACTGAGGTTAAGGTGAGAAGACGATAAGGCAAATGCATGAGGATGAAAGGTCGACCGAGGGCGGGGCGATATAATCATGATATAATAACATTGTGATATCTGTACCTTATAATGTTAGTGCTGAGGCCCAACAAGCCTTTGACAATAGTCCGGTACTGGAGTCATCATAGAAAGGGCTTCCGTTTTTTGACTGCATTGAAATTTCTCAAAGTGCTTCTTTTGAACCATCACAAGTTGTCACTTGTTCGCCGACGTCCATTAATGGTCGCACTCGAACAAGTCTTTCTTTCTCTGCCTCGTCGTTGGAAGCGAAAGGATGGTGAACAGGGCGATATCACAATATTAAAACGAAATTATCGTATCGTCCAACAAAATAACAACAAAACATGAAGTGTAAAAAAAAAACAACGCACACACACACACACACGATTTCCAGGTAATACATGGTGTCCCAGTATCTGCTGCAGTAAACACTTTAAGTAATAAAACATATAGAAAGAAAATTAATATTTTGGAATGTAGGCTTGTTCCCTTTGCTTCGTGTCAGTGCAGCCAAGAACAAAGCAAAGTTCTCTGCTCGAGGCTAAAGTATTTCCCTATTTGCAATGTCGACATTCGTCGCTGGGAGCAACGACCCCCGTCATGGTTGACCTCTGATCCCAGAGGTATCCAACATTGCACTCAGATAAAAGGGGAAAGGTACTGTTATGTTAACTCCCCACAGAGTCAAAGGCATTTGCAAAGGTTTCAGTCCTTGTGGATTCCAGTCCAGGAAGCAAGGTTGGTCCCAGGTAAAAGGCAGCTTGTTCTATTTGCTTTGCTTTCGCCATTGGTGTCAGTAGCTGCCCGTTCCCCCCTCTCTCTCTTTCTCTCTGTGTCTCTTTCTGTGTTAACTTAGAGTGCCAGTAAGGTGGGAGAGTTCAAAGAGTCTGAGGATTGGTCCCCACTGCTGCTGCTCCTCCGATGAGCTTTGGAGCAGGACTCTGATGGAGACTCCTGGTCCAGGCTGGGGATGCTGGGGTAGGTGAAGACCAAGCTGGCAGCGCATGGCGTGATGGTGGCGGCTGGCGTGGATGTGATCACCACAGGTGTGTTGAGGGGCTCAGCCTCCTCAAAGTAGCTGTTAGCGATGTTGATCTCCGTCACGGGCTTGATGACTGATCTCTGGGCTTTGGTCATGTACTTGGTCATGGCTTTCAACTCCTCCACCGGCTCCTTCTTGATCACCACATGGTTGGCGTGAGCGGAACGGACCGCTCGGGGGCTCGGGGACGGAGTTGTCCTCCTGGAGTCACACTCGGAGAGCATTTTGCAAATGGGCTTGTGGGCCACCAGTATGAACTCCAGTTTCTCCTTCTCCTTCTGCAAATGGGCGATTTCTTTCTGCAGACCGGACTTTTCCTCTTCGAGTTTCTCGGTTTCCTGCAAGAAACAGGACATGAAAACGTTTTATAGGAGGAGCATGGGTTGAAAGTTGTCTCTGTTTTTGTTCTCCCCTTCATCTTGACTGACATTTGCTGGCCAAGCTGACGTAGAGCCTTGCGAAACAGCAGACATTGATCTCTTTAGACCAGTGACAAGAGTGGTACGCACCATTCAGACCAAGCAAGCCAGATGATATGGGTCTAAAATGCAGGTTGGGCTAATAACCCACAGACTAACCATATGCAAATTCTGCAAGTGCTACTGATTATGTTGCAGTAGTCAATGAGGGTTACAAAATCAGATGCAATTCTATTCATCCCCACTTTATTACATAATCAAGGGCATCTACAAACATTTGCACATGGTTAGCCCATTTGACTATTTGCCCAACCCATATTTTCTTAACCCCAGTGTTAGTATCTGTCCTTCCCTATTGTCGTCCAGTTATTCCTGGGTATCTATTGCTATCTTCTTTGATTGGAGGAGTGGGATTGTTCAGTTCATGACACCTCCACTGACTCTACTCATGCCAGACCTCGAGCAGTGAAGGTCTCTAACCCAACCCCAACTCCTCCTCTTAAGATCTGCTTGAGATGGTCAAACAATCCTTCCAAGAGAAGCCAGAGGTGCTTAAAACCCAGACGAGCCATTGTTTCCACACTAGATGCTCAGTGCATTGCGTGAGCTCAGCAATCTATAGGAGCCCCTCCAATAATGTGGAAGCAATTGGTTAATCTTGGTGGAATGAGAAAAGGGGCAGTGGGCTGACAGATGGATTGTTCACATTGTTGTATTGTTACAAAATCTTCCCACAACTTATCTCATCCCCTTAGAGAGATGAATACCGCAGTGCAAGAAGATTAAACTGAAATTCCTCCCATTCCTCTTAGATCCTGAAGGCAATTCAGTGAAATGGTACCGGACTATTCAATAGCGACCTGCTGCATTCCATGGTTGACATTCTTATGGTCAGACCAGGAATGGAGCCAGAGAGCTCCAAAGAGTATTTGTTCATCCAGTCCATTGCTCATCACTACAAACTTCAACCCATTTCAATACCAGTCACCCAGCTCCTTTACAAATGGTTATTTGACAAGAGCATTAACCAACTTTGATAAGAGAAGATTCAACACATTTATTGCCTAGGGCGGGTGTGGGGGGGGAGGGAGGGGCTGCGAGGGTGGGGGGGGTGGGGGTTACAATCTGCAGAAGGAATGCATCCTTGCAAAACTAGCTCAAATCATTAGACTATTCAAGGCTATAAAAGGAAAGAGAAAAATAGTAGGAATTTGCTTCGGTACATAGACTGCGGGAAGAGGCCAAACAGAGGTGTGTACTCTATGGAATGCACAAGGTTTATAGATGCAATTTGTTTTTTAAAAAAATTGGCAGGTCACAGAGGTCTTTGCAAGATCCTACACGCTGCCGTGCATTTAAACCTTACTTTGTTGCTTAACGTTTATGGTGAAAACGTACACTGACACAAGTCTTAAATGAGCAAATCTCCGAGGCTAAAGATTGCCAATAAGTCCAGGTCCAGCCAAACCCCTGTGGGCAGGGAGGGGGGTTGGAGCCATAGGATGTGTTGCAACCATCTCATGTTTACAAGAGAAGTTTGGATAAAGAAGGGACTTTAATTAATTTGATTCTCATTCCTCCAGAATAACCAATAAAAGAGTTTGGAGTCCCGGCTTTTACCTTTCCATGAGTTAACCACCCTCTGTCTATATAGGCTGTAAGAATTCCCCCCTCCCTACTTCTAGATAAGCCACCAGCCCAGGTTTTCTAGAGTCCTTTTTGTAAATTTTAACCTGATCTAGAAGTGCTTGATAGTCATCTCACTGCAGTAGTTTAGGACTTTCCCAATGAGAGATACTGAAAGCTAAAAAAGAACATTTTTATTGAATGTGAGGAGATATGAGTCCTTCAACATTCCCCGCCCCGATTAATTTTCTCCCCTGCTCCCTCTATGTAAAGAAATACTTCCTGCTGTCTGTCCTGAATTGCCCTTTGCAACCTTGAACCTGTAAATTGGTGGGAGGAGGGAAAACCTCCCAAATGTGTGCTGCTGGCTGTGTTTTGGGGTTAACAGAGGCAGGAGGATGCACAGAGGTGAGTGAGTGGGGGAAGCAGTCAACGAGAACAACACAAGGGCAGTGCATCCTGCACTAGTTTACCGTGTGCTCGGGACACGGTTTTGAGGTGCACTTACTTCTTGAAGTCGATCCGTTAACTCCCGGCGTCGGTTTCGACACTTGGCAGCGGCCAGCTTGTTCCTCTCTCGTCGGATCCTTCGCTTCTCTTCTTCCTCTGGGCTCAACTGTTCAAAAGAAGAGTGAACCACGGATCAGTAAATGGCAGTACGTAACCCAACAACAACAACAAATTACAATCGTATCACAAACGGATAAAGGACAGAGCATCCCAGGGCCAGCAGAGGCTTTGGGTTCCTCGTGAACATGAGGTATGAATCATGTTAGGTCAGGTTATCAAGGGATATGGGGCAAGGGCGAGTAATAAGCCCGTTGGGATCCTACCCTGCATGAAGGGCGCAATATAAATGCAAGTTGTCGTTGTAATTGGAGTTGAGGTACAGATCAGCCATGATCTTAAAGAAATGTCAGAACAGGCTCGAGGGGCTGAATGGCCTCCTCCTGTTTCTGTGTTTCTAAGAACCATCAACTTTAACTTTCAATCACAACGTTGGGGTCTCTGCACTTTGCTTCTTTCTTTGCCTTTTACAAACAGTAACGCTCTGCAAAAACTTGTTGGAAGTTTGTGGCACTCCAACCACAGACATGCCTGGTGGAGCCAGACTGGATGGACAGCCTGTTATCTGGTCAATGCAAGTACCCAGACAGCGTCTCAGCGTCTGTGAATTTGTAAGCTAATTACACCTTTCCGGCTGTGCATTAACTTTCATTCCACAGTATATTGTACAATGGGGAAAGAACGTTGCTTCAGTAACTTTTAAGTCAAATAATTTTTAAACAAAAAAAATTGATCCTGTGAGGGTAGCTCAACAACGTTCATTCTGGGTAATAATAAGGTAGTATAATGGCTGATCATAAAAATCCTTGCAGTTGATATAGTGCCTGTAAATAGCGACGCTGGGAACAAGGATCCTTTCCACTCAGCTGCTGTTAACCCTACAAGCCAAAGCCCTAACTGGTAAAATTGTCCCAGCTGGGCAAGCACCAGGAGGATTACCAGACAGTGCTCTCAATAACAGCTATGCAGTTTTAGTGGTTAAATTCCAACAGTAGCGCAACACACATTAATAATAATCCTTTCATTTGATACAGCGCCTTATCACGTCTTTGAGACGTCTCAAAGCGCTTCATAGAACATGCTGTAAATAATAATAATAATAATCCTTGCATTTGATATAGCACTTTTCACGTCGGGAGGACGTCCCAAAGCGCTTCACAGAACACACTGTAAAGTGAATTGACTGTATATTTGTGGGCGAACGCGGCAGCCAATTGCGCACAGCAATGTCCCACAAACAGTCGTAGATTGAAAATGACCAATTTATTATTGTTTTTGGAGGGATTATTATTAGGCTCTGTGTGGAGTAAGGAAACTTGCCCAAGGTTTCGCCCTCTGCCTGGAATTGAACTCAGGTCTCTCGCTTGCAAAGCGAGTGCTCTAACCACTGAGCTACAGGACTCCACAAAGTGATTTGACTGTATATATTGTGGGGGCTCCAAGCCTTGGCTGTCAGCAACTTGCACCTGATACTCTACTGAATTGGATAAGCAAGATGCATCCCTCCAGGGAGGGAATGTGCACTCTATTCCAGAGAGGAATTTCCATGTGTGGATGGCATACAAATGTGGAACTCTCAATTTGGTTTGGATATGCTTAAGCCTGGTGATCGACATCTGCACGTGACAAAGTACTTCACAGGCAATATACAATGACTGTATATTTATAGCAAACGAAGCAGCCAATTTGCACACAACAGTATTCCACTAATGGCCATGTGCGAATGACTAATATACCTGGAGGATTTGACATTTCATCTCATCTGGAGGACAGCTCTCCCAGCAACCCGAAGCTCCCTCAGTTGTGTATTAAAAAGCCTGTCTGTGAACTCACATCTTAATGTGGGACTATGAACCCACAACCCTTTGAACCCAGAGACCAAATTGCTACCAACCGAGCTGACAGACAAAGGTAGCGGTGAGTCATGGGTATGAGCCAGCAGTTACACAATGCTGCTTATCAGTGTTGAATGTTCATTAACGGGTGGGTGTTTCAACCGTAAACAACCGAGGGAAAGACTTCCTGTACACTTAAAATGCCAAACAGCAAAGGATAATAGGAATGTAGAAGCAGGAGACAGCCACTCAGTCCACCAAGCTCCTCCACCATTGTACTATGCCATGGCATCACTTCATATTTTTATTCTCATTTCCTTGCTCTTCCACCATATCCTTTTCTACCCTTACTTCCTAAGCACCCAATAATCTCCCTCAATCAATTTTACACATAGAATCGTAGAATGTTACGGCACAGAAAGAGGCCATTCGGCCCATCGAGTCTGTGCCGGCTCTTTGACAGAGCGTGGTAGTGCCTTCACGAGACAGAATGAAAGAATAGAATAGAGACCACTAGCATGATGAATAATAGAATGATAAAAGAAAGAAACAAACACAAACAGAAGGCAAAAGGCAAAATACTGCAGATGCTGGAAATCTGAAATAAAACAGAAGTCGCTGGGAACACGCAGCAGGTCAGGCAGCAGCTATGAAGAGAGGAAAGTGATGATAGGTCATCAACCTGAAATGTTAACTCATTTTCCTCTCCCCATAGATGCTGCCTGACCTGCTGCGTGTTCTCAGCGACTTCTGTTTTTATTTTATAATAAAAAAATAGAGAATCGCTGTGACATTGGGTGAGTCCTGTAGCTCAGTGGTTAGAGCACTCGCTTTGCAAGCGAGAGACCTGAGTTCAATTCCAGGCAGAGGGCGAAACCTTGGGCAAGTTTCCTTACTCCACACAGAGCCCTAATAATAATCCCTCCAAAACCAAAAACAATAATAAATTGGTCATTTTCAATCTACGACTGTTTGTGGGACATTGCTGTGCGCAATTGGCTGCCGCGTTCGCCCACAAATATGCAGTCAATTCACTTTACAGTGTGTTCTGTGAAGCGCTTTGGGACGTCCTCCCGACGTGAAAAGCGCTATATCAAATGCAAGGATTATTATTATTATTATCTGCTAACCACTTTTTTCTTGACCAACCCTGGTTTTCTCTCCTGTGTGGCATCCTGTGCTATCAGGTTCGGGCCCTTCGCCTGGGTTCTCAGTGGAAGAAAAGCTTCATCTTTGATCAGTTAAATCTTGGCAACCAAGAAGCCCTTGGCATGAGGGACATGTAACTCAGCACAACATTTCTTCATGGTTCTGTAGGTAACAGCGATGTCTGGCACTACCCTAAGCCATGTAGATCAAAAAAAAAATCGCTGGTTCAAATCCTAGTCTGTGCTGGGAGTTCCAAGTGTTGTCTTTGCTGAGATCAATTAACACAACACAGAATTATTTTTCTCCCGAAACTCCATCCAGTCTTAGCCTCTAAGACCAATTCGTCTTAAAATTTAACATGGCACAGAATTGCAGCAAATTCTGAAATTCAGTCTTAATTTGGAAGCCAGTTCTTTTTAAGATTGAATTGAGGAATCTTAAGATTGTCGTAGGTAGATCAGGTCTCTGCTGACCGCTATTCAAAGACTCCTGTAGGAAAGATGCGGAAGTGTGTTTTGGCTGTGTTGGAGGATGGGGAAAGCAGAGTGGAAAGGAAAACTCTGCAACAGAGAGAAAAATGCTCCAAATAAATAGACCGATCGATTGTTTCATCTCGGACAGCCTGGCCATCTCACCTGTTCGTCTCTTTTCCTTCGACCTCCTGTTGCCCCAATAGTTTTGATGACTCCGGGTCGGTGTGATGCTGTGTGCCCGACATTGGCGGAGATGCTGGTTCCTGGAAGACTGTAAGGATGTGATCTGGTGTATGGACTGCACATTGAGGTGATGACTGTAGGCTGAACCATCCACTGCAAGTCCTGGCTGGTTGTGATGGCAGTAATGGTTGGGACAAAGGCACTATGGGATCCTGGCATGTCTGATCGGAATTTCTGGAAACAGTAAATAAGTCAGGTGAAGATTTCAGCTCACAATCTACGTATGTATCTTAACGCAGGGCAGTCTACAGTGCAGGTTGAAACCGACCTTTTCGAATGCTCGGTCCTCCAATAAATTCACCAGTACAAGCTTATACAAGCCTGGTTAGAAGTAACTGACTTACAGTCAAATCTCATGATAGCACGGAGGCTTGTATACACAAAATCAGACCCCAATGTTATAATGGGTACAGTTATCACTTCCACATTATCAGGTCACCACTGATATCACCAAATAGCATGCAGGATACCAGTAACTGCTTTCACTGGCGTTTCCAGCTATTACTTGGACATGGGTGGTCTTTTGGGACTGTGTACTTTAGCCAAAAGCCAGAAGTCACCTCACATCCAGTATCCTGCAGATCTAGTGTGATATACGGACCCCCAGAAGCCAAAGCACAACATAACACCTCCCAACTGTATCAGTTATAATACCTGACTCTACGCTGAATACATCAGAGACCTGAAATTTCCTATGGTCTCAGTCTTAAGACCTTTGTCTTATAATGGAAGAACTTTGAAACATTCTTAAAATCAGTCTTGATTTGTGTTTTTTAAAATGAAAACCAGCAGTGAATTTATGAACGTTTCAAAGTTCTGCGCAATCTTAAATTGGAAGAAATTGGCCTTAAGGCTAAGACGGTGAGAATTTCAGGTCTCAGGTATCCGAGAACCATGGACGCCACCATTAAGGATGGACACAGGCTCCCCTCCCTCTCGACAGAGTGGCCTGTGTTAATGTGGGGAGAAGGAGTTGAGAAGAGTGGGGGTGATGGGGGAGGACGGAGGTTGTTCTTTACAAGCCTCGAAAAAATGACTGTACAATAACACGATCAGAGAGTTCTGAAGAGAGCCGAGTGGGTATTGAATATTAATGTTAAAAAAAAGCGAATACTGGTTGTCTTCCAGATCGCAATTTTCATGCAAATGATTTACAAATAAATGCCAAAAATGTTCCCAAACTGTCTGTTATATAATATTCGAAATGTTGAAATCAAAGGAGCTTGATGTCCCAGGCAGAGTGGGAGGAGATTGCTCCTGACCTGGATGTGGTGTCTTGCACACAAGGGTGCAGCTCAGATATGCAGGCACAACCCACACATAAAGTCTGCATGCATGAGCACCACACAGCATTTGGTACCATTTTCAACAGCACTTGTGTGTGGGTGCGCGCGTGTGTGTGTGGGGGAGGAGGAGGATTATGTCGAGAGGGGAGGTGGGGCGGAGAGAGGGGGGAAGGATCTGCCTTACTTCTTCCATGCTCTCCAAGTTAGTGCAGGCGCTATCATTCAAATTAAGAGAAAAGAACATGTTGCAGATGAACAGTATCTAAGCCCATGTTTCACAACCGAAAGCATCAAGAGGATTGCACTTAAGATCCCTGTCCTGGGCTTTAAAGCCTTCCAATCTCGCTCCACCCTATCTCACAATCTCCGCCAGCCCTACATTCCAGTCTGTATCTTCCACCCAGCTGACCCCGCGTGAAATATTGGTCTCACTCCCCATTCTCTTTGCTTCATCAGTGGCCAAGCCTTCAACCACCTATTTAGCTTTAACTATTTAACATTAACCCAAAGAAAATGATGTGGTCACTCAATGCACGACTGTCCACTGTTCTGTGCACAATTGGCTGCTGGGTTTCGCCCGCAAGATATACAGTCAATTCACTTTGCCGTGTATTCTGTGAAACGCTTTGAGACAGCTCGAAGACATGATAAGGCACTGTATCAAATGCAAAGGATTATTATTATTATGATTATTAATTCTCTCCTCACTGACACTCTCCCCATTTTCAAATACCTGCTTAAGAACCTATCATTCTGACTCTGAGTTTTTGGTCAAAGTCTTTAAATCTCTCGCTTCTCTGCTGAGCGTCCATCATTATATTTGTCAAACCTTCTTTTGTGTGAAAGGCGTTATATAAGTATGAAGATATTACTTGAACTGAAGGGTGATATATAAATCACACGAACAAGTACATGTTGAAATTGTCCAGGTAGGAGAACAAGATCTTGGCTCTGTACCACTAGTGGAGTCCTGAAGCTCAGTGGTTAGAGCACTCGCTTTGCAAACGAGAGACCTGAGTTCAATTCCAGGCAGAGGGCGAAACCTTGGGCAAGTTTCCTTACTCCACACAGAGCCTAATAATAATCCCTCCAAAACAAAAACAATAATAAATTGGTCATTTTCAATCTACGACTGTTTGTGGGACATTACTGTGCGCAATTGGCTGCCGCGTTCGCCCACAAATATACAGTCAATTCACTTTATAGTGTGTTCTGTGAAGCGCTTTGGGATGTCCTTCCGACATGAAAAGCGCTATATCAAATGCAAGGATTATTATTATTGCTTTCTCTTAAAGAGCTTCACAGAATATACTGTAATAATAATAATAATCCTTGCATTTGATATAGCGCTTTTCACGTCGGGAGGACGTCCCAAAGCGCTTCACAGAACACACTGTAAAGTGAATTGACTGCATATTTGTGGGCGAACGCGGCAGCCAATTGCGCACAGCAATGTCCCACAAACAGTCGTAGATTGAAAATGACCAATTTATTATTGCTTTTGGTTTGGGAGGGATTATTATTAGGCTCTGTGTGGAGTAAGGAAACTTGCCCAAGGTTTTGTCCTGCCTGTAAAGTGAATTGACAGCATGTTTCGTGGGCGAAATGCAGCAGCCAATTGCGCACAGCAGTCTAAACCTTTGCAGCGAGTTTAGTCCCCAGAATACTCGTTTCGCACGAGTCAAGGTCCCACACCCCGGATTCAAGCCCACCATCTGCTTTCCCAAACCCGGTGCTCAGCCATCAGAGCAAACCCCCGATTGTAACATTGACTCACAATCCGACTTTTAACGTCACAAAATCCTAAAGAGATTTTTTCTCTCTGAGAAAATACTTTCGTAATACTTTCCGGAATGAGATAAGCAGGAAGCGTTCCTCCAGGGAGAGAGAGAGTGGGCATTCCATTCCGACAGTCTGTCTCTGGGATTTCCATGTGTAGGTGGGAGACTCTCAAACACGGTGATGAGTTTCCGCGTGTGTCAATGAGCTGATCCCCCGACAAAACACACAAAATTTGGGGGGGGGGGGGGGGGGGGAGGGCGCGGGTGGGGGAAGGTGAAGGCATACTGCATTGCCAACCATACAGCAGAGAATAGGTTAAAAGGAAAAGTTGAGAGGTGGCCAAGAGAGTTACAGCATTTCCAGTAAGTGTCCATCCAGTAAGTGTGGAGCAAAGCCTCAGCACACAGACATCTAATAGATCTATCTATATATATATATATATTGCCCAAGAGGGCGCCAGCAATCGTGCAATTTCCCCCATTCCCGTCAAAGAGCAACAGGTCAGTGGTGGGAATGTCGCAGACTGGTACCCGGAAAACAACACGTCTGATCAAAGGATTGCCAGAAATGTTCCCACTGAAGGCGTGCGATTGATTGCCTGACTTTGCTTTTCCCTTCCTCCCATCTTATCTTCTGGCACAAAAGTGGTAGGGATTGACTTCCTCTGGAGACAGACAGACAGACAGAGAGAGAGAGAGAGAGCGAGAGCGAGAGAGAGGGAAAGGAGAAGGAAGGAGGGAGGGAGGGAAGGAGAGAGAGAGAGAGACAGATCTGGTTTGGGTGGGGATCTGGCAGCAGAGAGGGCGCTGGCTGGCGGGCTGTGGCTGGCAGACACTAGTCTAACACACACACAAGTTTCTTTTACGCAAGTTGCGAAACTGATTTGGTAATCGCATTAGAAGCTTCTTGCGCAAGCTTTCTGCAACGCGCCCCTCTCTCTCTCTCTTCTCTCTCTTTCTCTCTCCTTCCTTCCCTCCCTCTTTCTGTCTCTGTCTCTCCCGAGCAAACGATCGGGCAGGAAAAGGCATGTAAAAGAGTTGGATCGCACAGAACATGAAACAACAAGATAGAATAAAGTGGTTATTAAAGCGCCCATCACTGCCCACCCATCAGGTCTCACCCAGGCATTAACCCTGTGATGTCTTCTCGCCCTGTTGGAATAGTTTAACCCCCTCAACACGAAACTTATCGGCGTTAACTTTGCAACTTTCGGGACTTAAACCTCAAAACTTTCCGAACTTTTTTTTTTACACAGTGACACACGGCAATAATAATCCTTGCATTTGATACACCGCCTTATCCCGTCTTCGAGACGCCTCGAAGAGCGTCCGAAGGA